>NC_079344.1:2092756-2791076 GCF_029582105.1 Oenanthe melanoleuca | reverse complement strand
CTGAAAAGTGCCCTGGGAACATTATTTAATGCTTAGATGTTCTACCTACATTTGTATGACAAAAAATCAATACCTTTCCCCTAAGCTCACTTGCTTATGTTGTTCTCAGCTATTAGCTGCTGTCTAAACCACAATGGTTCCATCCTTTATGTGGCCATTCCTACATTTTAATGACAAATAGACACAACTGGGAACTCCCCTACATGGCTACAGCCTTATCAACACAGGAAACAGAGCACAGGTTGGAACAAGGCACTTCCTTGTTTCTTGTTTTCAGAGGCAATTCTAATTTTTAGGTGGTGGGGATCCCACCCCTGAGGACCATGCTGGTGCCACACACCTCCCAACAGCTCTGTCCCTGCTTCCTGCACTCCCACTCCACTGTCTCTCCTGGAATTGTGACCTTGGGCTGAGACTTGTGCCATGGGATGCTCCTGGCATCCCTCAGCAGTGCATGACACCAGCAATAACAGGGGCAAACACTGAGAGCATCCCTCACTTGGCTCTGGTAGCTCCTTCTGAGCATCACTTCATGGTCAGGACATTTCACCCTCAGAGCTTCCACTTTAATCTTGTCCTTAACCCTTACCCAAAGCCTGGGTCAGGAATGTGCCTGGATTACCAACAGCAGAGGAATATCACACCAGCAGGGCTCAGGCTCAGCAGTGTCACTCTTGCCCATTTCTCAGTTTACCTTGGAAAGCCTGACCCCAATCCCAGCTCTAACCCCAGGCTGATTTATGCAGTGAGACAAACTGAGCTCCAGGTTAAGGGCTGCAGAAGGTGAGGGCAGTTCTCCTTCATTTTACCATTTATTTCTGACTCCCGCCGTTTCTGTCATCTGTACCAGTTGTCTGTTTCCTGTGGCTTTTTGGGACCACAACTCCCCAGCTCCAGAAGGGAGCAGCCCACCTCAAACAGATGTAAATCTCATAAATATACAAGCAGAAATCAACAGCTGCCCAGAGCACCACGGACTAGGGCACACCCTTGGGATATCTACTCTTGTTTTTCCCAAATACTCCAAGATGCAGGTGCTGAAAGGCTCAGGCTTCCTACTGAAATATGAAAACCTCAGGCACCATGGCTAATCCAATGGTTCCCCAATGTACAGTAACCATTTATACCCTGGGAAACAATAACTGAACACAGAATTATGGCTGCACATTTCTAGAAAAAGCCCAGATAACCAATTGAAATACTGGCTTTAGGAAGTAGTCTATTACATCATGCTGTTGACTAACCCAAGGCCTAAGAAGAATAAGGATGTCTGAGTAAGCTTAACACAGGCTCAGCCAATTTAAATATTGGCTTTTGGACATTTAAATGTCCAATAACCAAATGCAGAGTATTTCAAATCTAGTTCTGCTCTTGTGGGATTAACTGTACTTTTCTTGAGATGTGTCATTTTGATGTCTTCAGAGGCTCTAAATTCCCAGGAAGATTTTCACTGATATTTTAAAAATAAGTTGAAGCTGCTTATTTCTCTAGTCCCTTCAGTTTCTATCAGACAGAAAACTGACAACACTGATTTGATGTCAAAAACAGGAAGAACTGAGGTTAGCACTGAAACTACCCAGAGTCAGCACCTGGCTCTGGAGATTCACATGGAAAATTCAAAACTCCCCTTGCATGGTATGAATTGAACTGCCCAAATTCATACTTCAGATATGTACACAGCTGCTCTTTAATGATTTCTCTGAATACAAGCAAAGTTGTGCCACACTTTTAGTCCTGATTTCTGTTGTCATTGTCAACTCTAATTTGTTTGTAGCTGTTCTTCTGTGCACAGGAGGCCAATCTCAGACATTGATAGTATTAAACATATTTGTTTCTCATTGAAACCCATGTCCTGCTCCCCTTGTAGTCCCTCAAAACCACTCAGAGATCTTAACTCCACCTCCCCAGGTTCCATCCTCATCTCCTGCTAAAACACTCTTGTGTCTCTTTTCTCAGTTCCTCTTTCCCTTTTCTTTATTGCTACTCATGGATTCCTGAATCTGCCTTTTTGTTCTTCTTACCACTGATACAATCAGCAGGCTCTAATCTGTTTTATCACAAGGTTCTATTCTGTTATTTTGCCAGCAGCAAAGCCTACAAGCATTTCTCACAGAGTTCAGACACACTGGGTAGGAGGTCAGGTGCTCCCTCACATGAAAAAGGAAACACTCAACCTTAGTTCTGGAAAAAAAAAAAAAAAAAAAAAAAATCAATAAAAATGCACATCTGGATGAAAAACACTCCCCAAAGCAATAGTACTAAGTGGAAAATGTTATTATCCAAATATGGCCTTCCTGAGGCATCCTTCCCTTTCTGGGCAAATTCCATGGAAGTTAAGCTCAGCAAGGTCACTGAAATTATTTGCCTGGCTCCTGCAAGAGGGTCAGTGAAGCAGTAAGTGTTCCACAACACTAGACTGAAATATGTGCCTGCAACACCACACCTGGGTGATTCAGAGACCTGCAATGCATGAATCCCCACAAAGATCCATCCTTAAGCATAACCTCTAAATTGTAATTTTATACCAGCCTCTTTTCCACCTGTTTTCTCCTGGCACTGAAATTCCTCCCCCTCCACCACAAGCAGTGAATCTTCCTTTAGAACACGGCAATATTTATTGACTGCACTCTTTGTTCACATCTGTCAGACATGGGAAGTCACCACTGCTTTACAAGACTATCAGTTTTAAGCAACGCCATTCATCACAAAATGGAATAGTGTGAGCAACATTTCCTCAACTGCCATGAATTATACAGGGGTCAGCAGGCTGGAGTCATGGTTGGCAACACAAACATTGGCCTCAGGTAGCAAACCCATCTCTGCAGCTGTTCTCATCCATATGGGTTCAATGAACTGCAGAGAGTACAGCCCTTTGCTTATTGAGAGTATCTGCTGCAACTATTTCATCTACCCAGCACCATGAAACAGCTCTGGAGTAAGGTGGGTGCTATCCATCTAAAGCTTGTCTGGTGGCCAGCTGCTGACAGAGATGGCAAAGCAGCAGATATGGGCAGGAAATGCAGGAGCCCCTGGGTTTCAGAGCACAGAAATTAAAACAAGAAATGGAAACGATGCACCTGTGGTTCACAGGAATCTGGTCACCAACAGCACCCAGCTCCCTGATAAACAATTTCCACGTCCCTCAGTGCATTTCCTCACCAGCATAATGCCCTTTTAATACACAAGCAGATTTGTTTGGCAGCCACACAACTAGCCCTGTTTTTGTTCTGAAACAGAAGATTTTGTTTTTACACATTGTTTTGCAAGTAAGATCATTCTGTGATTAAATGCAGACATTTTACCAGCAGCCCCATCACGTGTGAACAGCACAGATTGTGTCCCTGCCTTTGAATTCACTAAAGTTTTACCTCCAATAATGAGTCCCACAATCAGTTTGTTTTTCTAGAAGACACCATTAACAACACATTGCTTTCCTCAGCCTTGTTTCCCTCTTCACTTCCATCATTATAATCAGATTCTTAGCAGTTTTCTATTTAAAACTGTGACTGTGTGAACAATTGACCAAGAATGCCTGCAGTTCTTACTGAATTGGTAACTCTTAATTGCAAAAATACTACAAAACCATCTCAGACTAAAAAAGGGAAAATATCTGAAAGACAAGGCCTTTAACAGAAA
This sequence comes from Oenanthe melanoleuca, assembly GCF_029582105.1. Lineage (NCBI taxonomy): Eukaryota > Metazoa > Chordata > Aves > Passeriformes > Muscicapidae > Oenanthe > Oenanthe melanoleuca. The sequence continues at coordinate 2,787,440 of NC_079344.1, read as the reverse complement.
TTGTTTCTATATACAAGAAGCCTTAAGATGATTGAATTTGCTTTCCTAGTGACATTCAACCTAATAAAATTAATTACAAGTTAAGCATTCACAAGGAAAGAGACTTGTTACAGAAATATCCAAGCCTTAAATGTCAGTTACTAACAACAATAATTTTTGAGTAACACTATTGACCCAGTTTGCTTAGCCCAAAATAATTTTAAACTGTTCACTCAAAAATCAGGATCTTTGAGAGCAACTATCTTTCCAGTTCAGGATTAGGCTAAAACTGCCCCATTTAGGATAACAGCCCCATAAATTGTCTCCATATTAGATAAAATAAGATGTTGGGAGTTAGTTTTCTTTCCTTTTGTTTTTTTTACTCAGAGATTATTTATACATTTTCCATTCCAAGGAGGCTCCTGCCTTTCTTGGCAGACACCTGTCTTTCAAACCAAGACACAAGCAAATCCCCTCAAATACCAATCTAGTGTACTGATGGGTTGTAGAGTAAAATGAAGACATTAAAGGATGGCTTCATGGCTATATGTGTATAAAACTTCATTATTTTAGATGTTTCCTGAGATGAATTAAATTATGTAAATATATGTTAACAATAATCCATAATATTTTAATAAAATCTTTTTCTTTCTTTTGGCTTCTTAGAAGTGCAGTCCCAGGTGTCCTTAGGGTGCTGCATGTTTTGTTTTTACACTTTAAGGACACACAAGGTTATACACTTCACAAGCAAGGAAGCACAACTATTGATATATAATGCAGATAATGATGCTGGGCATCCTTTGTCTGTATCATTCCCAGTTTTTGCTGGGAGCACTGTTCATCAACAAAGTGACTTGGAATCAAGAAAGGGGATTCACATTTTTCAAGTTTTCTGCCAGATAGCTATTCTGGGGAAAAAAAATGTGTTTTGATTTTCTTTTTTTTCCCCTCTAGTGGAAGATTAAACAGTGAAGGTGTCTTTACTGTTGACAGATTTTGTGTTAGTAAATGCAATCAAATCTAGCTAAGACTCCTGCCTCAAGTGAACTTACTGAAAAGTACATCCCCAGAGACACTGCTCCCCACATGGTCCCCCTGCTTGCTCAGGCTGTGAAAGTTCCTCAAGTTTAAGGTGACCCTTTCTTTAAAATAAAACTTAAAAAAAAAAAAAAAAAAAAAAATTGTAACAAAGCAGCTGCATAGGAGTTATATAAGAGATATTTTTAACAGGCAATGAGAGGGAGAGAACAGCAAACACCAGGACAGAAAAGAGCAATATCCAAGGTCACAGAGGTTAAGAACCTGAACACCAATGTGCAGGGTCACACTGAATATCACTTTCAGTTCCTTGTTTCCACAGCCTGTGATCAGAAGCAGGTAATTAAAACTGCATCTTTGACAGGTTCTGTCCAATCATCTGTATTTAGAGATATGGACCAAGCATCATGATCTCATTCTTTGCTTCATTAGGACTCCACAAATAGAAATAATAAAAGAAATATCTGGAAATTATTTTTCTATTTGGATCCATATTTGCTCTTTGGGAAGGGAAAATACACAAATTAAACTTTTTTCCCCTCCTTTAAACACTACAGACATTTAAGGACTTGTGTACTGCTACTGCTTTCAGCTTCAGAGGGTGTTGGCTTTACTGAAAACTCCTATTTCATTCTTTCTTCTCTTTCTATTAAGCAAATGTCTCAAAACAGTAACAGCTGCAGTCTTAAAAAAAAGCCCCAAACAAATCAGCAAGCCTCTAAATATGCTTTTTTTTTTTTTTTTTTTTTTTTTTTTTTTTTTTTTTTTTTTGTAAAACATGCTTTTTGCAACTGCTATACCCATGAAGCTGGCTTACAAAATTCTCATAAATCAATGTCCAACATGCCATATTCAAGATGATGTGTGTTCTGTGGAATCAGCAGCACATTCATTGAAACACAGATCCTGGAGACACCACGCTGCAGTAATTCTGTTGAGACAGACTGGGCTGGCAGCACCACCAGTCCTTCATTAGGAACTTTCCATGTCTTCTTTCGGTGGAGTTCTTTACAATTAAACTTCCACTGAAATGTGCTCAACTCCAAGGTGCCTGTGATAAACAATCAGGGAATTAATCCTTTCTCCTCACTGCATCACCTGGTTCCCAGGCTCCTTTCAGTCAAGGGGTGATATGAACATTGATGAGCCTAGAAGCAGCATTAGGGTGGCAAGTTTCATTGCTTAAAGCATGCAGGATCAGCTGGAATATTAGAAAACAATATCATTTTCTCATGTTTTCAAATTCTTTGGCTCACTTGGCACTGGACTGTTTCAGAGAAACTGACTCTTCTCAACATGACAGCTTTCTAAAGCTCCTATAATGTTATTTTCCAATATAATTTTCCAAGTGCTGACACACTAATGTGCTGAGTACAGAAATATAAAAAGAGCACATCATTTACAGGGGAATTATTAGCTACATTTTCCATTGGTACCACAGAATCCAATTAAGTTACAATCCCCACCTACAGATCCTGTCCTACCACAGTTCTCAGATCTTCACAGTTACATGCAAACTTCTGTTCCTGACTGTATTTTTATTGTTTTTCTCCTACTGCAGAAAAGGGAAGCTCCTAAGCAATGTGAAAATGCACAAAGGACATTTAAAAACTTGTCTCCTTTTAGGACAGTATTTACCAGATGTTTTCATCTCCAGGATTAAATTTAAACATGTGTTTGCCAGTCATTGAGCAGATGAACTGGATAAGCCCAGCTCAAGCTCCTTTAGTGACTTGGGATTAGTAAATTAGGCTTTATCAGCTTTATATTACTTTTGATCCCTTGACTTTTTAGAGCTACATAAACTTTTTTAGGATATGATGATGGTCCCAGCTCCAGCTGCTTTGCTGGATGAACAGCCCTGTGTTGAGGAAAGGCCTTGCAGCTTCCCATTGACAGGAAAAGAAGGGTTCACAGCTTTTCATGTGCCATAAAATCCACACCAAACATGCCAGGAGCTGGGGATATCAAGAGAACTGGAGAGTCAAGGATTCTGGCCACTGAACAGCCCCAGTGGTCACAAAGCTTTGGAGATTGCAATCCCCAAATGACTGAGTCCACACCCACAAATTAATAATCCTCATTCTAAACCTGACTGTAGAGAAAATATCCTTGATTAACATAACTCCCTAAATCAGACCAGACATGACTAAGACAATTAATTTTAGTGTTGCTATGTGTTAGTACATCCCAAGGTCCCTTCTTCTCTGCCTGTTTGCTCTGTCCTCCTCTCTTTTGCAAGAGGTTCTTATGATAAAGCACTTCTCACTCTAACAAGGTCTCTCTTCAGAATAGCATCCTTAAATTATTTAAATACTCATCTGGTAAACAGCACAGTATTTTTAGCAATAAAGTAAAAATCATGTTGCTTTCTGAGCAATCCCAAGGGAAATGTTGGACTATATGAACTGGTTTATTTCTTAGTCCAGAGAAGGTGTGCTCAAGGAACTTTGAGCATCAGAAGATTATGATTAAAACCAAACTGTTAAATTTCTAATTCTGTAAGAAAAGAAATGCCCACAAAAGCCCCCTACAGTAACTGTTACACAAGCACACAAAGTTGAAGAGAAATGCAGAAATAAGACTGTACATTAAGCATCTGCATAATATTCCTTTACATTCTGGAGATAAAGAAAGAAAAAAGCCTAACCCCTCACAAAAGTGACCCAAGAACCATTCCCATTTTTTTTCACCAGTATTACCAAGGCAAAAGCTGCCACTGTTCAGCTGCCACATACCCCACTCACCTCTGGAGCAGGATGCAGCTCTGGAGGTTCCTGGGATGCCACAGGACAGCATCCTATGGTGAAGGAGCCTCCCCCCAAAAATAACCAATGTAAAACAAAAAAAAAAAACAAATGTAAGGCTGCCATTATAAGGGAAAGACAGAAAACAATCTCCCTGTGCACAAACCCTTGCCAAGACTTTGCTCATAAATGATTAACAGCCCATGTTGCAGCAGTGACCCTGCTGCAATCCTGTGATCCCTGAGCTGGAGGATGTGGTTCTTCAAGTGAGAACCTGGAGTCAGGATCAAAGCTGGGCAGCACTGAGGCTTCCCTGCCCTGTGCCTGTGGCATCCAGCACTGTCTGCCTGATCCCCAGCACCCTCCTCTGCAATATCCCCATTCCCTGCCCTTCTGTCCCACTGAAGCCTGCAGGAAACCTCTGAGTGAACAAGATAAGTTTTATCTTTTTTCTCCCCAAAAAGTATCTTCTGGCTGGACACAGAATATTTCAGAGGTGGCAGAAATTAGACATGGGAGGGCAGGTACACATGGAGAGACAAAAGGGCCATTTGCCAGTTTACTACAGCCATAAAACCCCCACAAAGACACTATTTCTGCATGAAAAGAAATCAGTTCCTGCTCTCTGAGTCAGTAGGCTCAGTGTAGGCATAAGTTCACTGCTGCCTCAGTTGATTTAAGACCCTTTGCTGTGATGGCAGTGTTGGTAAAAGCTTTAACCATAGTTTTTACGATGCTATTAAGTTTTAGTCATTTGTGGGTTTTGCAGTATATGAATACTATAGATGTCACCTTAATTATAAGGTCTTGTCATCTCGTGCAATTAAAAAGAGAAAATGTACTCTCCTATGAATAGCCAGGGACAAATTGAGCAAGCTGCATTATACATGCTAAGTACACAGCAATTTTGTGCCCCTTCCTGCATCACATCTCTTCTCCAGCATTCAGTACTCTTTAATAATCCTGTTAAAATGTTTTATGTTTAATTGACCTCTGAAGCACCAGTGCCACAGCATCTCTGACCAGAAACAATGACCAAGTTAAACAAAGTTCTGCTTTGCAAATGAATACAAACTTTACATACACAGCACAGAACTGATGCATCTGAGGATTTTTGTGTACAAACACTCACTCAGCTGCTTTACTCAACAGTAAAAGGGGCATTCTTGCTTTCAGAAGAAAATATCTAAGGGATAATCAGACAATCTCTTCCCAAAGAGTACATAATAGGACAAATACAACTTTAAATAGCTTTTATACCCGTGCAACTATTTTGGTTGGACAGCATATGCACATGAAATAAATCACACACATGGCATTCACAGCCTAAACATGAAAGAGCAGTTCCACAGCCACCTACAAGGCATCCCAGCAGATGGTTACCAGCATGTGTCCTCTCTTGTCAGCTGCAAATGCATTCACCTTCATCAGCCTGGCTCATTATTTCCATTTTGACTCCAACTCAAGGTCTTTCCAGATTATGGAGCAGCAAGTGATTGGATGCCTTGAGGTTTGTGCCCAGAGCAGGTCTTCTTTCAGGATGCACTAGGAACTTTTGACCATGAGAAAAGTTACATCCATCTGCAGCCCATGCCCTTAATGCCCAGGGCATTATATTGATGGGGCAGCAAGAAATCCAGGACATCTCCCTGGGCAAGTTAAACACAAGCATTGCCAGGATTTGCTCAAGGCTACAGAGTCAATAATATTTGTGGTGACTTTTGACAGATATTCCTATAGGTCCATGCATCACAGCTCTTGTGTCATGTGTTTATTACTGTTTGCAAAATACACCAATTCCACTGATGTCAAATGCAGCAGAACCTCCTGTCTTTGGGTCTATTTTTAAAGCTATATAACTCCACTGAAAAACTTGTCCTTTAAAGGTAAGTTAGGCTCAAAAGGATGTTATCCCTGAAGTCTTTACCATCTGACAGTCATTTAAATGAACACACAAAGTTGACATAAGAATGGAAACCATTTTTTCCCCTCTGCCTTGCAACTAAAGTAGGGTCTTCTACCATCCAAACAGGCAACACAGTGGACTTCTGGTTGGCACAGGACAGCCCTAACTTGGGGGCTGAGAGCTGAACAGCCCATGCTGCCACCTCTTCACCAGGGAAACAATTCTCCTCCCCACCACGCTGCCCCTGGGTGCTTTGCCTCACTCAGGAGATCCCCACACAGCTGCTCTGGCTTCTGGGAAGATCTTCACAACCTGCACAGAGCATCCTGGCTTGCTGCCTCGTCTCTGAAGTGCCCAGTGCTCCCCTGTAGAAGGAAACTCCAAAGCTGCTCCTTGAAAGGAGCTTTTCCTCTTACATCCATGCCAGCAGCCACCTCTGGGGCTTTGAGGCCCTCCAGCCCTGTTTTCTGGCTGCTCTGAGCCTGCAGCTTCTCCTTTGAAGTGCAGCAGCCTTTGGGGAGCATCCTGGGGCTCTTCTGAGCTGCACAGGCAAGCAACAACTGCTGCAGCTCAGATAAGCATAAGCTCCAGAGGAAGAGGCAGATTCTAGATGAGGGATGAGCAAAGTTTTGATCACTGCTGAAGTAAAGGAGAAAGGTTTTCAAAGGAACTGGAGAAACACTAAGGGTGCAGAAGGCTTAAAGCAAAAATTCATCTTGGCTGTGATAGTGTAAAGTGAGTATAAACTAATCAATAATCCAACTGACAAGCTATTGGCAATCAGAATAAACACCCTTAGGCATGGCTCCAAAACCCACGGTCCCACAGGGACAGGAGCCCAGAAGCCAGCAAGGAGCTGGTGAAATCCAGAAACATCCCATCTATTGAGGGGCCACATCACATCACACACTGTCCTGGCAGCACCCCCGGGGCCAATGACACCTCTGGGGAGGAGCTGGTGGCATGACTGACCTTCAGAGTGCCAAACAATGACCTAAGGCTACTTCATGTTGCAGTGACACATAAATGTGTATTGCTATGCAAACTCTTCCATTTCTGACAGTCTTCCCCTCCCTCTCAGCAGACACAGCTGTAATAGATGGGCAGCACTCAATCACTGCTCAAGGACTGTTTGGAGCTCAGCCACCAAGAACTGCACCTCTGAACTGTGGCCATGGATATGTGAGGGATATTCTCATCTGCCCTGGAAGCACTGTTGAAGTGAATGACAGCAGAGCAAAGTTAGTACAAAAGACAAAACCACCCCCAAACCTGCAAGATGCAATAAACTGACTCGAGAAAAACACACTGCAGCCATCAGTGAGAGAGCTTGCCCCTCCTTCAGCACTGATGGAGCCAGCATGTCTCACTCACAGGCTGAGAGTGGCTGCAGAGCTCTTCCAGCTGTTTAAATGCCCACTGACAACAGGTACAGACACAGACAGGCTGCTCTTCACCCTCCAGTCACCCAAGGACAGGACCAAGGCAGAAAGTTTGAATATAGATTAACAGGTTCATAACTTTACCTACAAGCAGGCTGCACACAGGGGAGGCTGAACCAGCTGCTACAACAGTCTCTTAGTAGGGCTCCTGTCCTTTAAAGAAGGAATAATTCCCAGGAAGTGGCTTCAGAGTGGATCAAAGCACAAAGAAGAGAGAAAATTACAATTTTGAAATATATATGCACAAAAAACCCATTTGGGCAACTGTGGATTGGTAAACTCTACTTCCTCTCCACCCTCCAATTGAATTGCAGCATCTTTCTAATCTGAGCAGCATGAAAACCACTCAGATACTAACTATGCCACCTTCTGTACAAGTCTGGGTAAATATACACTGCTACATGAGATACAGATAGAAACATACCTTAATTCAAAAACAAAACAAAAAACAAACAAAAACCCCACCAAAATGCAGAATATTCCTGGATTTTACTATCACCACTAATTTGTGCCCCTCACTACTAGTTTAAAGCATGAAATATTCTCTAACATCCTTTAAGTTACAATGTGGGAAGAAAGACTGCTGCATCACTTCCTATTTTAATATGGATTAAGTATTCTAGACCACTTTTGTCCCATCATTTTACCTGAGCCAACTATTTCCAGCATTCAGATGCACAACTCTTTATTTTCAATTAGTGTGTGATCCTTAAAACTTTGTGGATCCAGCCATGTAAGCCAAAATTAAAGGGGGAAAAAAAAAAGAAAAGAAACCAACAGAAAGAAAAAGTAAGCAGGAAACTAGTTGGCAAGAAACCAAGAGGGTGATGCCCAAGCTGCACAGGCTATTCTCTGAGCCCTGCATATGAGATGAGCAGGTTCAGTGCCTCCCTTGCTGGAGTATGCTGCCTGCTTGTGAACTTGAGATGCTGAGAGGCTTTATGAACAGAGCTGTTGTTTTATTTACTCTCAGTTAATCATGCTCAACTGTAAACAAAATGTCTGTTTTAGTTCTGTTGACAATTATCCACTTGTCAACATCTCCCTCAAGTACCTTCAGCATCTGGCAGCAGCACAAAACTGCTACATCAAAATGAACATTTTGTCTCAATAAAAAGATAGACGTGTGGCAGGGTTTCATCTGTTTTCTAGCCCATCAACAGTCAGGCTGCATTGTCACTGATGCAACCAGACAGTGGTCTGTTCCTATGGAATATTTATTTACAAAGGGGGAAGCCAAATTTTGTTCATATTAATAAGGCAGAAGAAAAAAGAACCCCCACACTTCCACACAAAGGCAGAGCCAGCCCTCTCTGCAGCCTGTTGTGCTGGGGCAGGTCCAGTCCCAGCTTCACCACTCACCTTGCTAAAAGCTGCAGAGTATTTTGTGGTGTTCAGCAAATCCCAGTGTAAATGGAGACCACTGGTGCTTCCCCAAATACTTTTAGAGTGATAATCTTTCCACTACCTGCTACATGACCAGGGCTATTTTCTGTCCCTGGGGCTCCCATACTGGTTTGAATTTTGCCATTTTTTTAACTTAAAATATATAATTATTCCCATCAGCTAAAAATCCTCCATGCATTTTAACACAGCCTCCCTCGTGCTTAAACTGAAAGCTACAAAGTAAATGCAGTCTGGCACCTTTTTGGGTGCAGTCAGGGACAAACTGGACACTCCTTTTATTCTGAGGGGAGGAAGGAATCTTGTCAGGTAGCCTCTCTAACAGGTGAGCCCCAGGGTGCTGGGCCTGTAAAGAACATCCCCTCACACCTCCAAGGCACCAAAACTGCGTGCCGTGGCTCTGGCTGCCTGAAATTGTCAATATTATTTGAAACTCGATCCCGCTGCAGCAAAGCAACAGGAAAATCTGACTAACTCCTGGAAAACACCCCAACCCAGCGCCTGAAAAACCACAGAATTATTTTCCTGCGCAGAATAAAGCACTCGGGGTGCTCGGGAGGGCAGGATGCTCCACGGGATGGTCAGTGCAGAGAAAGCGCATCCTGGCCGCGGGCCGTGCCGGCTCCGGGCCCGGGCACGTGCTAATCAATCTCTGGGTGTAATTGGCTCTAATGAGCGCGGCCGGCCGGCTCCGAGCGCCAACACCGCCCCGAGTCGGCGGCGGCGCCGGGCGGGGACCGGCTCCGGACCGCCAGCCTCCCCTTTAACCTGCTCCTTCTCCCTCCACAATTAATTGAGATATCTTTTATACTTGATGTGTTGTAAAATTAATGCCTAATTTATGTAATTAGTCAATTAACTGTAATTCTAGCATATGGTGCCAAATGCCCAGAAGGTGTTCTTGTTTCCCAGGTACTTATTTTGATGTCATGAAATGCAGCTAATTAATTTTACATGCATATTAATTTCGGATCTATTTAGCTGCTCCCTTTGTGAAGGCAGATTTAATATTTGTCTTTCTAACCTTTTTGGGCAAATCCCGCGCACGGTGTTGAAATGGAGGTGACTTTTAAAACACATTTCCATCGGTCTCCCTTTCCTCTGCGGAGCCTTTGCTGACACCGGGTCGATCCCTCCTGAGTGAAGATGCATAAGGACTGATTTTCTATAGCTTCCCGCACATCTATAACTGTCGCGAGATACGGCTATTGAATTTAAATCCGATTAATATTTAATATTAAACATTTCTGAGGGAATTTTTGTTTGTTTTTTGCAAAGCACAATATCCCACGGACATTTTTTTTTAAATAGCTGCTCTTAATACAATGCTCCTTGGAAAAATTACGAGAATGGAAGTATTGCCTAATTAGAAAATGAGTGTAATCCTGATCGCTGGCTTCTGATGTTCGCAGTTCTGAATGAGCTGAGAAACTGCGAGCCCGCCCTGCGCTTGGGCTGCTCCTGGCCTCGGGAAACACTCGCGCTCCTCCCCAGAAAAGCGCTCAGGTTTCTGTCTCTGTCGAAAAAGTGATGGCATTAGATTTTGTCCAGAATACTAGGAACGATGGGATTATGCCTCTTCTTTCTGTAGTATTTTTTTTTTTTTTCCTGCTCAGAGATTAAGGGGTAAATCTCATCGTGGGCTTCCCCGCTCCCCAGATGCTGAGAAAAGATTTAAGTAGAAAAAAAAAGAGATGAAGCTCGGAATCTACGCTTCAAATTCCCAGCGATACCCTTTTTCCCTTTGCTGCAGCAGCACTAATTGCCGCATTACACTTTTCTCTGGGGTGAGGGGAGGTAAAAATGCACCTGGCTGAGGGGCGTGGGGCGGGTGCGCTGCCGCTGCCCGGCCTCGGGAAGCGCGTTCCTGCGGAGCGGCAGCGCGGCTCTCCGCTCTTTGGGGCGTCCACGCCAGCGCTGTGGCGTCATAAAACTTTTTATCACCCTTTCTGGATAAATTAATGAGCAATTTAATTAATAAAATCAGAGAGCAGCGTAAGTGCTATGATAATGAAGTTAAATGAGCGCGCAGTAAAATATTCACTAATCCAGCACATTGGCAAATGCCCCCTTAATTCTGCTTAGCACTAAAAGGGTTTTGAGCACCATAATGAGATTCCTCTGTCTGCTAATTAATTGACACTCTCCTGAATATTCATATGTGGTAGCACCAATACGTTCCTAATTGCACCGTGGAATGGATCTCAGAGGAAAGTAAATCGCCATAGACTTAATTAAAATAATGTATGCCAGATCCAGCTCGCTGAAGACGAGACATTTGCCATCAAGCGGTGTAAGAAAGTGGCACCTGGTTTGCAGCGAAAAAATGAGGAGAAAATCTTTATCCCTCCCAAGGTGAAGTCAGCAGGGGCTTAGAAGCGCCAGGCTTTTCAGCCTGAAGATCTGAAAGCGAGAGCTTCGCCTTCGGGCGCCGCGGCCGGTGCGTGACCCGCGGGCGCGCACGGAGGAACCGCGGCTCCGCACGGCGAGAGGCAGAAATCTGGTCAGGGATGCCCTCTACAGAAACGTTCGGGGAAAACGTTCGTCTCCGCTGAGGGAGGGGAGGAGGGGGGAGGCAGGGAAGGAGGGAGGGAGCAGCCACATTTGTAAACTTTTCCTTGAGGGGAATCCGGCGCCTTTGAAGCTCGGTCTCTGAATGGATTGTTCTTCGCACCTCCAGACTAATACTGTGAGCTAATATTGTACATTTAAATTGTTCTGCTGTTAAAAGCGGGGCGAGTTGCGCTGGGAAATGAGTACCTGCGGCTGCCTGGCCGTGGCCTCCATCCCGGGTCGGGGGCTGCGCCCGGGACGCGCTGCGGAGGGCAGGCAGCGCCCGGGCCCGCGCATCCCCCGCTGCCACTGAAAAGCAGATGTGAAGCGCTTTGCTAGGTCTTCTCCTTCCCTACCAGCTCAGGAAACGAAAATGAAAATTGGTTTCTTGGAAAAGACAGCTTTTAAAAAAATCACCACAGGTTAGAAACTAAAAAGAGTTTATTTGAAGACATACAAATGCATATTTATTATACACATGTAGGCATTAACAATGTAAATTACACCGCCAGCACTTGCTGGTTGTTTATTCATTAGATCTTTAGAAAATCTACATTGCCTGCAGATAGCGGGATGATAATGTGAAATACACAAGCAGTTTACCCAGGCAGCTCCGCCCGGCTCCGCGCAGCTCTGCGCGGGGCTGCCAACAGGTCCGCGGGGCTCGGCGCCGGCCCCGGGCCCCTCCTGCTGCCGGGGGCGCTCCTGACCACTGCAATTCTACCTTGACCAGAAAACCGACTGAAGCTGCCGCCACCCAAAATACAGAGAGAAGGTTTTACAGGTCGCGGCTCAAGAGACAGCAAACTTCTATTTCCTAGTAGAAGAAATACTAAAGGGCTCTCCTCTGAATGACAGGGCAGATATCGCGCTCTCAAAGCTCAAAAAGCTTTGCCATTCTCAATACCTTTTATTCCCATGTAAAATCATTGCTCGCCAAAAGGGGAAAAAAAAAATCCTCTATCAAATTCTATTCTGTTTAGTTGGTTGAATGCTGTATAACTACCATATCTCACGATAATAAACACGGAGAAAAAATATATGGGATGAAATCGCTGCGGGAAAATATTTTCTAAAGTTAGATCCAAAGATTATTTTTTTTTTCCAGGAATGAAATATTAAAGAAGGTTAATATGTTTTTTTGCTGCAGAGCTAAGGGTTGATGGGAAGACGGGAGCTTTGCTGGCGTGGTGAGTGTAGCGGTCGGGAGCTGAGGATGTAAGGAGGATGTCAACAGATGTGAGAGAGCGATGGGAGCCGCTGGACTCGGGAAACGCGATCATCCCTCTGCTTGCATGGCGAGGAAGCGCTGCGGCATCCCCGTGGGACGCAGGTGGGAGCTCCGGGGACGCTCTGGCGGCGCTGCCCCGTCCCGTCCCAGCGAGGAATTGTGCTCCCGGCCCCGGGCAGCTCGGTGGGTGGCGCAGGGCGGGCGGGGGGCGCTGCGGCAGCGAGGGAAAGCGCCGAGCCCCGGCGCCCACACAGCCGCACCGCACCCCACCGCGCCGCCAACTCGCGGGCTTGTTTGCAAACATGCCCCCCGCCAACAGAGAGAAAAACACGAGCTTTCAAAGTTCTGACGCTAATTAAAGCCCGGCTCGTTAAAGACTTCACACAATGCGGGAAAAAAAAAGTTTGCCCGAGCCTGAATTCCTCGGTCGGGTATTACCTTTGCGTATAAAGGGGGGAACAACCGTAACGTGCGCGCCATTATTCTTGTGGATGTGCAACTTGAAATCATCGCCAATTGTCATAAAAACTATTTCACAGTGTTTGGCTAAGTAATAATTTAGTAATTTAAAGGTGGTTTTGGCGGGCGACACGCAAATGCAATTCAAGAAAGATTTACATTGCTTACGGATTTTGAACCGCCGTTCTGACTGCAGCGAGAACGGGACTCAACCTAATTTTCTTGCTTTCTGGTTTTGCACAGAACACCAAGACCAGCAGACTGTAAGAGAAAGCGTGAATGGGATGAGTATGTCTTGTAAAGAACGGCTCATGATAAGAAATAAGGTTTATGAAAAGGATGGATCTGGAAAGAAGAGTCCTTAAAAAAAAAAAAAAAAAAAGGAAAAGAAAAAAAAAAAATAGAGAGAGAGAGACAGAAAAGAAAGAAAGAAAGAAAAGAAAGAAAAAGGAAAATCAAGTTTGCTCCACCCAGCTATTAACCAAAACACAATACCTTTTTCTGGGTGGTACTGCACAGAAGTTGATTCAGTTTTGACAATGTTGTTTAGCTATCATTTGCTATTTTGAATGAATGGGAGCAATCCCCCTTTTTACAACAGTTGTTTCCTATTATGGAGAGGTGCAGCAGTTGAGGGCAGACATGTGAAAGTGGCTGTTTGATTCTCTTTTTCATCCCCCTGACCCTGCCTTTGTCCCTCCTCACCCTGGGAATGTCACGCCTCACTACTTCACTTTGAGATGCTCTAGAAAGTGGCTTTGTTATTCCCTTTTAGACATACACGAAATTGTTCTCATTCCCCCTGCTGTAAAAGATACTTCAAATTGGGACTCGGTTCACAAGTGCAATGCAATTTGGCTTAGCTCAACCTTTGTTCTGCTTGTACAAATGACCAAACAGTGCACACATTATACAGTTGATCTACTGCTCCCTTTACACCAGAGTTAGCGGCAGGGAGAAAAGCAAGTTAATCCCTTCAATACTAAGGTGGCATTTTCAATATTTCCTACAATGTGAAAAGGAGAAGAGAGGGCAGCTTGAAATGCAACATTTGTTTAAAAGGGAAGATTAAAAAGGAAAAGTTTGAGAGGCCTCCCCTGATACTTCTCCAAATAAATAAATAAACAAACCAACAAATCCCAAGAGTGTAGATAAATACTCCAGCACCTCCGGGAAGGCGAGGGAAGTTTACCACAAAGACGGGCTCTCGGGGCAATAGCGTCGAGACTCAAGCTGGCTAACAGCACAGCACTTAACAAAACGCTGGGGAGCTGCTGACAACGAGAGCGGCACGGCGGGGGCAGCGCTCGGTGTGACCCTGGCACTCCTCGGAGCCCTCCTGGGGAGGTTTTGGGCATGTGGAGGGAGGGAGGGAGGGAGGGGAGGCTGAGGTGCTGCGTTTCCCAGCGGCAGAGGGGGAAGAGTCTCTGGGGAAAGCGGCTCCCGTCAGGAAGCAGGTGCTCCGGGCAGCCCCAAGAGCCGTGAGAGGGAAGCTCAGCCTCCTCTCGGTGCAGGAATTCGGGTTTTCCAGCTGTGCGCGCTGCCTCGCGTCCCGCTCCCTGCGCGCACAAAGCGCACGGCGCATCCCAAGCTGTCAGGAGCACAGGTTTGGGGAGCAGCTCTCAGGCCAGCCCTAACAGGCAGGGGGAGTTTGTTCAGTGCTCGTTGGGAAAGGAACAAAATCCTTTTGAAAGAGCGCTAAGCAGTTTCACGCCAAAGTGGCAGATTCGGTGAAGAATGCGGGGTGGGACAAAGCCCCGCCAGCCCCAGAGCGGCCGGAACCCTTCGGGAAACCGCACCGGCAATTCAAGCACAACAGGAAAGCAGCAGACCCTAAGTAGCTTGGCTTCCTTCTCCTTCTCAGCCCCCGAGAAGCAGGAGAAAGCAGAACCATTAAAAAAAAAAAAAAAAAAAAAAAAAAAAAAGGCTCAGCCGAAATGCAGCCACAACCAACAGCCTGCAGTTGACTTTCCAAAACGGGGAAAGCTTGCTCAGAGACTGGCATTGTATTTTGCAGCCTAGGAAACCCTAAGAAGCTGGTACTTCCCCCCTCCTTTCTCTTTTCTCCCAACTGGTTTGTAAATATTAACAAGGTTGTGAGTATTCTCTCACACAGAGTGGATTTTTTTATCCTTGCAAACTTCTTGGCTTCCCCCCACAGCCCCTCTCCCACTCCTCCCCTCTGCAAAGCTACACACCTGCTTGCAGCCACAAGGATTCAAAAACAATATTGTATTTGTCACTTTTCTGTCTCCTTTTCCTCTCTCAACAGCCCTGCTTGCCACTGAGGCGAATTGTGGATTTATGGAGGAAAATTAGCATAAATTATTACCAAATCTGTAAACGTGTGTGGTCTTGCTTGTGGGAAAGGGGGCTATTGCAAACCTTCCATGCAGAAAGGTGGTCCATGATGGGCTCCATGTAAGGGCTGAATGGGTCTTGCATGAAATAGATTTCCATTGGGTTTGCACATTGATATAATTGACTTATGCGTATTTTATACAGTTTTCCCAACACTTCCTCTGAGCTCCTTATTTGAATTAAACTTCAGATATTTGTTTTACTTTGCCACACAACGGATTTGGATTCACTTTACCTTCTCCTCCTCCTCCCTAACGTTGTTTTTCAAAGTAAAAGAGAAGTGCTACAATTACATTTAAATCCTATATTCCCCAAGTCTGTCATCTGTTGCATGCTTAGCACGAGGTGAAACTTTGGGTATCAATTACCGGGATGACTTCGCCTGCCATGCCCCTCCAATCACACATTCCTTTGCAATAGAAAAAAGTTAAAAAGGAAAAAAAAAAACATGCATCGGGCACCCTTACAGCCATACCTCGCTTGCACTCGGAGTAGCAAATGACAACAGAACTCGACTTTTCCTTAACTTTACTTTCGGGTTCCTTTTTGTGTCAGCGGTTGGTTTGGTTTTTTCTTTCTTCAAAAAGAAAAGGTACCGGCAAAAAGAGGAAGAAAAGTATTTGTCAGTTTGTGGATTTTCTGACCTGTCTTTTAGATAGGCACCCCAGGAGTGAACTTGGGCCGAGAGACAAAACCCAAAGTGGGAGGTGACAGAAGTTGGGGATGGGGGACCTGGGTGTGTGGTGTGTGTGGGAGGGAAGTGCCCCTTACACCCACATATTTGGAGGCTCTCAATACAAACCAGAAGCCTTTTGTCCGGTGTTAGAGGATGCTGGGAGGAATCTCTCCTAATTTCAGAGTATTGTCTTTCCTACCCTCTAACAGATATCCATCGTCTTATCATCTCTTACTTGACCTTTCCCCCCCCCCCCCCCCAAAAAAAAAAAAAAAAAAATGTTGGAGGCTGCCTTCCTGCCCTGCCCTGTTGGATGAAGCATCTTGGAGTCGATTAACTGTGCAAGACAACTCCCGGGCTGTGAACAGCACAAACACTGCCGGGCCCTTCTCTGCAAGGGGCAGAGACCTGCATGTGGCAGCTCTGCCCCTCCGAAGGGCTCCTTAGCTCGGCAGTGCGGGACCGCCCGGATGCTCGGATTCCTAGAAACACAATTATTTACTTATTATCCTCTAAACGACATCCTGCCCCGAGAGAGAGGGATTAGATGGGACCGAGGGCAGCCGGGTTGGGACGAAGGGAGCGCGGTTTAACACACACGAGGCAGGCGCTGGTCGCGATGTGAAACGCGTTTTGGGGCTCCTGCCAGGTTTGGGGGAGCCCTGCTTGGTGGGGACCATCCCTAAAGAAGACTCCAAGGCTCTCGCAGAGCCGCGCTGCACAGAGCCGCCGCCGCTCTCCCTCCCCCAACCCGGCTATTTTTGCTGAATTAAGAAGGTGACATTATTCTTCTTTTCAAGTACTTCTGTTAATATTGAAAAACGTGTGCTTGCATTTCAAGCGCGCGCGCTCAGCCTTAGCAGCCATTTCAATATTAATGAAATTGTTTAATCTCCCAAATTCGTCGTGTTTAAGTTACGTTTTGGTGAGTTATTGACCGACTCCGAAAATATTGTTAATGGAGTTGATGTGTATTCACCACAAAGACTCTTCCTCCCCGGGCTCGAAGCTCCCGAGACAATCCTCAGTTCTGGCTCTAGGGTGACAGGATGCGCGGCAGCCTCGGGAATACACATCGTGCGAACTTCCCTCCTGTGCCAGGGCAAGCCTGGGACCTTCTGGGCCTGATCCCCCCCCCGGGACACGCGGCTGCGGTCCCAGGATCGGGCCTTGCTTCCCGGGGAGGAGGGAGTTCTGCACATCAGAGAGAGCCGCGGCTCGGGGTGGCGCGTCCCGCCTGCTGCGCACACCAGCGCGCTCCGGGCCGGCGAGCAGCCTGGCACACACCACGCAAACCCCGCGGAAGGCGTCGAGATGACGATGTTTAGCAGAGTGACCCATCGGCCCGGAGCAGCTCTGCGGGACCCCCCAGCCCTGGGGGGCGCACAGGCGGATCCCCCGGTGCTGCGAGCAGAGCAGGCAGCTCGGTACCGAGCTCACCGGGGCTACAGAACCCCCGGGAGCCCGTTCGCTCCGGTGCATGGAGAGCAACTCCCGCCCCTCTACACCAACAGGTCCGCGGAGCCACAGCAGCGGTCCTGCAAGGGTTGGGGCAGGGTGGGAGGGGGGGACTGACTACCGAGGAGCCCCGACCTTACCGCTCCTCGAAAGAACCTCGGGGAGAGCGGATTTGGCAAAGAGAAAGTCTCTCGTTACAGTGGGAAAGGCTCGCCTTAAGTTAGCCAACAATACAAATCAGATAACAATGCAGAACAAACAGAATACCACAGCCAAGCAATTTCCATGTCAAACATCCCACTGCTCAGTACCTCTATTTGTAAGTGTGAATTGCAGACTAAGCTTCCTGCAAAGTCCATAGAGAGGTTAGTACATACCTTCCCCCCACCCCCAGCCACCGAGTACCATCGCACTGCAATTCCGCTGGCGGAGCCTTTTCACCCCTCGCCTTGTCTTCAAATGGAAATGATTCCCATTGGCTCAAGGTGTCCATGTAAATAGGTGTAAATGAAACCAGATTATGCCTTTCTCTCCAGCCCCCTCCTCCCTGCTCCCCTCCCCCTGCTCCCAAGGCGATTGTCATATGATAGCAAAGAAGTGGCACATTAATGAAGCGCCTCTACAGGGGTCTTTTCTGCTCATGTCACCACATAAAACTATCAGATGGCTAGAGGAAGGACATGGAGGCAACTAGTTAGCTCATCGCCTCTGCAGAGAAGCAAACAAGCCTCTGCTACAGTGCAGCTGCCGGTGGTGTAAAAGAAGCTGATTCAGCCCGCGGAGGAGAAGGGAGGGGTGTACGAGAGGATTCCCAAAACCAAGCCAGCTCGCTGCCTCCTCAGGACTAAACCGGAGCAGCGTGGCCGCGGAAGGAGCGAGAGACACCCCGGAGGAGAGGGGTGGGAAAGAGCCCGGACTCCCAGCTGCGTCCCGAATGCGGACTGTCAACTTCCAGCAACTTTAAGGTGAGCTTATGCAGGGGCTGGCATGGAGATGGGTGGGAGTCGAGGGGAGGAGATGGGGTCCCCTTCTCCTCGCCGAGACCAGAGGACAGAGTTATCGCTAGAGTAACTTTACGGACACGGGCTCCTGTGGGAAGGCCAGGCTGAGGGAGGCCGGAGCTGAGAGAAGCCCATCGCTTTTCTCCTGCGGCGGCACAGGGCTCCGGGCTGTTTTCTCCTGTCCTCATCCGCGCCCTCCCACCCCCCCCAACCCCCCCCCCTCTCCACCGTCCCCCCTTCCGAGGGCTGAGATCCACCATTCCCCTTCCCTGTGCCCTTCTTTCTCCAGCCCGGCCCTAGAGCCAGCGGCTGACCCGCCCGGGTGTCCGTGCGAATCCTCTCGGACTCACCCCTCTACCCCCTCCTCCCGCCCCCTCCCCTTGTCGCTGCCCTTCTGCAGATCTCTCTGCGGGTCGCCTAGCGAAGATGCCTCGCCCGGGCAGAAACACTTACAGTGATCAGAAGCCTCCCTACTCCTACATCTCGCTGACCGCCATGGCGATCCAGAGCTCCCCGGAGAAGATGCTGCCCCTGAGCGAGATCTACAAGTTCATCATGGACCGCTTCCCCTACTACCGGGAGAACACACAGCGCTGGCAGAACTCCCTCCGCCACAACCTCTCCTTCAACGACTGCTTCATCAAGATCCCCCGGCGCCCCGACCAGCCGGGCAAGGGCAGCTTCTGGGCGCTGCACCCCAGCTGCGGGGACATGTTCGAGAACGGCAGCTTCCTGCGCCGCCGCAAGCGCTTCAAGGTGGTCAAGTCGGACCATCTGGCCCCCAGCAAGCCGGCGGACGCGGCGCAGTACCTGCAGCAGCAGGCGAAGCTGCGGCTCAGCGCCCTCGCGGCCACCGGCACCCACCTGCCCCAGATGTCCACGTACAACCTCGGCGTGTCCCAGCCCTCCAGCTTCAAGCACCCCTTCGCCATCGAGAACATCATCGCCAGAGAGTACAAGATGCCCGGGGGCCTCGCCTTTTCCACGATGCAGCCCATGCCGGCCGCCTACCCCCTCCCCAATCAGTTGACTACGGTGGGCAGCTCCATTGGCACGGGCTGGCCCCACATGTACAGCTCGGGCATGATCGACACCGCCACCCCCATCTCCATGGCCAGCAGCGAGTACGGCGCCTACGGCGTGCCCATCAAGCCGCTCTGCCATGGGGGGCAGACTTTGCCGGCCATCCCCGTCCCCATCAAGCCTACCCCGGCCGCGGTGCCGGCCCTGCCCGCCCTGCCCGCGCCCATCCCCACCATTCTCTCGAACTCGCCGCCCTCGCTCAGCCCCACGTCCTCGCAGACGGCCACCAGCCAAAGCAGCCCGGCCACCCCCAGCGAGACTCTGACCAGCCCGGCGCCCGCCCTGCACTCCGTGGCTGTGCACTGACCCGGGTCGCTTGCACGGACGCTGTCTTCCCCTTTCTCCCAAAGTTTCCTCGGGGGTCTTCTCCCTCCCCTTCTCTCCCTCCTTCCCCTTCTTTCCCCTCTCCTCTCTACTCTTTTCCTCGAAAGCAGAGACTTTCCCGCGGGAAACTGAGGTTTGCCGTTCGCGTGAGCTCCCTTGCCGCTTCGCCCCTCCAGCCGAGCCCTCCCTCGCCACTCGGCTTCTCCCCTGGTTCTGAACTTTGTTTTCCGTTCTTTTGAGGCGAAGGGAACCGGCCCGGCCCGCCCCCTCCCGCCCGGTAGGAGCTGCCACTTGCATCGCTAGTTTTCCAAAAGTACTTCAGGCATCTTCGATTTGTCGGCGACCAGGCAAGCCTGGCTCGGCGATGCCTCTTTCCCTCCTTTTGTCTGGGGGAAAAGCAGGGGTTTATACAGGACCAATAAACAAGAATGGCTGCTGTGTCACCGCATGGGAGCAGCGACGTTTCCAGCCTCCAAGCAGCCAAGGCTTGGATCTTGGAAACGCCGGGAAGCGCTCGGTGCGTCTTTGTGCGGTGCGCGTCCCGCTGCGCCGCCGAGGGCAGGGCTCGGGCGGGGGAGCTGGGGCTCCTGGAGCAGGAGCAGGAGCAGGAGCGGGTCCAGGTGAGGGAGCCGCAGGTGAGGCCGCAGGTGAGGGAGCGGCCCCGGCCCCAGGTGAGGGAGCGGCCCCGAGCGGGACCCGCGCCCCGGAGCCGCGCCCGGCCGCTCCCGCCACACCTCTAATGTTTACAAAGCGCCTGTTTTAATGTAAATACTGAACTTGCATCTGTACTGTAAATCAGATGAGGTCCCTTTTGCAGCACCTGTTGTAACGTGGATGTTTACTGTGGTTTTCAGGTGAAAGAGGAGTTGACTTGCCCGTTAACTTCTGGTTAACTCGAAGGTTTGGGAGAGCTGAGGTTTTCTTTGTTGGTGTTTTTTTTTTTTTTGGTTGTTGTTATTATTTTAAAAATTCTGTAGCTATTTACTTCATAGCTTAAAACAAACAACAACCATAATTATAATTAAAATAAACCTGTTACCCAAGCACACGACCCGACATAGCTTAAATAAAAGCTGTTGAAGTAATTGATAACATGTGGGAAAGTAATACAATAGCAGGTACAAACTGTGGAGGTCATCCTGATTTCTGCTGGAGCTTTGCAGACAAGAGAGAGGGGGCTAGGGAAACTGTAAATGTTTGTGCATATGAATGATTATAAAATGTGTAAAATGCACTTTTTGTTTGATATACTCCTTTCTAGTTTTAGGTAGTTTGCTGGAAACTGAACTGTTGTTCTGTTGTGAACCGCTTAAGTTAAGAGAAAAAAAAAAAAAGAACACCCCCTCTAAACAGCATTAGTATCTATTGAAACTGTAAGGACATTTATTTTAAACTTTTTTTTTTCCTGTACAGAATAAGCATGGCATTTTAAATATTGGTGTTCTTGTTCCCAGCATGTGTGTTTTAAGACAAAGGTTAAAAAGTGTCTACATTAAATTATGAACCTAGTCGTCCAAATAATATTTTCTCATTAAAATATGTAAATGCAGATTTAGTTTCTTATTTGTCTTTTTAAAGAGTTTACACGAGAAAAGTAAAAACACTAGTTCATGATGAAGGAATGGTGTTATTCCAATATTTAGACAATCTAAACAGCCTTTTCACACAAGGTTAGTATGAATATTGTTATTAATATAGCACAACTTCTTAGATAAAATTGTCGTTATTGCTGGTTTAGCAAAGGGACAACACGTTCTGTGGGGTTTATATTTACATATCTGTACATCTGTGCAAGCACACACATCTGCATTTCTGCCCTATACACTTACACCGAGTATAAACACCTATTACATCCATGCCTATGTGTATGTATACTCATCACCTACTTATTCCCAGTCACATTTTCTCTAAAGAGTATAAAAATTTGTAAGCTTCTGCAATACAGAGCAAACATTAAAAAAAAATCTTTAAAGAATTACTTTTTAAAGACGGAGAACATTGAAATTTTTTTTTTCAGTGATGTTATATCTTAAAAGTGGCATTGCAAAATCTTTTTTTTTTTTTGAGAAAAAGTGAGCAATTGTAGCCTTTTACCTGGTGTTTAAATCTCCTCAAGCACGAGTTAGTCCAACCACATCCTATCGATCAACACCTTCCCCAACCGGCAGTTTGCAAAGTGTAACGCAACTATACCTGTTTTTCTGTAATTCAGTATACAGTCCCTTCCAAAAAGGGCAAAGTAGTCACAATGAGAACTGGATTCTGGGCACTTTCTAGTAGGATTCCCCAAATATGCTAGGGATTTTACAAGGATTCTGCAGCTGCTGAAAATTAAGAGAAGCCATCTAGTGAAATGAGTAAATAAATGCCTTGGAGATGAGGCATTCTGCGAGCATAGTTACAAGACAACCACACACTGAAGTGCTAACTAGCAAGAAAACGACATTGTATTCTAATGAAGCGGCAGGATTCACAAATTCTACGGCAATGATGTTACAGAGGTTTTGTCTCCGACTGATCTATCTGAATTTCTGGACCATAAACACAGTGACATCCCCATTTTCCTACTACACACCACAAGGT
This sequence comes from Oenanthe melanoleuca, assembly GCF_029582105.1. Lineage (NCBI taxonomy): Eukaryota > Metazoa > Chordata > Aves > Passeriformes > Muscicapidae > Oenanthe > Oenanthe melanoleuca. The sequence goes on along the minus strand of NC_079344.1, from coordinate 2,765,195 downwards.
CCTTGCAAAAGTTTTAAGATTAATGTAGAGGGCAATTAATCCAGTTGTGACCATTTTTTTTTTTTTTTTAAAGAACGGATCCCACACACAGAAAAAAGGTGGAAAATACATGAATCATTGGGCTAATTAAAATGCATGAAGCTGCTAAAGCTTGTCAGATGGGGGACAACTGAACTCATTCATCAAGTCCAACCCACGATTATATCAACACGATCAGTTAAAGAAAGCATTCAAAACTTATCACCAGATCAATGGACACATAACTCGACAAACTTTTCCTAAACAAGCGATGACCTACATTTTTAGACAACGAGGAAGCTTTTTCTCCTTCCCTTTTTTCTTTTAAGATCTAGCAGTCAGAACAAATCCTCAAAGATTAAATCCTAGCCCAACTAACAAGATGAAGCTGCACTTTCAGAGTGGTTTTTTTTTTTTTCTTCTTTAACTATATAGTAACGGCGGAGATAAAGATCTGAAAAGATTATACCCCAAAGCAAAATACTTTCAAGAGGTGCAATAGGTTTCTCGCTGCATAATGCGAGTGTGTGAGTCGCCTCTGTACATTTAAAGTGCCATTTTCCTCTATCTCTGCGATTTCCGAGCCTGCCCGAGCCCTGCAGCCCCCGGAGCCGCCGCGCTCCTCCGCGCATCTCCACCCGCCTCCCCAAATGTTGTGATGCCGATTTCAAACAAATCCACAGCTCAGCGCCTCGCTTGAATTTACTGCTCTGACTTGTTAAGTCTCCCTAATGGCTCAAGTCCAATGTCAATAAACACAGATCTAAAATAGGGCAGCAAGAGACAACAGCGCGGAGGGAAGGGGCCGGGTGGGGGGACCAGCGCGGCCGAGCTCTGCGTCCTGCTCGGGTATTTCGTGGGGGGTCGGCGGGGATTCTTTCTTTTTAAAATTTTATTTGCCAGCGAGGCACTATAAGCTAGGCGTACTCAATGCAGAGACAGCGCTCATTCCGGGCAGAAGCTCTTTTCTGCCGGAGGATGGGCTGGAGCCCGGCCGTGCAAGGTAAGCCCGAGAACCCAGCCAGGGTTTGCCTCGTGTTAGCGCATGGTATGTGAATCCTTTGGCTTTTATTTTTTTATTTGTTTTTGTTTGTTTGTTTTCTTTAGGTGGATTTTTGTTTTTGTTTGGGTTTTTTGGTGTTGTTTTGTTTTGTTTTGTTTTTTTTCTCTCCCCTCGACATTTGACAAGACAGCACCCCACAGGACTGAATCCTCTATTGAGGACAGCCAGCTCTTTCTCACTCAGAATATTTATTTTCTCTCGAACCGCGCCTTGCAGGGAAGGGCTGTTTGTGCCAGGTAGGGAGAAAAGAACTCCCCGGCGACCCCTGAGAGGGAGTTTTACGAGCCAGACTTTTTTCAAAAGTAGCCCTTGGGAAAGGGAGAAAAAACTTATCAGCTTCACCAACTTCCGTGCCGAATTATCTCGGAACCTTAATATAAATGTCACTTTGTGGGTTGTTTGGTTTTTTTTGCTTGTTGTTTTTTTTTTGTGTGTTTTTTTTTTGTTTTGTTTTATTTTGTTTTGGTTTTGTTAACAAAAAGAAACCGAGGCTGTGAAGCCTTGGAGGGTCTGTATTTGTTTCTTTTAAACTAACAACAAATTATCTAATTAATATGTTTCAATTACAGCATGAAAAAGAGAGGCTTTGGACCGCCTGCAGTGGGTTTACAATAGCCCCAGAGCCCACTATAAGAATTTACAATAACTTCACATCTGTTTCTTTATTTCCCACTTTTCGAGTCTAAAACTCCTCTTGAAATCACTTCAAACCGTAGCCCAAGTTATGAAATATGGTCTCTCTGCCAGGAAAAAAAAAAAAGGTAGGAAGAAAAAAAGGACAAAACTTTGCAGATCGAGGCTTCATTTGCAAGCTAGAAAGTGAAAGCCCCATTGAAGAGCATTAAACAAATATATTAGAATTCTGTCACTTTATGCAATTGAGTAGATCAAATAAAGGGTCCCAGGCCACTTCATTCACTCTCATTCACTTGAATAGAAAATGCAAAGAATAGCAAACCTAGACTGGGCCACCGATGTAGATTTAGCCCTTTTTTTCTGAGAGACAAAAAGGCTGAATTTTCACAAACACATTGCTGACTCGGGGACTAGGAAACCAGCACTGAAACCCCTTTGGAATTTAAATTCATTTTATCTTCTCTCTTTCTGGGTCCCTTTACACTACAGGGTGAGTTGCACTGGCACCCTTGCTTGGAAAAAAACAAACAAAAAAAACCAAAAAAACCCAATACAACAACAACGGGGAAAAAAAAAAAAAAAAAAAAAAAAAAGGTTTCCAGATTTTTCCAACAGAGTCACAGTACAGTTTGGAAGGTGACGTTTATATTTGCAAAAAGAAGAGAGGGAAGAGACGCCTGTTGCCCTAAAGATCGCAGCCCCTTCTCGAAACCCCCGCGTGAGTGTTCCTGCCCGGCTGCTCCCCGGGAATGCGGGCTCAGGGCACTGCAAACACCGGGAATGGCACTGCAAACACCGGGAATGGCACTGCACACACCGGGAATGGCACTGAAAACACCGGGAATGGCACTGCACACACCGGGAATGGCACACTCAGGGCACTGAAAACACCGGGAATGGCACTGCACACACCGGGAATGGCACTGCACACACCGGGAATGGCACACTCAGGGCACTGCACACACCGGGAATGGCACACTCAGGACACTGCACACACCGGGAATGGCACTGCACACACCGGGAATGGCACTGCACACACCGGGAATGGCACTGCACACATCGGGAATGGCACTGCACACACCGGGAATGGCACTGCACACACCGGGAATGGCACTGAAAACACCGGGAATGGCACTGAAAACACCGGGAATGGCACTGCACACACCGGGAATGGCACTGAAAACACCGGGAATGGCACTGAAAACACTGGGAATGGCACTGAAAACACCGGGAATGGCACTGCAAACACCGGGAATGGCACTGCACACACCGGGAATGGCACTGCACACACCGGGAATGGCACTGAAAACACTGGGAATGGCACTGAAAACACCGGGAATGGCACTGCACACATCGGGAATGGCACTGCACACATCGGGAATGGCACACTCAGGACACTGCAAACACCGGGAATGGCACTGAAAACACCGGGAATGGCACACTCAGGGCACTGCACACACCGGGAATGGCACTGCACACATCGGGAATGGCACTGCACACACCGGGAATGGCACTGCAAACACCGGGAATGGCACTGCACACACCGGGAATGGCACACTCAGGAAACTGCACACACCAGGAATTGCACACTTAGGGCAATGCAAACACCGGGAATGGCACACTCAGGGACCTGCACACACCGGGAATGGCACTGCACACACCGGGAATGGCACTGCACACACCGGGAATGGCACACTCAGGGCACTGCACACACCGGGGCTGCCACACTCACGACACACCGGGAGTGTCACACGCAGGTCACACCAGGAGTGTCACACCCTGGACACACCGGGAATGCCACACTCAGGGCACAAAGGGAATGGCACACCCTGGACACACTGGGAATGCCACACTCAGGTCACACCGGGGCTGTCATACTCAGGACACGCTGGGAATGCCACACCCTGGACACACCGGGAATGCCACTCTCAGGACACACCGGGAGTGCAGCGCTGCTCGGGGCCGGGGCAGTGCGGGCAGATCCTCCCCTTTATCCATCACAGGCCATCCAGCACAGCCACATCCATCTGTGCCACCGGGAGCAGGACGCAGAGCCACGGCCACTCTTTGCACAGGGGCTGGGCCAGAAGGTGCCAATGCTGTGCCGGGAGCAGGCGACCCTGCCCTTCCCTCTGCAGGTTTGAACGGGCAGGTTCTTGTCTGCCATCCATCCTCTGCCCGAGTTCATTCGGCGCTGAGGGAGGCAGAGCAGGCAGAGCACGCTGCCCTGCAAGGGAGAGCCTCACCAGCTCCTCCCTGCACATCCCTCACAGGTCTGCTAGGTTAGCTCACACCACAACTGGGGGCACTACTGAATACAGACTCTTGACTTTGCACTATTTCGTAGGGCTGCAGTATTAATTAAGTACTAAGCAGAGTATTTTGCATTAATTAGAGCAGCTCCTTAGAGAGACATTATAGCCAAAACTGATTTTATAGCACAGGAAAATGCTCAGCATTGCCACTGCCCCCAACTACCACAGACAGCACAGACCACCTGCATGGACTGGGCTTGTCTGCAAGCACTAACCTGGAGATGTTCTCCCAGAGATGACATAAAGGCACTTTGAGCTGTGCAGCTTCCATCCTCCTAGTTTGCTTTAATGGCTACTAGATAGAAAATAAGTAAGCAGGGACTGAGTCCAAAACCCAGACCTGGTTCTACTCCTAGGTGGGCTTACCAGTCCTGGCCTTGACAGCTTAAGGCACCTTCTCAGAATTTAAAAACCTCCAGTACAACTGCTCTGGGAACTCTTGATCCCAAGGCTGTTCTTTTGAGCAGGCCCACATGTTAGTTCCATATTTTAACAGTCTAAGCTACTAATTAGGGGGTGCATTTATTCCTGTTATCAGCAGTGCCACTGTGTTACAAATTAAACATGAAACAAATACAGAGCCTGTCTTATGGAATACCTGAACATGGAAGTACATAAAGTCATCCAGCTCTGGCCAAAAAGAGCTGCTTTAAAAGTTAGGTCAGACAGGAAACTCTGCTGCAGAATATCAGGATGGACAAGCATCCATTTCAGGGCATGAAAGACAATTCTCCACTGCCAGCCACAGAGGGCAACCATTTCTTTACACAGCTGCAAGTCCACCTCTTCTACAACACAGAAGTGCAATTTTTTACCATCTTGAGCAGTATCACCATCAGATCATCTCCACCTCTCCCTGCATTTCTCTCCTGCATGGCCATTCTCTCCGTGGCTCTGACTACCAAATTTTCACCCCAGCTTAATGACAGGTGCTGCTGGGAGTGGAATACTGAGAAGCTGGAAGGTGCCTTCTGCATCCCAGGGTCTTTAAAACATTTTTGCACTGTTCCTTGGAGACATCCCTCCCTGAAGGCTAATGGGGCTTGAGCAATTCTTTCCCTTTGGACTGCTGGACCCACAGAAGCACAGCTGGTGTCCCTCTCCCTGTGCTCCTGCTCTCAGCTTTTCACAGGGCTGCTCAGATCTGTAATGAGCCCAGTCACACACAGGATGGAAACAAGCCTGCATGGACCTGCTGAAGGAGACCACAAACAGTTTGTGTTTCTCCTCAATTTGTGCTGAATGCACTTCAGCCCTTGTTGAACATAATTTTGTAATTAACTCATATAATTTTCAGGTTAAGGAGGTTCTCTGGAGAACAGGGAAGAGAATCAAGAGAGGACTGATCCCTGTTACACATAATTTGGCTACAAATTGCTGTTTTGTTTGCATCTGTGAGAACTCTAACAGAAAGAGAGAGAGAGAGAGGAATTTTAACACAGATAAAAGCAGATCTGAATGATTTTTACACCTGCAGAAAGTTGTTAATAGTTGCATTCACTTCTTTATTGAGCTAGAGCTTCCTCATCTTTGCTAGACTTTGAAGGGTTGGGTACATCTGGATGCTCAGGGAAGCAGACATGCTCCTGAATGGGGATGGGAACAAGCTGGACCACCCTGAGCTGCTCCCCTCACTAGCCAAAGGATGAGTTTTTAAAGTACCTTGTATTCATTCACACAAGTTCCTTCAACAAATACCCCAGGAGGGGAGGCTTGTCCCTCTTGCTTGTCCTGTCACTGCTGAGTTCTCTCATCTCTCAGACACAGAGTCCTGCACAGCTCACCCAATTCATGCTTGCAAATGTCTTATACACTAAGGGTGGGGTTTAGGTAAAAATTAAACTGATAAAAATTCACAGAAAATTCCCAGTGAATTAAATAGAGTAAGAGTTTCACTATCAAGGCTTTTCAGAGCATTCAGATGATTTTCTGATTAGGGAAGTAATTTATCTTTCAGTTTGAGGTCACAGCCAGTGGATATGGAAGGTCACATGCAGCTGTACACAGGCCCTGATGCTGTATGGTCATGAACTCTGAAAGCTTTGGAAAATGTCTACATTCTTTGTCATTTTTTCTTCACTTGCTAGTCCAGTGCTTTCACACCTGCCAAAGAAGGGCCAAACCATGTTCCTCTCTGCCTATAACAAGATTTGGGTTTGGGTTTTTTGTTTGTTTGCTTCTAAAGTTGTTTGCTTAATTTGAGTTGTTTGTTTTTAATCCTTGGAGGAAGGAAGGACAGCTCATCATCCATTTTTAGGATGCTAGGGTACTTTTCAAGAGGTGGACTAATCTATCTGAACATTAGTAAAATCACAGTCCTAAGTACTTTTGATAAAACTCTAGAAACTTCTAAGAAATTACCTTTTCTATGTTTTGACTCCATCTTCTCAATGGTGAGGAATTTTTCAAATCCTTTTGCATCAGAACCACATTATCCACTTCTCATCAGTAAAACCTCAAATGGATTTCCTTCCTCCTTTTCTAACAACAAATAGATCACTGGAAATTCTCCAGCACTCAGCTTCTCCAGGATTGTTAAGCTAAGCATCAGGCACTGTAAAACCTTTGATAAAGTCTCAGTAATAGTGGATTTTCTTCTGAAGGCATGACTGAAAGAGCTGGTAGAGGAATCCAGAGAGGGTTTAGCTCAGGAGGGTGAAACTGCTGCTCTGGCCCCTCACAGCACTGCCAGCACATCTGCAGAGCTGACACCACCAGCTGCAATCAGCCAGAGGTTGACTGCTCTGAAATTACCTCATTCTCTTCCTCACTCCCTCAGTGAACAAAAGGAGGGACAATTAACAGTAAATTCCATTGTCTGAAATAGATACTATAATTCCTCTTACTGCCCATATATACTCATATATTATAAATCCCTTTACTATAAGGTGGTGTGGGATAAGTCTTTTGAAAGCACAGGCTCATCTTGCAGAGCCTTGCTTTTGAGGAATTTGGGTTTGGGGTTTATTTCTTTTTTTTATTATATTTTTTTTCCTTTCTTTTCGCTTTTCCCCTGTCAGAAGATATACAAAGATGTGTCTTTTTATCAGCTTGGCATTACTCTGAGATTTTTCCATAAGCTCAAGATCAGGCTCTTTTGAAGTCATCGCACAGGAATCACCAGGGGCACCTATTGCATGTTCAAATGAAGGCTCTCCACTGGAAAATAAACCCAGTTCTGCCTGTAGCACTCCAACTCCATCAAAGTGCTCCTCTTCCTCCATCTGCATTGATGTGTCCGAGCTGCATTTTGGAGAACTGCATTTTCCTCCTAACTGGTCACAGGCATAAATTATAAAACAAAATACATTTCTGAAGAGAAGTAAAGCCTTGTCAGACCACGGAGTGTCTGACAGCCATCAGATCACACAGCCACCCAGAACATCAGAAAAGAAGAAAGCACATGAGACATCTAGCACTCTCAATCCCTCATTAGCCCTCCCTTTGCACTAAGGACTGATGTATCTCAGTGCTGCTTTTTCTTTGGTTCAGAATATCCAAAGTCCCTCGACATTATTCTATTTTCCTGAGCATTCTCCTTTGTCAGTTCCTACAACTAAATAAAACAAGCCAAACCCCAAACTGTTTCTCCATGATCAAACCCTGATTTTTTTTTTTTTTTTCCTCTCTCTTTCCAAGTAAAGATATACTGCTTAAAAGGACAGTTTTGGGGTCAAATGCTGCTGCAAAGAAACTGAATGGGATGAATTTGGGTCAGTAACAATGCATTACTTAGTTCTCAATGCAAGTCAGGGAGGTTATGGTTCTGTGAATGTGGATGTGGCACAGTTGGGTAGGAGGTCAACAGCACAGAGTTAAGTACTATTTTCAGCATTGTCTTCTCCTTCATCCTTTTGAGGAGACAAAGCAGAAGCTGTCAGTATTCATCCACTTGAGCTCTGGAAATACCTCTTAGGAAAGCTGGGAGCTGATCTGGCAGAAAAACAGCAAGCATCATTAAATAAGGCTGGATCCTTGGAGTACCCTGGCACAAGGTGGAATTCCTTGTGTCTCTCAGAACAGCAATGGTAAAAGCCTTTCTCCCTCAAGCTGGGGATGCAAACCATGCCTGTCCATTTTCTCAGTGTCAGACGAGAGGAAAGCCTGTCCCTTGCAGACCTTGAGGCAGTGGGTTTGGTCATTTGTTTTGTGTTAGCTCAGGTAATTCAGCCACCAGTAATAGCATGAACTGGGCCTTGGAAAATGTTCCACTCTTCCAAGCATGCTACATCATGCTCTGTAACCTTTCTTTGCATTAGTAAATGGTAAATGCTAATTTGAAAAGAGAAAACTTCTTTGTTGCAAATATTTTTGCATTCTGCCCAAACCTTCTCTTTACTCTGATGGAATGATGATTGACTCATATTGTCTGTAAGGAGGCAAACCCTCCTAATACACTGCTTTAACTAGAGTAAATGGGCAGAACAAACACTCATCTCTACAGCAAGCTACCAGAGCCTTCCTGGTGTGCCCCTTGCTCCAGCCCAGCAGAGCTGGTGTCACTTCACTTGGGCAGGGCAAGACTGTCAAACACAAATTCACACACAAAGCTCTGCCCAGGTGTGCATGCAAGCACCCACTATGTGCACAGAAGGCACCAAGCCCATTAGGCTCAGGCAAATGGGCATGAAAATGCCACCAGTTTTGTTTTCTTTTCAAAATAAATCCACATTTCTCAATCCTTATGGACAGCTCCAAACTCTGGGCAATAAGGTGCCATCTATTTATTTGTTCCCTGCAAGGCAGCCAGCAGTGCAAAGCAGCATAGACAATTGTACAAACCAAAGGATTCAGACTATTCTTGGATGTTTCCATTTAATCTTTCACTTTCTGGCATTGTGTAACTAACACAAAATCACTGGAAAAATCAACAGTTTGAAAAAGATCTGATAAAATATTGCTGTTAAGTGCTTTCTCAACTAGTGGCAGCACCAGACCAAGACAAAATGAAAACTTTGATTTGTTCTTACAAGTCCTCTCCATGACCTTATTGGGCACAGCACAAGGATTTCATTCTGGAAATTGTGTACAGAGCAGTTAGTACCAGCACTTGGGGATCTTTCTCTGGCAGCAGAGGCTTTTGAAGATTGCACATTCCCATTCTTTATGCTGTTATTCTTTCAGTCCACCATACAGCTCCCACTCATCTCTTCTCTATCTAGTCAACATTTTAAGAAACCATTTAAGAGAACACTGCAGAAAACTAAGGAACTCAGTTAATAGAGAGAGGAGTTCCACTCCTCTCCAGTTTGGCTGAAACACTCAGCATTGCTTGGGCTGAGAGAACAGGCATGTAACATGGGCTCACAAGCCTCACTTCCTCAGCAGAACCTCCAAATTTAGTTAATATCACCAAATCCTATGTAGCCACTAGGAAATATTCTCTACCTCCAAAACTATCTAAAAAAACCTGAGGAACACATCAACCTCATCACCAAACTGAAGCAATTCTGTCCAGCCTCTGAATGATGCAATTTCCAAGTGTATTTTCTCTTTGTCTTAACTGCTTTGAACTCCTTGTTCAACAACAGCAGATTAACACTGCATCTTACAAAGAGGAATAAGGATGGATTTCATTAATGCTAACAACTTGGCTATGTTCTCACCATGTGAATATACCATAAGTAAAACATTTTTATGCCAAATCTTGGGCTTATGAAACACTGAATTATTTTGCTCAAAATCCCTGTCAACTTTCCATTAATTACTGGTAAATCAAGTATGCTAAAACAGTGCAGCAAATAATCTCCTCCCATTTGGAGCATGTATGCTCTCTTTGGGACTGGCCTATTTACAACAGCTATGATGTTCCACAGGCTTGGAAAGAACATGGGATTTATCTCCTTCATGCTCTGGATGCATTCAGACTTTTTTAAGATAGGAATTTTTTTTTTTTAACATACTGTTTTCCTACATTTCCCATCACAGGCTTGCATCTTTTTTTGTTTTTTTCCCTTTGATCTAAGTATAGACCAACCCTCCATGGGCAAAGAATCATCTCTCCTGCACCTGTGGATGGATATTTTCACTTGGCCCCCAATTGTTACAGGTATGTCAGGTTCAGATATCTAATCTCTGGGAGACTCTGCTCTCCATCAACACTCATTTACCTGGTAACATTATTCATTATTTATTTCTAGGACATGAAAATTTGAGTTTGTGGCCTAAACCCGAGTCTGTGCATTTGTGATTAGAGACAGAGCTCAGAAAGAGGAACCTCCTGCTTTTAAGGAACAACAAATATTAATTTACTGTTGCTGAGATCCCATTTATTGTTCAGTACCTGAGGAGAATTGGCAAAGAAAACAGATGTCAAATGACAGGCTGTGCTGTGTGCTATGCCCACAGAAATTGTGATCTCTTGAATATTTCCAATCTTTCAATCCCTTCTCTTTTGCCAGGAAATCCCAGGACCAGCTCTAACTGGCAGCTGGACTTTTTCTCCATTTCTGTTACATGACCCTAACTGCTAATTCTGCCTGGCTGTACAGATACAGCCATGTAAATTCAATGTAAATACATTGAACAACACCTTAATTCAAAGAGAAAAGAAGGCTGCAGGACTTGATACATTTTCCATGTAAAAACAGGGGAAAATGCCTTCTGCCAGTTCAATGTGAAAAAATAAATAAGAGTGAATCAAAACAAAAATGTTTGGAATTGATTCTAAAGTATCTGAAGACATGAAAGTCATGAATATTTATGACATCAAATATTAGTTATATTTGATGTCTAACAAAGACTTGTCTGTTTCATTGGAAATAGCTTTCTTATTTTGTCATGAATACAGAGGCAGCCTTATTAATAAAACAAAATACCATAAAAGAAAACAAGCAGAGACTGAAGGTTCTGCTAGTTTTTAAGGGTTTGTATTCTGCTATGTTATGTACTTATTTTTGATGGTTTTCCCCTTAAATTATGAGCTTGGGGAAGGAGAAGAAAATAACTCGAGTGTAAAGTTTAAACTACTTATAAATATGAGACAGATATGTTTGAAGCTGAATTTCCTTGTTTGAAAAAAAAAAAAAATAGTAAGAAAAAGAGCTACTAGAGAACACACACTTGAGAATCATAAATCAGTGCACACACAATCCCTGAAGTCACCAAGGGCAGCACTGCCCCAGGACTGGTGCTGGGGAGCCCAGGGCCAGCTGTGCTGACCAAAATGTGTCTGCTCACAGCAACCACCTCTCTGGTTTTGTGGCAGTCAGAACAGAAATACACTTCCCACCACTCAGGAAAAGTAGGTTAATACTTGGACTCATTCACAGATCCCAAAGTGCCCACAAGTTCTTGTTTGGGAAAAAATATTAGAGCAGAAAATACCTCTAAGATCTTAGAGAGATTAGAGGCAAGGCCACCTCTGAACCAGGTCCCTCAGTGCCACACCTACACATCCTTCAGAATCAAAGGGGAGGGCTGTACATTAGAGGGAATCTCAGGTATCAGGTGTTTGGGAGTCTGTGCCTCTCGAGTACCTCAGCTAATGGGAAAGAGAGAGGGAAATGTGGTTGGGAAATTGGGATAAAAAGGAGGCTGCATCCTCCAAAAATTCCAGAGATCCCAAGGGAATGCCCCATGGCCTCTCCTTTTACTCAAATAAAGCAAAAAGCACTCCTTGTCTCCTTTTTGGACATAAACCTCTGGAGTTTGTGGATTCATTTTCCTGACAATTAGAACATAAGGAACCTCTGAGAAATGTGAACCTCAGGCCCAGAACACAGCACAGAGCTGATGAGCTTTGGGTGGAATTCCCTTATCACAGGGGGCCTGTACAAAGACCAGCACCTGGAAGAAATGAAATAAAAGAGAAATTTGTTCTGAGTACCTGCACCCAAGAAAGCTCAGTTAAAGAAGATTCAAGTTGAGATACCCTCACCAGCCAGAACTGCTCTCACTGTGCCCTGGCTGCCACTTAGATTTATCTATCTATTTTATGTCTTCTCTCTGGGTAAGCAGAAAGGTTTTTTTTTTGGTCTGTACCCTATGTAAATTAAAATACATGAATAAATTGGAAAGCTCATTTAATTACTTATGGACAAAGGAAGCACGACTGTTGCTTTGAATAGAAAAATAATTTTGTGAATGAATCAAATTCCAGTGAAAAAATGATGTTGCACCTGCAGCACACTTAGCCTGATGACTTCACCAAGTTTGCTGCCCATTAACCTTATTATAATCTTTAAAATATAATTAATTGGTCAGTTGCATAATTCCAACAGCATAGTAGGAGCACGATGCATCTTGTTCCTGGGGTCAAATGCAGCAAGCTGGAATTTTGCCAGGACAGGGAATGTCATGGTGTAGACAAAAAAATGTCATGGTGTAGACAAAAAAATGTCATGGTGTAGACAAAAATAGCCTGTGCTCTAAGGGCTGAATTTGACTCTGTGCTTTGGAGATACAGGTTGGACCTGTGTGACTGAGGAAAAAGCACCCAGAGAATTCCTGTTTGTTGGTTACAGTTCTTTTTGTGGTTGAATGTCTTCTGGGTACAACACTGATGCCTCTGCATCGTGGGATTTGTTCTTGGGATATTCATAATGACAGAAATGCTGAGAGATACTTTAAACTCATGGAAAATCCTGCATTATTTCTCAATACAGTGAGTATGCTCTGGTAAAGAAACAGGGTTAGAACTACATAAATCTGGTACTGGGGGAAAAAAAAATCAGAAATCAGAAATGTCCTTCTGCAAGCTGAATCCTAGCAGAGCTGCAGCACAGCAGCTGTGTAAATTCCTTTAATCTAGCAGTGGCTCCCATCTCTGCTGCCAAGGAAAGGTGATGCTGTAAGTGCTCATCTAAGTCTCATTTTCTGGGCTTGCTTATTTATTTACCATTGTTTTTTAAGTGTGTAGATTTCTTATCTGGTGTACACATGCAGACCACAAACAGATGGGATAAAAAAGGAAGATAGAGCCAAGTCAGCTCCTCTGTTGAACCAGCAGATGTTTGGTGTTGAATTGTCAGTTTTTCACTGGAACCAGCCAAGTTTGTCACTGCTTGCACCAGCTGCAAGGAACACAGGACCCTGCTCTCTCAAAACCTGGAGAAAGGAAATTTTTGTGGGTAGACTTGGAGAAGACTAGAAGATCTAAGAAGAATATAGGAAAAAGGAAGAATGTGATATCCCTGCAGGATTTAAACCAGACCAACAACAGGAGGTGGAATTCAGCATACCAGAAGAAACTCATCTTGAATCTTGCTGTACAGATGGCAAGGTCAAGTGCAGAAAACAGATAACTGTTAAAAAAAGTTAGATAGCTTTATAATTTTGTTGGGTTTTTTTGTTTGTTTATATAATGAAAACTAAACTCTGATTTTATTGCTTCTCAATAAAAACTTCAGAAGAAAAAATCAGGAATAACTTTTTACAATGGCTCAGTTGAACATTGTCAGTCAGCTACCTGAGTGAAATCCAGCTCTGACCCAGACCAGACCCTGGCTGTGCATTTTGTATGTGAGGGTTTGTGCAAAGGAATGTCTCTGTGTGCATGTGCAGGGGCATCCCTAGAATTTGCTTTGTTTTTAATATGTCCTAGAAATTTAACTGAACCCTCACATGGAATCAATTTCAAACAGAAGACCTGGCACAGCTTTACTTGTATATCTTTCTAATGCATTTGTCCAATCAAAATGATAATGTAGACAAACTGTGGACTGCAAAGCATATTATCCAGCAATATCTCATTATTATGCAAAAAATCAGATATTCACAGCAACTGTCTCATCTATTTATTGTTTGGTTACTCATCTGGAAATTTTAATACTTTCTTCAGGGGCAGGGGCTGGCAATAAAAAAATAGATCTATATATCAAACCTTTAGCTTCCAGCCATCATTGTGTGCCATAATACAGATGGAGTAGCTATCAGCTCTCTTTACCTTGTTGGTTTATTTACTTCAACTAAGAATAGAGATTTAAAGAGAATACAATAACAAAATCCACTGCAAGCTAAATTTTCATGGTCCAGTGTAGAAAAAAAACCTTGGCTAACAAGAAAAATAATTAAGAGCAATCAATACATATCTCTATGACTAATTAATTTATGAAAACTATAGACCCAATCTTAATAACCTTCAAACTTGCCTGTTTTTTGCCTGGGTCTGCACCTCTGTGTGTGAGAGTCACATCTTGGTGCAGCAGCATTATTCAAACATTTTGCTCCTGAGTTTAGTGAAACACTGGATGGATTGCTTGTCTCATTCTGAGCACCTGACTGGCCTTGTTGAAATTTCCAGCAGGATTACACATTGTCTTTGGAAGGGTCCCAGCCCCAAAAGAGGCAGCTCAATACAAGGAATACAAAACCTTTGGGAAGCACTTTGGTGTGCTCACCAAATTCAGCACCTGCAACTGCACCAGGGAGAAAGTTGGTTTATGAACTGTAAAGCTGGTGAAAGCATTTGAACTGCCAGCATGCCAGGACAGCACACACTAATGATAGCAGAACTCCTGAAAATTAATAAAGCTTGATTTTGAGGGTACTGCAGGTTTTTCTTCAGTCATATACAAGAAATGTATGACTCAATAATTATAATTATAATATAATACTATAATAATATAATACTAACCTATTCCAATGTAATTCAGAATTTTCCTGGTTATGTATTTGGAGCAAAAGAAAATCTAGTTTCTATTTATTGCTTTGTTTTGCAAATTAATTAGTGTAGAACTTAGAACCTGAATAAAATAACAGTCAACACTGTGTACTTACTCCCTGCACCTTCAAGTGTTACAAAATGAAATGATCCCAATGCTTTTGCAGGTTCCTTTTGAAATTAAATTGCTACAGGCATTTAAACACAGCAAGCAACTCACAGGAACTTCACTTTACTTTTTAAAATGAGACTTGCTTTATGTGTTGCTTTCTGCTGGAAAAGCTGCAGACAGATTTGGTATTCTGGTACAACCTAAACACAGCACACAATGTCAGAGTATTCCAGGCTCTGCTCACACACCTCTGTCTGCCAAGCATACATTTTCCTTAAATCTTCATTTTCTTTCGACTGCAGTAAGATACCAAAGGGTTTTTCATCTCCATAAACTATTTTTGGTTGTAGTGAGCAGACAATAATCACTGAAATGCTAATTCACAGCTCTCCTACTTGCTCCTGATGCTCTTCAATAGAAGTGATCAGTCAAGAAAGGATGCACTTGGAGTTACTTAGCTCTGGAAAACTTGTTCTGTGTCTTAAATAGAATCTAATGGTATTGCTTTAAACTAGTTGTGAAGCAGCAAGTGATTGATGGTGTTATTACCATCCACTGTGTCTGTTTACCCCAAATTAATCTCAAGTAGACTTCCTTGTAAATAATCTAGCTGTAGATATTCAGTGTCCTCAGTGAAACCAGGAGTGAGGTTCCCCTCTCTGGCAAGAAGGGAGAGGTGGGGAGAAAGCATTTTAAGATTTAGTTCTATTTCTCACTACAGGCAAAGTAGAAACTGTTTGATATGACAACTGGTCTCATCTTTATATGAATCTTCTCACTGTATCAGTGCAAGTCAAAGAATAGCCTAACTAATTCATGGTCAGAAGAGGGTTAGAAATTTAAAAATTTAAAGAAGAAGAATGCAAAATTGTCTCTTTCATCCAGAGGATATGCCCAAGTG
The DNA here is from genome assembly GCF_029582105.1 of Oenanthe melanoleuca. Classification (NCBI taxonomy): domain Eukaryota; kingdom Metazoa; phylum Chordata; class Aves; order Passeriformes; family Muscicapidae; genus Oenanthe; species Oenanthe melanoleuca. The sequence goes on along the minus strand of NC_079344.1, from coordinate 2,749,547 downwards.
TATATTCAGCATGTGGGATGATCCAAACTACAGAAATGTTTTAGGAAATGTTACAACAGGCAGATGTGAGTAGCATTTCTGTGCTTTCAACTCACATAAACACCAGCAATTAATGTAATTTTACCATGTTGCAATAGAGAAAGCAGAGGAAGATCCCCCCAGTATATTTCCCCATACAAACTGCAATAATGGCTGAAGTCAATCTTTTGTTATCTCTAAATAGCTTTGTATGCAACAAAGCCTTTTTTATTTCTGCTTATAGATCCTGATCTTTGGACTTGCTCAGTACCCATTTTGCCACCTTTTGGCTGATTCCCCACGGCAATCAGAGGGAAGGTACACAGCTGGGTTGCTGTTTTCTCCATTCTGTCCTTTTTTGGGGGTTTGGAAAGCTGCAGGAGTGGTGAGCAGTGATGAGATGCACGAGTGTGAGACACAGGGCTGTTGCACTCACCCCTTGGAGCAGAGCTGTCTCCAAACACCTTTGGTACACCTGCTGTGCACGGGTTGCTGGTGCTGAGAACCTGGTGTGGCAGCTAAACCCATTTCATCAGCCCTGTGTGTCAGACAGGGGCACTCAGGAGCTGGGCTGAGTCCCTGCTTTCAGTAATTTCCCTGCCCCAACAGAGCCCCACTGGCTCTACAAGCTGTTTCTCTATTCATCCCAAGTGCTGATGCTTCCATATTAAAACAAGAATCTCTGACCCACGGAGAATGACAGGCAGAGGGTTTGTGGCTGCCAAAAAGACAGGCTGTGGGAAGGCAGGAGCTTGGGAAACCCACTGAAACCAGATGGCTTGTCAAAACATATGCTATATAAGAGCACAGCCTGCAGGCACCTAGAGGAAGGCAAGCCCATGGCAAACAATGGCATCAAGGAATGACTGAAATCACACGGGAATTCTGCAATGAGGAGCAAAGCCTGAACTGCAGATTCACCCAAGGTACTGCAGATGAGATTAAATCTGTTCCAAAGTGCATATTAAAATTCATTCCCCAAACAGGAGATAGAGATGCAACATTGGCACGCCAGCAAGTTTTCAAGTTTCTAAAATCTGTCTCTTTCTACATGGAATAAAATGGTCACATGCTATGAGCACAAGCCTTTTAACTCATTTTCACTGCAACTGAAGACTTTGCTTTCTATTATAAAATATGAAATTCAGGTGCTGCCACAAAAGACCTCAGAAAAAAAACTAAGAGCAGAGTCAAACATCAAATATTTAAACAAATCTTGAAAGTTAGGTTGGTGCTACACATACAATACATTGTTCATTTCTCTCCACATCATTCCTTAGATTAAATAGTGTGCAAAACATTAAATAGTTTGGATGCACTGGATACATTGGAGCATACATAGGAGCAAACACCAAATAAACAATAAGGGTGGGACCAAAGGACCAGCATCAGAGGCATGGAACAATCCACAAACAGTGAATTCTGAACAGAAAATTCCCATTTACTTGTGTGGATGGGCACTTTGGCCAGTGCATGAGCAGCAGACAGTCAAACAGGGAACTGTGAAGAAATGGGCAGGATTCCATGTTGGATCCATGGGGAAAGAGGAGCACACCTTGCTGCTATATGGACTGTGAAGGAAGGTGACCTGGAGAGGTGGGAGAGGTGTCAAGAAGGGCAACCTTTGCTGTTTTCCTTCTTAAATACACTCCTGTCAGCCACAACACTTCTTTTTAACCCAGCAATTACTTGTTTGGCCAATGAACAGTTTTTTCCTTTGGATTCTGGGAAGCCACAGAGACCTCAAAACTGCCAGGACAACAAGAACAAAATAGTGAACTCCAGCAAAAGGCAAAAGAGAAAGGGCACAGAATGAAATTAAATGAATCATTTAGTCTCTGCTGCTATTCCTGCTACTGGTGCTGTCACTGTGGACAAATCCCTTCCAGGGAACAGAGTAACTGAATTGTTGTGCCCTGATAATTTTTGAGAAGACAAAGAGCATACTGGGACTCAGATAATTCTGCTGTTTTACCACTAATATAAAATGCCAAGTAAATGAGAAGTCCTGGGAAATGATTTACTTGTGTTTGTTTTGGAAATTACCAACACTACACCACTCTTCAGCTCCATTCCTTCAAGACTGCCCATCCTTTCCCTGTGTGCTGGCCCTTGCCTTCCCAAGAGAATCACAGCTTTTCACTGAAGAATCTCATTTCTTAGCACTGCAACAGAACATGAACATTTTTCAAATTTCCCAGTGATAGTGAGGGTAGGCTGCTCTTTGTATTTACTACTTAAGTGAATTAAACCAACTCAAATGTGTGATCTCTCCAGACAAAGATGAAGGTTACATAGTTTAAGGATGAAATATAGACCATCCTCTACAAAACCACTGTGTTGCAGTTTAATTAAAAGAATTCATTAAAGTCATGCCCCATCCAAGGTAATTAGTATGCATAATTTATGCTTTGCCTAATACACAAGGGCAGTAGTCTGAATAATAAACTCAAGTTAACCTTAAGTGGAAGAGATTGAATGGTCAGATGTTTATTTAGCTCAGGTTTGCTCAAGAGCTAAGGTTAAAGAGGTGAAATTTTATTATGGTTAATTAATTTCTTAAATTTTCTTAATAAAATGCTGCCTACCCAGTAGGATGAAAGGTATTTTTTTCAGTAAACATCTCTGGCTCCCATCAGCTACCAGAAATGAGTACACTTATCACACATGTGCAGTTTGCAAGGACATGACTTGAAGGAAAGCTCCTCTGAAAATTTTCACCAAGGAGCAAATGCAGCAAAAGTTCCCAAAATCCTCAGAGTACAAATTCACAATCCAAAGCCAGTGGCTTCCATGGCAGCCTGACCTGCTGCCTTCACCCACTCATTCAATCTCCTGACTCCCTGTCACTGCAAACCAAATCAACAATGCAAGGTGACCAAAACCTGGATCTGCCCCTCTACACACAAATTGCAGGTTTGTGGTAACAGGATCTCAGTGTTTTTCAGAGATAGGAGGCTGCAAGACCATCAGATACCAGATTTGTCACTCCAGCAGAGGAATTGCATAGTCTAGTGCTGGAAAAAAATGCCACAAAGTCTTCTGCAAGATTTGAAATTGAAAAGTCTGAAAAATGCTATTTTTTTTTTCCCAGTGCAGAAGAGCTGGATGTGATCTGTTCATCACTGGAAAGCACAAGAAATGTTCAACCTTGTCAAAGGTCACTTGAATTAATGTGCTTGAAATACAAATTTCACGCAGATCCAGAAAGTTCTGTGATTATTTGCCCCAACTGCCTTGGTCTTGCCAACATATTTGACTTGTTTGCTTTCACATTTCCCCTTAGCATCTACCCACACTAAGACATCTTCATATTTCCAGCATTAAAAAAAAAAAATCTGTGCTGGATTTGGTTATGTCTTCTGTGGTCTGAGTGGGAAAGGTCCTTGAAGTACACAGGATTTGGATTAAGCCTAATAGTGAATGTGTCTTGTCTTTTCTCTTCTCTTTTCTCTCTTCTCTCTTCTCTCTTCTCTCTTCTCTTCTCTTCTCTTCTCTTCTCTTCTCTTCTCTTCTCTTCTCTTCTCTTCTCTTCTCTTCTCTTCTCTTCTCTTCTCTTCTCTTCTCTTCTCTTCTCTTCTCTTCTCTTCTCTTCTCTTCTCTTCTCTTCTCTTCTCTTCTCTTCTCTTCTCTTCTCTTCTCTTCTCTTCTCTTCTCTTCTCTTCTCTTCTCTTCTCTTACATTTGATTTTTGCTGCCTGCTGCAGGACAGCACAAAGGCTACAGGCATTGGTCTGAGGTAACAGAGCTCTGCAGCTGGAAGTGAATCCAGGTCTTTGTGCACTGCCCTGCCCTCATGTCACCTTTTTTCCTGGGCAGAAAACTGGGAGACTTGGTACAATAGATCATGCAATAACCTCCAGATGCCTTTTTTTGGAGTTGCACTCTTGAGTAATTCTGAAATATTACCTGCAGCAGGATTTTCACTCCAAAATGCAGGCATGATACAAATCAAGGGTTTATTTTGGAGTTTGTATCACCAAATGATCCTGATTTGCTTCCTCTCTTATTTGTTTGTATCAACAGCCTTATGAAAACTTCCTGTACAGGATTAGATCTTATTTAGGATCACACTCCATGGCTTTAAATAACAATCCAAAAAATAATAAATATCTCACACTCCCAGTAAGAAAAAGAATTAATAAGAGTTGTCCTGTGCAGCAGTACAGGAGGCCAGGTCTCAATCTGACTTAAAGACATTTTATATTTTATTCTTAAAAAAATTGAATCTAAGTGGATTAACATGAACTCTTAGAGCCAACAGAAATCTGCTTTCCTTTGGATCAGAATCTCTGTTCACACAGGAATCCTTTAGTTTCTGCCAGTATCTCTCAGCTAAGGCTTGGTCCAATAACCACTGAAAAAACAATCTGCAGAAATCTGTGTATATAAAGATTTTTTTTCCAAGTCTTCTAGAATATGTAGTAATAGAGAACTGCCAGCTAGAGAATTACTGCAAATTAATGTATTATTTGTGCTGAACATTTCTGACCTTTTATCCTCTTTTCTGTCAACATTCAGATAACTCACACTAACTAAATTTTAATGAGGACAAAATGGTGGAAGAAAACAGCTCTCAGTCACAAATGCACATGCTTGTATAAATTCAACTGCATGAATTTTTGCCACACAAAAAAGGAACCAAAACACAGAAGAGTCTAACTTCTAAAACTAATAACCATCCCTAAAAAAATTCACATTGCTAAGACTAAGTAGTGACCAAGAGATATAAATTCATTTTAGAATAATTATCCCATATTTATTTTTCTAAATTGTGAAAATTCTCTAGTGTACTTCCTTGGAAGTACATTTGTGAAAACTGGTCTTGGGGAAAAAAAATAGAGGTCAGTGAGCAAGCAAATTTTATAAAGAAGACTCGAGTTTGCTGCTGTTAAACTGGAGTCCTGCTCAACCCATCAAATTATGCAGAGATCACAGCATTACAGAGAGGAATTAATTTCACTAGAGCTGAGGTTCACACTGCAGATTTTCCAATTTCATAAAATACAATTAAAACTAAAGATAAATTTAAATCAACTTTCTTCTATTTCCATACAGTAAAAGAAGATCATTTGAACTGGATATCACTCAGCAATCCCCAAACTCAGAGGATGATCCAAAACCAACTGTTGAGACATTCAGGTTCTGGGGAAGCAACTAACTGGTTTCAGTTGGGAAAATCATCTACTACAGAACAAAAGCAGAGGAAAAGGTTTTCTATCATTTATCAGCATGGATATAATTCTGCTGTTGAACCTTATTATGAACTGCAAGACATAAAATCATGACAGATTTTATTCATTTTATTATTAAAGGGGTTTTAGTGTTTTTAGCTTTGCAGCCAGATTTATCCCTGAAAAAATTCACAATTATTCCATTAACTTAGTTGTTTTCAACCTATTTTTGCTGGAATGCTTGTTTTCCTGAGGTCTCTTTTAAAGAACTGGCCAGGCTCTCCTCCTCCCCACAGCTCTGCCATTACTTTTAATAATGTGGCACATTTCCTAAACTTTATCAGTGTCCATTCACTGGGCACCTCAGCAAGTCAAAGGGTGATCAGTGCATGAAGCCATTTACTTCTCTTTCTTGGACTCTACTTTTAATTTTAATTAGAAAAGGATAATAAAATATAAATAAAATAAAGGATAAAATAGAAGCAGCTGTGAATACAGTACTTATCCAACAGATTCCTTCAAGGCAGAGATTTAACAGACACAGCTTCATTAAACTTATAAAATTACACTTCATCCTTTGATTTTTTTTTTAGAATTCAAGTCCACTTATCAGCAAGTCAGTGTATGAATATGATGCTCAGAGTGAAACTCCTGTAATGCTCTTTTAGTATCTGGAGCAATGCTATTTACAAATCTTGGCTGGAGTGAATGTGCAAGACACTTACATCAATCTCTATCCATTTCAATTACCAACAAAGGTAATATCACAGCCAGCACACATTTAACACTGGATGGCACAGATCTGGGCAGACCTGAGAAGCTGCAGAATAAATATTGATATATTAAAACAGAGTCTATTACTCACCTTCTGAATAAACCACTGATTTTAATTTACCTACGATTTTTCAATAGCATCTTTCCAAGGAGGAAATTAGATTTTTACATATCATAGCAAATCACAAAGCCCAAATGTCAATTTCATATATCAAGCAATTACTTGTACTGTTTATTTTTGGGGAAAATTTTAACATATATTTACTTAGAAAGCCACATGGGTCCCTCCAAAATAAATAGGGGCTATAATTCTTGCCAAAAAAATCCACAGTTCCAGAGATCTCCTCATCAATTTCCTGCAGCATTAATGAGGAAAGGCACTGAGACAGTCATTCATACTGTCTTTATGATAAGACTAACCCACAGGGCAAATCAAGATTAAGGACAAAGGGAAGACAAATGGGTAGAATCCAGAATGAGAGGGTTTTTTAATGCCTTGCTTGAAATTTTTGTTTCCCATCTTAATTGTTAAGTACTGCACACAAAGTACACATGAAAATGAAAGATATTCTCCCAACAGGAAACTGCATAAAAGGAGAGATGAAGTTATTTTCACCTGAAGGTTTATCTGGCTAGAGCTGGGAGGAGGGGGAAGAATCCATGTAACCCATTCCTTAGGAAGCAATTGCTATGAGTTACCTTTATAGGAAGAATTAAGTTTCAATTAAGAAACACAAAGTCAGAAGTCACAGTGATCTGGCTCTCCAAGGACAGGTTTGCCACTATCACAGACATGTGAACCTGCTCAAATCTCCTTCTAGAAATATTTGCACTCACACTCTGAACTACACCAGAACTGCATTTCCATGTGAATATTTGGGGGGTTTTGGCTTCATGCTGCTTGGAAAGGAACCAGCCACAGCCTATTTTTAATGCACAAGGTCTTGAGGAGTCTTACACATGCAAGAAAAAAAGGATTAGAAAGGAATTTGAGAATACAAATCCTTGCCTAAACCACCCTCAAGGTGGGCATGGTTAATAAAACATGCAAGCCCAGTGGCATAAAGGACAGTGCCAAACATAACCCTCTGTCACACACTCACTTTTCCTCTGCTGTAACCTCCATGTGATTCATGCTGAGATGCAGACACCTTTTAAAAACCTTGTGACATTTCAATTTTTGCAATAGTTCCTATGCACATCCTTGCCAGGCTGAGACAGTTTCTATTTCTGAAAGAGAGGTGTCAGCATCAGGAAATGACCAGCCTGCTGGACTGGGGCTGTGGACACTGGTGGTGGCTGTGCCAGTGCCAACCTTGGCACCCAGAGTTTGGGGCATCATCTCAGATGCATTTGAGCTCTCTGAGACTCAGTGTGGGTGCTGGCTGAGCCTTCTGAGGGCATTTATCACTTGCCATCTCTGTGATCTCAGCAAACATCACCTGCCAGCAAGGCTGGCCTCTGCTCCTGACAGGAGGGGCACAGCCATGCAGCTTTCTCCAGCAGCAGCAAGGGCCTTTCATCTCAGCCATGGCACTGTCTGTCTCACACAATAAAACACTCCACACAGCATTCCATGGAGGAGGGTGATTATATTCTTACCCAAATTCTAAAGAAATTGAGGCAAATAGATGATATTCCAACTGCTTCTAGTGACACAAGCTTTCATGAATGAGATGGGCTGATAGTATCACTGTGTGTTTTTATTCTCAGACATGTTTTTATTATTTTCTCTACCTTCTTTTTCACTGATTTCTGGTTCTTTTTCCTTTTCTCACAGACACCACCTTAGTTACTCCCACATCAGCTACTGCCACTTCAGTGGAAATAACAGGACAGAATTTATCACTAAGCCCCTCTAAATGTGCTGCTAAGTCCTTCAAGTCCTAATTGATTTAGGAGGCTGGCCCAGCTGATAATGTTCTCTAATCCAGACACTATATGTTTGACCTGATGGAATAAAGAGAGATTTGAAATGCTTTAATCAACTCTGAGGCTTCACTTGCTCTAACCCTACTCTTGGTGCATCTCTCTGGCCCTGGGCTTCCTCTGCAAGTGTTCCTGCTGAGCTCTGCACAGCAGTGTCACCACACAGCACATCATTTAACCCTCTTTTCCCCTCTGTTCACCTTACCTAAGCAGGCAGAAAAGCTGCAAGTTACAGTTTGGTTTTCTCAAGGAATTTTTAAAGTTCAATCTAAAAAACTCACTCATCATTATTTTGGTTGCAATTTGGTGAGACACCAGCCAGCACCAGGAGATACCCAGCCAAGTGCCAGCTGATCAGGCTTCCTCTCTGTGAGACACTTACACAGCTCCACTGCCAGGTTCTCATTATATAAAAATATCCAAACCAAAAAATTCTCCCTTCCAGCTCTCTCCTTCTGGACTAAACAGATGGCTGAAAACAAACAAACAAATAAATAAAACACTGAGAAAGAAAAACAAAAACCAAATCAAAATAGATCCTGACTAGTTTTTGCTTAGTAGCCAGTTGATAAAACCTCCTGCAAGGCCAAGGTCAAGTGGGCAGGTCCAGGCATAGGGGAGACCACAGGGAGTCCAAAAAACCTCATGATGCCTCCTGGGAGAAATACAAATGCTGACACATTGTCTTGGAGAGTATCTACAATATTACCTGTGGGGTTTTTTTTTCTTACATTAAATTCATATGAATGCAAGGACACTGGGAAATTGTAGGTTGTCATAAAAACACCCCACATGCCCACAGCCTGAAATGCAGTGACAGAATGCTGATAAAGGATACAAGAATTTATCAATCAGACCCATTGCACCATCCACATCCAATTTGTTTCCTTTTCCTGCGAAATGATTATTTTCCTCTAACTGCTAATAGCAAATCTTGGCAGAATTTTAAAACTTGTAGCAGGATGTTCTGCCTAGAGTGGGGTGAGGTAACTTGAACAGCACCTGATTAGCAGAGCACTCAGCAGTGAATGGAGCAGGGGCTGTCCTGCTGCTTTTGGGGGTGAAGAATGCAGAAATCAGCCTGACTCACCCACCCCAAAGTTAAACCTCGAGGTAAAAAACAAGTGTTACTCCTGGCAGCTTATCTAGAGATGCTGAGCTGACACAGCCAGCCTGCAGACTGGCAGTGATCACTTCACACCATCAAAGCCCAGTCCCACTTTTTAATGACAGGATTCTCTAACACACCCTGGAGAGTGAGTGGGGATTCCTCCCTTGTGTGGGGATGCCCCTCAAGGTTATTCTTTGAGGATGAGTGAAGATTTGCCCAGGGTTTTTCATGTGGGTGAGTAACATCAAGTCTCTATAACTGATTCTGCTAGCTTTAATATAATTGTTTCATTATTGCTTCAGCAATAGAAAAGACTGAATTGTTCACATGTCCCTGAAACAGCACATCTCATACTGGCAGGGTTTGCTCTGCTCTCCATCCTTCTGAGGGAATTAAATTTGCTTCTGCACAGTTTACTGAGGGTCATTCTTCTGCACTAAAAACCTCCCAAGCTCCTTTTTATGCTGAATGGACTTTAAAGATCTGGCACATCTCAGACCCAAGGACTTGTCCAAGTGTCTCAGCTGAAATCTCCTCCCTCTCCACTGCTGCAGTGCTGCCCATGCCAGCTTGGTCCTGCCTTCCAGCTCAGGGTAGACAGTCCATTAACAGGCTGTGCATGCAGAGTCTGGAATCCTTCCAGAGGACAAGAGATCTGAGCATGTTGCTGTGCTCACACAGCTCAGCCACGGCACTCCTGACAGACCCAGGGATGCCAAACTGAAGCACTGGATCACAGCCACAGCCAGCTCTGGACTACAGTGAATTAAAACAGTGGAATGGCAATGGCTCATGACTGCCTATTATTCTCATCAGTACTTGATAAAAATACAGATCTTTCAGAGCTCCCAAGCACACAGCACTGGGAAAGCAGCAGGTGGATATTTCAACATTCCAGTTTGTTCAATGATCAGGTGCCACCAAGCCCCACAGCAGCTCCTTGGCATCCTTCTCACAACTCCAGCATGGAGCTCTGAGAATGGCACTGCCATTGGAGAGTGCCTCTAGATCTGTGAATAACTATTCAAAGCCATTCGTTTGGCTCTGCTGTGACTTTTGTGTGCCTTTCAAGAAAAACAAAATACTTTCCTCAAAGCAAAATAAATCTGCTCTTTCACCACAATTGACTGCACTTTGCATGGAACCTAAACAAAACTACAGAATGGAGACAGAAAAATCCACAGTGCTCATATTTGCAGGATTTTACTGTGTTTGCAGTGAAAAGCTAGATTCCTGAGGCTGGCTTTGCCATGATTATCCCAAGATTGCACTTGACACTGAGTGAAGTGGGAAGCAGCTGGCACAGTTGTCCATTCCATGGCACCAGGGCTGTCCCCAAGGCCATGCAGGAGCCACAAGAAGCCAGGTTTTTGCTGGAGCAGAGGACTGAGGCCATGGGAGGCACAGTCCCTGCCAGGAACAGCCCTGCCCTGGCCAAAACCCACAGCTCACACCCTCTCTGTGCCAGCTGACACCTCTCCCCTCCTGTGGCAGCTCCAGCCCAGCCATGGCACATCCCCTCTCCCTCTTCATGGTGACATCCTTGCACAGAGTTATGAGATGGGAAGGAGAAGAATGGCTCAGCCTTATGGCCAGTACCTGGCAGGTGTGTCTGAATCTGGCTCTAGTTTTCTCTCTGGCCACTGTGCTCAAAGATCAGGCACATACAGAAGATTAATTTCATTTTAGCTCCAGCAGTGGCTGCTTGCAGTGAGGACTTTGGTGAAACATCTTTGCAACAACCATTAATGGGCATCAGTCCATGGAAGCAAGATTGTGACATCTTTCAACTTTAAGCCAGTTAGACAGAAATAGTTACCCAGTTTGGAGAATAAACCCATCTACTTAATACAGGAATTATGAGGGAAATCTGCCAAACACACTGAATTTAAAACAAAACAAAGCAACTAATTGCTATTTGTCCAGCTCCTATACAGTGAGAGCAGTGTGAGCTCCAGGGCTCTGCAGCTTGACCCAGCCCCAGGCTCTGCTGGAAGGTGGGAACTTCCCTCTGGGCAGCTGTGAAAAGACCTTGTCTCCCTGATTTACACAGGTAGGGTGTGAATGGCTCAGAGGCTGAGCCCTGCTCAGCCAAACACCCATGTGTGCATGAAATTAGAATGTCAACATTTGATTCATGCTGCCAGGCTGTGACTGTGAAACAAATTATGTCAGTGGGTGGCAATTGCAATATTAGCCTAAGCAGATAACATTTAGCTAAAAGGAGGGGCTCAGTTCACATTCTCTGCACTATTTGAATATGGCAACATCATTAGGCTTAGAGGGACTGGAATTTTGTCAGAATGAAAAAAAATGTGGGGACAAAGGTACAGGTTGAGAGAGGGTTTATGATAAAGCACAATCCAGATAGAGGTTCAGCAATTTCATCACTGCTCTTTTACCTCATACCTTCAGTATGAACAGCTCAGTCTTTACATTTTGTCATGTCCCCCTCCACCCCAACCCACCCCCATTTAAAGATTTTAGGAACAGTGACTGAACAGGGTAGAATGGAATGACAAGCAACATCACCTACTGAATGTTAAAAATTGCCTCTTTAAGGAAAAAATGCTGTTTACTAATTATTTTTTTTTTTTAATTTTTAAAGCCTTGGAAATATTTGGCTTGAACAACCAAACTTTTGAACACATGAAAATAAGGCTCTAAGTCTGGCTTCCTTTCAATACAAAGAAATACAAGTTAGTTTTTTAGAAGTCAGAAAAAAACCCAGGTTTTTCTAAGTTGCTCCTAGCATTTTCAAGTGTATTCCTATGAAATCAACAGTTTTGAGATGTGAAATCAACATTTTGTAGTAAAATTGATTCCAGAAAAAAACCCAAGACATATTTGAAGGCCATACAGGATACTTAAAAGTAATTTGGTTTATTATAGAATTAATGAATAAATACACAAAAGTCACCACACTGTAAAGGTGGAAGATATCTTAAAAAAAGTTATTTTCTTCTTGCTCTCATTTAATTATCAAAAAGTGCCTTTAACAGAAGACAATCACAGAAACTATCATAATCTTAGCTTCATTTTCTTTTCTCCCTTGTTTTAAGTGGCAAAATGGCAGAACATCAATTCAAGGTTTTATTCCACAGCAAACACCCATGTTGTTAAAGTCAATACTGTGAAAAATCTTACTTGTAGCAGTGAAATGTTTACAGAAGCAGCCACTCATTAGCTGCAGGACTAAGGATCAGCAATCACCTTTCCAGGTAATCCCAGAACAGGGCTGAGCCATGAGCTCAGCCTGGCTGAGCTGAGGAAAATCCCATCACTGGGACAAATTCCCACTGCCTGCCTCACCTGAGAAATTAATTTGGCTGGTGAGCCAAATGAATCACTGCCATATCTCCAGTGCTTCACCAAAAACCAGTTTGATCCAAATGGAATTGTCAGTACACCAGGGCTGCATGGACTGATGGGCAGCACAATGAAAACCCAGCTCATTTACCCATCAGACTCAGCAAAGATGGAATTAAACTGACTTCAGAAAACACACACACACATGTGTGGTCCAGCTATCATTTTACAAGCTCAAAAGTCAAACAGTTACTATGAGCCCTCTTAAAGTCCTTATTGTGTTTCTCCAGAGTCTTTAAAAAAATAGGTTTATGTGAAGGGACTATAAAGATTCAGACTATAATTATTAACTACTTGGAAGAAACCCAACAGAAAATACAGACAGAACTGACTCCCTTAATTCAATTACACTTACTGTATTTTTAACAGATGCTACAGTGTGACCTTTACAATTAACAACAACAAAAGGGAAAAATTTACAGTAGGAGATTGAAATTTTCCTATCACTTCACCTACTTCTGGGTATGCATTTTGAAATCTTCTCAAAAGGGAGGATTTCTCATTCAAATCTTTCAGAATTGCCCAAACTGGCAAAAAAGGTTCAAAAGTGCTGATTCTTTCTGATTTTTTTCTCCCTGTGATATAGAGTTCCCAAAACCTTCATAAAAAAAAACAAAAAACAAAACAAACAAACAAACAAAAAAAAAACAAACAAACAAACAAAAAAAAAACAACAACAAAACAAACAAAAAAAAAACCAAAAAAAAAAAAACCTGCTTGCATTAGAAGTTACATCTTTGTTAACAAACAAACAAAACAATGGAAATGCCTCTCTCCAGTTCAGCAGGCTCTCCTCTCCATCCCCCCACCCAGTAATTAATAAAGATATAATAAACCAAATAAAACCGGAGGAAAAAAAAGTACAGAAAACTGGGGAATTGAAAACTATTTTTGTCTTTTTGGACTACTTTATGTCCAAGACAAATGTCTGGAGAGAACATTGTAGCTCATTTTAAAAGCTCAGCTATTGCCCCTGTATAGAAAAATAAGTGTAAACAATCAAACTTCTCCAAAAGTAATTTGGTAACAGCACTCACAAAGAGGAAAGAAGAAAAGTAAGACTGCAGGAAAGATTCTTTCTTTATGGTGTAGTGACAGCCTAGTAACTTCTCTGTTATGATGGGAATGGCAGCATAAAGATTGCATTCTCATCTGTGGTTAACTGTCAGATGCATTGTAATGGTTTATTTGGGAGAGTTAAAGGCAAAACAATCCTCCTCCTCTCACTCTGTCCATCTCTGAGGATGTAAATACAGCTCACACTTGTGTGCCAGAGTGTGGGGAGTTAACTGTATTCTTTCAGCTTTGTGTAGATGCCTGAAGATCAGAGAGCTGAGTAAACAATATTTTGATGTAAACAGATTATCAACATGAGAGGAATGACCGTCTGGTCACCTGTGGGGGTTTATTCACTTAAGGCTTCCACCCCATAAAGACAATTGTGTGCAATCAATGCATATAGGGCCTTTCACTGGGTTGCTAAGTGATATGTAGTGTCAACAGAAAAATGCATGATGTACAGAAGGGCTGCTCAACAGCCAGGAGAAAACAACACACACAGATGATATTTTAAACTTAATTCAGGGCGTTATGAAGATTGTGACAGGCACAGTGGCTGACCAGAAACCACTTCAAAAATCTGACTTTATAAAGTTGTGTCTCCCACGTGTGTGAAGAGTTTAATTTGGTTACAAGTGAGTCACAGGGCAGAGCTGTAGCTGGTTCAAATAGGAAAAGCCAACCCAGCAGGGAAGCACTGAATATTCATTCACTGGAAGGCACAGCAGTCATTTTACAATCCAGGCTTCAATATATGAGCAGATCATTTGTCTAAGATTGTATATGTATTCTCTCATTTTCCTCATCTCTGGAAACTATTTTAGCAAAGGCCCAGAAGCTGTTTTCAACAGTTTATTCAGAATTTCTAAAGAAAGGAAAGAAAGTTGAATGGCATCACACTGCCCCATACAACCACGAAAACCTGTTTTGTGGGACATTCTTGAAACCAACCCAGAAAGAAACCCTTAAGAGGTTTTGTATTTATTTACCCATTCTCTGCCCACCACCCACTTGATAGGTTTTATATTCAAATGCAAAATACATCTGCCTTTGTTCTAATAGTTCAATCTGATTTTGGTTTGATTTACAGAACAAATCCTGAGAAATCCAGTCTTTTGCCAAATTTTATTTTTGTGTTAGCTGCACACAGCAAACAGAAAACATCCAATCCCCCAAGCTTCTCTAAGTCACTTGCCATGATAGTTCAGCCTACTGTGATATTCAAAGGTTCCTCCAATACCACAAAGCTTTGACCAAACATGTTGCTTGCTGGGTCATCAGTGCTATTTTCTGCAGGATACAATTCCCAAACTCACAAAATGATTTGGTGTTTTTCTGTTTTGTTTTTTTTTGTTTTTTTGGTTTTTTTTTTTTTGTTTGTTTTGTTTTGTTTGGTTTTTTGTTTTTGTTTGCTTGTTTGTTGTTGATTTTTTTTTAAACAAGATGTCAGAGAGCTCTGTGCTCACCAGGCTGCTCCTGACAGGACATGGGCAAAATGTGGTGACAAAAGTGGTAATTCATATTTACCAGACAGGTCTATTTAAGTTTGAATATCCCTGAGCTTTTAAAAGCATAATTTTTATTACTATATAGGAGTTTCTTCTTTGAAGGGATTTGTATTTAACATATTTCAAAATAATTTTCATAAACAGGAAAACATTTTATAATCTTCCAGAATGCTGCCTAGGTTCAGGTCAGTGAAGGTTGTTACTAGAGTTTCTGAGCTACCAGATGTAACCAGATGTGCTTTACTCAGCTTCCCAAAAGCACTTCCAGACTTCAGCCCAGGACACACAAAGCAAAGAAATACAGAGAGGTCCTTACCCAGAAGGCAGAGAAGTACTGAGTAGAAAGAAGGATAATTAGGTTTTGAATTGTGTCACTAATCATTTCCTAAACAAGTCAGGTTGTTAGATTTCTAAACTGAAAATACACCAAGTCAATAAAGAGAAGTTTGGAATTCTAATTTTGGCAATATACTTGGGTATGTGGCAATTTTGAGGACAGAAGAAATTAAGTTCCTTATACAATCAGCTGGTAACTGAATTTGAATTAGTAAGTTAGATCTGATTCCTAATAAATCTGAGATTATTTCTTTTAATAGTAATGTGTAATGACTAGAATCAAAATAATTCAATAGTTTATCAATATCAATAAAATTAAACTACTAAGTCAGGAACATAATTTTATGTTCATCTTCAATGAACTATCAGATTCCCTGGAAAATAACTACAAAAGGATTTGTCTACTCCCACTCAACTCAGAAAAGCTCTCTATAAAAACTAAAATCAGAATATCCATGTACTGGTAAAGCCAACCCCTCCTCCCATATGCTGTGCTACTTTTTTGCAGCAATTTTTAAGGAGGAGGAAAGAGAAAAAGGCAGAGCCCACGAGTGCAGCAAGGCTTTGAATCCACTCAGAGCAGCGTAGCAAACACAGCACCGTGCCAGGGAAAGGATGGGGGACATGGGGCTGAGCACAGACCCTGCTTCTGAGCCACACACAGCCTGTGGGAGCATCTCACATGCTGGCAGCAAAGCCAATTCTCCACCACCTGAAGCTGTGTGAGGAGTGTGAAAGCCCAGGCTGGGTTTTGCTGGACCCTTGGGCTGTGTGGCACAAAGGCAGCAGAGGATCCCACCTCTTTATGCCAATTCTTCTCTTACAGCAAGCCATAAATCAAAGCTGCTGCAAGAGGTGGCTCTGGGTTACTACAGGACCAGAATAATCTGGGGATAAACTCCCTGTATCTTCAGCTCAGTCAGTATTGAGATGAAACTTATCTAACAACAGCCATTGCTTCCCATCCCTGGAGACACTGGAAGATGTGTAGGGTGGCACTGAGAAACAGGATTTTATGGTGGGTCATCAGTGCTCTGTTAAAGCCTGGACTTGGTCTCAGAGGTCTTTTCCCACCTAAATCATTCTGTAATTCCAAGGACTTGGTTATGCCTTTATCAGCAGATGTTTTGCTTTTGGTTAATGCAAAACTAAAATGGGCCAAAAAGTTAAAAAATATTTGGTCTCTTATTTCCTGAGTCAGCATATTGCTACTTTTAACACCTAAGCCTGCAATTGCACAGTCAAGTATAAACCCACACAGGTTCTGTTTAACTGAGAGATGCTCAAGGTAACCTCAGCAACACCAATTCTGAACTTCTAAACTGAATTGCCTTCCTGCTCCCTGTCTGAACAGGGGAAAAGGATGAGAAATATTCCTTTAGGTATCCAGAGGTTTGTTCCAAGCAGCTCATTCTTTCTAAGAGAGAACAAGCCTGATACAGCCCAGGATCCCCAAGACTCAAAGAGCAAAAGCTGTGAGTCTCACAGAGTTGTTCACCTGGAAAGGTCTGCCAAGGACTGGCTGCTCCTGTCTCACCAGGACCACTGCTCTTCTTGGTTTGGTTCTTAGGCAGGTTTGGACAAGGCTGCTCACAGAGGGGAGGATGCTCTCAGCACCACTGCATTCAGGAGGCAACATCAAACCTTGGAACTCCTCCCATCCTCTCAACACTCAAGCTGGGAGGGTTACTGCAGCTGCCAGGAGCATCCCCAGCCCACATGGAGGGATGGGAACTTCAGCACCCAGATGCTGGGAGGAAATTTCCATTGGTCTGCTTCCATTTAACAGGAATACAGCAATAAAATGCTCCTTTTATCACAAAGCACTGATGGAAATAAGTTCAGACTAGCTGAAATACCAGGCCAAACTCAGCAACACTGCTGGACAATAGAGGACACTCAGCTTAACCTAGATGAACAGCTAGCCTGAAAAGCTGGAGTAGAAATCTTGGCCCCTGTAACCATTGCTAGGACTGACTGCAGCTGGTTAATACTGGAAATAAGCAACAGGGGTTGCTTAAGTGGAGGTGTCTTGGGGGAACTCTTGACCAGAACTAGATTACAGCAACCAGTCTTAGGGAAATCCATCCTCAAAACATTCTCAAATCCCCACCATTGGAAACAAAGGGAATGTCTGCTTCTAATTTCTGAGTCTATAGATGATGAAAGGACTGTACAAGTCTTTCAACAATACTGAAAAGCTTTTCCATATAAAGTAGCCAATTTACTCTTATAGTTACACTTAAGTCAATTAAAATGTTTTATTTACAAGGATCTGAATCTCTTCCCTTCATTAACATTTAGCAGTAAATGGGAGAAAAAAGGTAAATAAAATATTATCTGGCTTTTTAAAGGTCATTCCAGCTTGATCATTATGAAAAACCAGGTAGGAGCACAGAATGTCCTTTGTGTGGATTTAATACAAGCAGCCAGTGCAGAACAGCACCAGTGGAAGATGTCACTGGCTAGAAGTCTCTAGTGCTAGTGTTTAATATATGCTTAATTACAGCCACCCTTTGTTCATCTGAATTGAGATAATTTTCATTTTTTGCTCGAGCCTCCCATCATAAATCACCCTCATCACAGAGCATTTAACTGATGCACCTCTTCTCAGTGCCTGCTCTTAAACAACCCTAGGCTAGCAATCCAAACTGATGAGGTGACATGCCTAATGCTTTGCATGCCTTTACCAAAGGAATAGTCAGCAAGGTTCTGGAATCTGGGTCCTACCTAGGCTGGAGGGTGTGTAGGAGGGCAACTCCTCCACTGTAATTATTCAGTGATTGCAGTGTCTTACTTCAAGAGCTTTCATATTCCTGTTTATTAAAAAGAATAACATGGTATTCAAAATTCATTACCACAAACTTCTTTCAAATGAGGATTTTTATTATTTGTAAATAGATATAAAACTAATGATGCAGGAAGACCCTGAGTTTTTAATATATAAAAAAAATATTAGAAAAGTAAGAAATATTTGTGCTTCTGTGGGCAAACATTTATTCAAACACACAGTTTACATTAAGCTTGCTTCTTTCCCTTTTACTACATCCCTAATAAGAAAACAAAAATTCCCCACAAATCACAGAACACCCACAGCAAAATACCACCTAGTACAACATACAATATTTCCCATCATATCACTGTCCTTGGTAAACAAATTGTCCTCAGTACAAAACTACAAATAAAATCTCTCCACAAATGAGTCCATGTCTAACATGAGGGTTCAAATGCTGCAAATCTCCACTCACTGCACACTGAAAGTTAAACCTTACCCCAAATCCAGAGGAAAAGAGACCCCTGAAAACCTTACAGCTACAGCATCTGAGAGACTTTCCCAAATTGTTGGCATCATCAGCCAGGAGCCCTGCAAGCAACTGAGCAGCTCCAATCTCATCACCCTTATCAAAGGAGACAAGTTGCAATGAAATGTCCAGAGCTCCAAGGCAAGAGGAGACTCACTGAACTTACACATGAGTGTATAGTAAAGTTTTAATGAGTATTTAGCCAGTGACAAATTGCTCTGTCTGAATTAAATTTTCATGACCACAAAACTTGCAAGAGGATTTCTTTCATTTTCAAGAAAATGAAGACACCCAGCAAATATTAAATGTCTTAGGAGTTTGCAGTGGATACTTCAAATGGCTTTTTTTGGGTAGTGATTCAGTGATTAAAATCAAAAGATTATTTGCTTCTTTATTTCTTTTCCTTGGTGCTTCAACCACTTCGTGCTTCCTGTGGAGGAGCCAAGTGGTTTCTCTTGTCCAAGGAAAATAATTAAATGCTTGCTCTTATTTCCATAGGAGTCGTGTGTGTGAAAAGCCAATAATTTAGGAAGCAGGATTAACAGGCTGGATGTGTAAACTTGGGCTCAACATAAATTGATTTAATAAAGAGCAAGATGGATGTTTCAGTCAAGTTGAAGATCACTTGCTAGAACCAAGTAACAAGAGGGTCAGAAGCACCACAAAATTATTGCTGAAAAATAAGATAACAGTTACCATGACTGAGACACAGACCTACCTGATCCTACAATGGTTGTCACCACCACAGATCACACTGAAATGTGACCTGGATAACAAGTGAGGCAGCAGCTTGTGACCACTTCCACAGAAAGATATTCTGAAACTCTATTTCACAAGCAGCTGCTAGAAAATGTTTATCCAAGGGTACTGTAAGAACTGCATCAGGCAAGGGTGACCATTACATTGTGCCCACTTTCTTGGCATTCTGTGGAGCAGGAATAAAATATTGTATTCCTTTCTGCTGCTGCTTACAGAATGTAAAACATATAGAAAATCTGGAGGTGAGATTTTAATTGCTGATTTAGGAATAGCTGATAATTAACTTACATTCTTTTCAAAATGTAGTTTTTTCTCTATGACCCAGTAACCAAGCAACAGGGAAAGTAACAATATAAAAGTATGATAATAAAGCCCTTTTTTTAAATACAGAAATTATATTTTCAAGCTGGTCATTAATTCTTATTCTATGTGGAAATTTATTCCTGTCTCATACTGAAAGCGCCTGGACCAAAAAAGGAAATGTCAAATTTCATTTAACATTAAATAAATGGAATATTTGGGAACAGCATTAGGCTACACCTGAATGTGGCCTGCTGTTCAGTGCTGACCAGCAACACCTTGCCTGTGTTTTTCCAGGATGGAATACACTCAGAGGAGAAGCACTGAGCTCCATCACTCATTTCCTAGCAGAGATAACTGTGACCAAGTCACTGTGAGCAGCCAAAAAGTTTGGAACTCAAGTCACACACACTAACAGAGACTTAAGGGGAAAGTATGCACATCAATATTATTCTTTCAGCTATTAAGACTCTGATCCAGTGTATTTTGCCAGCCTGTGTCCATCAGCACCCAGGGCACACACAGTCACCTTGTCCTTCAGGACACACACAGGTGTGTGCAGGTGCCTCAGGAAACAGCCCCTCAACAGCCAAATCCAGATTTCTGAGCAGCACTGGAAGGCTGGGGAAGAAGCACCATTCTGACACAGGAACATCTGCAAATACATTTCATACTGAGTGTGGGAAGGTTTACACAGCCCTTAGGAGGTGTTTTGCTGCTCTTTAATTTGAGGAGCTCTTTTCCAAGAGCTCTGCTATTAAAGGAATCAATTCCCAGCTTTCATGTGCTGTGTCTTTAACAAGATGGGCCTAATCAAGTCTTCAAACATGAGAGAGATCAAAGCCTATATCTGTAATAAAACAAATGATGTGTGTCTGGCATGTATTGACAAGGCTGCACGGCGTCCACCCTCCAGTCTCATTATTACTGACATTCATCACACAAAAATTGGGAAGGCATACTAGAAGCTCCCCAACTTTCTAGCAAAAAATGATGTCCAACAGCAATAATACTTGACATGACCTCAGTTTTACCTTCTTAATACCTGCAGTCATTTGCAAGCTCAAACAATGCAGCAGCACTCAGAAAAAAAAAATTAGCACACAGTAAATGTGAAGAACAATAATTGTGTGGTAAAAACTTTAACTATTCATTGACACAAACACAACACAAGGGCAGTGCAGCTCCCTGGTGCACCCTTTGAAATGCTTGCTGAACTTCAGTTAAGCTGATTCCCAGCCTTGCAGCAGGTTGCAGTTCTGGGGCATTTTCTGGAGCTTGAACTGAATTGAGCAAAACATCAGCTCAGAGATCTGATTCTCCTCTGCTCTGACCAAGCAAAAATGCTGTGCCCCAGTTAAAGGAATGAGCACAATCACTTGCATTCCCTGGCACCATCACTCTCAATAATTTTATTCTTTCCCTCTCTTCTTCTAAGTGCTCAGTCTGAGTTTGTGCAACAGTTCTTTGAACTTGCAGCACAAAGAGTGGAAGAACCAACACCAATTTTTCTTAACTTTTAAATAATTGCTAGAATAGATTAGATTTTAAAAATTCTTTATCAAATTGAAATTAACAAAATCCATCTTTAACTACTCTAAAATATTTGCCCTTTAAGTCACAAATAAAAATAAAATCTATACAAAATTTTTAGGAATCACACTTTCATATCACAATAATTTCAAAAATCTGAGTCTCAATTTGGCACAATTGCATTTTCCTTTTAAGGTCATCCTAGAGTTATTTCCAGAAGTCTTTCACTGAAAATATGTCACCACTTTTCCCCCAAATATCATACAAACTAAGACCTACTACATTTATGTGAGCAGCAGGATGACCTGCTTTGTGAATGTAGGCCTTCCTCTGGATGCAGGAGAAACATGAAAAATAAAACCACTCCCTCCTGAAACCCTGTCTGGCATTACAAGAAAGCCCTGCAGAGATGAAGGGACTCTGCTGATTGCTTGAGGTGACCACAGCAGCTGGCATTCAGCAAAGGTTCCATTCTTGTGTCTCTCTCTGAAGACAGTCTCTAAAGACAGAAATTTGTTGACTCAGGATTGTGAATCTCAGTATTTGTGCTCTGTATTTTGTCTACCACAGATCACAACATTAGTGCCAGACAAAAAAAGAGAGTGAGTTAAGAAAATGCATTCAAGATAAAAGCTAACAGCAAATGATTCCACAGATCCAGAATTTCAGAACCTTTTAAGCTGAAGGAAACAAACACTTCAATACAAGGTTTGCTGGTGCTCTGCATTTCAATTGTGTCACCCTCTCCTAATTGTTCTAATGTCAACAGTGTCCTATGCTGCTCTGAATAGCCAGTCTTTTCTTAGATAAAATAAAAAGGTTACCACTTCATCCCCACACTGCACAACTGCATAGCCATTTATTAGGTCCTGCCTTAAAGCCAATTCAACCTTTTTCTATGATCTCTTTTCAGAAGTGTAAAAGTTCCAGCAATCTAACTTTTTGCAGTTTCTTTTAACAGCATAATCTGGCTTTTATGGCAAACTAGCTGTCCATGGGTTGTAAGAGCCTTTGCTCCTCAAATGTACTGTATCTGCCCTGCTAATTATCTGTCAAAATCTATATGGAGTGGACAGAAACCAGACTGTCAAAGGGAATTGATGCAATCTATTTTTTTAAAAATGTCTCGCTGTGTGTCACACATCAAGACATGCCTTATTCTGGGACATAAAAAGTGCTGGCACAGGAGCAATCCAATGCAATGACTCTGAAAGGTTTTGAAAGATTTTTATGCTGGATAGCCACCTATTTAGCCAGTGAGAGAGAATAATTCAATAGGAATTTCTGTGGAGATCTGTACAAAGTGTTTTCACATGTCCTAGTATGTCTGTATTAGTGATTACTCCATTGTTTGTCTATTTGCTTTTCCTTTCACACCACAGTACCTTTTCCACCCCCAGTAAGAGGTGTTGTCCACACAAGGCTCAGCCATTTCTGACTCAGTAACAGCTCAAGATGCCAGCCAGGAATGAGGGGTAGCAGCCCTTGGTTCAGTGCAGTCACCATCTCCAGGAATCAAGTCAACAGGGAAGGAAAAATGGACCAGAAAAATTAAACATGTTATCACAGATTAACTAAGTGTCATTTCCAACCAAGTTTTTTTGGTCACTTTCTAGCAGCAGATGACAAGAGAATCCTGCCAGTGCTGCAGACCCAAGGAAGAGAGGGAAGAGAGCAAACTTGGGTTAGAAGGCAATTGTGAATTTTTATACAAATCCTTTCACAATACCTAAACAGTGTGGCCACTCTCTGGTTCTTTGCAGAATGAGTATTGGGCACTTCAGAAAACAAAGAAAACCCCAAACCCCATCTGAATCACAAGATTGTCCTAAATTCTGTTTTGGCCTAAGACAGGAACATAATTGAATCAATTTATATTAATGGCTAACTACAAATATTTACAAATAATTATTTATACATATATATGAATGTAACCTAAATAAATCTAACATAAAAATACTATGATCAGGAGATGATGCAGTTTAATTTTCTCTTGAAGGAATCCCTTTGTGCTATGCTACAGACAAGTGCATCTAAGTATATTTAACAATTTAATGCAGAACCACAACTGCCCAGGGAAGTCCAGATCATGAGGGACAACAAGAATGAAATTCAAGTACTCAAAAGACCATAGGTTTCTGTGTCTGTGTTTGAACTCTGTAATTCTCTAGTGAAGCAGACAGGAGTCAAATTATTTTTTCAGGTAGTAAAAACATAATTACATATTTAATGGGGACTTAAAAAATGCCTATATAACTGGAAACTTTTAAAAGAGGTAAATCATAGGTAATAAGGTCTTCCTGAGAAAGCTGGCTCACAGAGCAGAACAGGAATAAGGCAGCCATGGTACAAATCCCACAAGCATAACAATGATTAAACAAATTAAACAAATGTTACTTCAAGCAAATAAAGATCCTCACTTTCTTTGGCTTCAGAATATTGACAGTCACCTGGACTTGAGACTCATTTTAAGAGTAACAATGAGAATTTGCTATAGGTATGTAATTTGCTGCTCTTGCTAAAAGAGTTTACACAAACAACTTTCAAAGCTTGGCTGGAGAAATGGGCAGCACATCACTCTGGTCAATTATTTGCCATGCTAGAAATGCATCAGGATAATGACACAGGGAGGGACTGTAAGGCAATATTGCTCCCCAGAAGCCTTTGTCTAACAAGGTAATTTATGACCTATTCTGGAATCTAGTCTTTACAAAACCATAAATTCACACTTGCATTCAACTTCAAAGGGACCATTATCAGTAAAGGTGGCAGAAGGCATCAGACTGCTGCAAGCCAGATAAACAGATAAGTGAGACTTTCATGGTTTTCTCCTCTAGGTCTGCTCCAGGACAAAGGTACCTAAAGGTGCAGCTGCCCCTCAGCATTTGGCCCTGTTATTTGCAAAGTTCACCACTGAATGTGCTACTTCCCTTTTACTAGGTGAGGAAAATCTTACTCACTCAAGTGCAAAAACTCACAGCACTAGCAGAGCTTTGAAAGCTCTCTCAAGAATCTGCCAAAGCTCACCTGGGAGCTGATGCTTTCCAGTGAGCACAATGGCATGGAGAGCAAAAACAAACAACAAAACCCCCAAGAATCTGCTTTGCATCCAGAATAAAAACAACAGGCAGGCCCTGCAGGGCAGCAGGGTTGAACTGATGTGTGTGTCCACAGCTGGAAGAGTTCCCAAGGCTCTTGCAGTAGGCTCTGGATAAGCAATGCAGGTATTTGCATGGGGCTCCCAAACTGGGCTGAACCCCTTCCCTGACAGTGCCAGATTCATACTCACTGCCCTTCAAACAAAACCAGGTGTTTTTGTCACACTGGAAACTCTCAACCCAATATGTTTTAAACCAGTGCTTGAATAATCCCATTTCACTGGAGCAGCAAGAGGGTGATGGGGAAAGCAGGCAGCTGCTCCAGGTGATCAGCTGTGCCTGATCAGCCACCCAGAGAGCAGGGCTGAGCCAAGAGCAGCACCTCAGAAACCCTCCCTTGGCTGAGAGTGAGAACTTCCACCTGCCCTTCCATCTCCTCTGGACAGATTAATTAGTTGGTGTTTGCACAGTGCTACAGAGATCTAATGAGCCAAGTGTGAGCACGGGTGCTGACCAGAATGGCTTCTAATTGATGTGCTGGGAAAGGAGCTGGCATTGCCCTGGGAAGGTGAGAGGGACAGAACAAATGGCCTTTTCCTGGCCCAGCTCTGCAGCAGTGACAGTGCTCTCAGGGACAGGGACAGAGGCTGGGCAGTGCAGCCAGCAGAGGAGGTAAAGCACAGCACAAGGGAGGGATCCAAATGAATGCTGCCAACCCAGAGAACACAAACTCACCCAGGGAGATGACTGCACTACCCTCCTGCTGAGGCCATTAATCTACTAACTGCATTTTTCAATCCAGCTTCATGCAGAACTGTCTTTTGGTTAAAATTCAGCCCTCTATGGGATGCCATTTAAGTTTTCTGTACTAAAAAAAAATAAAAATTAGGCTACTAATTTTGTATCCCTGTCAGGTAAAAATGCCTGGCAAAAATATTATATATAACAATACTGTTGGTGGATCCTACCTGAAGTTCTAGATGACAGTCCAGCACAAGCAGCATTAGCTAAACTCTGTGGTCTGGAAGCAAGTCCATGCTGTAACTTGGTCATTTTAGTTGAAGCTGTTAAGACATCAGTGGCAAAATTAGCTGGTGTCCTTCAGACATTTCACTGGCCACTGCCAAGGTTTAACCCCCAACCCCACACAGCCACTTGCTCACTCCCCACCAGCTGGCTGGGGCAGAGAACCAGAGGGGAAAAAAGCTGGAAGTGGGTGGAGATGGATTTTAATAGGAAAAGCAAAAGCCATGCACACAGGCAAAGCAAGACAAGGAATTAACTCAGTGCTGGAAACTGGTCCAGCACCCCCAGCAGAGCAGGGGCTGTCACAGGTGACTTGGAAGACAAACACCATCACTCCAAGCACGTCCCTCCTCCTCTTTCACTGTTGCCCAAGATAAAATGATGCTTTTAGGGGTTCAAAGTTTCCTGCAAAGGCATGATAGCACTGATGTCAGCTATTGAGCAAAGAGAGAGTTTGAAAAATGTGCACGTGCAGGACCTGGTACTGCCCACAGTGCATCACCACCCTGTGTGCCTGCATTTACCCTTTCCTAACTCAGTCACACACTTCCCACTTGATGATTTGTTAAATAAAGAAAAAGCAGTTTTTCTTTAGGTTAGCCAAAAAAATTTCCATCATTAAGGAAAATACAAAGTGTTGGGTAGCTGAGAATACAAGTATTCCAGCAAAAATCAGTAATTCCCTGCATCACAAATATTGGCTAACTTTGATTTCCCTCCATAATATCTGTTTTTAAACACAAACCATCGAGGAGGAGATCACTGCTGTTCTGAGCAGTATCCAAGAAGTTTTAATGCTTCCACAATAGCCAATCTAAGCAAGACATGGTGACCTTACTCCTTAATTTCCAGCAAAAATCCCTGATTCACAAATCTAGGAGTTGCTTGCTAATTTACTAGGGAAAAAAAACCACAATTCTTTTGCAGTTCAATGCACAGATGTGGTTTTAAAAATTGATCCAGGTTAGCACCTTTAACTACACAACCCAAAACTATGCAGCAAACTTTGCATCAAAAAGGTTACCATTAAAAATGATTCCATGACAGACACTACAGGGGAGTGAAAGGGGAAAGACTATCAAATGCCTTCAGGTTGTGCACAAAAAGTAGAAGGAAAAAACCTCAACATAACCCCCCAGCACCTTGAAAAACTCCTAAAGTGCAAGTTCTAAATGCAAATGGCAGTAGTGAGGAAAGCCCCTACCCTGAGAAGCAGTGCTCTCCTGAAAGGAGTAACTTCACAGGAGTGAAATTTGTTTCTCATGGCTAAAGGGAAAGAAGGTTTTGTCCTTTGCCTGGGAGCTGATCCCCACCAGCAGCCACAGCTCAGAACTCTGAACAGCCCAGCACATCCCTGCTCCCACATCTTGTCTGTCAGCACATCCAGCACAGAATCTGCACTCTCAGTGCCACAAAAAATAGTTCTGCCTCTTCAAAGGGGAAGGAAGGAGATTTGTGTGTTTGTGTGTGTGTGTGTTGGGTGTTTAAACAGGAGGCAGAGATGCTCAAAGTGATTTACAACCCCCTCTCTGAGAACAAGCCAGACCTGGGGAAAGTAATTTTTTTGCACCTGGACCATTATGAGGCAAAAAAGGATGATCTCTCAAGGAGCAAAGGACTTTCAAATGTACAAGTCAAAGGCCAGGATGATTCAATCTTTCCTAGGATCAGCCTGGCTTAAAGAGAAAAATTCTGGGAAAAATATACATCTCTCTCTTCCAGAGTAAAAGGGAAAGGAGATTAGGAAACAAGAGGTCTTGAGTATTCAAAGTGCTAATTCAGAACTTATCTCTCTAAAGCACTCATGAAACATTTTAATTGTCTGACTTTGCATTCAAAAACCTTGTTTGCAACTCTTAATTGTAGACAGCTTTGAACAAATAATTGAAATGCAAGACTTGTGAGGCCTGCTTAAACAATTGCAATGTGCTTTGTCAATAGGTATTTTGTCCCTTTTTTCCTCCCTCCACCTTTTTCATAAGGAAAATGAGCTAGCATGATATTTGGAACAGAGTTAAAACCTTGCTAATTTGTGATCTGGGACTGTGACAGTGGTTGTACCTAGACAATTGCTTGTATCAGCAAAATATACACTAATAGTTCAACTGAATGCAAAAAAGACCTTTTCATTTTCTGCTGAGAACAACCCACTGGGAGATTATTTTCTAAATACAAATCCTTCATGTCTGTTAGTTTTGCATTTCCTAAGATTTATGTAGCTATTTTCCTGAAAATTCCCTTTGTATGATTTAAGCACAGCCTCCCATAAATAAAAACAATCTTTTCAAGCCCAGTTTGGAAAATAAGTTGAATAAAATCTTATCCTTCTCAGAAGACACAAATTCTTTTGGCATGGTGTAGTCAAAACCATTCTAGGCAACTTATTGTGCTCCTCAAACAGTAATAAAGTGAAAAAATTGGAGCATTTTATTCTCATTCAGAAAACAGACAGAAGTTTAGGTAAAGAAGGTAAAAGTGCCCTTGTGAGAAAAGTGAACTTGGTTCAGATCAGCTTAAAGTCCTAATTTCAAATGGTCTCCTTTTGCCCTGCTCTGCTGGAAAGGATCTTCCCTGCTAAAATCTGGATGTGGAGTGTGATTCCTGTTCTGATGTCTGGCATTAATCCAAGTCCTGCCCTTGAGCAAACAGATCTGCAAACTCAAGGATTTAAGAACATAGCATCTAATTTAATGAAAAAATCAACCTGTAACTGTAAATAAAAAAGATCTAAAATACAATCAAATGGGTCTGTGGAGAGCTTTTCTAGATGAGCTCTAGAAGCTGGAAAAGCTGCAAGAATTTTAAACAATGCAGAGATGTAGCATCCAGTCATCTGCCACTACAAGGTTCTGTTTTTGCTCCTGGCTGACATGCCAAGAAAACAGGAAAGGAGTTTTCTGCAGGCCCAGTTTTGTATTTCTTGCTTTACAATCCATGTGCAAGATGATGACTATCTTGTTTTTCCAGGGGTATAAAAAGCATGAGAAGGATTCAGAGCCCTGGATTAGACCAATACTATTTTTGCAAGTAAATTTCACTGAGACTTTAGCTAGCTTGGGTTTTATTTCCAGAGCCACATTTCAGTTTAAATAAACACCTTCTGAATATAGAATCCATCCTTATCTATAGGAAGCATAGGTATAACTTCCTTCATAGGAGTAAAAAAAAAAAAAAAAAATTGCACATATGCATTAGCAAAATTTAAGCCCAGGTTTATAAATCACCATGCAAGTTTATGGGGCCACATAACAGTTTTGTGATAATTATAATAAATGCAATCTGTGGCAGGAGTTTAATAACTCATTCTGAAAATGCTTCCCATGTTCACTACCCATTTCATTGGCTACTCCCATCAATAACCCCACTAACATAAAAACAAGGTCAGCCAAGCAATGGAAAGACTAAGGGAGAATGTTGAGATCAGATTCTTACAGGCACAGCAGGCCTGATAATTCAGTCTAAGAGAACAGATTATAGCAAGCCCAGAAAATGGCACAGCTGGAATGCACGTGGGCCTGTCCATGTGGAAT
This sequence comes from Oenanthe melanoleuca, assembly GCF_029582105.1. NCBI lineage: Eukaryota > Metazoa > Chordata > Aves > Passeriformes > Muscicapidae > Oenanthe > Oenanthe melanoleuca. The sequence continues at coordinate 2,720,722 of NC_079344.1, read as the reverse complement.
TCCACCTGTGGTTCAGGCAGCCAGTGTGGGGCTGCATCCACAAACTCACCCTCCACCAGCACAAGATCTGATGTTTGAGCTCTCTCTGTACCCAATAAGGGGTTCTTGCTGGTTTTACTCTGTGTTTTAGTACACTGCATTCAGATTGCATTTTAGCATGGACAAATTAAAATGGGAATTTCTCTGTCCCAAGGGAGCAGGACAGCCACACATACTAATACAGTAAACAGAAAATGAATTTCCATGGTAGGAGAAAAGCTCATCAGTGAGCTGGGCAAGTGAAGGATTAGACTACAGAGATGTGATAGAAAACTACTGTGTGCTACTGTGTATTTTGTGAGAAAAACTGTGGCAATAATTTGCTCTTCCAAGGTCAGTCCCTGATCCCTGGAGGGAATTCCTGCTGACACCAGAGCTCTGCATTCAGGATGGCTGTACAATCCCATGAAGAGACAACAATTTTTTCATTTATTAAAAGAATTGTTTAAACATTAAGCTGGCTAAATATATGAGGATGAAAGTCCAAATGCATTACCATATGAATTGTTTGGTACAGACCCAAATTTTGAAAATTGTTTAGGAGACAATTTCCCATGAAATTCCTCCAATTCCACACAGGTACTTTAGTCTCACAGTTATGTCTGTGCACACAGCTGGGAGCATTTGGGATTCCTGTTTCCTTTTCACTTCTTCCAAGCACTGATAAACCTCCTCTGCCAAAGTCCAGGAGCATTACAAGCCAAAGATGGGACCATACCTGAGCAGACTTTCTGGATGCTTTTATGCAGGAAAAAAAACCCAAAAAACTCCTGAGAGGTGAGAAAGAAAAAAGAAAGGGACAGAATTTTATCCTGCAGCTGCTCAGTGATGCAAAGTCCCTGAGGCAGGAGATGGGAGCACCAAAGGACTGGAGACAGATTGGGACATCACTGCATTCAAAATATTTTTCAGTAGGATTAGCTTGATTTATGTTCAATAAATGCAGAACAAAATTAATTATTCTGAGAGAATCTGCACTGCTAATAAAACAACCACTCCACTGATCTCTAATTACAGTAAGACTCGAGAGTTTTCCTTTAGATTTGTAAGGTACACATCAATGATATATTTCTGTGCAAAGATTTCACTTACATTTTGTTTTATCTAGTGTTCCAGGTACCTAGTAGCCAAAATAGTTTATCTGAGAATTTTCTGTTACCCTGCAAATCTGGTAATTATAAATTAAAAAAAAAAAAAAAGTATTTTTATGGCATTGATAAAACATTGGTCTAAAATAAATACAAAATATTGGAAGATTTTTCTTAGAAGAAGAAGAAATAATATAAAATTTGTCCTATTTAAGAATTTATATTAAGTTCTCTTTCAAGTGAAATTTTCCATGTCCCACCAACCAATTTTAGATGGTGAAAAAAATATAGACATCTTCAGAGCAAGATATTTCAGTTAGAAATTTTCAGAACAAAAGTGGGGTGAGTTCACCCTGAGATTCATCTCTCTGAGCAGTGAACTTCAAAAGGACCAGTTATATTACTGACTTATTTTATTTATCTCCAAACAACAAGAAAAATTCATATATTGACTTGGATTTGGGCATGTCATGGGACACAACACATTCATGCCAAAGCAGTATTCTACAAGAATTCTAAAAAAAAAAAAAAGGTTTGCAGTGAAAATGCCAACATTTATTACAGCTCAGGTGCCTGGAGCAAGAGAATTATTGCTGAGGTGTTTAAGTGGCGTGTGATTTTCTTTTTTATTTTCATAGAGAAGTGTGATTTTTGAAGTCACTGCTGCAATTGATGTGCAAATTTTGACACATTTTGTATGACAAGTGACTAGCCCAGTGTTACCTCTCCTGATCAATAATAGCACATCTCAGTTACCTGACTAGTGAGTGTTTGGAAGAAAAAGGAAAAGGTTTGCAACCGTGCCCAGCAGCAAAATGATTCCCAGAGGCTTTTGCTCTCTACATAACTGAACACCTGAGCTGTTTTTATGGAACAGACTCAGACAGCATTGCTAACTCCCTGGTGGGAAAGGTTTGGATTCACAGAAGCAGAACTCAGAAGGATCTGGCTTCACTGATGTTAAAACATTCCCAGATAACCTAACAGTTGACATATTCCAATGGGACGTGAATTTCAATTTAATTTAATGTGCAGCCCAAAGCACACCAGGAAAGTTCCACCAGAATCCTCTGGAGATGTAAAGGTTCTCACCTCAAACAGATCTTTCAAAGAGCTGGCTACTTTAATACAAAGGAACAGGTGCCTCATTGTCATATCAGGAAATAAAGTGCTGGAAAAATACACCACAAGAAGTGCAGTAAGATACAAAAATGTTTTGACATGGGTGCAAACAGCAAATGTTCCTATTAGGAGCAGTTTCCATTCCTGTTCCAGAGAAGCTTTCTGGAACATTGGAAGCTCAAAGGATGCTTGATATTTAGCATTGCACAGTTTCTTTTTCTTTTTTTCTAAAAGGCCAATGGATACTAGAAAATACTAAATATACTAAACACTAAACTCAGCAACTAATGTTGATATAACCATTATTAAAACTACCACAAATCCTCCTGCAGATGTCAGCAAGCTTTGAGTCAGGCCTCGTTAGGGCAGCTCCCAAGCTCTGGTGACCAAAATTTAAAGCTCCTGCTCTTCATTTTACCAGCTCCATTCTCTTCTGGCTCACAACCTCACAGACAAAAGTCAAGGTGCAACTGTGAGACCATCCCATTCCCCAAAAACACACAACATGACATGCAGAATGATAAAAACACAAGACCCAAGTTGTAATAGTCACACTTGCCACCATGTAAGCCAGTGCATTTAAAAATGAGCATAAAATTAAGTGCAGACAAGAATAATTTTCATATCAGAAGACAAATATCACCGGTTTAATAATAATAATGTAAAATTAAAATATTAGAATCAGCTAAACTTAGAAGACAGATAGCAAAATGAATAATATATGCAAGTACAATCCAGAGTTCTGTTTTATGCATACAAGGGGAATAATTAACTGATCTGGAAACATGTAAATGAGGGCTTAAAAGCATTTTCAAAACAGCACATCCAATTCCAGTTGCACACGCAGAAGTTGCTACATTATAATAATTAGATTTTTTTTCACAAAAGATTTATTTATTTTGAATAGCAGTATTAAATATTATACTAATTACTAGTTATTTTACTTTGTATCCAGGGAAAAGGAATGAATATTCATTAATTCCTCAAGCAACCAAACCACTACAGACCAGATGATTCCAGCATAGCTACTGACAAGTAAGGAAAAAACCTGGTACAAAATCAGGCTCATTCCACAAATTGCAACTCTGTCTTTTTTACATGTTAAATGCACTACAAGAAGCAACAGACCACAGATAAAATCACAATATATTAGTGGTTGGCCTTAAATTTGGAAGTCTTTTTTTGTACAATGCCCTCAAGCAAGCTTTTGATTAGTATTATTTTGGGAGTATCATATTGATTTTGCTGGGGTAACAAAGGTAAAACTTGGTGTATTCTGGAAGTAAATAATAAAACTTTGTACACATACTCATCTGTCCATTATTTTTTATGATGGCAGAAGCTCTGCTGGTTTTCTGCCAGGGACTGGAGCCTCTCCAGCTGCATGGAGAACCCTTCCAGATTCCTTGAAAAACCAGCCATGATCACCTAAACATCTTAAATGGTCAGAGACAGAGAGGAACTAGCTGCCTGTAAGTTGATTTTTATGTTTTAATTCCCATTTGTGTCGTTTCATTCAAATCCAGAATAGCTGCAGACCAACTAAATTTATTTCTCAAACTAGACCTAAATCTCACTGGAGTTAGGTGGACTCTCTTGGCAGTGTCTTAGTGGAAGATATGAATTCTGTATGTGCCTGGGTGTTTTCTCTTGCACTCACACTATTTCACTCATTTTAAATTGTCTTTATTTTACAGTTAGAGACAGTACAAGACAAATTTTAACAAGCAAATTCAGAATCTAATCACTGGCATAGTAGCCAACTCATTACTTTATAATTTGTTTTATTAAAACATTTCTGTTTATTAAAACATCATTGCAAAAAAAAACCTCAAAAGCCAAAATTTAAAAAATAAATAAAATACGCCTTAAGGGAATTTTTACTTTAGCTGAAATTTAAGTATTTACACTTTGCACTTTGAAATCAGTCTAGAGTTCCACATTTAGATGTTCTCAAAGAAGGCTAAAATCTCTTATTTGGACACTTAAAATAATCCAAACAGACATGTAAGAAACACCCCCTACTCCCTATAAGCAGGATCTACCCATGGCTTTGGAGAGTGTTTAATAACATACACAAAATATTTCTTTTGGGCAGCACGAATCTCCCTTGACTCTCTCACTTTACAATAACCCAAATTTTGTTCTCTCTTAAAGAGCCCTCACAGGGCTTGTAGCAGCAGTGTAAAACAGCTTTCCTTGGATTGACAGCCACCTCTCCTGACTCCAAAGGATGAGCTGAGGAGCTCACCCATCCCAATCCACACATCCCACTGGAAAAAGGAAAAAGGCTCATCCCAATCCACACATCCCACTGGAAAAGGAAAAAGGCTCATCCCAATCCACACATCCCACTGGAAAAGGAAAAAGGGTCACTTATCCCAATCCACACATCCCACTGGAAAAGGCAAAAGGCTCATCCATCCCAATCCATACATCCCACTGGAAAAGGGAAAAGGCTCACTCATCCCAATCCACACATCCCACTGGAAAAGGGAAAAGGCTCATCCCAATCCACACATCCCACTGGAAAAGACAAAAGGCTCACTTATCCCAGTCCACACATCCCACTGGAAAAGACAAAAGGCTCACTTATCCCAATCCACACATCCCACTGGAAAAGGAAAAAGGCTCACTTATCCCAATCCACACATCCCACTGGAAAAGGGAAAAGGCTCATCCCAATCCACACATCCCACTGGAAAAGGGAAAAGGCTCATCCCAATCCATACATCCCACTGGAAAAGGAAAAAGGCTCATCCCTGTCAATCCATACATCCCACTGGAAAAGGGAAAAGGATCATACCAATCCATACATCCCACTGGAAAAGGCAAAAGGCTCATCCATCCCAATCCATACATCCCACTGGAAAAGGGAAAAGGCTCACTTATCCCAATCCATACATCCCACTGGAAAAGGGAAAAGGCTCATCCCAATCCACACATCCCACTGGAAAAGGCAAAAGGCTCATCCCAATCCACACATCCCACTGGAAAAGGCATGTTAGAAGAATAAATGCACTAAAGCTAAGATGGCATCAAGGCCCTTGCAAGCCCCCAGCACTCTGAGAACTGGACGTGTCCCTTTTGAGTGCAGAACTGGACTGACCCTTAGCACAGCAGGAGGAATAAGGAGGGTGCTTTTGTTTGTTCACCATGCCTCAGCTGAAATCCAGAAATACAAACACAAGAAATCCCAGGCAGCCCTCTCACTTGGCACATGCAGTTTCCAGGATATTGGAATGCAGTGTAGGGAAATGCACAGTGCAGAGTCAAAAAAGTGTGCAGATGTGCAGGGAAAGCGTGTAAACTGAAACCAAATTATTTTCAGCTTGTAATTAAGTCTTCAAAGACTAACACACTAATTCGGGGAACAAGCTCTAAACATTTGAATGAATGCTGAAATTCTTTCCTGGACAAGAGGATATGTGAAGAAATGTATCTAGAAATTAACCAACTACATGTATTTTTCTATTACTGTTTTTGTCTTAAACTTCCCTTTTTCTTTTATACTCATTTATATAGGACAATTTATAGCATTCCATGATTGGTAGGAAACAATACAGTGACATGAAGCACATCATTGCTTTTTTAAGAACCTGTATAGATAAATAACATAAAATAAACCAACTAAAAGACATTGAAGTATAAATAACATAAAAAACAGTTTAACAAGCTACTGAAATGAACTAGTAGCTAAGGTATTTACTATCAGTCTAACCCAATGCAGTCAGAATTAGGTTAAGTGAGTTGTGTGTGTGCAGGGGTGATATATTGGTGAGAATTATCCTTTGCTAATTTGAGATGCTGCTATAAAATATGCAGTGAAATATTTCAAAGAAAATGTTATTATATTAAATGTTACCTTTTCTTGCTATTCAAGTAATTAATTTTTCAAACTGTTACGAGAAAGAGTCTAGATTCACACACTTGTAATGACTAGGAGGATATTTAAAATTCATTACAGTACATTAAACTTCTCTGATTAGTTAGCATCACTGCAAAATAAATAAAGAGTCAATTTGCTTTGATCAGCAGAAATTCTGATAAAATCAGCAAAACACCAATTAAAATGTGAAAAATGCCACCTACTGTCATTATTCTAATGGAACTAAGACATATAGAAGAAACTGATTCAATGTTTATTTTCATATCAGCTGTGTCTTCAAACTGTAAATCATTACAGCTTTTACTTGTATCTCTTCTTCACAAGCCCAGAATTAATTCTGTAGATGGATTTACTGTGGACTGCATCTTACTGGAAAGAGAACATCCTATCATAAACAGAATAATAAGGTGTTTCTGCACTTCTGTGAGCTCCTGTTGGGAGGAGCAGTGGGGAGCAGCAATTCAGTCAGAAATATGGTAAGACAGATGAAATCTGACATGAAGGATTTTTGCCTGAAACTTTTTTCTTTGGAAGCAGGTGGAAGGAAATGAAATGATTAAAGAGAGGTGCTACATTTAGTTATACACATTCCTTATTTATTGGGTTCCTCAGCTTTGAGGCTCTGAGCTCCCAAATAACCATGCAGTGGCCTGTAAATTTGCTTCTTGGTGGTTTATTTACCTGTTTAAATTCCAAAATGGGAAATTTTCATAGCACCTGGAATGGAAACTGAGCCAAGGCTTCAGTACTTGATCCACTGTGGTGGATCACATGTTTAGAGATAAATCATGGACTTGCAACCACAGGGAGACACAGTTCTGGAATAAAGTACCAGCTAACAGGGAATTAAAAAGCTTCATCACAAGCTCATTCTTCTCTTGGAGTAGAGTTCCTGTGAGAGATTAACTCTGAGTGCCTTTGCAAAACAGGATTTGAAGGACTTCAATGGAGGGAAACTAATGATCTGGCACAGAGGAGAGAAAGAACCCCAAATCATCACAGGTATGGAGAAGTCAGCACAAAGATAAGAAGAGCTGGTGTGTCAGCTTGAGGTATGAGAAGCCAGAGTGTGTGTGCCAATGCAAAAGAATGCAGAGTACACAGCACCTTAAAAAAATTGGAAAAATTAATCCTGAAGACAATGAAGGAATTCAACAGTAAAGACCTGCAGATACAGGGTAAAGCTCTTAAAATAAATTCACCAGGTAACATCTCTTTTCCCAGCTCTCATTACCCTTCCCTTGCTGACAAAATTTGCTGAGATGGCAGAGCAGCAAAAAAATCCTTCTACACATCTCCCTAAACAAGAAGACTTTGGCCCAAGACTGGTTTTCTCTCTCTGCCTGCAGCTGTGGCAGCAAAAATATAAAAAAGCTGATTAAATGGGTGGCTAAACAGAATCAAAGTGCCTCCTACAGTCAGTGTCAGGCTGCCCTGAGACTCTTAAAAAGTTCATTCATTTCAATCTCATGAAAAACCAATAGATGCCAGAAGAGTTTATTCCAGTTGGTAATTTGATTTCTACTGAGGAAATTATAGCTTGTAGTCCTGCTGCAAACCCAGCTGCTGGCCAGAATCAATACCAATCAAGTAGATATTTTTGCTATTTGCTCCAATGCTTATTAACTATCACAGTGTAATGTCTAAACTGGTTCTTGCTGGTTTAGTTTTTGCTACCCACTTTCCCAGTGTCCAGCACCCACCAGCCTCCTGACATTAACAGGCTTTTGCTTTCTGTCCCCAGCCCATGCTAGTATGAAATTTTGTAAATTATTATGTTAAGGAGGAAGGAAGTTAATGTGTAATCTCAGCCATTGGAAGAGAACACCATTTTATGAGAAGAAGGAAAAATTTCCTGCCAGATCCACAATGCAGGTAACAAAAACATTGAGAATGTGAGACCTGGCCTGAGGTCTCTCCCTGTGCCTGCACACAGGATGAGCAAAGAAAACACTAAAATTGCTGGCTCTGGGCAATCCAGGAGCCCTCCCAGCCTGTGGATCTCTGTTTCCCCAAGTGCTGTTTCAGGATAAGAGTGCAAGATGCAGAACAGTTATCTTGGCCTTGGCTTTAAGTCAGCCTTTAACACAATTTCCCTGCAGAACCTGCAATTTATTAACTCACACCCTCTGATGTTCATTGTTTGTGCAACCTGCATCTTTCACAACTTCTTTTTCAACTATTGTAGCACTTTTTAATACACAGGGAAAACAGATACTGGACATGTTACTCTGAAGTTCAGTAATTTGGAAGGAAAGTTACAGACACACATACACCAGCAATCGTAAATGGTCTGAGGTTTGAATGATTTTTCCACTTCAGTTAAATATATTGAGAAGTATATTCAAATAATTAAAAAGTGCTGGAAATAAGCAGTATTTGGAATTAATGAAAGCCATATATTCACCCTGTTGCATTCATTATTTTTAAATTATAGTTCCCACAGATTAAGAAATGCAGTGAAGTCAAAATGAAGCAATTTTGCTGCTAAATATTGTAATTTAGATTAAAATATATGTGTCTGTTGAATCCAAAAGCTAAACATTGCTACTGCAGCTGCTTTTATATTTGCAAAATATAAAATAAACTGCCAACAAGCAATGAACAACAAATGGGAAAACATTTAAAAAGAATAAAAGCCTCAATATCCCCATCTCCCTGGGTAACTGTTTTCTTATGTGGTATGGGTTGTCAATCATATTATGTAGACATCAATTAAATCATGTTATTTTAATTTCTAAATAGTCTAATAAGGGATATATACCTTATAGATGCTGTAATATATGTTGAGTCTTATCCATTTACTGGCTAACACTCTGTATTTAACCATAACAACATTAGTAACACAGAAAATAATTAAAAACCTTTGATATGCCATTTTTAAATTAATATGACTGATTGGAAGCAATATTGAAAGAAAGAATGGAAATTCTTGTCCTGCCAAGAGTCTCAGGAGCTGGCTCACACAATTGCACAAGTCTATAAACTCAAATATGCTTCCAACTCAAATCTCTGTGGTTTTCTGAACTTTTCAAGTTGGATCCTTCATCTTGGGGGAACAGTCATTAGAAGCAAACTCCCAGACAATTTTACCATCCTTTCAGGATATTGCTAGGACACTGAATGCTAGCAGGCTGTGCAATCATGGAAGGGTCTTCCACACCACAGTGGAAAAAAAAATTTTTTTCAGTACATCATCACCACACAAATCAGCACATAAATAATCCACATTCATGGCTGAAGTTTTACTGACATTAAAGACCCTCCTGGTCCCCTCTGAGGCACAATTTCATCCCCAACAGCTCAAGAGAGAAGGTAAAGTCTTGTTGTAATCCATTTTCTATTTCAAAAACTTCAGTGTGTTTTGAAGGGAAACATATAAATTGCATTTTACATTTATTCCTTCACATTAGTATAGAACTTACAGATATGTCACCAACCAGATCTTACACATTTCTATGGTTTCATAGAGACTTTACCAACTTTTTTTTTCCCCCATTCCATTCAAGAAACTATGACACTTTCTATCAGATCTAAACAAACCATCTAAGGCAAATATTTTTATGGGGTGGGGAAGTATCTCCTAAATGATTTTACTGCATAGGCCACCATTATTACATTTTCCTTTCCATGCAGTCCTACATAGGCATAATCATCAGCAGAAGCAACACAAAAATACTTTAGAATAAACTCTCTTCTCCCCTGCTTTGATGCAAGAAGTGAATATTAAATTCTAGAAGCTCCCTGAGAATCATGTTCCAGGAACATCACCAGTGGCACAATGTGAAATGACACCAGAAGAATTCAGCTGTGAGGAAATTGAGGTGCTTACCTGGCTCAAGGCTCCTGAACTGTAGCTGCATTTTTTCCATTAATTGCCACCCCTTGTTCTCCTCAGAGCAGCTCCAGAACCAATATGCCATTCATTAGCTGGAAGAGAAAAGAGAAAATATAACTAAACAAAAATGAGAAAGATAGATAAAAGATAAAAAATGAGAAAAATTGCCTACATGTTTTACAAATAAGAAGAGTTTGTTATAGCATTTAAAAAAAAATAATTTCCTGTAAGTACATACTCAGAACACTATGAAATCTTTAGGGGTATATGACTAACCAGCCAAGGAAACAAGTTTTGCCTTTATGCTACTTGGTTATCCTGTTTATTTCCTAATAGTTCCACATCCATAAAAGGCCAAAGGACTCTGACCTTGGCAAGCTAACTGAGCAAGAAAAGGCAATCATGTGTGCAAGGTTGTCACCTACACTACAAATTATGATAAAATATATCTCAGTATTGGAAAAAATAGCTGTATGTCTTCAGTGACATCCACTGTAGTACATTTAAGAATTTGAATAGGATAGCAATTTATTTTGCACTAAAATGTTTTATGGTTATCATAAAGCATTATGTCTTCAGAGACTGAAAGGAGATGTTTTTATGGACTGTTGCTTCCTGTTGCATTATCTTTGTAGATCAAAAATTATTCCTCTATTTTTAAAGATTTTTTTTTTCCAAGTGTCCCCCATTGCCCCACTAATAATAGATGTCATACAGTGGCTCAGTCTGATAAAAAGGAAACTGTTAGACAAAGTGTAGAAGGAACATATTTCTAACACTGAGGAGTTTTACAATGAATGATTATCCAGCTTATTAGTGAAATAAATAATAATAATTGCCCATCCCTTCTCATTAGACTCTTAGAAAGAAAATGGAGCATCAAGGCAGAGGTCTAACTTTTGATTTGAAAAATTGGACTTTGTTACAATTTTATTATCACTTTGCCAAAAAGCCAGTCCACAATAAGAGGTGGAAAAAATGACAGGCAGATTGACTGATGGGCAAGATGTCCATATTTAGCTTAAGAATAGTTTTGAGATGTGGTTACCCTGCTCCTCATTTATTCCTTTTGGAGAGTCTGGACTACCAGTGAGGATCAGGTGGAACAAATACTCAGACTTTGACAGGGTAATCTGAGGGATTTCAGGTTTACCTAAGTCTATGTAAAGCCAGGTTCATTTTTAAGCATAGTTTTGAATGGAAGTCACATTGCAGCCATCTATTTATTATAACTGTTGTATAATTTTGAATAAACATACCCCTCTCTCTGAACAGTAACCAAAAGCTCTCATTAGAAGGTTCCTCTCTTTTCATTGGTCATTTTGTTGCAACAAGAACACCCATAAATCTGATTGAACTAGGTTTTTAGACCTTTATTCCAGATAATTTCCTCTACTCATGTGGACTTTCTCAGGAAATTAGATTTAATGAGTCATAGTCCTTACTGAAAATCACAGGAGAGCTCATTAGCTTTCTGTCAGATTTGTACCCACTATTTGGCCTCAATATGCTTGTGACTTACTGGAGTTAAATAGGACACAACAGAGGAAGCAGACTTACACAGATGAAGCAATACAGTGGGTTTGAAATACTATAGAGATAAATATTTCTCCTTAATTTATTTTGAGAAATTAAAGGAAAAAAAAAAAAATCAACATTTCTCCTTTTTTAGCCTACTTTCTCTATTGTGTTGGGATCACTGACAGCAAGACACTCAGAATTAGAGAAAATTAAGAATGACATTTGAAGACTCCTTGGAGATACAGCAGCAGAGAACCAGCCTAAACAGTCCAAAATACAGGGCACTGGGGACCAGAAAACATTTCTGTTCCAGAATATAAATTGTGGTTTACCACAATCTTCAGGCTATCACTGACATTGATACAGCTGAACCTATTTTTTTTATTCCCTGTGTACCCACAGCACCCATAGAAATGCACAATCTTCATTTTACATTTGGGAAACAGGTGTGCAAATGGTTATTTTTGCTGCATCAGACAGAAAAGTCAATATGCACAGCACCAGCTACTGCTCCAGAAATGAGACCTTGTTAGACTTTCCCAAGGCTTCCATTGCACTGATGTCTGAGCACTTCCATTACCCTTAAGGTAGGAAATATTTTTATTTTCTTTCTTCAGATGAAGAAGCAAGGCAGAGCAATCTCCCAGTGTTCCCAAAGGAAGTTCAAAAAGGAAAAGGGGCACATGTGTCTCATGTCCCATGAGAGCTTACTTTGCCATGAACCAGCCCTGCAAGGTCACTTGACTGGACATGGAACACTCAATTCTCCACTCAGGAACATGACTGAAAGCAAAGATCTTAAATAATCCAAATTCGTTTTATGCCTTAGAGTTTATGGTGTTCTGCACCAAATCTCACTTTTCTCCAGCTTGAATAAACTTTTGGTAAATGTTTAATAATGTGATACACACCCATCTTTGGCTTTTTGAGAAAATGACCTTGGTCATGATGTAGATTGATGGGCAGAGCAAGTGACTGAGACCAGAATTACTATTCTGTCATTGCCCCAGGGCAGAGCTCTGAGCAAAGCAATCCACATGTTTCATGCTTTCCCTTACTATGAATGCACTAGGGGAACCAACCTGTAAGAGTTTGAAATCAGTGCAAAGTTGTATTTATAGAAGCTACAGCAGCTCTGCATTTTCAGGGAGTAATCTAGATTTTTATCACCAGTTCAGTAGTGGATAAACAGCTGTTTTTACATGTCTGCTCTTTCCTGCACTTGGCATCTCTCACCTCCTCAGAAACTTCATGTTGAGATAGTCTTTCCACTAAGAGTGTTTCCAGCTGTGGCCACTGAAGGTGGAAGTTCCCTAGCCCAGCACGGAGAGGGGAGCAGAGAGCCAGCTGAGCACAGAAGAGGTTGTGCTGGCATCAGGTCATCCTGAGGATCCCACACTATTTGCCTAATCAGACCAGTTGCACATCCATGTGTTTTTCATCTCTCATTTTCACAGCAACAGAAATTGCCAGCTTTTTATGCCATTATATAAGCTCATTTCCACAGGAAGCTAATGGTTTCAAAATCTCAGATATTGCAAATAAGGATTGCAGGTGTGATTCCAGCTCAGGATGGCTTCAGGGCTCCAGTGCCAGTCATTAATCACCCAACCTGCACTTTCTGGTTTTATGATTTTGACAAAATCTCTTCACCTGAATCATGGCCTTGTATGTAGGGCATGTATCCTTCTTCATGCAATTTTTAAATACAAAGTGCAAGAGCATGGAAAAATTAGGATCTATTACTTAAAAAAACTAGTTCTTTTATGGCATAGGCAAGCAGAATGTTCTTGACTTTAACCTATGGGTTCCACTTCATAGGTGGTGTGTTTTTCATACATCATGGGGTTTTATAAGTTTGCTGTATAAAGCACCAGAGCTACATTACCAGCAAAATAGAAGGAAAACAAATATGTCAGGGTAATGATGTCAGGACAATTCCTTATTGAAAAAAAAAAAAAAAAAACCAGTTTATTAATACCTTATTGCTACAAGCTAGATCTTATTATCATCTTGGGTCATTTAGAATCTTATTAGGTATTCTGATGGTGGATGAATAATCCTGTGATAAATTCTTTGCCATGTCCTTCACAGTTGTCATAGCAGGATCATAAACAGCATTTATAACAATCTAGCCTGGAGGAAAAGGCTTACAATGGTCTGTTTAACATGCAGGAAATATTCAGATTGGCCGTGTCTGGTTAAATTTGAGACCCACAGGAGAGATACCAAAGTTAAATGTAGCATGGGTTTCTCTGAAGATGAGCTGTAGGAAAGGCTTTGGGTCAGGGACAGTGATGTGGCCACAAGCAGCTTTCTTTCAAGAAAGTCAACTTGAATAAAACTGGTGGCTGTGAGTCACTTTCTTCCTGAAAAATCACCCCAATCAGGTTACCTGAACTGCTGCTTAAGGAGCATGGTTGAAACCATTTGCAATCAAATTTCTGGGAGCTCAGTCACCTACTTCAGTGATTATTATATAAAAAAATAGTGTGTGCACTCACACAGGAAAAATATGCAGATTTTTGCAGAGCTACAGGATATCTTGCCTACACTGTGCAACTTTGTGAACTCTTACAAGCTCAGAACTGAAAGCTTCAGAACAACTACAAGAGTAGTATGGATAAAGTAAACTCTAGGAAAAAAATAAATTTACACTGCTTTGAGTGGGTACTTTAAAAAAATAAACCCCAAACAGTCTACACATATAAACACAGTGAATCTCTTACATCTGCTGTCACTCACTGCCACATTTGAAGGTACAATATCAGCTCTCCAAGTGCAGCAAGTGCCTCTCAAACCACTGGAATTTTTCAGAACTGGCATTAATTTTAAACACTTACAGTGGTGCAAATTAAAGCTCAGCCAAAACTAATCCTGCAGGACCTGTCAGGTACATTTTTCAGGAGAGGGATAATAGAAGAGTTGCTCACTGGAAGAAATTGTGGTGGCACATTTGAGTCCAGCCTGATACACACACAAACTTTCTCTACAATAGCTGATGTTGCTCTCTGCACAAGAGCTGGAGCTGCCCCTGTCACCTACAAAAATGGATTTGCAGACATCTATGTGTGATTTTCAAAACTTCCCTTATTTTTCCAAATTAACTTGTATTTGGTTCTATATCCTCAAGTATGAATGAAACTCCCCCTCCTCACTCACTCCCCAGAAAACAGAAGTATTTGTTAAGAGGTTTTTGGAAATTGGTTTGACACTCTCAGTGAAAGATCCATTTTCTTCATACACTGGGATTCATTTACAAAACCATTTTCACTGAAAATGCAGATGTACACTATAACTCAAAATGTGCCCACATAGATATTTCCCACTGGAAACTAGTCAGAAGTCCAAATTGTAGCAATGCTCTTCTGCACCTCACTGGATATTTGTGAGTATCTAAACCAGTTGTCCTTTGGAGCCACCCAGCTGTGAATAAATAAATGCTTCTGGAGTACAAACCACTGATTAGATCAATTGCTTATACAATTCCTGGTGAGTGAATGCTCTGCACACTCCCTGGCTGTCTTAAGTGTTGCCAATTAGAGCTTAAATGTCTAATTAACAAGAAACAGACAGAGTTCTCTACTGCTGACTTTGGAGGAGTATGACCAATAACTCTACCTGCACAGCACAATGAAATTAAGAGAATGAGAAAGTGAAAATTAAATGAGTATAGTAATGTCTGTATAGCCTTAATGTGTATATATATATTTTTATCTATAAATAAGTATACGTAAGTATGTGTATATATGTATATGTATATATATTTCTCAATACATAGTTTCTTTTAGAATATACCATCATTGGTTTCTATTGGTTTCTGCTTGATTTCCCTTGGCTTCTCCTAGAAAATACAATAACTTTTTGAATATAAAACAAGAAATTGTAAAACAAGAATCTATAACATAATTAATTTGGCTGTAATAATTGTCATGATCTTGTAACTTAAGTGTTTGAAAGCATCCTTGTAAGGAAATAATGTATGGATCAGACTGTAGTTTTCCATAAAAATATATCATGCATTATTGACATTCCTCTTAAAACTGAGATAGAGAAAAGGCAGAATAAGAAGCTCTACAAAGCAAACTTTGTGCATTCATTATGAGTCTGAACAGTTCATCAATGCAGATTATGACCTACTCTGGTTGCTTTGGAGCCAGCTGCTCAATATCTTCATAAATACCTTGCTCACAAACAACCTCAGAATTTTTTCATGGTTCAAATTTTCTCCTCTTGACCAGGATTGGACTATCCAACTGCCAAGAGCTACACAAATAAATGCAGTTTGGTGGTACCTAGAACAGAAATCTGCTGAGAAAGACATTTGAGACTGGCAGTAGATGCAGACACTGCAAATAATTTTCCTGCATAGATGGATGATGCACCAGAGATCAGCTCTTATCATTAAAAACAACAATAGCAGATGTCAGTGAAATAATATTTAGCAATGACATGGACATCCTACAAAAGTCAATGAGGAAAAAAAAATCTTCCCAGATACATGTGTATGTTGTTAATCATAATTAAGGCAAGTGTGACAGTTTCTTGGCAACAGACACTGAGTTCCCTTCCCTGCCAAACAAATCCTGCAGGATTACTCTCTTTCATTACATCAAGCCTGCAGTTCTTCACACCAATATCTTCCACTTGGAACACCCTAAAGTCAGAGGGAAACTTGTTTTGTCAATTGTTTTTTTTTTGCTGAGTAATCCCATGATGATCACCACCAAAGAAAAGAGCAAGTTTCTCATCAGTAAAGTAAAAAGAGCTTTAAAAGCCAGCATTATAAACAAGCATATATATATTATAGACAGGGGTGGGAGAACAGGGACAGGAGACAGATTCACAGCATCCAAGTTAGGAAAATGATGCCAACCATATCCTACACAAGGAGATTGAGAGCAGCAAAGCAAAACATCCTAAAAGCAGCAAGTGGATGACTCTAAAATGTATTTTCACTTGCATAATATATCTGACATATGCATAACAATATCTGTAACACCTGGCTATCAGCACCTATGTGCAAACACTGCAAAGAAAGAATGAAATTTAGAGTATATGAGTGCATATTATATGTATAAAATAAGTATACATATACACTTACTACTGACCTTTGAGTAATCAGGGGATTACTGATCCTTCAACAACAAAAACCTGATGGTTTGGAGGGAAGCAAACATTTTCAGACAACTTCCATTATTCTCCCTCCTTTAAAAAAACACCTTTTTGATGGCAAGGTTTCGGTCAGCTGAAAGTTTTTCACTCAAAACAAGTCACATTTTACCATGATGCATGAAATTTTTTTTTATAAAAGCAAAAAAGGTTGAATAAAGAATGCTGAACCATTGAAAGAATTAGCCATAAGTGCATGTATTAAAGGCTTGCAGAGAAAAATGGTTATGATTCTAAAAGAGGGTGTAAATACCACAGAGAGAAAAGAAATCCCTTACAGTATACATAATTACATTACTGATAATTATATCTCAGTAATGAGGAAATTACAGCAGAACACCAGCAAAGCAGCTCACAATAAATTGCAGGAGTTTATGAAACAATCTCTTCAGGGAAGGGTGGAAACTCCCTGCATCACCTGAAAGCCATAAAACACAGGAGACAAAACACATTCACAACGTGCCATGGGGACAATCCTGAGCAGGAGAGATGGGCTGGCCCTTCCCATTCCTCAGTGCTGTGCCATCAGCCTGGCAGTGGGGTTTAAAATCACCACCTCTGCTACATCCTGATTTTTTTTTTTTGTCTGTTTCTGGCTCTATCTCATGCTAGTGAGATCCCACCGGGTTTAGCAATTAGCATGAAGAAAGCAGTATGATAATCAGAAGAAATTAATGGTTTAAAAACATAATCTTAACACTTCCCGTGAGACTTGTTCTGTGCAACTGGATTCTCAAAAAAAAAAAAAAAGAAAAAAGAAAAAAAAAAGAAAAAAAAAAAAAAGAACAGGTAATTGATTCTTATTAAGAGAATGATCTGCCACAAAATGCTATCCATGTGAAAAATATGTTAATTTTAAGTGCTCTCAGAGTCAGTGTGAAGCTCTTCTCTGACTGGCTTTCCAAGGAAGAGAGGGATCCTCGATGCCACCTTTGCTTTTGCACTACCTGGAATAGCTGAGCACAAGGAGTTTTCATGTGCCAACAACCAGCAGCTGGAAAGGGGAGCATGATGTGACAATGAAATAGAAATCTCTAAGCAATTTCAATGAGAAAAGATAATGTCTTCATCTTTCTCAGTCAATTGTGTGGAGAAGACAGCAGAACTATGAGTCAGGGATAAACTACATATATTGTATTAGACACGTCCATTGCTGAATTTTTATACACCTCTCAGAAAAACTGAGTTACAGACTTGATTCCCATGGTTAACTACACTATTAAACATGTGTGTTATTTATTCTGGCTTAATTTCTGTCTCACTACATTGTCTAATGATGTAAAAAAGCAGTTCAGTGAAGCAGAAAACTCTTGGTAAATGTCTTGTCCTACTTCCATAAGTGTAGGAACCTAAGTGGACCTCTTAGGAACTCAAAAAAAAAAAAAAAAAACAGATAGAAATGCTGAAGCACTTCAGTCCAAAATAATGCTTCCTTATACTCAGTAAGCCAACCAGATTTTGATTAAAAATCTTATTCAAGATTGCTATTCTAGGGGGGAAATTCACACAATTCTCTCCATAAAGTGTGAGCAGCATTTTTTCTGTGAACCTTCCCATTAGCTGTGCATGCTCTGAATCACACAGAGCCATGCCTCAAACATTTTGTGGAGTCAAAGGGAGACTTTGGGAGTTTTGGCAAACCCAGCCCTGCAATGAGTCTTCCCTCAGCTGCCCAGCAGCTCCCAGGCACAGAACAGACTGAAAGTCTGTGTAATCCAACGCCACCTGGTGATCCCTGTCCCCTCTCACAGGGGGATTTAAAGTTACATTTTCATTTCCAAGATGGTAAGCTAAAAAGGTTAAAAAAAATAGATAACATTCCCAAACGCAAAAAAGTTGTAATTAAAATTTTTAAGTGTCTGTAAAATGTAAGGATGTTACTGTTAATTCTAATACTCAAGATCCAAAAGTTTGTTTGGGTTTTGGGGGTTTTTAATGATTTTTCTTTGGCTTTCTTTAAAAAAAAAATCTGTTTGTATTGTAGCATGGCAAGAACAAGTCACTTGGGGAAGGCAGATCAGGAGACCAAGCTCAGCAAGAGGTGACTCAAAAAAAACTGAAATCAGCCACCACCAAGATACCAATTCATCCTTAGCCACAACCTCACCTGGTTCATGCAGAGAGAGAAGAGAGCCCTCCCTGGTGCTTCCCCACGTTTCCTCCTGCCTGGGACACAGGGCCATGAACTCAGCTCACATCCCAGCACAGCCCTGCTTCACCCTGGGAGAGCTGCTGGGCATCAACCTCAGGAGGGATTAGAAGGGATATCTGTTCCAGACAATGGGAATATCTACATTTCTGAATTACAACTGATTTTTAACACACACAGCTTGTGTGTTCTTCACAGCCCTGGAGCCCCCTTCAGAGCCAGACACCAGCTTGCAGAATCATGTCCTTAGTGGCTCCAAACACAGAATCTGTAATACCAGTCCAGGAAAAAAACCAGTATTTATTCAGACAGATGTCAAAACATGTTCTTTTTCTCCCAGTCTGCCTGGCTGCCCTGCTGGTTTTGTCATTCTGAGAGCTCAACACAACTCTATTAGGATAAATTTTGTCACAAGATAAATTGCACGCTCAAAATACCTCCTGAAGTTTCAAAATCCACAATTAACAATTTCATATTCATAATGGTAAACATTAATACATCTTCCCTGGAAAGAAACTACCATCTGCATAAATTTAATGAGTACTTCATTACAGTGCTATTGTGCTGGCAGACTCATGCCACTATTTCTCTTGTGAAGGCTGAAAATACGTGCTAGAAAACTGACATTGTGGTTTCCCAGGTTGTTTTCACAGGCTCCACAAAAGGAGCAGGTAGTTTCACAAAATATGTTCATGATTGCAGGGGAGAAACAGACCTGACCCTCAGAGAGTGGTTACAGACACTGCTTTTTTAAATTTTATAAGGCTGGACATCTAAGGCAAATGAATCACAATGAATTAGGTTGATATTTTTGTTGAATTTATACTCTGCAATGTAAAATCAACCTGTAGAGAAGCTAATAAAGGAGTCAATGCTGAAAGGGCAGTATCTTCTAAAATTCAATGTATTTAAAAAAATGAATATTTGTCAAGTATTTCTCCCTGCTGTCCAGTGCCATCTTTTTCACTTTTGCAAAAGCATAACCTGGAAATATTCTCTTTGGCTTTGTTTAATTTCTCAGTGCTGGAACCTCTGCTTGAGCTAGGATAATTTACTAGAAAGTTCTCAAGGAGCTGGACAATTTTTTAAAGCATTGGATGCTGTGTGTCACAGTCAGCCCTTTGGCATAGATTCCATAACAGATATATAACAGCACATTATTTATTGTAATGTTGGCTGGAAATAAAGGAGAAGGTTGTAGAGAACTTGGAGACTGCAGAGGATGTGCCTAATGCTTTCTTCTTTCAGAAAATACAGTAAATCTGCATGAAAGATTGCAAAAAGGATTTGATAGAGAATGCCCAAGCAGGAAGAGAAAGAAAAAATTCCCATG
This sequence comes from Oenanthe melanoleuca, assembly GCF_029582105.1. NCBI lineage: Eukaryota > Metazoa > Chordata > Aves > Passeriformes > Muscicapidae > Oenanthe > Oenanthe melanoleuca. The sequence goes on along the minus strand of NC_079344.1, from coordinate 2,700,571 downwards.
AGCTTTTTTGGAACTGGAGGCAGCCAGTCAGACCAAATGATAAAGGTGCACATGGAATGGCAGTCCAATCTTTCTTCCAACAGATCATTATGTTTATACATTTATGCCCATAGCATTCAGTAAATAAATCTGATCTGCAAAGATACATTGCCCCCTTATTTGTAAGAACAACTTACAGCAGAAACACTCCAACAAGTCCAGCTAATACTATTAGAAATACTAATGTTTATTATTTCCTTTTATAAAGGAAGGATTATCACCACTATCAAAGAAGGAATGGCAAAGAACAGTACAAATAAAATTCTTTGATCCTCTGCCATAGAGTTCACCAGGCCTAACTCCCTAACACTCTTCTCTGAATCCATTAAACAATTCCATATTTTGCAGACTCAAGTCACCTCAAAGTGTACAGAGCTGACCACAAATAAGAATTAGAACTGTGAGTCAGAAAACAGCAGCTTACTGTTTTCCTGAATTTCTAATAAAAACTCTGTGGTGAGAAGAGGCACAGAATTTCAAAGCAGCTGTTTCATTGGTAGAGGTAGGATTTATACACTGTATAAAAAAGGAAATTTTCCTTAAGTGGATAAATGAAGAGTCACTCCCTGAAGGGCAATGTGCTGCTGGTTTCTGAGGCACTGATGCTTTACTGCTATCATGGAAGTGGTGGCAACAGTGAGAAGATATTTTCTGAATTCAAAACTAGAGACAGGCTGTTCACACCTACTGCTCTCTAGCATCCTTTTCTTACTATCTAGTTTGTATTTTTATTATGAATACCGTGTTCAACTTCTAATTTTCTAATCAAATGAAATGGCAAAATACTGATTAATCTAAATGATAACATAATTATAGTGAAATCAGATGTGCCACTGATTGAAGGCAGACACAATCTGAAGAGACTGATGGGTGTCCTAAAAGTGGCATCTTGGGCTAACAGCAGGGAACCTAAAAGGATTTTTAATGCTAATATTACAGTTGATAAGTAAATCCTATGATGCAGAGCTCTTTAGAAAGATAGAGGGAAACAAGATTTGGATGGATTGGGATTTTTTGTCACAGAAGCTCCTAATTCTTTGTCTAAGAAGTTCCATTCAGCAAAGGATGTTTAATCTACCTCTCCTTCCAAATCATTCCAGCTACATGTTTTGTCAATCATTTGAAATTTCAGGTTTATTTGCTGATCTGCTAAGGGTACTCTAGTTTCTCCTAAATTTTTTGATCCTCTAGAAAAAGGAATATTTGTTTTCATTTTCTTTTCCATACATTTTGGGTAGCTGCAGCCTGAAAATGGTGGAGATGGCTTTTTAATTTTTAAGTGGTCCTGATTTAAATTGGAGTTTTACAACTCCAACATTTCTCCTCATTTTAGTATCTAATCAACTTTTCCCCTGAATAGTTTTTAAGTGAGCAGTGATATACTCAGATGTTTATTTAAGAAGTTGTAACATTCTATTAAAAAACCCAACCAAACTAAAGAAAGCATTTTGTTTGATTTTTACTCAGGCTTCCATGCAGATTTGAGATTGAGATTCCTAATTTTCTATACTATTACTTCAGCTCTAATTCAACAGTTTCTTATCTGAACATACAAAAGATGGATGCAATTTTAAATTTAACGTTTTCTTTAAGCCTTATTACAGATGGGTATATAAGAAGTACAGGTCATTTTTCTAATGTGAATTTGGAATTTGCTGCTCAAGCACACTTTATAAATCCTTTCTGATGCTGGAGAATTCTGATTGGTGGAGCAGAGCAAACCAACTAACATCATTTGCCTCTACATCAAATAATCCTCAAGGTACAGATACCTTGGAAAACCATTGAATACACTCAAACATATTTTATTGCAAGAAAGGAAATTCCATGGTGTTTGTTTATCCAGAACAATCAGCATTTGTTGCCATTGGCTGAAGTTCCACACAAAACTTCCAGCCCATTCCTATTTTCTTTCTAGATATTCTGTTAGCACTCACAGCAGTCTGAGATCAAGTACAGAATGTATACATTCTGATACAAATCCATCATACTGGAGATTGCCTGAGTGAAACCTGAGTTTTCTGAACTTATCTCCCATAACATGAAACAATTAAAGATGCACTGCATTAATTTCACTGATCTTTAATAGATATAATTGGAATTAGGTTCTCCAAAGGGAAGGTTTTAATATGTGTTTACCAGTAGAAGAGTGACAATGATTGATCAGAAATAAAATCAGAATATTTAGTCTAATTAATTTCTTGGTTATTTGAATATAACTCACATTTTATTTAAGGTTGTTTGTCTAGAAAAACAAGATTGCCAATGGAAACAAGAAATCCCTTAGCTTTCTTCTTTCCACTGGCAATCTGCTAACAGCAGCAAATTACATTCAAATTGCACATCAACTAGTATTAGTATTAATTGTAAACTAACCTCAGTTCACTTAATTGTGGGCATAATGAAGTATTACAATTAGCCATAATTTATTATTTAAATAAGAAATATCAATATTATTTAGAGCAGGTGCCAATTACAGCAGGCAGTGAAATATGCTGCCAAAAAGGATTTCAATTAGAAATTCAATTTCAGCAAAGACAAAGGTCCCAATCACCCTGTAAAGGAGCCAAGAGCCCTGATTTGCATGATGTCCATGGGGAAGGCAGAAATGTGGAGCTCAACTGCTTGGTGCAGCGTGGATTTCAGGGAAAGGTGGTTGCAGACACACCTGCAGAGCTCTGCTGAGCAGCACAATACACAAATCTACCATGTTCAATGTACCAGTACTGACCTTAAAATTCCTTTGGTCAAAGTCACATTCATATCTATGTAGTCACTAGTGCTTGAAATTCTCTCTGCTTAATACAGGGATAAATAGTTTTCAAAGGATGTGGATGCAAAAACTCCAGGGCTGAATATATATTCCTTTTTCAGTATTTTAAAACTTTCAAAATTCCTTCCTGGCTTCTTATTCCAGTTCTCTGCAGTTTTGAGCAAAGTAGTAAATGCTGAAGTTTAAATCCCCCCTGACATAAATTTGGATTGAAGATCCTTTGCTCTCCTATTATAAAAGGACGTATCTAGTTTAGTGTTTCTACAGTTCTCTGTCAGGATGAGGACATGCACTTAAAATAATCACGTCAAACTTACTATTAGATAGAGCAACCAATGTTTTATCAGAACATGTTTGTCCTAGCAGTAAGGAAATTGCATCCACCAGAACAGTATCTGCCAAAGTGGAAACAAGAGGCATCTATAAAACAGCTGAGACTAATTTATAGTAATTAAACTTTATACTAAAGATGACATGCTAATGTATAAAATCTAAATTTCTCAGTGTTCATATATTCTCACTGCTTCCTACCTCAGTTTGTGTAATTATCAATTAGATGTAGTAACTCCAGGTTAGCAAAGCAAGAAACATTTCATAGGAAAAAGCCAAAACAACAAACAGGTTTTGTGTATTCCATTATTCTCTAGAAGTGCTCTTGCGTTATGTTGGACTCTAAAACTGAGGCTGTCAAATGAAGGTTGCCAACAACAAAACACAGCATCAGGGATTCTTTTAATTTTTCTGGTATCTGAAAGCATTAGTCAGTTCCTGACTTCATGCTGCAACAACACAAAGCAAGGAAAAGACTTTGACTAGCTAGGAAACGTTGGAGAGAAAAATTGCAAGCTGAAATATGCTGCAAGTATGCTCAAGTTTCAGCCACAGGCCCATGGTGATAGAACTTTTCTTACTGTACATTAAGATAATTTCAGAATACTACAATTATGTGCCTAATTAAAATTAAGAAATTAGAACACAGTTAAAAGGAATGATATTTTGCTCACAGCTAATTTCATTAAAGTATTAATGAACAGGACTCATTTTATGGCTAGAGGGCAACTACTTTCTGCAAAGTACTTCCATGCTAGCTAATTTATTCATGCATGAAAAACAATCCAATGAGAAATGAGTGAGCTGGGAACTGCTGGTCCTAATTAAAATATTTAAAACACCATGTCTATTCTGTTCCATCCAGCCAAAAACCTAAGCTAGGAGCCAGCACGATACCAATTAACATGGAACAAGCAAACACACAACACCCACAGATTCTGATTAAAGTGCATATTATTGCACCACACAATATATTGTTCCACACATGTATGTAAATGTTTAATTAACCCATGTCTAAATCTCTGTAATGTTCAGGAACTGATACTTTAAATCCTAAGCAAGTGACAATCAGACTGCAAGATGCTCACTTTTATTTATAACAATGCTTTCTTAGCACACTCATTGGAGTCATCCTGCAATTATGCAGTGAATTTCTTAAGGGAGGGAGGCAAGGCAGAAGCAAAGGGGGAAAAAAAAAAGGAACAGGCAAAAGATTTTCTTCTGTGCATTTTAGACAGCAATGAGATTGCTGGTTGCCAAAGGCTTGGAAATGGAACGAAATGTTGGGTTAGCCTCAGGTAATACAATATTTTTCATTAATAATTGAAAGAAGAGCCTGGGACTAAACCCATTTGTCAGTCTTGGACGCCAGCAACAAAAACAAAATGAAAGTGCTTCCCTTATAAACCAAAGAACTGTTTGTGGGGGAAGAACCCAGGGGATGGTTCCCACTAGAGAAGAACACGGCAAAGGCTCAGAGAGAAGTTGAAGACTTGCAAACTTACTCCAAAGCAGGATCAGAAAAACAGAAAATTCTCTAAACTTTACTTCTTACACAGATGAATAAAATCCGAGTTCAAGAAGACTTGAAAAAGCAGAAATTTGCCTCAGTTTGCACCATCATAGGTCTTCCTCTCTGAAAAGATTCTGGGATCGTTCCTCTCCCCTCAGTTAAAGCATTTCATGAGAAATCTGGCTCCCCATAGATGTTTTTCTTTTCCTTTTCTCTGCCATTCCCCTACAAAACTCATACTCCAGTCTCTTCATTAAATGCAGGGAGTGAAAGAAGTTGAACAGCCTTTCCCTTCTTTTTCTGGCCTGTTGGGTAGACTATATTCTACCCTTCCCTAAAGAACAAGGACCAAAAGGGAGAGAGGCAGGAAGAGCCAGGGAGCTCAGAAAGATTGAGGATTTGGAAGGCAGGTGAGGTCTGCATGCAGAGGGTAGTGAAAGGCTGCAAGGAAGATGTAGTGTCCAATAAAAATTCAAGTTCCTGGCTCAAGGACCAAAGAGAAGTGTTCATAGGGGAAAAGAGCAAATAAAAGATCAGAGAAGCAAAAAAAGGAACTGAAAGAGAGCAAAGAAAACACAGGTGCAAACCCAGTGGAAGGAGATATCCTTATGTCTGAGACACGAGCACATCATCTCAGGCCAGGTGAACCCAAAGAACAGGAAAACTAACATGAGAGCAAAGCAATTACCCAGAAGTACTGAAATGAACAGTTTGTGTTACAGCTCTGGGATAGAACTGCTAGTTGAAATTCTCTTGTGCCTAAGGCACACCTGAACCACCCCACAGAAAGTCTGCCTTGCTTTGACAGTGTCAGTTTGCAGTTATAACTTCCCATGAAACAGATCTGCACCAAAATCAGTCTCAACACCACTACTGCTGCCATTTTCTGAAGGTGAATGTAGGCTGCAGTGTGTTCCATGACAAAACAATCCAATGGCCTCCTACAATGAATGTCCTCAGTCTCCACATGTGCGTTCTGGTCTTTTCTACCAGTTTAAGCAGCGAGCTACACTGCACATCCCACTCCAGTTCCTCTTCCCTGCTCAGCCTCTCTGCTGCCACAGCAGCACAGCTGAGTCAGATTCAGGATCCAGCTTCAGGTACAAGACAAAAAGATGGCTTAAGGCTGCTTCAGCCCATCCTCACCCTCTGTTCTTTCACTCAGGATCATTACCTGACCAATTCTGTGTCTTGGGACCAACACAATCACTTTCAGACATTAAGGTTGTTTATTGCCAGGTAAGGTTGTTCCTCTTTGTCAGTATTTTTTAGTGCTGAACTGGAAAACTACACAAAAAAGTTCCATAGTTCCATATGGAACTAAAGCCTGGCAAACATCTGCCCATACAAGACTAAAGTTTTTGTGGTTTGCCCCCACTCCCCAGACTCATAAAACATTAGCTGCACATCACTCAGTGGTAATACATTTGTGACCCTTGTAACTCTATACATTTAAAATAAAATCATGTCTCATGCTAAATAATTCTGCTGCCTGTCCTTCCCAACAGACGCACTTAAATGTCTTGTATACCATGGTAACCACTGAGGGAATTTTGCTAGAAACTACTTCAGGTGGAAACAAGATTCTGCTCACTCAGCACGACTGGCAAGATCAGAGGGTTGTCAGTTTGGGGGTTTTTCATTTTCTGATTCATCCCATAGAAGCAAGAGTGGATACAAATACAGTATTTGTATTTGTGATTGGCTTCATCAGTGCTGAAGATCCTCCTTGATACTCAAATGGCTGATAGACAAAGAGCTTTCACTTTGCCTCAAACTCTTGTCAAAGAGAAGGAAGGTCTTCCAAAAAATCTGTGGGTATTTCCTCAGTGAGGTGTTGTCTCTCTGCAAAGACCTAATCTTTTCCTTGAGACCTGCAATGAAATTTGAATAGCCTCTGTGTGCTGCATACGAAGGTACAAGTTACTGGTGACAGCCAAACCTCTAAACAATACACTCCCTATGGATTTTGGGATTTTTAAAGACACTGCAAAAGCAATGCTTATTTTAAGAAATCTGATTTCCTGCATGCTCTAATGGGAAACTGTGCTACCACTTGTGTTCTAAATTACACGGTGTAGGTTAATTTCAACATTCTCAAGTAGCAAGAGCAAAGAGCAAACTTCAAAAAGACAGTACATTTTTATGCATCTTTAGCCAGACAAACATTAGTCCTTACCCCTAACTGAAGCAGCTATTCTAAAGAACATTAACTGTTTTCTAAATATTCAGATGTTCTGTTGTCATAGTTTCATAAAGTAATGAACAGCTTCTTAATATTTAATAAACCTTGCCTGCTGTCCCCAGGCAGGGAGCACAGACTGTTGATAGCCAGCTAAAAATGTCCATTAAAATACAGTATCTCTCCTTAAAATGCACTTAACAAACAGGTTTTATCACCTGGAATTAAATGTTAATTCCATCAGCCACAAGACTGAAATGGTCTTATCCTACAAGAAACAGATGGGGAGCAGAGAAAGCTGGTAATTCCTGTACTCTATTAGGTAATTCCTGTACTATATTCTGGCTGTGATGGAGCCCTTACCTTGTGCAAAGTGCTTGTTACTGGTGTCACTGGCCTCAGCTGCATGGCAAAGTGACAGACCAAAAGAACTGGGACAGCCAAGGAATGCTGCAGAAAAGCTATTTATAAAGCTGCTTCTTGGGAATCTTGTTTATTGTCTCTTGTGTGCAATGCAAGTCAGAACATATTGCAATAATGATCTTCACTAATTGGATGCAGAAGCCATTAATACAGAAGAATAATATTTGTAAACTTTAGTTCTGGCTTTTTATGTTCTCAAAGCAAAAACTAATACTAATAGGATATAAAAGAAGCAAAGAAAATATAAAAACAGCTAGGATCAGACATTGTCCTTTAAAATTCTGCCAGATTCTGTGGTGGCCAGTGAACCAGCTGAGGGACAAGCCTTGAGCAAAATGCCCTGAGGTTATGGTGAGGTAAGAGATCCCCCCAGAATGCATTGCTGCCATCCCTGCCACCCATTGGCTCTTCCCCCTGGCTCCGCCCCTGAGCCCTCAGGTGATTGGCCCTGATCCTGCCCCACCCCCTGCCTCTCCTATATAAACCCTGCTCCCACTGACCAGCTCTTTCTCCGTGGACCCCCTGGAGGAAGGAGCTGAATGAATAAAACCCCCTGCAGAACCTGCACTGCTCAACACAGAGGTCATCAGAAGGAAATAAAAGAAGTGTGTTAATATCAAAAGACAAAAAAATACACAATCAGAAATAAATATGCGAACTGTTCCACCAAAGCCCCATGTAGCTGACAGGGAGTTTGGCTTTACAGGAAACACAGAAATAGGAGGAGGTAAGTATGCTGCTTTAAAAACCTAGAGAATCTTTAAAATTGATCTCAACTAACTCTGTAAGAACTTTGTGCAATGAACTTTATCATTTTAGACAATATTTCTTGGTGCCTAATTGGTTCAATGGCTGAAGAGAAGCAATAAACATGATCAGAGAAACACAATCTGCCTTTTGAAATCAAGAACATTCTGAGTAAGGAATGCTGGATAGGGCCCAATCTTGCCCTTGCTTTGTGATTGAGTTTGATTTTAAGTCTATAAATAGTTCTATACATTTATTCTAGCTAATTGTCAAAGACACTGGCCCATGAGATTTTAGGAATTTTCTCACAGACATCTTTTACATATTTCTTAAAGATGCCAATGTTAACACTGCTACCTATGCAATCACACATTGAGAGGTCAGGATTTGTATCCCACATGACTGGGTGCACCAACAGTTGAAGTAAAAGCCCATCTCTAAAAGGAAAAAAAAAAAAAAAAAAAACCAAACCAAATTTCTAAAAACATTTTATCACCTGTCTGGTTATGATTTGGTGGCTTTAAGAAACTTTAAAAATAAAAAAAACACTTAGTTTTAACACTGAGCTTAAAGTTCTGTGATGATTGGTGTCTCACCCCACCAACACTTAAATCAAGAACATATTTCCTTTTCATAAGAGTCTACAAAAGGTAGTTTCATTTTCCTACCACAATGCTATATCTAATAAGCTCCTTCTGGTGAGGAACATTCTGGAGATTATCATCTTTCACAGCAAAAGATGTCTCAGACAATTGAAATATTGCAAGTGCTGATTGCTGTTGATAATACTAGCTCTCAATAATTAAAGAAGATATCTGATAGTTTATAGGAATAATTATTTTCTAAATAAAGTATCATTTAAAATATACACATGCTGCATAAACTGGAGATGCCCTGAGCAATGATCCAAAGAACAAACCTATCAGAGGAACATGTCAACAAGCCTGTCATCAAAATAGCCCCTTCCACCAGCCACAGATCCTGCACTCTTATTATAACTTGGAATAACTTTAATATATATTAACTGCTGCTAGAATTTTAAGTAGAAAACAGCCTTTTTTTTTTATTATTTTGATATCACAAAAACCATTACAGACAACCTTCTCCCTCAGAACAAAAGGACTTTACTGTAACTCTTTCCTCTGTGGGTTTGAAATTACACACAGCAGTGCCAAAGGTAAGTCATTTCTAGAGGTTTAATAAATTTCTGATTTTTTTTTTTTTTTTATTTCCCCCCCCGCCCCACTCCCTCTTGTGAAATATATTTGTGGCCCACAGCGATCACTTTAGACTTTTTAGACACGTCGGGATAGAGATAGATGACACGAGTAATCTACTTATCTCCCTTTCCCATCACCAATAAAAGTGACAGCCTGCCTAATTAGGCCTAATAAAGCAGCAGCCAGCGAGGGGCTCAGCAGCGATCTGAGGAGGAATGGCATTGACCCACAGATGCAGGTGCCGCCTTCAGGCAGTCCTGGTATTGCTTTATCTCCCACACATTACAGCCAGCTCGTATTCAAATGCAACTAGCATGTTTTTCTCCTCAATTCTTAGATCAAGAACAAAAAAAAAAAAGAAAAAAAAAAAAAATCCCGTCTAATCAAAAAAGGCACTGACGATTTTTAAGCCTCGCATTAAAAAGCAAAGAGTCATTCAGAACAGTGCACTCCGTATTCTATTTTATAATATCACTTTAAGCTATTTCTTTGAATCACAGACATTTCTTTGTTAGGAAGGAAAATCAAAAATTCATCAGAAGAAGTTCTCAGGTTTTTTTTTTTTTTCTTTTTTTCCCCACCCCTTTTTTCCTTTGCTACCCCCCTCCCCCCTTTCCTTCAAACAGGGTTATTGCATGGGGTTTTTAGCTGGAACCAACATTTATAGAAGTTAGGGATCCTTAAGCAATTATTGCTGGTGAGGCTTTGACACTCCTGAAAGTTGTCAACAACTGACTTTAAATAAATTGGAAGGGAAGGGAAATAAATGGTACTCAGCAAAATTAATACATAGCCTTGCAAATGAAAGATGTAGTGTTTCTTAAACAAGGGAAAAAGTGAACTTGGCATGAAACAGCATTTTAAGTATATCTTTACAAAAATTATCAGATTGTCAAATGGCATGAAAGTAAATCAAATCTGCAGCTATGTGTGATATTTCTACACTTGCTGAAAACAAAACAATCTTGTTGTCGTTTTGTTAGATTTTTTTTTTGTATCTGCAAGTGTTCTTCATTCTTATTAGTCCAGACAGCCAAAGGCTGTTTTTCTTTAGCTGGTACTGGAATGCCACCACTTTCAGTACATTCCTTGCCAGTGGAGGGTTTGTACCAGGAGAGCTGAATACACAAAGGACTTGATTTTGAATTATTATTCAAGTTCCTATCTTTTCTAAATGATGTGGAGAGGCTGCAGCTCTGTGGTGCAGGAAGGTTGTCAATGTTTTGCATAAGAACACCCCCAAGTACCCCACTTCAAATGGCAGCTTGTACTTTAGTCAGTGATATCTGTGCAGGCAGAACTTGGATTTGCTGCTCAAAATGGATGCAGAGCATTGCAGATGAAGCAATATCCTTCCACTAGAGAACAAGTGCTGTGAAAATGTGCAGCACCAGCCTGTGCACAAGGTGTCATCAAACTAAGGTTGTTGGAGGAGAAAAATAAAATAATTTAACATTATCTAACAAACAAATTTCAGAAGGAACCAGACCTTCCAGTTCAGGGCATTGACTCATCTGTGAGCACCAGGAATTACTGAAAAACACCCTGTTTGCCAACCATGACTGTTGTTGTTGTTAATAATGTACAAACTGAAACACACATTTGCTGACTGGGAATCCAAAACACTTTAATCAAAAGATTTCAGTTTATGTCAATGCCCTTGATTCAGTTTTTTTTTTTTTTATGACTACAGGAGAAGACTGTTGTAGAAATTTAAAACACAGAAAAAGCTGACTGTTTGTGAGAACAGAAAATCTGAGAACAGAAATTATCACAGTGCCTTTTTGTATCTTTTCTGCATCATATAAAAATGACCCTTCACACACAAGGGTGCCAAAGAACAGTTTTACTTTTAAGCTTATCTTGTTAAAAGAGTCCTTCAGAAGAAAGGTTTAACTAATCCCACAGTTACTCTTGAAATTGAATTCCTACTTACCATACAATTAAATAATATTTTTCATGCAACCACAGCACAAAGGAGACATGGAAGATACAAATGAGAAATCTCTAAAAAGCTTCTTCAGGTATGTGAAACAAACCTAAATCTACAGTTCAGGGGATGATGTGTCAACAGGCACAAATTGAAGAAGGACAGAGAGAACTGAGACTAATTATTCTGATTTGACTGGTTCTAATGAAACCACATGTTCAGCCTAAAAGTGTTAATATTCTACTTCTTATACATCAGTATGATACTTTTGCTGATGTCTTGTCATTGAGGATGTTTCTTTTAAAGAGAAAAAGGTTTTCCCAGTTCACTGTTACAAAAAAATTCAGAACTCAGACCTCACTAAAATGTTAACTACCTTAGGAGCCACAAAAAAGGCAGAACCACTGCTTGTTTAACAGGTTTTCCTCCCCCAATTATATGGAAAACAGAATTCAGTTTTAAAAATACAGCTGTCTTAATAAGCCAAATGATGTGCAAATTATGCTGAGCTGTAACATCAACAGATTGTAATTGGAAACTAGAGCTAAGTAAGGGACAACAGACTGCTGACACACTTTTTAGTGAGAATATGAGTGTACAACCAGAACCATTCATATGGAGTGAGAAAACAGAGCTGCCACCAAATAAAGAATGCAACACAATGAACACAGAAAAGAACATAAACCTATGTGAATGACAAAATACATTTATCCAAATTGTTAACATCAAGATGCCAAAAAATGAGTATCTGGGCTGAGCAAAAGCCAGAAGATTTGCTTGAAGAAAGCTCTCTGCAGAAACAAGAACAACTTTGGTCTGCTTGCATCTTGATCTCTTGTTTTCAGTGGCCACTGTTACCCAATTCCTGTTTCAAAACAGTCATTCTGCACAGAAACTCTGGAAGGTTTTCTAAAGGGGCTGAGTGGAGCAGGTTTGGTGGCTCAGCAGAATAAATTCAGGTGGGTTTAACAGAGGGGAAATAATCCCTCCCCATTAAATTCAAACTATCTCAAGATTCAACCTCTTATCCCAGAGCTAATCTCACTGGTTTAGTATCCTTGGCAAAAGAAGAGGGTTGAGGAAAAAGAGGTGTTGCTCACAGGTAATGTCTCTGCATAATCACAGGGAATAGTAATTAGTTTACTAGATTTGTTGCTTCTGTCTTCTCCACATTATGGAGGAAAAGAGTTATTCCTGCTCCTCTTAGGTGATGCTGATTTTCTTACCAAGGGGAACCAGGATTTCTCCTGTAAGGATGTATATATATATATATATATAATGGAATAGAAGCAGTATATTTCTAACTGTCTGCATGGCAACTGTGCTGACTGAAGTCACTGGTTTATAACAAACCCCAAACCTTTCCCATCAGAGCCCAGAGTGTGCTGGAAGCAGAGGACATCCACCTCTGTGCCAGCCCTCAGTCTGTGGCATGTGCTGGCTCAGCACTGCTATCTCAGCCTGAACTGGTAATAGACTGACATAAAACCCTTGACCCTTAATGAAGTGAAATAATGTGATTTGCTGAAAATGCTGGGCTGTCTTTTTTATTGGTATTATTTGGAATGAAGTAACAGATGTAGATCAGCTCATGAACATAACAGACAAACAGCATTTCACTGCCTCATGCTGGTTAAACTAAAATGCTCTGCTGGGACTGCTACCTGCAAGTCAATGTGCAAAATTTTATTCCAAACTATGGTTTCCACTTCAGTAAGTTCATGCTAGAAGGCTTGTCATGGTATAAATGTATGGGTCAACTGGGCATGAAAAACCCATGTACAATGCCTTAGGTGTTGCAAGATTTGAAAGTTTCAGTTCTCACTAACAAGCCCAGTTTAAATTAATCAGATCTTGTTAGCAATTTTGTGCTGTGGTGATATCCCCTTGTGAATGAGGTCACAGCTCCAGAAGTACAGGGAAATTCACTGCCAGATCCTGCACTAAGAACTTGAATTTTCCTGCATCAGCTTCCAAAGACACTCCAAAGCTTCCAGACTCGCTTGGAACCTGGTGATCTGCTGTTTTGAAGACTTGACCCAAAAGACATCACTGACCAAATTCCAAGACAAAGTTAACATATTAAGCCTAAAGTTAAAAACATTTTGTTTGCTGATACCTAGCAAAGACACCACATTAATTTTATCTGAAAATATTCCTCAGCCTCCTCAGGATGCTGTTGTTGCTTCCTCATTTTTCTGTCCAATGATTTACTCATATCAGAAAAATCTTTACATTTATGTTATGAACTTTTGCAAGCAGGAAGAGAAAGAAGCATTTTATCTAGTTAATCCATTGAATGATTTTTTATCTGAGTCTCAGAATCACCCTCCTTGATACCTTGGCAGCAAACTGCTTTACTCCCAGTAGGTCCTGGTTAAGAATCAAAAATCCTCCTACAACATCCTGCAAGTCCATGTTTATGGTTGAACAGGTTACTGGTTCCACCCATGGCAAGGAAATGTCTACCTGAAGTGAAGCCAATGTGCTTTGTTAGATTGGATTTCTGGTGTGTGACCAGGAACAAATGATGAAGAAAGAGGTTTAGATGGAGCTGATGAGCAATGTCAAGTGATTTTTTACACATCTGTCTCACCTACATCACCACACCTCAAGCTCAGAAAGTACATAAGAGATTGACAATGATGAAGTTTAAGATAATCTACTGCAAAGAGCATTCTAAAGAACTGTCAGGTGTTTTGTATCAAACATAAAATCCCACTCCATGCCCACAAAAATACAGAGTCCTGTACACTTACCCATGCTTTATGACCCTGTACCTCAGAGATCAAGGGCATAAGAGGATACAAAGCTATATATTTATAAATCCATCATGTGTCAGCTTTTTTTTTCTCTCCTCCTTTTTTCCCCACTCTCTTTTTTTGAGGGATTGGGCAGGTTTTCTAGAAAGAGACACATATTTGTAACAATGCCCTGAGGGTTAAATAATGATGTTGAGGGGGAAAAGTTGGGTCAACCTGCATAGTTTCATGTGGCCTTATTGACCAGTGTGGAGCTGATCACCACAGCTAATGATTACATGCAGAAAAAAATTCCCTCAGTGCTCCATAAGTAAATAGAAAATGCTAACCTTAGCATATTCAAAGGAGCATTTTAGCATGCAGTCATTAAGTTATCTCTTGGTTATTTATTTCTTCTGCTTGTTATTAGCTGTGTGAAGAATATTATTCTAATTATGTCAGCCCAATCAGCAGTATTGCATGTCCAGGCTCATTTCCATTAGTTTGAGCTTTGTCTTTCACACTGTGATACTAATTCAATGAGACATCAAACATTTAAATCGACCCAGGATGCCGAGGTCAGGCAGTTTTGCCCTTCCACTCTATTAGCACTCGAGTGTAATTGTGTTTGTCACTCCCTGCATGACTAATAGTATCAGGGTGACTATCAGAGCACAAATGAGCAATACACTAATATATTATTTTGTTCTATAATATCAATATGTGTTTATTCAGTGGTTGTGTTAGCCAAGTTGAAATGTTCACTTTAATACAATAACCATAAACTGTTCACTTAAACAGGGGCTCTCACTCATACAATTACTTTGCAGCAATGGAATAATAAAAATTCTCTGCAGCAATAGAATCTTGCTTAAGTGGGAAAAATGAAAAGAACACCTTGCTTTAAGAATAAGCTTTTCAGAGATGCAGCAAACCTCAATTTGGCCTAAAAGCATCAGGAAAACTATGCATAGCCCATATAAGACCATACAGAACAATTTGCTAAATATAAATATAAATATAAATATAAATATAAATATAAATATAAATATAAATATAAATATAAATATAAATATAAATATAAATATAAATATAAATATAAATATAAATATAAATATAAATATAAATATAAATATAAATATATTTAATCAGAGAGTGCATATACCACTGAAGCAATTCAAAAGCAGTTTGCATCTTTAAGAACAATTGCTAAAAACTTGAAAGCACCAGGCCTTGAACTAGAATATTTAGATAGCCAAAGAAAAGGAAACCAAGGGATTTCCTTTACATCACTGCAATGATGCAATCCACTATGGAATTTCAGCATGTGGCAGACTTGAAAGACTCAGGTAATTACCAGCTGATGCTGTTCATGTACTTAAAGCTGTAAATTTGCCTTAATAAATTCCTGAAAGGGAAACACGATTAATTCCCTCAAAACTTACATAAATAGGGGAAAAAGAAGGGGAAGAAACCTAATTATGAATTCAGCATATCTGATAATGATCAAATCTGATAATTTCAAGAAGAAAGAACATCTCTCAGTGCAATAAAGCCTCTGAGTATTTTAAATGCTGCATCATTAACAGATGGTTTCAGAATAACTATCAATGTCCTTATGAATTTTATTTTCTAGTTAATGTTCCAGAACAAGGTAAAATTTATACTTTCTAGGGCAGAACTTGCTCCAGCTCCAGGGAAAGTTAGTTTTTGCCTACAGCATTTGTGCTTTCACCATTTACTTCTCTAGTGCAGAGGAAAAAGCACACACCAACTTTAGTGTCAGCTTTAAAAATGGCAACAGTAAAAAGTATTTCTTCACAGCAGCATGACAATCAACTCATTCAAGGTTAGAGATGGAAGGGGGAGCTTTATTTCTTCATTGAACAAAACCAATTTGCTTCTCAATCATACACAGTAGAAACTTCATAAAAATAATCCAAACTTTTCTCATTTTGAATCACGTCCATAAGAACAAAAACAGAAGCACAAAACACACACAAGCAGTCAACTCTGAGAGCCCAAGTTGTGGGATGCTTTTGCCACCATGTGTGTGCAACCCTTCCTCTAGGCAAGGCTTCAACATTTGTTGAACTTATTTTTAAGTTGTTTGGATTCATTAGAGGTAACATTTGCTGATTTGAATCCAGACTCTGAAGTTAAGATAACTGATACCACCCTCACTGTCTGCCTCCCTCAGGAGCACACACTGTGTTTACTCACATCACACCTTGATGCACAGGTAAGGCTCTTCCACAAATCCTTGCCTGTGACACCAACCAGACCTAAGTAACTTCTGAAATTTCAGACTGAATAAACCCACCCAGTAAAATCCACTTCAGCATGGCAAGTCAGAACCAATAAAGGAAGCTAAGCAGTGCACCTGGCCCAGTCCCTTTCCTTACCACCTGGTTTTATCCTGACTTTTCTTCAGCAGGAGATACAGGACCCCAGCAAACCCCAGCACAATTTCTTTTGACTTCAGCCAGAGTACAGAGATGTAGAAATGGCTCCAAGCTCCAGGAACGATACCTGAGCTGAACTTTTTAAGGTTTGTGCATGAGTGAGCATCAGCAATCTGCATCCCCTTTACACTGTCAGCTTGTGATGAATCTGCAGCAGACCAAGTCTGGCATCATGCCCAGTCTGACTTACATATCTGCTCCAAATCATAAACTTCCTAAACTAGTGCTTCCCTCTGCAGAGGTATTGGGAAGATGATAAATCTTCAGCCATAGCAGCCCGTTAAAATTCATTGAATTTGCATGAGTTAACTGAAAATAATTGTTCTTATAAATAGAGATCAAAGAAAAGTACATTTTAACAGTTTTTTATTGACCTTTCCCTTTTTGAGCAATCTCTCAAGAGAGCAAACACATCTAACTTCACACCACATCTCACATTTAAAGAGATTTTTCCTTAATTTGTGCAGCAACACTCCATCTAATTTATACCTCAGACAAAAATTACATTTTTGTTCAATCTTCACAAGTTTCTTAAATCAAAAACAAACAAAAAAATCACTCCCCACTATTCTACCTTTCATGGAACACACAACATATGGGACAGCTGTTTTTTAAGAGTAGAAACCTCAAAGTATTAACCCACTCAATAATGATTTACAACACAGCCTTGGACAAACTATTGAAAAGTATCTTTGTCCCTGATCCCTGTGTGTCAAAAATAAGCTGTAAGCCACCAAGTGAAACTCAAGAGTCTTGTTTGACTATGGTATGCTTATTCCTCCACCATACAGCAAGTGTTTGTGTTCATTTCTGTGCCCTTCCCAATTAGTGTTTTATGTATTTCTAATAAGTAAAACTCAAAGCAAAGAAAGCTAATTTAACTTCAAAGTTTTTTTTTTTTTTTTAAATCTTTGTTTGTGGTAAGTAATTGCTATATATGGTAGAGTTGGTGGATGTTTTTCTATCAAAATATTTATTTTGATAAAAATATAAGGGAAAGTGTGGGTGGCAGGAAAAAAAATGCATTTTCTGCCCAACTCTAATTATATATGTATATACACACACATGTGAAGAGTAAATGTACTCTTTTGCATACTTTGTTTTTGCCTACCCATCCATGGTAATTAAACCCTTGTGTATTATATTTATTCCCCTGAGTTCAACCCTCCCTTTTGACAAATCAAATGATTAAACATATAATTTACTTCTAACAAGACTCTGTACAACACTAAACTGCTGCCACTTAGTTGCAAGAGCTTTGCTTTTTTAAAATAAATACCAAATAGAGATATTTGTGCAAGGTTAATAACAGAACTTCCTTCTCAGGCCTCAGTGTATTTTGTTGATTTCAGTTTCCACAACACTGATTAATAATTCTTTAATTTTTTGGAAAAGAAGATGCTGAGATCAAGCAGCCCTTTGATCAATCAGCTGGAATTCTTTGATTCCAAATCTGTGATGCTTCTGCAAGTGCAAATATGTCCATGTTTGGAAACAGGATTTTTAGAAAAACTCATCATGGTTCTAGAGAGTCTCAATAGGAAATGAAATGCCACTTCAGAGTAAAACATGGCCCATGGAATTGAGATTATGGGCTGGTACTTAATCTAACAATGTGGGCTCTGAGTGCCAGCAGGAGATGATGGTGCAACTCCTGCCCACCAAAAAAACCCAAGGAAATGTTTGCTCCCATCACAGACAAAGCTCATGTTAAAAAACCCCCTTGAGTTTCTTTGAAAATTCTTGATAAAAAGAGGAGTTATAACCAAGTATCCAAAAATCAGTATACTCTTCCTGTTAACTGGTAAGACAGGCTGTGTATGGAGGGAGGTCACACACTTTAAACATGGCAAATTGGCAGATTATTTTGCTATCCAGAGAATGAAAACTTGGCTTCAGGCACTCATCCTGTAAGACCTTTCCTTCCAAAAACAGAATAAATGAGGGGGAGCTGGCTAGAACAGACAATTTAAACATCCAAATTCCCTGCACTCCCTATTTTAGTGAGAAGGGAAGAGGCCCTCCTCCTTCCTATACTTTCATTTTCACATAGGGTCAAGGCCTGCAGATTCTTTATAACTTACTCATGACATGTAAAATATTGGCAACCCAGTTGACCAAGAAATTTGTAAAAGTGAAACAGCAGAACTCAAGCTCTGTCACTTCTGCAGTCCATCAGTGTCCCATGTTGGGCTTGGGAGAGCTTTACATGTGATTCATTCCCAAATTCCACACCTTCTAGAAGAGGACAGATTTTAGATTAGGAGAAGATTACAGTTCATTTGAAGGATAAACATAGGTACATGGTAGAAGAAAGCCAACACCATGCAGGAAAAAATGGCAGGTGCTTCTGAAGCAGCAACACAGGAATTTAAAAGTCAGAATCTCAGATAATTTCCTTGTTACACTCTGCTGAAAATATCCATGTTTTAGATCCTTTACTAATAGTTTTCTGATTAGTTTCTAATACAGATTAGAAAGTATTACTATGAAATGCCACTAACTTCAGCTTAAAACTCGATATCCATAAATTTATATATATATAAATATATAGGATAGGTTCACCTCCTTGAAGTGAAACACACAGGTGTGACTCTTCAGAAGGATTTGCCTTTATTTACCAGCCAAAAATGACAGACACCTCACATGTGCAGCAGTGGCCCTGACTCCACTTTATGTGAGATCTGTTGTCCCTTTGTTTGCTGCTGACAGGCATAAAGAGCCACTTTCAGTGCAGATAATAATGGTTAATTTATCACACAGAGCAGAGCCTGACCTCTGTTCGTCCCTGGCCCTCCATCACCTTCACACCTGCTCAAGCTAATTGTTAGAGCCAAGTGTAAATGAAAATCAACTGGGCTAATAATGAATGGAGGCCATTACTGGCAGCAGCACATTGCTTTACAAAGGTTTATCAGGTTTGATATAACCAGTGCCTGAGTCACAGCTCCCTGTTTTATAAATGACAATCAGGCAAATTCTTCAGGCCAGGAAAGGAAAGCTGGCAGGAAGGTGAATCACCTGTGCTTGCCACTGGTTTTATAGACCCTCATAATAATATCCTGACACTGGAAAAGGCAAGCCAGAAATCCTGGTTCATAAAGCAATGGGAGCAGTTTTTAAGTTCTGCAACAGGATAAAGTGTTTATTAATTTAGCATGGTACTGGTCTCCTAAGATCCATGGGTACAAGGATACAAACTAATGAACAGGCAAAAAATCTCTTGGTGCATAGGAAGGAATTAGGTGAAAATCCAACTAGAGCCTTTCCCTGTAAAGAGCACAAGACAATCCACCTCTTCAAAAACTAAAATCTCAAGGAACTTTACCTTGCTCAAAACAAAACATAGAACTCACTATTTTTTTTTTCAGCAAATCTGGCATTTTCATCTATTTATCTTCAGACAATAAGGACAGAAATAATAAAAATATCACAAATATTCATCCTCACACAATTAAAAATTGTAGAATTTAGAGGGTGGAAAGTTGTCTATAACTTCAAAACTCAGAATATAGAAGATAAGAAGATGTAAAAGCTACTAAATTCTCTAAGATTCCACCTCTGTAACTGTTTTCTCATACAAAAAGAATTGTGAGGCCATCAGTGCATTTTATGTATTTCCTCCAACCCCCCTAAGAGAAAAAAGACAGCAGGTATATTCAGAATCATGCAACAGATGAACAAACAGCTTGACAGAGATTAAAACAAAAACCAAATAAAATTCCACTTCCAGCTTCTTATCCACGTTCAGATTATTTTCAAGCAAAAACTCAGGACCTGCAGACAGTGAGCACTGGGTAAACAAGCTTTAAACACATCTGAACTGGGTCCTGCTGCCTTCAGTCATTTACTAGAAGAAAAGCAAATACCTGTTTTTTCTGTAAGACTCTCATTACTCCTCTGTACACATCACCACAATTTTGACTTTTGTTCATTTGGAAGGAACACAAAGTATGTATCAAAATTGTTCATAGTCTGATAAAATAATTTTATTTACCCAGTGGAATCATTTTTATTAAAAGCAAATCCATACTCAGCCCAGTGTCATAAAAGCAGAACTTCTGATCAACATTTTTTCATAGAAAGTTAATAGAAAGAATGAAAGCATACAGAATATCTTCTACCATATATACTGTATAAACAATCTACTAGATGCCTTCAAATGAGTAAAATAACAGATTGCTGCTCTAAATATTCTCCATCAAATATCTTCAGATCTGCCATTCCTTCCCCACACACTGCCACGTGCTCTGACTGTACAATCCAACACATTTTCTGCAATTCAATTTAAACTTGGTGCTCTTCGTTCAGTTTTAGCTGACAATTGAAAGAAATTGCTGTAAAAACATTGAAGTAAAAACAAAAAACCTGCAGGAAGTTTTCAACAAACATTCTGCCAAGTGAGCAGTGCATAGTGCCCCATCATCCTTGTGAACAGACCTAAGGATTTTTCCCATTTGTGAAAAATGCTCAATCAGAATGCAAAGCAGTCACTTGTTTACAGTCAGAAGACACATTTCTTGCCAATAAGTAGATCTCAAAACATTTTCCAGAGTAAGAACAGGTTTTTGTAAAGAGTGTTTCAGCAGCTGTCTCATGACATTGATTCTCCTGGCTGAGCCTATTTAGAGGTAAAACCACAAACTCCAACCAGTTTATAAACCACATACTGTAAAATAGGAACTTCAGTTCAGAACCACTTTCCCTGTCATTGCCATACTGACAGATTAAATATTTGCCTCAGAAGTGTTCTCCCTCCCACCCCTCAAGGTACAGATATTGTGATCTGAAAGGGGATTCTGGAGTAAAAAGTTCTCAAGGTCATCTCAGAATCTCTATCTCCCTTTTCCTCCTCCACAGCTCATTTCAAAGATTCTCTCCTCAGCATTGTCCACCTCCTCTGCTCGTGCTCTGACAGCAGTGCTGAGCATGGAGGAAGATTCCAAGTTCACCCATGGAAATAATTTTCCAGACATTTTCCATGAAGACACCCAGACCAGATGAGGGGCTGTGAGTAGAGCAGAAAAATTCTTCTGCACAAGTGCCCAGGGCACTTCAAGAACTACAGCAAACATTCATCTGTCTGTGACTTAGGAAAGGAAAATATATGTGACAGAGTAAAGGAGTCTGCTAGAGCAAGTCCTGTGCTCATATAGCAAACATTTTGTATTATACTCCAAGAGCAAGACCATTCTGAATTTATAACAGGATTATATTTTTAACTTTTATACCCATTAAAACTTCAAAGTATTTCATGAATAGAAAATTTATGCTGCATGTCCCATGAAGCTGTGCTAACCCTTTGGAGAACTAAACATCCCACTAAACAGAATTTTCTCTCTCAGTAATATTTAATACAGTATAGTGGGCTGATTGTGATAGCAAAAATATGTTTTAGTTTCCTAAAAGGAAAAACCCTCAAAAAGTCCAGGCTTGAACAACTGTTTTCCTACACTATCAAGTTTAAAAGAGAGATAATAAAGCTTAGAGTAAGGTTCTATTTAAACAGCATTGCATACTCTCCTATTAGTGAAAAAAATGTGTACTTGGAAGAGGGGAACAAACCAATCATCCAGATTATATAGTTCATGGAGAGCATGTGATTCATTAATGGTAGAGGCATTCAGAAAACCCAGTTAAGGAAGGCAGCCAAACCCAGTTGATGCAATCAGAATGCTCTCCCCATCTATTAGGCACACAGCATTTAAGAAAATTTACAAGCAGCAACATTAACTCCTGTTCCCTTTACAATTTGCACAATGAACTCAGTCTTCAACAGACAGAATAATTATGCTAATAGAAGAAAAACTTTCCAAAAAAAAAGGCAGCCAAATCTCAGAGACCTGTCAGTGCCAGTGTCATCAGTGGAGTGATAACTAGTAAAGAGCAGATATCAAAGGTTGTCTCTTTCTTCCCCTCCATGCTCTGTTCTGTTTGAGCCCATGGTGGTCACAGCTCCTTTAACAATATTTATAATGAAGGAACAACGTTGGAGATGTCAAGCCTGATTTTTCATCAAGGCTCCTCCTGCCCAGCTCTCCCCTCAGGCTAACTGTAAAAGTACCTGATTCCCAATTCTCAAACACAAAAGCTCACTGAGCTTGAAAGCAGAGCTGACTAATAAAGTTTGCATATCCCTAAGAACAAGAGCATACAATGAAGAAGAAAAGGAATGGCAAGATTAAACAAAAACAGTAAGCTTGGATGGGAAATAATAAAAATTTAAAGAGGCAAGAACTTAGATACCACTCTACCCCCCCATACCCCTGTTCATTTACATTTCAGCATGTCCTAAGAAGCATCTGCTTTATGTCCTGACTGCTGCATCAAGGTGTAACATACACCACAAAACTTAAATCACAGTTTGGGCTTGGAATGATGAAAGGTTGTGAGCAATGGAACTTCTAGGTCATGGAACTCCAGCTCAGGAGGAATCTAGAACAGGAGAAAAGCCTGACCCAGCAAACAGCTCTGGGTTACTGATTCACTTTGGACCTTCACTGTATGAAAAACACATGTAAATGTGGGAAATGCCTTCAAACAGACAGGAAACAATCTTACCATAGCACCATGAGCTGGACCTGGATGCTGTAGAGCTTCATTTCTGAGCACTTGTCAAACAACAGTAGCTCGGGGCTAGACTGCCAGAGATTTTATTCTTATTCACACACTGGATTAAAAGAAAACAAGGCCATCTTTGTCCCTCTGCTCTGCCTTGCTGCCATTATGACTGACTGCTGGAAAGGGCAGAGCAAGAAGGAAAATCAGGGCAAGGAGCTCTTGCTACCCCAAGCAGCAGGGAGAGAAATCTCCTCATTCACAAACCAGTGGGGCTCAAAGATTGGGGATTGGCACAAGGAGGGATTGACAGCTTGGCAGGAGAAAGGGCAGAGAACATTCCACAGCCAGGGGCAGGTGTTTGGGTATGACAGGCAACTGGGCAGGAGGGCACAACTTAATCTAAACCAACAGCATAGGGGGGGAGCAGTAACAAAAAAAAAGCAAAAACAGACTCCCCCAAACCATGAGGGGTAAAAACACCCTGCAACAATCACAACCATGTTAACCTGATCTAAATGAGATGGCTCAAAGAAACAACTTAAGCATTGAGAAGTCCATAAAGTTTAGAAACTGGTGAAGAGTCTCAGTTATACAGGGTCCAAATGAAACGATTTCTGCTCAATATTGTCTATTTAAAAAATCCCACCTCTATCAGTCCAGAAGTTTTTCTTGAATTACAAAGGTCTTCCATACTTAGCTGCTGCAGGAGTTACAGATTTTGCTTAGCTAGACAAACAGCTGTGTCATTACTCAGTGATGTGCAGGTGTTTACTGTGTTGCTCTCCTTCCCTGCTGAACTTTATTAATGTACCTTTGTCATCTGGAAACATAACAGAACATATTCACCTCAGCTGCCACCCTGATGGCCTCAGAGTGGTTCTAGGAGGAATGTGCTCACTCCAGTATTCATGGTACACATCTCATATCTCTAGCAAGAGGCCAGTGCATGGATGAGGGAGATGAGGGACAGCACCTGACTCAGCTCAAGTTGCTATAAGGCCATGGCCTTTTTACTAATTAGCATGACTTCAAAAATAATTGGTCTTCTTGACTATGCCACAATGCATCAAATGAAGTTGAGCATTAAGAAAGTGGCACAGTAAAGTCATTGCTGTGTACTCATTCACTGCCAAATTGTTAAAAGAGGTCATTTGAAAGGTCGAGAGTGATGCTACACTACATGAGAGCTTTAATCTGAACATATAAAAATTGGCAGCACCTAATTATGAAACCAGAATTAATAGGGAGATGGTTGAGAACAGGAAGATAAGCAGTACAGTCAGAGAGGAGTCATAAAACAGTGATATATCTTGGAACAAGCCAGCCCTACCTTTCTGGTCATTGTAGAGTGCTGCTCATCAGTTTTACAGTGTACCTCACCAGCCATTCACTGAGCTGATACCTGGAGCTATTCACTAGTTCAAGCCTCTGCAGCCTAAGTAGAGATAAGGATGCTAAATCCCCTCCTGATATTGTGAGGCTTTAGGGCAGCATGAACTCACAGCTCAGCTCTCCTACCTTGAGTCTTTAGGCTCCCTCCACAGCTCACAACAGACCTTGACAACACCTCTGCCAGCAGCTTTTGGTTTGCAAAGGAGCTTTTTGGGAGAATTCTGGCAGAAGTAAACATCTCATGCTTGCTCCAGTTCTTGAAAATAAGCAATAAACCTTCCATTTAGAAAACAAACTTACAAATCTCTTACCCTTTTACACCTTCCCACCGCTCTTCACCAGGAGTATCCTTAATAAATCTGGGGCAGAGGCAGCAGGAGTTGCCTTTGGTGAATAGGGGCCAGGTGCTTTTCCAGGTGCTTTGTGTTTGGATAGATTGCCACTCCTATTGAAAGCTTTTTCAGTGCTTGATTCACACCAGCTGCCTGGTCTCCACTCTGACTTGGAGACAGAAAGGAGAATATGCTAAAGGCACACACATCTAGTAGAAAACAAATTTAAAGTAACACTCCCACAAACAAAATAAATCTTGTTCAACCTCTCATCTTGGCACATGGTCTTCTTCATAAGAACACCATGTCTGAGGGAAACAGGGAGTGGGGATGGAAGGAAGAATCCCTGTCCCAGCTGCCAGGAGTTACTGCCTGCTGCAAACATTCCAGCAAAGCAAGTCTGCCCATTGACTGTCACACTGGCATTTCCCTTTCCACCAGCAAAGCTGCACTTTGCATCTGATACCCAGAACATTTAATCAAACTCCCACTAGGAGCCAAGTAAGGTCCAGAAACTCATGGCAAACTTCAGTGGGGAAATGAAGTAAATTTTTAAAACAATCATTTCCTAGGCAATCACTGTTGGTAAACTCAGCTTTATAACATCTGTGGCCAAACGTGCAGACATATGTGACTAAAGAAGCCAGCCCTCCATTTCCTAAGCCACACATTCAATTTAGATTTACTAAGACAGTAATTGCACATTAAGTACTCATTGATTACCTAAAATACATTTATTAGGAAATAACAGCTATGTAATGCATCTCTTATATACTCACATATCTATTACAAAGCTGTTAAACAGCAATAAATGTTTATCTAAAAGATTAGCATTCAGCTAACATAAAATACACATCCTATTAAATCCAAGAGAAATACACACTGAAGACAATTAAAGCCCCCATCTATTTGCCTCAATTCTTCTGAAAAATGCTGTTCTCCCAATGTCTTAAGCTGCAGCACCAAACCTTTGAATAGCAATCTTCTTTAAAAGATTCAAGAAATTTTCAAAAAGAAACATGCAGCCTATCAAGAAATCCTTTTTAGAGCTTCATTTATTTGTGGAAGAGCATCACCCTTCCCAGCTCTGAGCCAGGGATGCAGAGGAAGGCTCTTTGTGCCACTCTCCATCCCTCACTGCAGACAGGTTCCCAGGAAACTCCTTTCCATGGGGTCTCAGAGTGGAAGCTTCAGATGGAGAAGGAATTTGTGTATTGCACCCTTATTTCTGTGTCAGTAGGGAAGGTTCATGTCTCTGCTGAGCAGGTACCCACAATGGGATAAGCAAGGGAGCTGGCACTCAATGAAGTAAAGAACATTGCAGTCCCATGGGATACTTTGCACAGAACTAAAAATGACACTGGGCCATGTCTGACCTGGACCTGACAAAGAGGTGCAGGAGTCTGGCCAAGGATGCCAAAACAAGCACCAAAAGGAGGAGGCTGTGGAAATGGTCAGCGTGGGCTCCACACAAACACCAGGCACTGAATAAACACTTCCATAATGGGAGCTGCACTCTGAACAGCTCCCTTAGACCCAGAGAATTGCCTTTCAGAGAGAAAAAAGCTCCTGACACAAAATGAGGCACACTCTGTCCAGTGGGCACTCCCTGGAGTCAGATCTGAAGCACCTATGTAGGGCAGCATAATGAAATTTTATTTCTGCTGCTCACAATTCGTCAGTTTTCTGGGTAAGTCCAAAACTCCTACAGACTCACTGGCCTCCTGCTGCAGCAATTAACTCACTTTTCCTGCTAACTTATTAATTAATTTTAAAAGGCCCTTGCTATTGAGCAATGCATATACATCATTAACATCAGAGAACTCTTTTATTGCATTACTGTTTATTAAAACACAAACTCAGAAAAAGGGAATTGGAAAGAATGAAGGTTATAAAGCAAAAACACCCAGAGATGGGTCTGGAACATAGGCATACTCAGTCATGGAAATTCTGTTTGAAGCTTCACTGTCTGTTTTATTATGGATTCCATAGGCAGCTTCTAATTTAGTGCAGCTGTTAACACTCCTGCTACATCAAAAATTCCCTCTGCTGAACTTTTGTAGAGGTTTTTTTTTTGTTAGACAAGAACCAGTCCTTTCCAATTTCAGTTTCCTAATTATGGTATTGCAGTTCTCATTTGTACTGTAAACCTGATCAGTTTTTTTTTTTTTCAGTAGTAATTTACAAGTGTGGGTAGCACTGTTTTTCCCAGGTGCTGCATTTACCCAGTGATAGATAAAAGGTGAACAATAGCTGGTCACTAACCAGTTTAGCAAATTGTATCTATGAATATTGCTGGGAAATGCACATTACAGCACCTTCTGTGACAAACCACCTGTAAAATCTTTGATGTTCAATTGCTATTCAAAGCCTCAATACTAATTTCTTTCAACTGTATACTTGAAGAAAATTAATTTAAACAAATACCTCAATTACCAACAAATGAAGGGTAAAAACCTACAAGAAGGATTAACCCACTAATTGATCATTTAAAGCTTTAAATAGTAAACTAACTCTAAATGACTAATAAAAAGTCTGTCACTGTTTATCTGTTTATCTGGCTGATAAACAAAACTGACTTGTTTTTCTTCTTCTCTGTTTACAATAGCCAATAGATTCTTTCCAATCATGTCCACAGAGGTATTTCCCTTTTATTGAACATATTGAGTTTATTGTAGACAACACAATTCCTGCCTTTTTCCAGCAATAATGGTTCAGGGCCCCTTTGAAGCATTTGTTCTGAAAAGTGACATGTTGTGACAAGTACAATGATAATGGGGAAATATGGAAGTTTGACAGAAGTATTTTAGTCCTCATTTCCACTAATGAGAATAAAAATAATGACAGACACCTATCAAAAATTGCAATAAGCAATTTATTTGGTTGAAGCACAAGCAGTGCTTTTTCTTTCCTTACTTCCCTTTCTCTTACTTTGCTTAGAGCAGGCTTTTCATTTTTTTTTCTTCATTTTGCTTATATTGTCAACCAAGAACAGAGTTCCTGAGGAGACAAACTGGAGGTAAAGAAGACAAATCTGTCTCCTTTGTGTGAGAGCTGTAGGCCAGAGTTATCAACTCCTCTGCTATTCAAGACAGATTTGCATATCCAAGGCCACCCGAGGCAGAGAAGGCATTTGGAGTCTGATTTTTTTTTTTTTTTTTTTTTTTTTCACAAGAACACATCAGGGAGCTAAGAAAAATAAGGAAACTCCAAAAAAAAAAAAATATACAAGTAACTACTGAAAAAAGAAACACAACCAAACCACCACAAAACTTTGTGAGGGGAAAAACCTTTTGTTGAAGGATTCATTTATTGAAAAAAGGCATTTTATACATAATTTGCAAATACCATTTTTAAAGAACAGAGCCTTCACTGACAGGACTTGGCACAAGAGCTGCAGATTAACATTCTTGCTGCTTCTGTCTATATCTTAACCCAGCACAACTTCTCTGGACTCAGGACTCAAGGAGGATGGAGCAGCCAGTCTGCAGACAGGTCACTCACTCACTTTTCTGGCAGTCCCATCCCAAACAGACACAAAGCCCTGTGGTGGGTGCACAGTGCATCAACTCTCTCATTAATACATCAGCACTCTTTGGCAGTATTGCAGAAATGTCTCTGGTGAGGGGTGAGTCCCATCTCTAACCACAGTGCTTGTCTTCTTGCAGCCTGTGCTTTTCAAGGAACAGAGTGATTATTTCACTCTTCACTCTTCATTCTGTCCAAGGCAATAAATTGTTTAGCACCTACATGAAAATACACAACACCATCAACTATAGCCTCTAATTCTTTGAAAATGGGGTTGCTGAGTCCATTGCAGTCAGTTATAAGGTTGACATTCAGAAATACTAATTCAGAGCCTTTTGAAAGCAGAACTCTGGTTTCATAAACTAGAAAAATTGCTAGGAAAACACATTAAAAAGATTATAGGTAAAAGACAAGGTTAAGTCTCATGGTAAATCCCTGATATCAGTAGTCAGTTCTTTACCCTGTGTTTTCAATACTGCAGAGATTTCTTTTGCCAGGGTTGGTCAACTCTCTTATACCTTTCAAATTTCAGTTCTCAAACTAAATACACCAAATATCACCCTTCTCAATGGAAGCAAGCCAAGTAATTGGCTGCTGCACAGTAATGGATATTTTTCAGCTAATATATACATATGCTCACACAGATTTACATCTGCCCTGCATTTGGCATAATAATTTATTTGCTATAATATTCCTTTTTTTTGCCAGGTGTTCTTAAAAACATTATCTCACACAGATCTATGAGCAAGAAGTTGGATGGAAAACTGACAAAGAGTTGGAGGTTCTAAAACTGAGTCAAAAATACTTTGTTTGAGAATCAGTGAAGTGATAGCATTTTCATTTCCATATGCCCCTTTAGCTTATAGAAATGCAGGACCTTCACTTATTTTTAATTCACTTTGAAAATATAGTGAAAAGTATTACTTTGAGCCAATGCAAATATAAATTCTCCCTATTTCTTCCCATCTCAAATAATTTTTATCAGCATTTGCTCAACAGCAGCTAAATGTAGAATTGGGAGAGCTGGAGGAGAATTTGAAGATATATGTAAAATTTAAGTCCTTCAGTTGTAATGTTACTCCAAATATTCAAGTGTTCAAACACAGCACCAGAAAATTAACTTTCTTAAAATTCATGTCTTTTCTAAGCTCAGATGGATTAGCAGAAGATTTGAGGTAATTAATTATAATTACAAGTTTCCTAGGGAAACATGGCATAATGGACTCATTAAGTGAAATGTTCCATTTGTTCTGGGTTTGATTCTCAGGTTATTTTAACACATTAGGTAAAGTTTTTTGGGCCAGACACCTTCACTTATGCTGAACAGTTGCTCCCTCAATGAATAGCCCCAACTGACTTCAAAGAAAACCCACTTGGGCCCTTAATTAGGCATTTTCAGCCCACGAAGGTAAAATTCATTCCTTCTCAGTTAAATTCTGTGGTGCCTATTGAACGTGAGTCAGTGGGAGCTTTTCTCTGGGAAGGACCATTGAATCTGCCTCACAGTTACTTCCTGATACTGTCTTCACTCCTGACAAAAGATTTACTGCCTAACCAAATATCTCACTAAATAGCACCTGCACAGTTTTGAAGCAGCCTTGAAAAAAAAGCTCAATTATATTGTTAATTTTTCAACTATCTGCTGTTTGAGGCTATTGCTGAGCAGAGGAGTATTTTACACCTGCCTTTCATCATGGAGACACAAATGCCACTGAATTCCTTATGAAGTGAATACACAGAAAACCCAGTGCAGTCATTACTACACCCAATACACAGAGAATTCCACACAGCTAATAATGAAACTCCTGATACAAGCCACAGCTCTCAGTCTAGACAATGCCAGAACACGAGAGATGCCTCTTGTTGCATGCAAAAATCCCCTCTTTGATGCCCTGGCACCATTGTCCTCAAAGTCAAGGGAAACCTGTAATGCACTGGCCAAAGGAAGCTGCAAAAATGAAGAAGTGGCTAATTAAAACAGAAAGGACTATTTATTTTATGTTTTTCTGTGCTCTCGGGAAGTTCTGAGGCACAGAAGACAAATTAAACCACGGTTCATTTTGTGTCTATGCTTTGAGAACCAGGCCCAGTAAGATTACAGATAGGACAGTGCTAGGTCCAGCAGGGATTTCTACCAATTAAGCTTCCACACTCTGGGTGGGTTGAGGTATTTTGTGAGCCACGAGTTATTTTTGCACATTTGATGGGCTGCAGTAGATTGCCACAAAAAGGAGCAGTGACAGGCTCTGCTCAGAGCCAGCCTGTGCTCCTGCAAGTCCAGACCTCTAAGAAGATTTCACTGAGAGAACTGAGGATGCTCTAATACTATCAAAAAGATTGATAGGTGTGCTTTTACTTACCCAGCCTTTACATTTCTGCAATCAAGAGGGAAAAAGAAAAGATTACAAGGTTTAATTGACAACAGACACAGCCAGATGATGCCAGGTTTTGTTCCACTGAATATTTACTGTTTTCTCCTAGCATCCCAAGAAACTATAACTCACAGTCTGTTTGTAGCTAAACCAAGGCTTTCACATTCCCACCCTTTTTTTTTTTTTTTTTTTAAATGAAAGGCACAGTTTATATCTCTCATACATGGAAATAACTGTAGTACTTCTATCATATGTTTTAGGAAACATCCATTCAAAAAACAATGAAATGAACAAATTCCAGGTGTGTCTCACAGTATTATGAACATCCTATTTTGCAGAGTGACAATTTGAAGTTACACCTACACAGAGGATTCAATAAAGACAGTTTTCCTTTGATAGTTCTACAAGTCCACCAGACAACAGCAGAAGTATCAGTGTGTGTGTGCCTACAGACTGTGTGATGTTTCTAATACAAGTGTGGCACATATCTTGAATATTTCATCTTCTCTTTAGAGCACTGCAATCATAAGGCAGTTCCTGTACTACACACCTTCCTTATCCCTTGTACAGAGCAGAGACAAAAAAAGGTGAACTTCACACTATTGTAAAAGCACAGAATCTGGTGTTGCAGGCAAGACTGGCACACAGTGCCAAAGTGGGGAAGGCTAATGAAAGAAAAAAGCAAAGCTGCTTTGATGCAAAACCAATACAAAATGGAATATACTCTGTTGAGACACCAATGGAAGCAAAAATTTACTGAAGATCATGGGACAGATGCAGACAGATGCCTTGATTTCATATGTCTGTCTGAGAAAATCATGTGTGGAAACAGAAATTTGAAAGTAAAAAGAAAGAATGGATAAAGACACCCTGCCTGAAACAATCATATTTTTTAAATCAAAAAATACCATTTCAAAACAAATGAAAGAATTTATTATTAAAACCTTCATTTTAACCATGCATGCAAACTGTCCAGTCATAATTTCTCCTTCTCAAAAGGGATTCAAATAAGAAACAGGAAAAAATAAAAAGAATTAAACATGATATGTCTAAACTTTCCATTTTCCACAAAATTCTCTACCTTTACTTTACCCTCTTTTTAATGTTAACTGAAATTTTAAAAAGCCTCAAGGATGATTTTCTGGTAAAAACAAGCCAGCACTACCAATTTCCTGTTTGCACACCTCACAGACACACTGTAGGAACATGGGCACACCTTGTTTTGCTTCCCTAACACCAGAAGGGGAACCTGCACATCTGCTGGGATTCCTGTTTGGCCCACTGCCTGAAGGAAAAACTTCCTTGGGTCAGTCTCAGCACAGAGCTGTTTTACTAAGTGGATACATAAAACTAGGCTTTCCTCCAGTTAAACAACAATAATTTGTTTTAGTTTGATAGGTCTCTCTAAATAATGGTGCCATCAGTAAACATCTGGCTTCTTCCTAGCAGATTAAGCCTCCAATGAGGAAAGTGTGTTTATAATTCTAATTTGAATCACAGCACATTAATATGCTGATTCTCATAATGTTTGCCTTCACCTGTTTGGAGAAATTATGACTACAAATATCTTGTACACAACACCTCTAAACTACCAGCTTGTACAAACACCACGAGAGCGGCTGCAGCCTCGTGCAGATGATTAGAGCCACTTCAGAGGCAATCATGATTAGCACTTTGGCTTCAAGCCACGTTTTGCACATAAACAAAGCATCTGTTTCTGAGTTCCTGTCCCAGGCTAATAGACCCACCTCCACTATATACTAATAAGCTCATTCAAGAGAGCCAGATGGCCCATCTGAAGCAGCCCTGGCTTCTTCCCCAGCAAGGCAAAGCAGAGCCATGGAGGCAGAGCTGGCTCTGAACCCTATTTCCTTGGGCTCTAGGAGACAAGGAAACAGGGCATCAACTGGCTCCACTAAAAAAGAATACAAATGCTGGCACCATCCATTATTTAGAATTGGTGGGAGGCCAACATCTGCCCCTGCAGAAGATCCTTTCATGTAGGTAGGATGAAGGAAGATGAAAAGTGCAGCACACTTCTGCAGGACTCAGGGTAGTGCAGTGCTCGCTGTCCCTGTCCCTTGTGGGGCTTCTCTGCAGACTTTGCAAATCCATGCCTGCAGCCAGGCACTCCTGCTCAGCTGCCTTTGCTCTACATTGTGTGTACTTGACAATTGGGTGGTTTTACATATTTAATAAAAGTGTCATATTCAATTAGTAGAACTGGGCTCTAAAAAGGATCTTGTGCTCCTTAGCAGCAACAGAAAGGGTTGAGAACCAAACAGAGCAGCACTTGGTTCATCCAGTTCTAAGATCTCTTTTTTTTAACATGTGATCCAAATTCTCATTTAACTAGTTCAGTTTCTAAGTAGATTACAGTCAAGATGCTCCACAAGCCAAGGAGTTGATGCTACAGGGAAACCCAAATTGACCTGACCTGGGAAGACTCTTGTATTTTATTCAAAGCAAACAGACAGGTGACAGTTGGTGACAGGGAGAGATGGCCATTTAGGTCACCTGCCCCAGCAAACCATGTGTATAAAGAGAACTTAATTTCCCCCTTTCCACTATGATGCACAGAGTGCTTTATTCTACTGTGCTGACAAGTGAATTTCAGCAGAGTGTGTGCCTGCATGAGCTATCAAAGACAATTCCCTACACCAGGAGCAAATGAACTTCACTCTAAGAGCAGCAGCAGGTCACATCACCCCTGCAAAAGTAAGGAAGTTTTGCAGAGATAAAGTCCTTTCAGAACAGCATGGCCACAGTGAGCATCCTTCTTGTGTGCTACTATCCTGAAGCTACAGACAAAAAAAATCCTTTCTTTCTGTCTCATGGGGATACCAGCAGTGTTGCAAAGATATAAACCTCCCCAAAAGCAGCTCTCCCCCTCCCCTCACCATCAGAAACAGAAAAATGAACCACTCTGAGAGAGGAAAAGACTCTCATGGAAATATGCTGAAACAATTGAGGCCTGTCACTACTCTTCATTAAAGGCAGGTTCCATGCTAGTTACTGAAGCTCTGCGGGATCCCTTGGGATAAAAGCCAGAATAAAAAACGTGTAAAGCATTGCTCTTCATGTCTTTTCTCCATACTGCCAGTCTTGTGAGCTGTGAACACAGGGCATCCCTTGATTTAAAGGAAAGCTCTGAAGAAGTCACAGTTCAGTGCCCAGATCAGGTGTGATGCCCACTCTGTCCACACCAGCAGCTCAGAACTCAGCCTGATTTCCCTTGATCTAGTCAAAGGTGCATAACCACAAGTGTCCTCCTACTGCAAGGATTGCAGCTGTTTTTCCTTGAAGTGATTATTACAGTGCAGGTAAGCAGGAGTATGAGATTTGAATATTAAAAAAAATCTCTTTCTGCTTATCTAGAAATGTAAGAATGCACTGCCTTATGCATATGGAAAGAATGACATGTATGTTCCAGGTTTTCTCTCTTCATATTTGAAGTGCATACCACCAGTCATTTTGTAGGGGTACAAAGAGATGGGCTTTTGTTTTTCTCAGAGGGATGGAAATAAAGGGCTGAGTAGAAAAAAGGAAGAGAGGAAAAGTGATCAGAAGCCAAACCAAACCCCTTCTTCCAAGAGGAAAAGCAGGTACATGGTTCTTACAAACTTCATATAATTAACAAAATGCAGAGCAGTGATATCAACCACTGTCCACACAGACATTACTGAGACTAACATTCTCTTATAGGCTGCACCAAATTAAGTTATTTAGAATAAATCTTTGGGTAATAATTCTACCCTCTAAGAAAGCTTCTTTAACAGGACACTTGGGAATGAAGTCTTAATCCAGCAAAAATATCATGTACAGAGCAGCCCCTTCCAACAAGACACTGATAGAATTGCCAAGTTTCTACAGGAATTCACATCTACAAGCTAACCTCAGTACCTATGGGGGAAAGAAAAAAAAAAGCCCTTTGTAATTTTGATAGACTGTGACATTCTCTGTATCACTGCTGTTCCATTTCTCTTGGACAAAAAGGCTTTCCTCCTCTGCCACAGCACCTGCTCTGCCAAAGGGAATCCCCCATGGTGCCACTCAGTCTTTTCTTCCTCTAACACTGACCATAAGATCTTATCAATTTTAACATAGGGATTTTCAATCTAATGAAAAATCTCAATGCCACTTTTCAGAGAAGCCTTCAGATGCCATTTCCACTATTAATCTGTTTGAACAAGAGCACACCAGACATACAGTGACACAGTGGGAAAATACACTATTAGTCCTTTTGAGCTGCAGACTTTGAGATCTCTTTGCTTATTACTCCCCACTAAATGGCAATGCACAATTTATTTAATGCCCACTCTGTGTGTGCTGAATTAGTTCACAATGCTGCTGAGGGTCCCCTGTGAGCATGGGCACATGTCAAGCATCCTGGTCTATTTAGTCCTATCCCAACTGCTTAATGTCTGAAACAGAAGCATCCACTGCATTCTGCTTGATCTAAACAGATAATTTAATACCCTTGGACAAAAGGGACCTGGTGTTTTGGTATGCTCCCCTGGGCCTAACTATCACAGATTGTTGAATACACACACACAAAAAGGAGATAGGAGGCAGGCAGTCTGATCTTTATGACCCACTGATTATTCCATCAATAAGCAGCAGCATAAACTAACTCCCAACCTGACAAAACACTGTTTTACTTCCCTTTACTTTGTGTTTTATCTTTTATGGCAAATAAAACATTGAACATTACAAAATATTATCTTCTCACCAAGATTTTCACTAAATGACAATAAATTCCTAGCTGAGCCAAGCAGAGGTTTCAGTGGCAGCCTTCCTGACTCTGCTGGACACTCTTCCTGCAATTCCCTTTGAATACACTGGTGCCACTAATACTAAGAAAGCCCATCTGGAAAATCTGACACTGAATTTGAATCAGTGTAATGACCCTCTTAATGATTTAATGGCAAATCTATACACTAATACAAAGCTGAGCTCTTTTCCAATGATCTGGTGTAGTATTTACCACAGAAAGGAAAATTCTTTCTTTAACCTTGCCCTTTTGAACATCCCCAAATGCCAAAATCAGTATCAGCCTTCTTAACTGATCTCCCTGAGCTTTAGATCAAGGCTCTAGGCTTGTTCTCATTTTTTACTCCATGAGTTAAGAGGAGAAATTTAAAAGAACTGTAGATTAAAAAAAAAAGAAAAGAAAAAGGAAAAAAGAAGAGAGATTAAGGTAGTTCAGAAGGATCAGGAAGGGAGCAAACTACACCTTTAATCTGCCCTCAAAGCAGAGCACTCCATTTACCTGGACTATATGTGTATGAGAGCCAGGTAGTTTGGAAAACAGATCTGAAGAATGATACACATGTTATGGTCCATTGATCCGGGAGAGAACAGCAGAGCATGCAGCCATTTCAAAACAGCTACAGAAAAACCCCTCCCAGAGCCACCAATGGCAGCAGACCCCCAAAAGACTGAGGAGTGGCTGAAGAGCTTTGGAATGACAGGACAGTTCTATCACAAGACTTCCCCCAGTATTTCAGCCTGACAGGTTTGTTCCATGAAATGCATATTG
Source organism: Oenanthe melanoleuca (assembly GCF_029582105.1). NCBI lineage: Eukaryota > Metazoa > Chordata > Aves > Passeriformes > Muscicapidae > Oenanthe > Oenanthe melanoleuca. The sequence goes on along the minus strand of NC_079344.1, from coordinate 2,664,481 downwards.
AGCTAATTCTCACCTTGGCTGCCTTGTCCCAGGTTTTCAGATTCACTCTTGCCCTGGTAAGGACAACTATGGAAAGTACTTGTCCACCTGAGGAAATAACTCAGATATGCAGGCTGTGAAAATTGGGTCAAAGCTTCAAAACACATTTCCCAGGCAGCATTCGAGCTAAAACATAATTATTAATGTTAATCAGTCCTGAAGAACTGAACTTGGGAACTGAAAACACTTAATGAAAACAGCTCATCAACTCCTGTAATAGGTTTTCTATATCAGGAATTACTTAAAAATATATATTTTTGGTTGTGTTTTGGTTTTCTTTTCTTTTTTTAGTTTAAAAAGAAGAAATTAATCCCTAATTTAAAAGGAAAACTGAGAAACTAAGATAAACAAAATTACCTGGATAATGTCATACAATAGATGAGGAGAAAAAAGGGAACTGCAATTAGATAATTCTGGCCCACTGAGTGTTTCTTTTTTTCTTCTATCAGTAATTTCAAACTGCTGCCAGAGTAATTAAGCAGAGAACAGTATACCTTGGCAATACTGTTTCAAAACATGCACTTATGCCTGCACCTGAAAAATGCAGCAAATGTTAACTAGCACCTTGCTATACTTGTAAAACACATAAACCACTGTATTAATCCTGAATCAAGAGCATTTTCACAATCAATTAATGTCTTATTTGTAATTGGTGGCAACTTCTTGTACTGCAGACACAGACCTGAGCTCAGAGCTGGCTCAAGGCTCCAGCTGAGCTCACACCAGGGCCCCAGCTCAGGGGTGTTCCCCCATAAATTGCACACCATATTACCTTCTTTTCTTTCTAATATTTAATCAGAGATCAACCTGTGTATGTAAATCACCTGCTCCTTACTCAGCTTCCAAAATGCAGTTCTTACAGAGCCTAGAGAGGCAGCTCTGCAGCTTATTCCTCCAACATCAGGGTGTTTTCTGAGCTGTGACTTCCACTAATCCAAAATACCTGCCACACAACTGCTTAAAACAAGAGAGGGAAGCAGATTGCAAATTTATTTCCTATGTTCTGTTCTACTAAGTCAGAGCTCCACTCATAACACACAGTCTGAATTTTTTTGTCAGTTCATCACTTACCTTACTGGAGTTCATTATTTTCAGCCTTGTGGCTCCTACTCAGTTCCAATGCCTTGTTTTAAAACACTGCATTAGCATTATCACCAGCTACAGATACAGCAGCCTATTTCTGAAACAACTGCACTTTGGATTTCTCTCAAAATCCTGCCTCCATGTCTATGGCAAGAAATGGTGGAGGGAGAAATAACTGAAAAAATCCCATCCCATCTTATTAGGGCTTTTTATTTTCTTCCATATTTTACCCAAACAAGGGCAAACAAACTCTGCCAGGTGTAATTATAACTCACATCAGCCTGCTCTCCCCTTGATTTACTCTAAAGATTTACTAAATAAGATCTTTTAATAGAAAGTGTTTAAAACCAAGCTCTTTAAAATCATGACATGTTGAGTGCATTTGCAATATGCAAAGTTCCAAGAGACCAGGAAGTAACCCTTCTGTAACTAATTATTTGCAATAATAACACTACAATATAGTCACAGTCCAGAAACACTACAGAGTACAGTCTGTTTTCTGTTTGCAGGAAAAACCTTCCTACAATGAGGAAGAAAATTCAGAACTAAGAGTTCACAGTAAGGCCTAAAACACACATGAAGAGCTACTAACCTTTTTCTTTTTTTTTTTTTTTGAGTGTGGAGGGAAAAACTGGACTAGGAAAGAATTAAAATCCCCTGTTATTAATGTATTTGTTGTACAATGCCAGCTGTTGCTTTGTTGATGTATTTAAGTACATCATTGTTCATATATTTGTAATAAGCTAATTGTCAAACCTTTTCACAAACAAAATACAGTTTACTAGATATATTCACAGAAATTATTAGTAATAATTTAATTTTTTTTACAAAAGTTAACAAAAATATTTTCCCAGGATACTTACCCATCTTTAGTGTATCATAGATCTAAAATGCTTTAGCATTTGTTTTAAAAACAAATGGTATTAAAGCTACTTCAAATGAAACTTTCTCTTTCACAGAATGTAATTGCAAAATATTTGATAAGTTCAACATTTAATAAGATGCCTATTTTGAATCAAGTAATTCATTCTGATTTTTGTACAGAAGTGACAAAATACATTGAATGAGCATTCAATAATAATATTAAAAGCAGATTTTCAGATAAGTTCTGTGCATGCTTACAAACAGCCTTCACAAGCCTTACATTTTATTTTTACCTTACAAGTAAAACATTACCTGAAAAATAAGTCAGAAAAACCAGCTAAGGACATTTAGCAGAGGAGAGTATTGGCCATATTCTTTAGCAGTTATTCAATAAGAAATCTCAGCAATAGTCTGTGTTCCAATCAACCTTCTTAAATAGCTACATATGGTGTTGATTGACTGGTTTGGGATTTGGCTTTTTTTATGGTCAGCATTAAACAGGACCTTAAAGAAGCCATACTCATAAGAAGTTTCATGAATATCTTCTTTTCTTGATCCCAAAAATGTGCAAGATGAACTTTAACAGTCACTTCAAATAACTGGACAATTTTTTCCTGTATTAAAATTTTAAAAACATTGCCCATTGTGAACAGAACAGTCAAAGTGAGAGGAAAGGAGGGTTAATATACATGAATAAATTGAAATATCTCCTTTAGAAAAGCTACTTTAATATACAGATATTTTGTTATTAGCAAAGATAGTGAAAATTCAATGTTTGTGATTTTTCTGTTGTGCACACAGTAAAAGATGTGGGGTTATGTTTAATTTTCTAGAGAAAATAACAATGTAACTGATTTAAGTCAGGAAGCAGCAGATAATTTCAAGATCAAAACCCCTTCCTTTAAAGAAAAGGAAGAAAATTCCTTTACCCTTAATTGTCATTATTAACCCACTCTTTGTAGAAAACCTCTTTGTTTTGGAAATTCACAACACGATTAAAACTTAAGAAATCCTTTTGTTTGCTTGTGCCTAAAGAGAGCAATTATTAAAACTGGTGAAGTATTTCAGAGAAGGAAAAAATACTGGAGGATGAAACTGAATTTTTGACAGGCAGGCTCAGAGGCAGGGAATGTAAATGTTTGGAGAGAGCAGAGTTCACAGGGAGGGAGGGAGATTCCAGGGCTCAGTGCTTTGTTTGCTGCTTTCTCTGAGCTCCCTCTCGTGAGCAGCCACTGCCAGTGCACCCTGCAGGTTCTTACCCCAAAGGACCTGCAAAAATGACTGTGTGCTGCCAAGCATCACCCAAACCCAGCTCATTCACCCCACCCCAAACCAAACCCCAGCTCTGCTGCTCTGGGTGGTGCTTCTGGAGCTCATCTGTCCTCACTGCAGTGGGACTTGAGTGTTGGAGTCACTGAGCCAGGGGTCTCTGAATTCTACAGAGAAATCAGAGTGCAGGGATTGAATCAAAGCCTTGGGATGGATTGAAGTATATTAAGCCATTCACACATAAAGCAGACATTTAAGTAGAAGTAAGTCAGTAATTTTAGGGTGAGCTCCAATGCATTTAGTAAGTGAAAGCTTTCAAATGCCACAGTAGCAGTATGAGTTCTAGTGAAGGTTGAAACACAGTGATATCTTCAGTAGAGGCTCCAGGCCCACAGTTGTAGACAGGACTTAGACATAAAGGAGCTCTAGTAAGAATATTGCTGACATTTTTCAAATAGAGCAAGATAGGGTGTATGTGTAGTTCTATAACCTGGTGTGCTAAGAAACTAGAATTCTAATAGGTTAAGGAGTGGTGGTCTGAGCTTGTTGGAAAAATCCTATATAAGAGTTTGTACTGGGGAGAGCTGGTGCTTTTAGCCAAAGGCTTTTAGCCATTCACTTATTGCTATTGCTTTGCCATTGCCTTTAGAGACTGATGTGCTTTGTAATAAATAACCTTTTTAACTACCAGCTGCTTTGCTTATTTAAGATAACCCAACTAAGTAGGAGCCAAGAGCTCTGGAGTTAGTGCCTAGAGCACTGGAGGTCAGAGAACCTCACATTTTGGTGCCCTGTGTGAGGATCAAATTCACCACCTTCAGATTATGAGACTGAACAACCCCTGTAAACAGCCAATGCAGTGTTCAGAGAGTAAACATTATCCATTTGAGAAATAAAATTATAGAATAGTATTAATTAAAAAGCTGTTTTCACACCAGGGAGTCAAAGCTTCCATCTTGTAAGGAGCTTTTTCTTTTACCAGAGTCTGTAAATGTTGGCTTCTGTTTTAGCTGAACTACATTTAAACCATTCTACATCTGATTCTCACTTGTAAAACATCTTGCATGACTCCTCACCACTTCACATGTTCATAAGATGTTTAGATGCTGTGCAAATGAAGGCAGGAATTGCAGAAATAAGGAACATGCCCTAGTACATGACAGCTACTCTTTAGTGATGCTCTCTTACTTGGAATTGGAATGTTTAGACCCTTACTTAGAAAAATTCCTCTGAAATATGAGTAAGTGAATTCTGAAAGGAACAGTAAAGTGTCCCTTACACACAGGACAAGGAAGCACCTCTCCATGTTAGGAACATCCTATTTCTCACTAACTTTAAGTTAAACTGGCCCAGAGGTAGAGTTCTCTAGCTCTGTATTCCAGTGTCTGTGTTAAACAGAAGGTCTGGTAAGAAACACATCCAATTAAATCCTACTGCTGCAATTTGCTGTGCAATTTGGGTAGTTAAAGAAACAGTGCCAATGAAGTGTGAAACTTCTGGTTATTGCCTGTGCTATTGGAATGGGAACACCAAAGAGGAAACACAAGAAACTGAATCAAGATTTGACCTGAAAAAATTTCTTCTCAGATTCTTGGGACAAAAAAGGCTGGGAATAGCAAATTTTAAGATTTTTTTTTTGGAGTTTTTTCCTTTGGTTTTTTGTTTGTTTGTTTTTGTAGGTTTTTTTTTTTTTTTTTTTTTTTGCGTTTTTTGGTTTTGTTAGGGTTTTTTTTTTTTTTTCCTCTGAATGTAAATAGGTCTTAGATAATGATCTAAATTACATTATCAACAACTGAAAATTTTGTTTGTTTTTTAATCATATATTTAATTTGCCATGTGGGGATTTACTAAAAAAAAAATGTTGCAACACTGTCAAACATCATTCTTCAAGGTATTCCTGTATTTCAAAGTCTCCAAGACCTGATTTTTGCAATACACCATGGACAGGGACCCATCTTGCTTATTAGCAAGGCTGTGACCAAACAACAAGATCAGCAACAGGGCTTGGAAATTTATTCCTATCTGAAACATCAATAAGCCAGTAATTAAAAAAAAAAAAAAAAAAAATCAACAATGCTAACAAACAAATTTCTAGATCTCACAGGAGACTAATTTACTTCCTGGTCTAAAATCAGTAAAAAAACCCTGGCCTTTGAAATCCTGCTGGTTTATTTAATATGGTTTTGCTCCTAAAGGAAGACAGCCTGCAATTTTGAGCATCCTGTGGCAGTGAGGCAGAGCATGCCAGCCATCAAATTCTAGTTGTTCATTCCACTGACTGGAAAAATGCTTGCAGTTTGATTTCTTTTATAGGGCCACATTTGAGCAAGCAACATTTATAGAGATGACTTACCTAATTAGATTCAAAGAGTGATTTGCTACCTCAGCAATAATTTTTAAATGTACAATTCTAGACAGAGAGACATTTTGTAAACAGGTGTGAATGACACTGCTCCATCAGGCATTAAATTGGAGCTGCTCCTGAAAAATTGTATCATTTGTGCATTTAAGTTATCAATATTTTACCAACTACAGTGTTTTCACACCAAATATTTTTTGTGGTCTACAGCCAATGATATTTAAGCAAAATCTCTCACCCTTCTAATGGTGGCATGAAACAGCCTTCTTGTGTACTTCTCATATCTCTGAGGAGATTAAAATTATCTCTGAGGAGTGCCTGAGCCATTGAAACGGGGCTACAAACCAGATAATGACAGAGGGAAAACACCTGATACTTACAGGCAGTTTAGCAATTCTAAGGGATCAACAGCTGTGAAAAGAGGAAAACATTTTACCATTTTTACAATAAAGTGATCTCCTCTGGATGCATAAAGGGGCTCTGTGTTGCTTTGTTCCCCATTGCTACACCCTGGGAGGATAAAAACAATACAGAAAATGGACAGCAAAAGCTAAATAGACATCAACTGTTCAGGCAGTTTTCAAATTAAGGTCTGAAAGACTCGTAACTCTTACAGTAAAATGTCATTTTATTTGTTTTATTAGAAACATTGCACAGGGAGCAGAGCCTTTCACAAGCCTGTTTCTCCCTGGAGGGTTAGTTTCTCTGGCTATACACTGTTAGGATCTTTGGCAGAGCCAAGCAGAGCTGCCAAGAGGGGCACGTGCAGCACAGGGGAGCAAACTGCAACAGGGCTCTGGGAGGGAAAGGGCAAGTCAAGGTTAGCTAGGAAATTCAGGTTTTCTAGGATTACAGTAAAATGAAGAGCAAAAAAGGCATGTCTCTGGGCTTGGGTTTCTTCTATCACAGTTTTCAGTCCTCTCCACCACACAGGTTCAGCAGTGCCCTCTGGTAGTCCCCTTTTGTGTCTTGCTGTAAAGCAAGGGAAGAAAAATTCAAAATACATATCAGGAAACAGTCACAAAGTGTGAAAGCATATTAACTATATTCTAGACCTGTGGGACAGTCTGTGATTCACACTGAAGCCTTCTCAGTCCAGTCTCAGAGACTAATTTGAACTGAGTTTTACTTACATATGAACTGAAATTATTTAATCATTCTTGCAAGACAAATGCAAGGCCAAGAACAGAGAAGTTTGGGTATGAAAAAGAATAAAACAACAAAGGAAAGCTGAAGGACTAAATTCTGCTCTGTCTTACTGAGCACTGCACAACTCACATATCAAGGTCACTATTAAAAACATTTGCTAATAATCTACACTGGACACCTTCAGGAAAAGATTCTAAGTTAAGATTTTGACTCTATACAGGGAATAATGCAGCAAATGCTGTTGTGAAGGTGAAGATTAGCTTTGAAACAGATGCACAAGCTCTTACCTATGCCCCAAGTTAGACAAAACCTAGCAGAAGCTGTAGCTTCTAATTACAAAAATGGACAAAAGTCACTCTAGCTAAAGACCCTTGTCCCTGAGCACTGAAATGAAAGGAAGTAGCAATTCTGATGCTCTGTTTTCATTCAGCGATCACAGAACAATTCTCTTTTCTTTTGCTCTGAGGATATGGACTGGTGAACAGAATTTTCCTTCAGAACACATCAGTTGATTGCACAAAGCCTGCATATACTGTCAAGTGGCTGCCAGGAACTGTACCAGCTGCAGACTGTGAAGATAAAGGTGAGTTTTTCCATAGCACATAGACAACACAATATTATCACTGCAGCCTCTAACACACCTCCCACCAATCCCAGTGGTACCATGAATCTAATGAAGATCCTGCTGCAAAGGCCCAGGATCTCAAACCAAAGATGGAAAACTTGCCTGGATGAAATAATAGAGAGATTTGCCATATTTTCTCTTGAATTCACTCTTGATTTTCAGCATGTCCACCTCGCAGCGGGACACCATGATCCTGATCAGCACCTTGTCCCGGGTGCCCTTGCCCTGCAAGCAGACACAGAGTGCAACAGCTGAAATGACAGCAAGCCACCAATTCTTAGTGGTGGGACAGCAAACTGCAGGCAACCAAGGTGAGCAATAAAAGATACAATCAAATAAATCTTCCCATTAAATAAATCTTCTAACGAAGGTCATTATTATGATCCAAGAATTTGAATTTACCTTTCCCATCAGCAGTGCTTAACCAGCCTGCAGTCACAAATTGAGCTTAGACTGTAAGCAGCACTTTTGGTTCACCAGGTCACCTGTCACCAGGTGTTTCATCTTTTTTCTTCACAAAATGTTTTGAGGCAAATTCAATATCTTATTTTGGTATTCAATAAACAGTTTTTTCTGCTATCTGCTCTTAGTTACACTCAAAAGATGTGTCTAACTTTGCTAATTATTATCAATTGATGTAATAAAGATCTTTATTATGAGACCCTTTTCTACATTTCCCTATACCAGATGAGTATGAATAGATAATCCAGGCTCATATCAGAAGAACAGTAGTATATAATTGTTAATTTATTCACATGCCAGTCACATTTCATATGAACAGAAGTGCTTAACAACGACAACAACAACCACAAAAAAACAGTAGAAAGAAAAAACAGTCTTTCCTACCTTCATGGAGTCATACAGTCTGTCTGCAAAATACAGCTGCTTGTTCTGAATGCACTGGACTGAGGTGAGAGAGAGAAGAATAGTTAAATATCCTGTCCACACACAGGACACAGAATATTGCAGCCATTTTTAAAGACATGGTAAGTAGTCAAAATATGATTTTCAGCAAAAGTCCTCCAAAGGGGGGACACAGAGAAAATATTTTTACCTGACTTGCTACTTAGAAGTCATTTGGTTTAGCTTGTGACTGAACCACAGATGCTCACATTCTTAGGAAGTGTTTCGTTCCATGGAAATTACATCATTTCAGAATTGTACAAATTCAGACTGCTAGCTCTCCTCCACAGCTCCCAATTCATGGTTCCAGATCTAAAAGCAATCTCTCCTCTGGAAAATCTCCTTGTATACTAATCCATGAGAAGCCTCCTTTTCAAGGCTGAACTCTGTTTATACTCCATCTGCATTACACAGCTCTCAGTTCACCCTTAGTCTGAAATGGATTTTCCCCTTAAAGAACTCCCCCTTAAACACAGTGACATCCTTGTCATCTTCACCTCATGGCACAGTACCAGCCTTACACTCTAACTCTATTGCAGAGAATTCAGTGTCAAATCAGCTCTTCAATTAGCCCCTACCACCCCTCACAGCCTGCCTGTCTTCTCCTCTCATACACATGCTGTTTTCTCCCCAGCCTATGTGGGTACTGAAAAATTTCAACTTTCTGTTTGCTTGAGGAAACAAACATTAAGCCTCTCTAGCAAATAAAAGTGGAATTAACAGCAGATCACAACACACATGCATTTTCACTTTAACTGGGAAGCAAAGTTTATATTTTGCAGAGGGCAAAAATAAGCTGCTTCTCAGTATCTGCAATATCCTAAAATACACCAGTGGATCCAACACCAGCATGTCCAGCTAACTTCTCATCCAGCAGGGTGAATCTAGGCCCTACCTTTATCATGATACATTGCAAGAGCCCTGTAAAGATCATATAAAAACAGTCTTTACTTCAGGGTAACTTACCTAGATTAAGAAAGGCATTCTCCAAATCTCCCTTAACCTCCTTCTTGATGCTTTCCAACATATCATATGGGCTGTAGCTCTTGTATCTCTCAAAGACTAGCACAGAAAAGAAAGTAGGTGAAATTAAAACCAGACCAAGAACTGGCAGAAAAACCACCCAAAGTATGTACACAGACACAGGAATGTAGAGACACATGATTAATAAATATCTAATCAAGTCCTCCTGAGAATCTCATCTTAAATACAAGCATAAGTTTGTCAGCTAAAGGTCCCATGCTGTGGCCTTTTTGTTTTCCTTGAAGACCTCCATAATCTGGGAAAATACCATCTTAATCCTGTACAGGTATTTTTTGAAACAACAGTGATTTAAGCTCTGAAAAATCTTCAAATGGTTTTTCTCATGTGCTGCTTTACAGCAGTATCAGATCTGCTTTTGAGTCTTCACTGGCAGGTTAAACATATGATATAGCCAAGCTACCCTGGCACAGAGATAAAAGCTAAAGGACTTCTCAAGATCTCCTGCATTCATGTTCTCTAGGTTTCCAACATCTTTGTTTTCAGTGTATGTGACATGTAATTGAGCATTGTTACACTTGTGTAAAAAAGAACTGTACACACTTAAAATGTGAGATCAACACATCCACAGAAATAACTAGATTTCAAAAAAAATTAGCACCTTGGACATGAATTAAGATCTCCTATGTTTTTGAGTACTTTTCACAATCATTTCAATCTAAATAGTTACCATTTTGTTACAACTTTCTCTTAAAGGGAAAAAAAAAAAAAAAAAAATCTGTCTCTTGAATAGTACCTTTCTGCAGGTGGGGAACACTTCTTTCAGTCATAATGTTGATCCACTTGGGGACATCAGTTCCCTTTCTCTTCACACCAGCATCATAGAGGTCCTGGGGTTAGAAAGAAAAAGAAAATCACAAAAAATCAGGAGTTGCACAAGAAGCCATTGCAGATGTATACAATTTCCTTAATGTAAAAACAAGCACTACTGGAATTGTGTCTGTGGGAGAAACACACAAGGACACATGGTTGGGCAGGTAACCACAACAACATTTAAGGATCTAAATCTGACACCAAGACTAATTACTTTGTATTCACCTCTGGCTACAGCTTTACTCTGTACTTAGCTCGTTTAGCTCAGCAGAACTGCTCTTGACAGATGCAGATGTAAGGAACAAGCATTAACAGCCACTAAGTTCACTGCAGTGGATGTGTCAGCTTTTCTTAAAGGCTCTCTCTTCATGTGTCTAAAATAAATACCAGAGAGCTTCTGTAGAGTGGATAAGTAGTCTGAAAATTGATAACTGACACCATGCAAACATTGCTGTGCAGGACCATCTGAAACACCTACTTCACAAATGCTCTCCACTTCCACAGTTCAGCATCCCCCAAAGCCTGACCAACTGGAGATACTCCAGGCTCAATCCCAGCACTTACCCTGGCATCTTGGTCAATCAGCTCATAATCAATCACAGAGGTATCTTCACACCTTTTGCCCTTCAAACAAGACATCAGTATTTCAGAAAGGTTTCATAGAAAGTAAGCAGTCTGCTATGTGCATATTCCATTCTTTTTCTTTTTTTAACCCGAGTCTGCTAAATGAGTAACTGCACACTCCACCCCCATTATGAAGATAACACTGTCAATGCTGCCTTTCTGTTAAAATACTTTGCCCTTCAACATTTGAATATTTTTTTTCCCCCCCAAAGGTCAGTGAAAACACATGGAAATTTAAGAGTGCATCAGAAACCAAACTGTTTCACTGGCAGCCATCACTCAGGGACATTAACAAAAAGTGGAGAACTGTGAGCAGTCCTACCTTGGCCAGGGCAACCATGAGCTTGCGGAAGTCCCCAGATGTGTCTGAGATGATGTCCTTTTCCAGCTCTGTCTTGTACACTAGAAAACAAAGAGTTCTTTTCAGGCAAAGGGTGCCTTACAAATATTCCTTTGCTAAAAAAAAAAAGGGCTCCTAATTACTGTGTTTTATGCACATAAACAGCTACAATCTAAGTCAGGTGTGGAGGACAATGAAAACGAGCCCACACTTGCCTACATCAAACTCAGCATTGCTACCAGCTAATCATGAGCTCCATGCAATCAGTCTCTCATGGAAAGCTTAGAAAAAATTTCATTTAGACACAACTTTATTAGTAGCAAATAGCCTTGCATCTGTTTGCTAACAAGCAACAAGATGAAACTATATAAACTACACAAATATCCAGAACACCAGTCCAAAGTAGCAAAGAACCAAAGCAGATTTGAGTGAGCTTTCTAATAATGAAATTCACACTGAGGGGAATTTACCCAAGTAATTTAGTATAAAAGACATAGCACATGGAAACTTGCAAAGTAAACTCACTTTCCCTGTAGACTCTGTTGATTTCACTGAGCTCCTGGTTTGTTCGGGAGCAGATGATTTCAATGAGTGTGTCTTCATCAGTTCCCAGCCCCTGCAACACACACAGGACTCAGTCAGGAGCTAGCAACCAACAGGAAAGAACAGATGGAATATTTCTAGTGGCTTAGAGAGCCTCTAAATGTTCTCTCTGGGCAATGTGCAATGAGTGTCTAACAGTGGCCTCCTCACCAGCATAACTGAAGATCAGCTTGTCATGGCCTGTGGGATTTTTTTGGAAGAAAATCGAGTCTTATCCTCCTGTTAAGATGCTGTTTGTTAAGCCCACCTGTAACAGAATGTCGTTTTGCAAGTGGCAAAAATTTCCACAGGATTTCAAGAGAAGTAACATCCTGGGAAAATGTGTCTCAGGCAGAACTAGGAGTGCTTTCCACACAATGGCTCTAATAAGTATCTGGGGGAAAAATGAAGACTAGCAACATATGTAATTTTCTAAAAATTTTTGAAATATTTTCAAGAATGTGTAACAGAAAAATAATTAACACCTCAGTGATAACTTTGCTTTTCTCTACTCGGGTGCCAAAGTCATAGCTTGTAATGCTCCATGTATCAAGCCAGATTTAAGCTCCAGCAAATTCAGAGCACTGAGAGGTTTTGCTAATTCAGACCAGGTGCTTGGGAACTGGGAATAGCAACCCATGGAGAGCATAGAATATTCTACATTTGGGACTACTCTGAGGCATTGCTTGGTCTTTAATCCCAAACCTGAAACTAATCTAAGTCACAATAAATTATGGATAGGCTGTGCTCAGGCCAGGAGAGGGCAGCATCTGATTACTCAAACAGGGCATTTGGCCCACAGGTGAAGAGTTACCATCTCCATAGTGGGTTTTTTTGAGTTTGGGAATTTAAGGAATATTTTTTGGAGGGTGAGGGTAGTGTGTGGTGGAGGAGATGGTTTTGTTTTCTTATTTGCTTATTAACTGCTTTTTAATTATCTGGAGAAGTTAATTAATAGGTTTAATTTTAATTTTAGACATAACTAAGTACTTAGCTTTAATTCTTAAAAAAAAATTAACTTGAATAAGAACATTCAGAATGTGATGATTAGATGATCATAACTACAATTTCCCACACCTTAGTCTGCTTAAAAAGATGATTGTACTGGTATGAGCACTTGTCAAGTCTTGCTTCAGTGGCCTGCAGAGCAGATACCTCTCTCTGCAAAGACTGCTTTTGATGCCACATCTTCCTTGTAAAACACAAGGGCTGGTCTGGTACAAGATGTTCTTTCCAGATCAGTGATGACCCAGTAACTGAAAACTACTGTTTAAGCCTATAAGTGCCAGCAGAGGATCTGATGGCTCCTGCCAACAAGATCTCTCATACTATGAGCCTGTGCATTATTTGGAAGAGCAGTCAGCAAAGTAGCCAGGCAGAGCAGCCTATCTGCTACTCCTGAGCTGACAAGAATAACTTTTTCCTCAAAGTGAGGATTTAATTAAGACTTTAAAACCTCTTAATTTAGTTTAAATATAGTTCCATGATTTCCCTCATTTTGGATGCCTTGCAGCTGGATATTTAAACTGCAGCACTAAAAAAAAGAAAATAAATCAGTTTGAAAACCATGGCCCTGGATATGAAGTCCATACCCTTTCTCGAGACAGCTCCATCAGATCAACAATGTTAAATTTCAAAGCTTATTTACCTTCATGGCAGCTTTCAATTCAGAGGCATCATACTGTGCTGGTGTCTTCAGCAAGCCCAAGATCACTGCCTCCAAATGACCTGAGAGAGCAGACTTGAGTGCTGCAGAAAGTTCCTGTAAAATAGATGGGACGATGGAAGAAAATAAATTAAAGCTCACTTCTGATCTCCAGAGAATTTAACCTGCAGGGCTTTAAGTCTCCAAGCTTGCAGCAGTATTTCTTACACAACAGACAAGAAAACAGAAACATAAAGAGCTTTCTGGCTGTGAAAGCCTAAGAAAGAAATTAGAGCAAGGTGTTTTTTTTCCAATCCTCTGAAAACAAGAAGAAATGCACCAGTGTATGACAAAGTGGGAAGCACAGTGCAGACACATCTGAGCAGCTTCACTCCAGTGCTGAAGCAGTGATGCTTTGTTGGAGCTAATAAGCACAGATGGATCTGAGTTTGACTCCCTGTGGTCAGTGCTTCCCCATCATACTCCCACAGTTTTCCCAGCAGCACTGCATTATTTGTGTTTTTCCTCTTATCCCAGCTCTTTACTAGCTAAGACTTGGGAAAATTGACTGCACACTTATTCCACTGCAAGGCCCAGTTCCCAACCAGCTAGCTGAGGAGATAAAAAAATCATCCCTGACCACTGAAAAATTATGCCTGTCTTCAAGGAAACTATCAGAAGATTGTAGCCTAAATTCCTATTGTTAATTGCCAGTCAGTCCTATAAAAAGAAATAGTCACTGCAGAGCATGCAAATCTGCACCAAACAGATCCTATGTCCTCTTATGGGTTTCAGATGCAACTTGAATTATGTTAAGTTATCAGCTTCCCTGTAGTGTATGCTACAAAGTTGAAATTCCTGGGACCAAGCCTGTGGTTCACACAGATCCATGTATTCCCTAAGCTGAAGTTAAATCTGTAGCACTCAGAAGGGAATTGCTGCATTTCAATTGCTGGTTTCTCACTAACAATCACTGATCTGCAGAGGCAAGGGAAAGGAGATAGAGAAAGTGACCTCAGCTGAATTGCAGAGAAGTGCCAGAGATAATGAGGCAAGGCATTTAGGTAATTTCCAGAGTCACCCACTTAATCCAGGGCACTACTTTGTGCTAATACTGCATGCACTTACTGCATGGATCAACCAAGAGAGAGAATGGGGGTTTGGGGCATCTGGCTGCTTTAGACCAAGAAACATTTTAGTACAACTACTCCATTTAGGATACAATGCTCCAGCCTTTATTTGGCTGAAAATGGGCTCTTCAGATCTGCCACAGGAAAGACAGCACATATCTCTATAATAAATTTTAAGGAACATGCTGCCCAGAGAAGTTGAGGCTGGCTGGAAATGTTTAAAAGGCCAGGCAGGATGAGGCTTTGAGCAACCTGGTGTCCATCTTGGGAAACAAGGCTCCCCTCCAACCTAAAGCAAAGGTTTCCATCAGACACTGCTCATCCCAAAAGAATTAAGAGAGGTAGACTATGTGACATTTAAAAATTACTATCTATCAGTAATTTCTATTGGGATCTGTTAGATCCTGCAACACACAAAGCAAGCAGCCCAGTACAGCACAACACATTGCCAACAAAATCTGCACAACTGCTGGCAAAGAAAACCACCAGACACTGTCCCTACAAGATATACCTACGTGTCTTTTCCCATCCCACTTCCTCCTCACACGTTTATCTCCCTGAGTGGTTTCTACTGCACATTCCCATTCTTTATATGACTGTTTTATTCTTTGGCACTTGTTAAACTTCTGATAAATTCAGTTTGTTCTTGGGTCATAGCAAGGAAAAAAGTGAGAGAGAAACATGAAAAAAGTTGCAGATTTTCTTGACTGTGCCTTTTTGCATGTGTCATGCAGAACACTTAACAAAGCTTTAAGCAACACATTTCATGACTGGGGTCCATTTATGTGCAGATTGTCCCAGTGTCCCCAGGGAAGGATGTGCAGACATGTGCACACATGCACATGCTGTGCCTCTGCATATGCTTCTATCAGTCATGCACAAAAGCTGGTGAACTTCCAAAATTTAAATCTACATTTAAATACATTTGGTTTCAGATGAGTATTCTGTGATGCTACTGGAGGACTACCATTTGGGGTCTGGCAAACCTGGAAGAGATACATTCATCATAATCTGAGCTCTATATAAGTTTCTTCTTTTTCAGCATGAAACTTCAAATAAGGTAAGATTCTCAAAACTTCAAAAGGGAAGAACTCTTGCCTCCCAGACAGCAAGACTCATTTTACAGAATTCTGCATAATTCTTACTAATTTCTCTCCATCAGCAGATCAGTACCAAAGGTATTTCTGCCAGGATAATTTTTAATGACAGTTCAACTCATCACATCACTATTCCACAGCTGCAGTGCTCATAGCAGAACTGACTGCAGTCCTTTCTCAGCTAAGTTAGAAACAGAACACTTCCTGTATGCTGAGTTGTCTTAACAAAATAAACAAAAAATCCAACACCCCCCAAAAAATATAAACCAACCAAAAGAAAAAAAAAAACAAACAACCCCCTAAAGCATCTCTCTTTCATTTTTTCCTTCAAATGGAGGTATTTCATGCCAGTTACTTCTTAGTATTTTTAGTACATTTCACCAGGGAATCCTGAGGTGATTTCTGAAGGTTTTAGGACACCACCATCTCCAACAGATTCCAGTCCCAATTGTGCATATTCAACAAATTTCAAAGTTCTACCAGTCCTAAACTGTGACAGCATGGACAAAGTAAATGCATCATGAATCTCAGTGAAAAGACAAACCCTGAAAAATCTAATTTTCCACAAGGAAAATATTCAATAATTAACATTTCTTCATGTTTTACTACCTTTTTGGTTCTCCTCTGATAGGCAAAAGCAATGTCCTGCCTCTGCTCATTGTTGCGGTTTGTCAGGATGTTGATGATGGTGACCTCATCCACACCTACAAAGACACAGACAGGAGTTAGAGAAGCTTCCCTGTCCCTGGTTTTGTGTCAGGATGTTCCCCAACACTCCAAACACAGCACATGTGCTGTCTGGAGCAGAGCTCAGCAGCTCTCACCAGTTAGTGCTGATCCTGTCCTGGCTCTGGGGGAAAAGCCACCAATAAAAAGCCACCCAGATTTCTGATGGGATGCAGATCTTTGGACTCACCTCAAAGGCTAGTTTGTGACCAGCTCTGTCACTGTCTTGTGCTTCACTTGTGTGTCTGTGCACTAGTTTTCAAGCACTCAGAATTCTGCTAAAAGCTGCTCAAGAACACAGACTTGAAAACTTCCACTGTCCTGTAATTTTAGTGTAATTTAATTTAAGCAGTTATATTTTCTATTTAAGCCATTTAATCCACCACTCCAAACACGGAAATGGGAAATAAACCAGTATATTTAATTCAGTATGTTTCAGAGGCTCAAAAGACAGAAGGGATTTTTGACACTGGGAGAACTAAGTATGTGCTGCTTCTTTTTGAAATCACTGCAAGATCCATGCTGAGCTGTAACTGGCATGTGGATGCCCAAACTCCCAACTTATCTTTTAAGTGAGCTACATAGCTGCAAAGTTTTAGGGAAATCATTTTAGTTTTAAGGGAATCATTCCAAGTCCAAGCACTTCAGTGCAACTGTCAGCTTTTGAAGTAAACAGGTGGCTCTAATCTAGAGGTCAGAACAAGCCCAGAGCTTCACCTCCATTCTCTCTGCTTAATAAAAGTATTATGACTAGCTTCTTTCACACTTGCATACATATCAGTGTAAAAGATGATTTCTTGATAAAAAACCCCAGAAAGTAAGCCCTGGATCAGCAGCTACTAGCAGGACTCAGATCCCTGCCAGAATCCATTTCTCTTCCCTGTTACCCAGAGTAACCTGAAACAAAGAACTGCAACAGATATTATAAAAACAAATCATTAAAGTAGGAATCTTGCAAAAAACCTTTTAGCCCCTAGCTGCAGAGTCTAAAATTATAAGTCAAATGCAAAAATTCTCTCTTTCTTCACCACATTTTTCATGATGAAATACTACACTTGGTAGCCCTTAGCTTGTGCTGAGGCAGACCTACATCAGTGCTCTCACACAAGCTTGGCCTGCAAATGATGCCATAAGGCCCTGGAAAGCATCATGTGTCTAAGTTACAAACTCTGAGTCAAAAACAGGCTGACTGCACATTTCAGCCATAGTCTACTCCCACACATTTTAAAATGTTCCCACATTATAAGAGAAAACAAATTCTCCCTGTCCAGAAATGGCCACACACAGACATTGAGCCTTTCAGCTGTTACAGGCCCACAGCACAAGCCAGTGCCTTAAGCTTTTTAATAAATTCTGAATTTAAACCATTCTTGGCATTCACAAAAGCAAATGACATTTTTAAGTTGTACCACAATTGCTACAGATTAGAAGTTCACAAATGACTGACTGCATCCAAGTTTCTTATATGCATGCTATGGAAATATGAAGTGAACTCATTGCTCTGGCATTCAGTGGAAATAAAGTGCTTTTCCTTCATTCACACTTGGGAATCATGCTTCATGCACAGGATGCTGACTCACAGCTGCTGAGGTGGGGCAGAGCAGGAGCAGCTCAAGCACTTTGCTGTTTGCTGAAGTTTCTGAAAGCTTCAAGGCAATGAAAGAGAGTTTATTTCCAAATTTATTCTGGCTAGGCAGATTTTTATCCCTGCATTTCTACCAGTGGGGAATGGAAAGGAAAATTCTGCTTAATAATAGCTTTTCTTGTGGAAGAGGCAATGTAATGGCAATGGCAAGCTCACAGTGTTGGAGCTCAATCAGCAAAAATGAGGAAATGAACATGAATGGGGTCAAAGGGAGAATTTAGATTAAACAAGACTGTAATTTCAGCTCTGCTATTTTGCTTAGCAACGGTTCACCAAACCCAAACCATGTTGCAATGAGATATTTCATTAGTGACAGTTTGAATGTTTGGAATATGTGACTGATGCAGTTTGGTGGATTTCAGGCATTGCCCTCTCTCACCAGCAAGCCAGCAGATAGCCTCTAAAAACCTTTAGTTCATAATCTTAAAATCTCTTTCATGAGATATGGGCATGTTGGATGTACTACATACACAGAAGACCTTTCTGTAAAATTGAATTGACTGGTTTATGTGTTATCATTGTTTTACCAATTTCTGGATATAATGAATTTATTACAGATCTATGTTCTAAGCCCTTTCCTACAACAAACCTGTGCATGAATTCTGTCACCCATGGAATAAAAAAGTATCCCATGAAACCTCAACAGAAGGCTGCAAGTAACAAATATTCACAACCTAGTCTGACAAAATTATTTAACAAGTACTTGAGACACACTAAGTGTCAATGCTAGGAAATAACTCTGAAACAGAAAAGAGACACTTAAACAACTGTCTTTGCTACAAGAAAAAAAGGAAATCTAACATAAGCTCTGTTAGTGCCCTTCCAGATAGTTCCTTCTGTTTAGGTTCATGTACATCAGCTAATCTATACACTGAACACAGTAGAGCATTATACAGAAATCAAACAGCTTCTTGTCCTATGCAGCAAAAAGCCAACATTTACAAAGGACATGCCAAGGCACTCACTAAATTGGATGCAGAAACATTAAAGAGCATAAAAATGAAACATAGCCATGGCATTTATACCAAAAGGAACAAGCCAGAACTTTAACAAGTTATTTGCATGATGCAACCTCTAGGTTGGACAATTGCTAACTACAAGGTTTTATATAACCTGGAGTTGTTTTTGCACTTTTCCCTTCCTAGGCTGGTGGATATATATAAACCCCCTACATTTAACTCAGCTCCACTTAAAGCCCTGAAAAGGGCTGGACAATGTATTTGTGCAGTATAGTTTTTGCAGGTAGATCTAACCCAAATAAACACATCACAGTATTTTCCAGAGGCCCAACAGATGGCTTAGCAACCTCTGAGGAGTTAATCCGAAGAGTGTGAATGAAAGCTGAAATATTTAGATATTACACAGAGCAGAACAGTCACACACTCTGCCCAATATCTTTGCACTTACAGGGTTCAAAATCTAACTTGGTCAAGATTTCATCAGCGCAGCCTGAGGAATCCAACACCTCCTAAAGTAGATTTCCTCCAGTAAGGCTATCAAAATGTTGGTGTTGAAACAGAGTTTTGTTTTGTGTTTTGCAAGCCAGCCCTCTACCTTAGCACAGAATGGAAGCCCCAGCCCCTCCTGCTCACCCACCTTTGGTCTTGATGGCTGTTTCCAGGGCTGCAGCGTCCCGGTCAGCATCAAAGTTTGAGTAAGCCTTCACTGTGGCATATGCACTTGGAGGGAGAGAATGCTGGGAGGACAAAAAGAACAAAAAATCCTTCAGAGTTCAATTGTGCAACTAATAAAACACATGGCTCTCCATTACCTGTATTCAGCCCAATGATTAAATGCAAGAACTACCTGTGAAAATGGAATTCTGCTAAGAGCCACTGAACTCTCTTCTCCTCAAGTGTATTGCCCAGAAATCCACTCACAACATACTTATTATAACACAGAATATATACAAATAGATATTTTATTTAATGCAGCAAAAACCCAACACCTCCCAGGTTCACTCACTAAACTTCAATATTCGAAAATCTGGAGTTTTCTGGCTAGATCTGAAGAAAAATTACTAGAGAAAGTTAATTACAAGAAAGTTAAATTTCTACAGTGTTTTAGATTTGAAGTCAATATTCTACTTTTGATTATAGCCTGCAAAAAAATTTAAAAAAGAAGGAAATTGAAGATTGACAATGATAAAGTCATAAAAAGTTTTGTGCACTATCACATAAACTTTAAAGATAACACAAAAAAAAAAAATTCTATTTAAGGCCATAGTTCTAGAAAGCAGAAATTAATTACAATTTTTTGAAACTCTTGGCCTCCAGATACTTGTTTTAAGCAGTATGAAGCTTGCAAAACCAAATGACATTTCAAATTATCTCTGCTAAGAGGACTTGCAGGTAAGCTCACTTAGTAAACAGATGCAACATTTTCCAAGTTACCAGATTTTATCAGTGTTTATTATGGTCCACTCCTGGGGATTATAGCTGTAAACAGAGGGTGACCAGAACAGAGATTCAACTCTTCTCAGCTGCTTCAGTGTAAGCTAACAGCTTGTTATCACCTCCCAGGGCAAAGTTAAATTAAAGCAAGGATTTTCATACAAGTAGCTGGATAATATTCACAAATCCCACTCTGCTCAGTTCAATTTAGACACCTAGACCTTTGGCAGAGAGGTAGAGCTACCAGCACCTGAAATTGCCACAACCATTTCTTAAGCTTTCCTGGAAAAGATCCCCAAGAAACTTTTTTTTCCATCTCTAACTCCAAAAGGAAGTCGGGTTCATGAACAGAACTAAGATATCCTGATACCCCTGGAAAATACTTGTACATGCAAATTTTTAAGAGGATAGGTTTTAACTAAAAAATTCCCTGGTTTCTGACTACCCTATCCCTGTAGAGGTCACACTGTTCTGTACAGATTCCTCTGGCAGCTGCCCCTGTGCCTTCTGGAGACAGTCTGCTTTATGCTGTGGAGCTAGGGAGTCAAAACAGCACCAATAAACTGAATCCTTTTCTTTTGTCTCTTCCCATCAGTTCAGCAAAGTGGCCCCAGTCTGGCCCAGAGCCACACCACAAACACAGCCTTGCCTTTTAGTGGATCAACTGGCAATTGAAACAGTAAATGGAGACATGCAATGCAGCCTCAGAGAAATCTGTGTGCCTGAAGGATTGCTCAGCCAGGCATCCATCATCCTGGGGCACTGCTTGTTAACCAGCATCTGGAGAATCTGAAGCAAGTCACCTGATGACCTTTCCTTCCACCCAGCTCTAAGAATTTTCTGAGTAATTTGGATGGAGTAGTTTACTGTAAAGATGATAGCACAGCATATTTGCAATTTGGGGCTGGTTTTCCTCTGCCCCTCCACTCAAGGCATGTACCAAGTCAGCCTGAGTTTCCCTGAGAACCTGACAGGTCTTATCAGGGTGATTGCCAACGAAATAGAGCCATTTAAATTCCAAGCTGTTCATTACTCTGGTACATTACTGTACCACAGTACCAGTACTGTATATTTTCAGTCAAGACAGCTTTCAAACTGACTTTCCATTTAGTTCATTCTTTACAATGAGGCAGTAAAAGTCCAGATAATGTGCAACTGCACCACCTATCTGGGCCAAACTAAAGCAGAGAAATTGGTTTTCCCCCATGCATTCAGTGTGCTTCAGAGGTCCTCCAACTGCTTTACTTCCTCTGAGCTTAATAAATTTATTCCTATTGGGAAACATGAGGGAGATGGAAATGCTGCCATGAAACAGTGTTCAAATCTGACTCTTGCAAATACTTGCAAGCATTGAGGAAGAAACATTTCTGCTTGTGAGAATAGATTGCTTAATTATTATTCCAAAAGTAATTCTCCATTGAAATACACAACTATGAAAGCTGAAGACTTGACTGCTTTTGCACCACAAAACCAGTTTTACTACTTACCTACAGTGCACTGGCCAGCTCTTCCACAAACATAGTCTGGTATAATTAATTTTGCAATAAGTAACAAAAACTGGCAAAACATTTGCTTGTACCAAGCTCAGATGCACAACTACCAGCTGTAAGATTTATATGTGTAGCAAGTTCATTAGAAATGTGATGAAATAATGCATGGATAGGATTCACTTCCTCTTCAGTGACAGTCACAGAACCACAAATTAATGGCACAATATGCTGATACCACACTGGTCATCTACCATCTAACTGCACCTTAAGAAATTAAACAGAGACTGTGGCTTTCTGGTATTTCAATAAAACTATAAACCAAGTGCAGACGTGGAGAAAAATATACAATCCATAATAAAACAGAATATGAGAAAATAAGTTTGAGAAAATAAATTTTTTCACGAGCTAGTTCAGTTTTGGGGATATTAATTACAGGAATTAGATCCCCAATATTTTTGCTCCCATAATGTTCTCAATTTTTAAATGGGAAAAAAAAAAAAAAGAAACTCAGAGGGTATCAACAAAACCAAATACATTTCCATCTTCTGTTCATCCTTAACTCACTTGTTCCTTTGGAAGAAAAAGGGACACAGATGCAAACCAGCCATTGTTTGACCTGTGATCTCTTTGATGAGGCTCAGCAGGAGGATACTGCTGGTGCTGCTGGCCAGTCAGAAGAGCTCTCATTAAATCATATAACTGTCCTATGGTTTACAGCTGGTTTGTGGATGAAAACTTATCACTGCTGATTAGGTTTTTAGCCAATAAAAGTTTATGAGATGTGTGGAATCTTGTAAACTGTACAGCTCAGAACAATTGTTGGTGCAGAAGTCCTGTAAAAGGAAGATGAGATTCAAGTAAAATAAACTTTTCTTGCTTAGATAAAAATACTTACATCTCCTTCAAGGGTGAGTTTGCTTAAAATTTCATGAACAGTGGACATCTTGAAAGAATGCTGCAGGAAGAGAAAAAAAAAAACCAAGTTGATTTAATATATTTACAGTTACAGCAGTCTTGAAGCATTATAGTACTTCAAGTGACAGTCCAATGGATCTGCTAATACCAAGCAGGAAAGAAGATTTAAGAGTTTCCAAACCACACCACCATGAATAATGCAACAAGAGGCCTTCATTCCATGAAAAATCCCTAAACAAGCATTTTTTATTTTAGATACTTAAACAGGATACCTAAACTGAAAACTCAGGAAAATTATTGAGAAACAACATAGCTTGGTCCAGCTCAAAGTCAAAGAATAGCAACAAGTAGTAGAATTTAAATCACATGCCCAATTCCTCAAGTACTCAGGAAATGCAGTGGAATTATTTCTTTCCTTGCAGGCATTTTACAAAATGATAACCCTGTTTAATCTTTAAAACTAGATGCTGGGCCTTGTGGTTTTGTGGTAGCTCTCCAGAACCACTCAGTAACAGGATTATCAGAGATGAGGTAGTAAGGACTCCAAAAAGAAGAGCTATTGTGGCAAGTTAATATCAATGCTCCATTGCCAGGACCTGAATAACAACTTCCTTGTATATGTAAAAAAATCCTGGGAAAATCCTAACCCTGAGATGGATTATATACATTGCAGAAATAAACACTGATGTGATAAAAAGTTCCAATACTTCACCTTTTTCAAACTGTGGTTTCTGGTCAGGGAGTTTCCCAGAGCTGTATCAGTGTTTTAGTGAAAGGGTCCCTCAGTTTAGGGACAAAGGTTGCAAACCAGGGGCAATATTTAAAAGGCTTGATGCATTCCCAAAAGCCTGCTCTCAAATTTCTCTACAGAAAGGATAGACATTGCTACTCACACTGCTACCCAGTCACCCAGGATGGCACCTGCAGCAAACACTATTTGCTGCTGAAATTAAAGCTTTTTTCCAAGGACCTCTACACCCAGCTGCAGACAGCATTAACAAACAGGGAAGAGAGCTGACTTAGGAAAGGAGAAAGGGCAGCAGCACCTCAAAACCAGTGACATTCCACTAATAGAAAAGTGAACCTGATACCAAAATTGCCCTGTTTCCAGCTGGGTGCCACACCCTTCACTTCCACAGCCCAGTTACTTGGCTCTGTGCCCCCCCAGACAACTCCCAGCTATTGTGCAGCCAGTCCTGGCTGTGTCCTTTCAACTGGTTTTTCAATCCTCCACCAGTCACTCCTCTGATAAGATGGGGGTTTCCTTGGTACCAGCCACCCAGGCCAATTTCCCAGAAAAACCAATCTCCTTTCCACTCAATGACCAATTAAGAGCTTGAAGAACCAGAAAAGTTTGGAATAGTTTCATGATAATGGTAATCTGGTTAAAATGCTAGGGAAAAGTGGCAGGATTTTTTTTTTAATAAATTAATGAATTATTTTTATTTTTAGCTCCTGTAAAGAGAAAAGCAAAGAAATCTTTACTTTTGGCAAAAATAGCTAGTGCTACAAGAATAAAACACAGCAGCAAAATTACAGTACTTTTGTAGTCTAACTGCTATCTAACATTTCCTCACTTAGAACACAGAAAGAGAATCTTCCTCTTCTGAAACAATCTAGGTTTAAGTAACAAAAGCAACTTTATTTCAACAAAAAGTAAGATTCCGGTGGAAGAAAAGTAAGACAGAGAACAAAAATGACAGTCATGCACTGATATATTTGAGAATAAATGTTTTTTCAGAGGTAAAATCCAAGCCAGGCCTTTAAAGAAAGACTGCAGAAGTTGTAATAAGCTGTTATCTGCTGTTGGCATTATTAATCATAGTTGTTGGAGGGGACTGGTATACATTCCTGAGTTATGGAATTCCTAATGTTTCCGCTTCATAAAATGAAGAGCCTATCTGTGAGACCTTTGTACTCTGACAGTATTTCAACTATTACCAAAGATAAGCAACTGAAGTCCTTTAGTCTTTTTTGTCACAAAGGAAACACCAGTGAGAGCTGAAGCAAATCAGCTGCAGCATAGCCTTTCACATGAAAAAAAAAAAAAAAAAATACTGAACAGCTTTTTGCAAGATTGATGTTTCTAAATCAATTAAAAACCACACTGAATCAGGTTTGCTGGAACAAAACATGTGATCAGAGTGGAGGAACAGAACTAACACACCCTCACATAGAGTTGGAACTCCAGGTTCATATTACCAGAACACAACAATGCCATAGCAACTAACTGCCCATCAACAGCAAGCTGGCAAAAGAAGAAAAAAAAAAAAAAAAAACAACTGAGTTCTTGCAAGAATCATTGCAGAGAAAGATTTTTTTACCTTGAGAACAAACATAGCTCTTGCCACACCCTGCTCTGTAAAGCACTTGTATTTCAGCACAGACTCTCACTGTTCTCTGATGGATGGACTGATTTTATCTGCTGTAGTTTTTTGGCAAGTTCTGGATGGGTTTCAACATGTAAATAGAAAATACTTGCACTAGCCTGTTCTTCCTTACACTGGAAAGGAATCAAGTTTTACCTTCCAGCTGTAAGCTAATGCTTCACCTTAAGGCATTTCTACAATTTCTAAATGCACATTACACAATCTGAATCATATTATTCTGCTAAAACAGATGGCATGTTTTGGTTTACAGGTCTATTATTATTATACTGGCCCAGTCTCTATTCACCAACTTATCCCTGAAACTCCTTGTTAATGGAAGAACACATGTTTAAAAGCAGGCCCAGGGCTGCTCACACACATGGAGAAATGGAAAAAAACCTTGTGTTCCAAGGAAAAGTTTCAGGTATGCACAAACAACTGCATTGCTCAATAAGCAGAGTTAGCATTTTAAGGAGCATTTATTATAGTAGGCAGAGATGTTGAGCAAAGGGTGCTCCCAGACATCTGAGCCAAGCCAACAGCATCCCCAGAGTGAGAGAATGGAAACTCTTCCACTTGGAGCACATTTGTGTCCAAAAACTAGGGCAAGCCTGTTAACAGAGGTAGATGAGGGAGATGAGGATCTGCAGCATCTGCTGTAAATGAATCAAAGGCTCAAAATCACTAATTTATATAGAATGCTAAGCAGGAGTAGAAACAGGCAAGGCTCCATCTCACCAAACCACCCGATAAGATTTAGCACATCATTTAAAGCCACTGTTTGGAGCAAAAAACCTCAAAAACCTTTAAAGAAAAGCATTTCAAAATCTATTAATCTGCACTACCACAAACATACTTGAACAATTTTCTTCCACAGGCATTGCTAATAACCCAGGAAGTTCCATTCCAGGAAGATACCATGTACATACAAAATTAAAGACTTTTGTTTCTTTAAATTCAAGCTATTCTCATTTTTGAGAATTTACAAGAAAACTTCTTTGGGTTTGGGGTTTTTGTTTGTTTTTATTTTTGTGGGGCTTTTTTTGTTTGTTTTGGGTTTTTTTTCTTTGTCAAGGCAAACTACACCAAATACTGGCCAAAGGAAACTCTGCCCACTAGGGCTGCTGATCAAAACCAGCTCTAGCAGCAGAAGGCACACACAGGGATGAGTCACTCAGGGACATACTGGTTCCAGAAGTTTTTCACTCTTGAGCTGTACATCGGGTCTAGATATAGCATTTGAATATGAATATAAGAACTAATGCTAAACAGAAGTAAAGCTGTCACATACAAGCACACAACTCACTTCTGCAAAACTATCCTGAAGTAATTTCACTTCTCCTTCAGTTAAAACACCTGGTAACATTCCCCTGCCCTACCTCCCGTCCTCACTGGAAGCGGTCCCGCTGACAGTGCAAAAGGCGCAGCAGGATCCCCGCAGCTCCGCTCCTGGCCGGGCAGGGTGGGAGCAGAGCCACGCCCGAGCCCGGCTGAGCCAGCGGGGAGGCGCAGGGGCTCCCGGAGCATCGCCCAGGCACCGCCCTGCTGGGCTGCCAGGGTGGGAAGGGAAGGGGCCGCTGACCTGGCGGGCTCGGGGCTCCGCCGTGCCCGCGGGAGCAATTCCAGCCCCACTCCAATTGAATGAACCCCGCCTTCGGCGAGCCTGGCTGGGCGGCACAGCTCCCCGCGCCGGGAAGCGAACGGACAGCACCACGGGCAACCCAGCGGAGCCTTTGTGCGCCTTAACGACGAGAAGAAATGACTATCCGGGGAAGTTTGACTAAGTTTGGGACCAGTTCCTTTTTCCTGAGCGCTGTCGCCACAGCCAGCGTTGCTGCGGGGCGCATGAAGCTTCCCGAGGGCTGCCTCGCCCACGGCCCCACCGTCCCGACGTGGAACCGAGCACAGAAAAATAACAGGCGGGGAGGGCTGGAGGAATAGGAGCCGGGCGCGGGAGGGGCCAGCAGCCCCCAGCCCGCTCCGCATCCTGCCCGCACCGCGCCCGCAGCCCGGCCCCGCAGCGCGACCCCCGCCCGCAGCCCGGCCCGGCCCCGCTCCTGCCTCCCCCGCTGCCGCCGCGGGCTCACCTGGCTGGGGCGGGCGCGGTGGCTCTGCCGGAGATCGGGCGGCTCCTCGGGCGGCTCTGCCAGCGGCTGGGGCCCGCAGCACTCCGGGCGGGGTTTTGTAGGGCCGGGCGGGCCCTTCCCTCCCCGGCTCCCCCCGGCACGGCGCTGACTCACCCGGCCGCGCCCGGCTCCGGCGCAGGACAGGGACAGGGACAGGGACGGGGTGGGCAAGGGTAGGGCAGGAGCAGCCTCTCCCTCCGCAGCCGTGCCCCGCCGGGCGCCCAGAGGGCTCCTGAGGTTGCGGAGCCGCCGGGAGCAGCCCTCACCCTCCGTGCCCCACTTCTTGCAGATGCGGCCCCGCTCGCCTCTCTCCCAGCGCTGCTGGGGCAGCAGGTGGCTGCAGCCCGTGCTTTGAGCCCCTCAAAGCAAGGCGGCCGTGACTGTGCTGGGGCTTTGGGGCAGAGCACAGCGCCCAGACCCCGAACGCCCCCGCAAGCCGGGCACTCCCTGCCCCGCTGTGAGAACTGGGCTCATACACAGCAGAACAAGACCCCTGCAGTGTGCAGGTGGGGCCCAGCCTGCTTCCTGCAAGCCTAAATGACGTCTGGCAAAAGCAATAAATGCTAGAAGAATGAGACATAAGCTCTGCTCTGAGGCTGACTGAATCATGCTCAGATAACCCGAGCAGGCCTACCACACCCAACACAGGGACAGCAATCAAAGCTTCTCCCAGCCGGATAAGTGAAAACTCAATTACAGAGTCCCAGGTGGTACACTTGTAACAAATGACAAATATAGTTTAAAAGTATTTGCAGATCTTCAGCTGGATCACTTGAGATGACTTTCACCTCAACAGCATGGACAATTTACAGTTAAATAGTGCAGAAAAAACCAAGTGCTTCCCACTCCCAATACAATCAGTTATTCCTGTAACTTTCTTAATCGCCTGCAGGTGAATCGATGTACATAGTTCTTTCAAGAATGTGTCATCACCCAGCCGATTTGATTCTGCAGAGATGTTTGTCTCTGCCAGTAGAAGTATTTTTTGTAGGCATAGAGATGGCAGACATGGAGTAAAAAAGTTTTAGGCTTAGCCAGGTGCATAAAAACAGTGGTGGCAAAAGCTGGCAAACATGAAAGAGACAAGAACACACAGACACTAATTTCTGGGATGAAACAAGATCAGCAGTGCAAAAAGAGAGAAATATTAGGAAATACTACGCTCAACTTCAAACATGGAGGCAACAGAGTGGATGCATGAAGTGGTCATTCTAGAAGGTGAAAATAATGTTAATGCACCTTTTCTGGTTAAATAGAAGTGACATGAAGGGGAGAGCCACAGGAAAAGGCATATAATGGAGCAGTGTTTGTCAGAAAATGTCAGTGCCAATATTGCATTAGTTTTGACACATTAGCCTTGTTTATGGCAAGGCCACTGTGGTTATTTCTGTGTATTAAGGAATCCGTCTTTCAAAATTAATTCCTGGTTATCCCACTTCAACCAGTATCTGTCACTAACAGTTAAATAATTTCCCCCTGCTTTTCAGGTTTCTTAGGAAAAAAATATCACTGGCAACTTGGAAATGTTATTCACAGATCAAAAATACTTACAGTCTAGAAGTAACAACCCTTCTGTACTGCAGTGTTCATTAGAGGCTTTAAACACGGATTTGCAGCCAGAGAGCTAATTTCCCTCCTAATGGCTGCATAATCCCTCAGGGGACAGTGTTTTTAACTCCCATCTCTTGTCAAACATTCTTAATACAAAGGCTGAAAAGCATAACCACACCATCCTCAGCTAAAGAAAGTGTTTTCAACATATACACTGCATTTTTGTATACAGTCTGCTGAGTCACATATTAGAATTGAGGAGGAACATAATCATTATTAAATCATTTATCTTTCAGTCCTCTACTGCAGCCTGTTTCAATGACACTACTGCTTCCACTTCCTTAGAAATTTACCTTTTTAACAATTCAATACTTAAAATATGAAGTAGATCATATATCACCATTAATTTTGGCTAACTACATCTTCATATGAACAGTTTGCAATAAGTTTTGTATCAAGCATGCTGTTACTATAACCAACAGCTTCAGTAATGTCTCAAACATCCAACTCAATCATCAGTTATTCAACCTCAGAATCACTCACCTCAGTTCAAAATAGACAGGAGCCTCTCTGAACTTATACAAACTTCAGGGACTGCTGAAGCTATTTCAAAAGAAAAAGAAGATTGACAATAGAAAAAACCCCAGTATATTCAGAGTCATGAAGATACAAACTTACTCAAACATGTTACAAATTCCGTCAATTGCTCTCTGTATATGTAGGTCAACTGGCATCAAAGGCACTCGTCCCAGCTGGGGAATTTAAGTAGTTGAACAGCAGAAAACAGTCACACTTTTGGCAGAACAGCCAAACCCTAATAACAAAGCCATTGATCCTGCCCATGGAAATATGATATATTCTTCATACCTTCAAGGAAAATGTCTGCAAAACCAGTGATATAAGGAAGGCAGAAGTCAGAGTGAACAAACAGGAAAGCCTTCTGTTATCTGCCAAACAGGGAAAGGGAATTAATTAATGGGAAATAAGCAGCCAAGTGTATCACCTTTTAAAATGAGACCTAAGCCTGTATGTCATATAGGATATTTCTGAGGATTTAACCAGAACTTGGAGGGCTTGTATAGCACCTATTCCAAGGGGTTCTGGTCCATGACCACTGCTCCTGAGCAGTACTGCCAGCTTTAGGCTGGATAAAGGGCTGAGACAAGGACTGCACTTACTGCAAGCCCAGTGTCTCTCTGTGTCTGCCTCACAGGTATTTACTGGAAGAAACAGGCTTCAGATAGTAAGTCAGTGCCAAGAAAGGTTTTCAATTTATTTTCACATTGTTTGGCCCCTGCACTCCTTTAAAATATCTGTATAGAAGGTGATATTTTAAATTGCCAGCCACTCGTTCAGCTGCAATTCCCTGTCTGGGACCTGGCTTCCTGCATGCTGACCACAGCAAGCCAGGAGAGCACACTTTGCTTGGCTGGGGCTGCACAGAGTCCTGTGGATGGAAAAACAAATACAATTGTGCCAACTTCCCATTCTTCCTTCTGATTGCTCTCTGTGATTGATCTCCAGCCTCTAGTCTATGGACATGCTGTAGGTGCATTTGTTCCATCCTCTCAGTGACATTACCATTGCCAACTCTACCATTCTTTTGTTATTGCTTAATATTGTTTGATACTAATTTTATCTTTTTTTTTTTTTTTCTCCCTCGTTGAATTCAATATACCATTTTCTTCTACCTCACCAACATGATTTTTCCTGTCATTATCTTCTTATCATATTACTGAAGGCTTGATATGCTTAACTTGAATATTCAGTTTAAGTACCCCTCTGATTCAAATTTATCTTTGCAATAATATCCTTGCATGTGGGGTCACTCCAGCTGATTTTTCTCTCACTTCTATTTTGCTTCTCCTCCTACACAGATCTTGCTCACCTCTTTCAGGACACTGTCTACAATCAATCAACACCACATTAACACTGGAGGTATGAGGGACACAATTCTGTCAATATGTATTGCTTCAATTAAAAGAAAGAGAGAGGGGAGGGAACAGGAAAAAGAACTTTCTGGTCTAGGTGTGACTGAGCCTCTATTTAGTGTTGCTCCCTGATTGTGTTGCAAGAGGATAATATAAATTCCATTCTGATAAGCATATGGATCAGGCAGACCTCTGGGTGTTGTTTTTGCATCTTGATTATTTGTGTCTAATTTGGGAACTGCCATGACACAAATACACATGGATTTGTTATTGCCTCTCATGGTAATTACAGGTTACAAAGACAGTTAAGTATAACTTGGAAGTTGTGCTAGTTGTGTT
This sequence comes from Oenanthe melanoleuca, assembly GCF_029582105.1. Classification (NCBI taxonomy): domain Eukaryota; kingdom Metazoa; phylum Chordata; class Aves; order Passeriformes; family Muscicapidae; genus Oenanthe; species Oenanthe melanoleuca. Next base: position 2,633,433 of record NC_079344.1, on the reverse strand, counting down.
CCCAGGGTAACAACTTGGGAAGTTACTGTGTCTATGGCTGCAGATGAGAGAAGGAAGAACTCCTGCTCTGCACATCTACACTGTATTAGTAAAACTCTATAAACACTGAAAGGATCATTTTGCTTGGGAGAAGGAGAATTGTGTTCTGTGTTGTTTGGCTTTTTGGGGAGAGGGTGGAGAGAGTTTACTCTGAATATTACAGAACTGTAATCCCACATTTTTGAAAAATAGACTGACTACCAGAACACCAGTGCCAACTTTTATCTAACACAATACCAGAGAAGCAGACATCTTGTTAGGTGCTCCACCTAACAACCTAAGCCCTCAGATCAATTCTATTCTGTGCACTCTCATTCTTACACTACATGCACATTCCTGCACAAATGTTATTCTCCACTCAGAATTTAATTTACTTGAAATAATCCCTTTTAAAAAGCAAGACTTAATCTCTGGAATGATCTTCTGTGTTGGCCAGATCTCTAGTATTTTGTTACTTGTGTGTTCTACAAATGAAGCATTATAATAGGTAAGGTGGCTGGCATTGCTGGTTCAGTCTGGGAACAGAGAGTGAATGTAGGCATAAGCAGTGTGCTTATGAACAGACCATGCAGGTTAAACACTGGCTCCCTGGGCTGCCTGCCTTGCAGTGCTGTGGTTTGCTGTATGATCTCAGTTACCTTCTGACTGATCAGGCCTCATCTTTCTACTGTTAATTCTTCAGAGCAAAGTTTAAGCATTGCATCTGTTAAAGAAAATGGTAAACAACGTTAATTATTTCATCAAGATACAAAAGTAAATTAGACTCATCAAATTCTTTCCAGTTTACCTTCACCTGTTTCATACAAAGTCTATGTTACAAGAAAGGTGATGTAACCTTGTTCAAGGGGTGTATTTTAGCAATCACTGTGATTGACAAAGACACGACGTGTTTGACATGCCCTGAAGTTACTCCCTATGCAGAATCTCCAAGTGCCTCACACATAAGAGTCTGATAGTAAATGCTCCTCAGAGCTAGTAAAACATTTACCTATCCACCAGATGGCTGCATCTTGAAGGTGATGTCTAAAAGCTTCCTTTTATATCCTGATACTGTTTCATCACTGGATTTGCCTTCACCTACTTCTCAACTCTGTATATGTGAAATAATTGTCTGCTGTTCAGTACCCCTCTTCTGCCTTCAAGAATATCTGACTACAATCTTAGCTTGAAGTCTTAACTTATGGTCAACTGTTTTCTTAGTTTAAACTCTAACTTATTTTCACATATTTTTTTCCTCACCAGTATAAGCAACACCATCATCTTCATTCTTCTACCTTTCAATCTCAGTGGATCCTTCGACCTCAAGCCTATTGGCACAAAGAATTTGCCTCCACAAAGAACCAGATGCTTGAGTGACTTTGGATCCCAAATCAAGACAAGGAAGTAATGAAACAAAATATTAGGTAAAATTACAGTTATGGTCAGAAAGAAACTCCTTTAGACACCCACAGAAAATAATAACAAGCAAAATTTTCTTGGGACACACATACAGCCTAAATAAAGTATCACTTGGGAAAGCTCATGAAGTTTAGGTCACTGTGGTGCAACCCATTGCACTGGCTGTCCACTGTTCAAAGAATAACCTGTGCTCTGTCAAGATGCTCAGAAGGAGGCAAACCCCTTTATAACTCCCATCTAACTGACACAGCTAACATGGACCACCAACTTCAAGTTTGCTGTAGGCTTTTCTCCTAACACAGTCCAGGCTACTGCACCTTCTTTGCTTTGTTTGGCATGAGAACTGGAGTAAGCCAGAGAGGTTTGCACATCAAGTGACACAGAGATCCAGCCAGGAATATGCATAATGAAATGTAAACCAGCAACTCTGATAACAAGTGTAGCAAAACCTAGAAAAGCCATTCCTCTAGCATCTGTTTCTCATGAGTATTACTTGTATCTGGAGCTCAAGTCCATTTCTAACCTCAACTGTGAATCACTAGCAGTTTGGCTTTTCAGTGTGCCTCACAGCTGTAATCATCTAGTGACTAGGAGAGGTCTCCTAGATACACACAAACACAGAAATGAAACACTTGCCAAACCCTTGTGCCGGTAGTGGAAGCTTGAATAAACTCCAGTCTTTACATTGAATGAAAGAGTGGCAGGATATAGAAACAGTCACTATGTGTGTAACCATGTTTCAGTGCATTTCCCAGTCTCTGGGGACTTCCCGATGCCTGCCTGCCTTTTCATGCCAAGATCACACAGTCTGAGGCAAAACCAGGACTGCACAGCCTTGTCAGATAGTAAAGTTTACTTTCTGTTCAGATTATCAAGAATACCCTCAACCACAGTTTAATGTACCTTGGGTTGCAGAGCAGCAGTTCCATCTGAATCCATGCAGTTCCTAGAACTAATCCTTTAACTGGCTAAAAAGATAAAAATCTCAAAATCAAACCCACTATGCTGAGTTCAGCTTGCTCAGTAATTCAGCATAATGCTGCTGGTATAAACAGACTACCAGTGTACATTAAGGGGAGATTTTGAACCCATTTAGATATCACAGTGCTTAAAATTATCACAGCTGCCAGCTCTAAAATAATGTTCCCCAGACAGCCACCACACTGGAAAACTGTAGAAAATATTACCAGTGCACGTAGAGCCCCTGACATCACCCAGTACAGAGCAGCATGAATAATCACTGCAGAGTTTTTGGCCTATCTTGCCAAAGGACAGAAACAGCTACACAAGATGGAAGCTGCCAAAACTCCTCAGGGATCTTTTTCCTAGGAATAGTGTTAAAAGCTTTAAGTCTGTTCTGCTTCATTGTTTCCCATCATTATGTGCTCTTTCCAGTTTAATGACTCATAACACAAACAGTCCCATGGTTTGGATTAGTCTTCTGGCCTCAGCAAAAGTACTGGGGAGGCTGTCACACCTTAAATATGTAGCTAAGAATATTGGGGAATAATTCTGAAAGATTCAAGGAATCTAATAAAATACCAACTAAATTTACTTTCAAAATACTTACAGACTAGGCTCCTATGGCAAATCCACAGGCTGCTAACTACACACTGCAAAAATTATCTCCTTGTTGTTTAACATCATGACACCTCTGAAATGACCCAGGAAAATGAAATTTAAAATCATTTACAGTGAGAAGTTCATTGAGAGAAGTCAACATACAATTTCTACCACAATCTGGAACACAGCTGGAAATTTTCAATTAAAATCAATTATTCTGTGAAATAGCAAGAAAAGGATTTTTTGTGGCTTGTTTTCAAAACATATTTAATTTTGTTTTAGTACCAAATAACATAAAGCAAATTTTGAGAAAGTTCTTGCATGATCTGAACTTCATTATCTAAATTAGGATCAGCTGAGGTACTAGCTGGGAATGAATGATGCCTTGCAAGACAAAGGAATGCCACAGATTCCTAATGACACAGTACTGTCTACACTGATGTTTTTGTTGCTCTTTCAAGTGGCATCTCACAGCTTTAGAGAAAAATTAAGGTTAGGAAAATTGACTTCAAAAAGCTGTTGACTGAGTGGCTGTTACCAAGAGATTAGTTTCTGCCATGCAGGCTAAGACTTGTTTTTCCAGGTCAGAAGCACAGGTCTGAATTCTAAAACCAGAGAGCTCTTCCTCTAATGAGTAAGAAAAAAATAGAATAAAAGCCTATTGTTTTAGCATAGAGTACACATAATACTTAACATTTTCTCATTTGACTGCAGATAAGCCTTCAGTAAACACTTCTGCTGGAGCTGGATAACTTTCAGTGCTGTGTCCTGCACATCAGCAGCCAGAGCTCACATCAGGGACAGGTGAGGAGACAGAACAAAAGGCAGCAGTGCCAACACAACTACAGATAATTTTCAAACAACTTCTCAACACTAATGCTACTACCCCCCAGGAAGTTATTAATACAAGAATGAGCAGCCATCAGTGTGTACAGAATAACTGAGTTCAGCAGAGGAAAGAGCCCAGCTGGCTGATCAACAAGGACAGACATGGAAACCCAGCCAGCAATCATCCATGGACCAAAGAAAGCCTTTGGGAAGGTTTTGCCAGTACAAAGAAATGTGTACAACATTTTATCTTCTCAGTTTGTCTGTCTGGGCTGGTAGAAAACCTATAAATGGAAGACAATGTAGTATTTTTTTGATAACTAGGATGTTTTGTGAATTATCTTTCCTGAAGAGGACAAGAAACAAACTTATTTATTCATGTACCCACACACAAATTTTCTGCTTGTTATTTAAACAACCAAAGAGGCTGGTGACAGGTCTCCTGACCCACAAGATGCTTTTTCTCCAGAGATATCTACAATATCAGTACAAAATTCTCTCCAGGCTGCTTTTGCACTAAATGAATCACCCTAATCAATCTCACAGTGCATTCTGCTTAGGTTACTTCCAAACAAGCAAAGAATTTCAACTTTCATCCCAGTACTTGTTAATTTACAAATGGTTACAAAAGCTGTTGAAAGTAGCATGTGCAGCTTTGCAGTAACTATACCTCCTTTTTATTTCATTACTTCTGCTATAAACAAAGAATATCCAGAGAGCTGCACAAGGTTACTGTCCTCCTGTCAGTCAAGGGAACAGAACTGCAGTTAACTGCAAGGTTCTGAAATAAATAGGTTTTGACTGCTGAGGTAGCTTTTAACTACAAGACCTGCTCAGCCATGGGCTTCTGACAGCTTTTTCCTTCCCTCTTTTTTTAAGCTCAAATTTAATCCAATCATTAAAATATTTGTTGAAGTGCTCTGTCCGCTTGGCAGCATAGCCCACATGACACAGAGCGATGGATTACTTATTTCAGCATGATTTTTTTTTTGCATTCCTCATAGTTTTGTATTTTGAATTGTTTGTGCCAAGATTTGGTAGGTGGAGCTTTTGAATCAATTGCAGCAGACCTGGCACAGGGTGGCACTCATGCTGTTCACTTAAATATGGGATAAACAAATGTTAAAGATAAAAATCATGAACAAACATGAGTTTTCAACCTTTTCAAGGTTGCATCATTATTCCAGATTTTGCTTTCAGTGATGACATTAAATTCTAAACAAGTACTCTCACTTTATTCATAGATGCTTTAAAATAGTTTCTTGAAGATATACCAGAAGCATTGATGTCAGCATGAATTTGACTACACTAGTTCTTAACATGAGTATTTCTAAATTTATTTTCAGGAAATCCCTATATTGCTCTCTCTCTATGTTAAAGCATATAAGAAGAAGGAAGAGAACTTCAGTAAGAAAGGCTGTGCTGCATTACTCCTTTCAAATCATAGCATAATGCACTGCAGCAGCAGCTGTGGCAGCAGCACATCTTAGGGAGAAGAGAGTAGAAGTCACAGCAAGACTTTCTGTTTGGGAAAACAGTCAAACTCTCAGGTACACAGATGCACCCACACATCAGGGAATTAATCTAGAAACATAAACTCCAACTGAGAATACATGCTGTCAGCAACTGATTCTGTGCCAGATGTACAGAATTTGACTCTTGTTCTTTTAAGGTCTGAAAAAGTACTAGAATGGTAAATACCCATCTTTTATCACAGCTGATCACCTAAAGGTACTTGCACATGAACCTACATATAAACTCTGGAAGTCTATTTTGAGATCACAAAAAGTCTGTATAAGGAAATGCCCACACTTTCTGTGTTTGTGCAGAAGATGGGTATTTTAACTCTGTGACCTCCCCAGGACACCTTCAGGACATGTGGAATAGATGGGAAAGAGTCTTCATTTGGCATTACTTTAGCATCTTTAATGCTGTTTTGTGGAGGAATTCATGAGCTGCTTTTCTACCTAAACATACAAATCTAACTATCCTCATGGTGCTCACACAGTGCAGTGCTAGGCAAGGACTGACTGCATTTAGATAATGTTATCAGCATTAGAGTATCACAGAGTTTTATGGGTTTTATTTCTTTGAAGGCATTAGCTTCTAAAAGCCTGAAATTATGCAAGAATTCAGGACTGTGTGGACAAGGTAGTGGTGAGGAGTGGACAGTCAGTCTATAGGTGTCACTTCAAAGTAAAATTCCAAAAATATAATTTCAGTTACATGTTCTTGAGTACCAAAAGGCTTGAAACAGTCAGAAGTATTTCAAGGTTTATTAAAACCTACAAGTTCTTTAAAATTCTAGATTACCTTTGTTTAAAGGATCCTGATGATACCTGCCATGGTAGAGCTTGCTCTTTTTTTTTCCAAATTGTATTCACTTGGCAGTACATGAGAAATGAGAGGCCTGTGGTATGTGCTTGTTCTGGAGGCACAGACAGGTAAGGTGACATTCCTGGCCACTCATGCTGCCATACAATGGAGGAATCTCATGCACAGGTGAAAAACTGTTGAGCAAAGTACCTCTGAATAAGTTTCAGTGAAATTGAAATCTATTCATGCATGTTTTGGAGCAGCTGGTTCTGCACTGAGGTGAGAGCTATCCCATAAAGCTGAAGGAAGCAAAGAGGCTGATTAGATTTTATAGCTTTTGACAATACCAGTATCCTTTTCCTTCTGGCTCCTCTCAAAAAGGACATTGCCCATTTCAAAAAATAAATAAATACTTTTCCTCTAATAGGGCTATCAAAAATAGGAAATGTACACTTGTAAAAACATGCTGTGAATACTCAGAAGGATGTGGCTGCTGTATTTAATTTCAAGAATCAGAGATGTCACTGATCTGTAATATCCCCTCCCTTCCTCACATAGTTACAGCTACCTTATGGTTTTTTAATACCAGGTTTAAAGTGACACTGTTCTTCCAATATTTATTGAAATATTTTAGTCACAAAAAATAACAAGACTGTTTTCTCTACTACCTCTACTGTTGCATGTCAGACAAAGCTGCCATGCTACCTTGGGGAAGGCCCTTTCTTTTTTTCACTCACTGTTAGGCAGAAGTGAGAGGTATCAATACTAAGAAATGCCCTGAAGGCTGTACTGGCACTGCTATTATTTAATAATCATTACAACTAAATTATTCTACAATTTAAAGATTGGCAGGATATTTTAGTTCCATAAAAACAACAAAAAATCCCTCAGCAAGGTATATCACCATGTCACCTCAGTCCTACAGCAAGACAGGGACTAGCTCACCTTATAGACACAGCCAGGAGTGAAAGCAGCCTGAGATTACCTACAGACCTTCATAAGGCTCAGAATGGCTTGAACCAGCTTTTTGCCAGTGACAATCTTCCATCTACACTAAGTAGGGCATAATTCAAATGCTTTGTGCTTAAAGAGACTGTCACCTGGCCATCAAAGGTATTTTCTGGCATTGAGAAGGAAATTTAATTTGAGGTATATAAATTAGCACTGTATTTCTGAAAACCTTTTAGTGCCATGATTTGGACATATAGGAATAGAATTTGAACTTGCAAACAAAGTTTAAGAATCTCTGTAGAAAAATACATTTTAAGAGCAACTAAAAAAAAGTGAACATATTTTTAGTACAGAAAAATTTAACATACCAAGCAATGACAGTATTTCTGGGAAGGACTGTACCCATGCTATAGGAAAGGATATATTTTATTAAGAAAGAGCATAGTTATATAACTTATCAGAGAAGCATCTGAGAAAGTTACACATGCAGACTTCAGAAGGGGGAAAGACTGAAAATGGTGCAACTTCTACCAGCAGAACTAGAAGCAAGTTTAAATGCAGATCAGCACTATGCACTCTGAAAGACTACACCTGATCTGACTTTCATACTCTATTGGAAACAGACTGCTATTTAAAACACAAGGCAAACAAATCAGAAGCAAAAGAAATACCTCTTCAAATAGCTCAATAGTTGCTACTGACCTTCATGTCATGGAGGTGGGCAGAATCCCTTGCTGTTGGCATCTCCCACCTTCCAGCATCAGAATGGATGACTGGTCACTTGGTCCCAGTTTTCTGTGTTTGCAGCTGCCAGGCTTTCAGAAGAAAGGCTTTCAGAAGAAGAGAAAAAATGCAGCAAATTTTTTCTAATATATTTTACATAGACAGCTTATATTATATTCTTAAAAGTGTTTGCAGTCAGACAGAAAAGGTGATGAGATTTAGCCAATCACATATGAGAATGGAAGCAGCTTATCAGTGCATAGTGCAAATGACATTTAAAAACTCTCATTATTACAGAAATAAAAAAAAAGTCAGATTTCACAGCCAATTATCCATTCACACTAACATAAAAAACTTAGAATTCCATGGTTTTGCACACAGGCCAACCAGTCACCTCAATGCTAGGTCAGAATGTTTCCTCCAGTCTCCCAAAACTGACTTCAAACTGTCTGAACATGATACAAAGCCACCAATTTCATCTCCTAATGAACCAGACATCCATCAGTGATCTCACAGTATCACACCTCTTCTCAGAGGCTTTCCTCCATTTCTGGTGGTTTATGGCTCAAAGCTGAACCAGATGAACTGGTCATGGACAGAGCTTCTCATGGCCTGGCAATACTCAGTATTTTCAGGTCAGCTGGATAATGTGACAGAACCAATTTTCCCTGATTTTGCAGATGACACCACATAGGCAGAAGAGGGAGGCAGAGGGGACAGATGAGCCATTTTTCAGAGAGACTTGGACAGCCTGCATGGCCAGGCCAACAAGAACTGCAGGAGCCTTAGCAGAGATGAAGTCCTGCACCCATAACACAACAATGCCAAGCAGCAGCAGCACAGGCTGCTCCATTGCAGTTCTACAATTAGTACATTATAATTAGTAATACACCAGTGTAATGTAGCTGGCATAGAGACAGATGAACAAACAGACCATACATTTCTGCCTCATGAAACTGCATTGGGAAATCAAATTCCATGCAAGTCTGGCAAAAAGTTTTATATATACAAAATGAAAACTGCCTTGAATCCCCAAGACAGAGTCAGTTATCTGGGAAAAATGACTCACAACTAAAGTATTCCTATTATGAGAAGTCACTAAGGGCACTTAGGATTTTGAATCAGAACTATTTGTAAATTGCAAACACAAGTTCAGTTTGTCAATAACTTAATACTGCAGATAAAACAAGCAGTGGTCCAAAAAAGAATAAACTGAATAACTGAATAAATATATCTAACATTTGGAAAAAAGCCACATCAGAAAATGCTTTGTATTTCACAAAGAACTTTTAATATGTATTCATTATTGAAGCCTAATTTCAGAAAAATCCCTACCTTCAAGATTTTTAGAAGTATAGTCTAGTAAACAATCTTATTTTTACCCTCATGACATTAAAACATGTCTTATCAAGTCCCAGTGAGCAGCAGAATGCTTGATCAGATGTGTATACTTGGTAACAGTCCAAACAAAAGACTTGGAAGAACACCTTTAAGAAATGCAGCCCTCCTGTTATTGTTTTACTTGTTTAGTTGCACTTGTAAGTTTCCCAATGCAAGTTTAAACACAGCTTTTATCATTTATTTGTTACACCATTCTAAAAAGAAGAATGTATTTTTGTTAGCTATTTAAAAGCCAGTAGACACCAGGAGTCAAAAAAGCTAAATAATTAAATCCAAGTTGTTCCCTTATACACAATGCACGAAGTAAAATTTATCTTTTAAATATGTGAGAACAAAAATTTATAGTGAATCTGGAAGAACTGGGAAAGCTGAAAAGCTGTATTTCTCATTACATGGTATTAGAGTTGGTGTCAGCCACTGCTTCACTCTTCAGGATGCAGCTTTTCTACAAAAATCACCAGACCAACAGAAGATACTCTGTTCCCCATAACCAGCCATGTGGCTGCAGCCACATCATTATTTTTCTCTGACTGATTTTGAGATTTTCACTTGAAACATGTCCCCTGAGGTACCAAAGTTTAGAGAATGCTTCAGCTATTGGAGCCATTCCTCCTGCCAGCTTGTTCTGCTCCTCTGAAGCTGCAAGAAACTTCAGATTTCTCTTGTTCTCCTCCAGGCTTATTCCTACTTCAGTTGCATTTTATTGAAATTAGTTTTCCACTTTTTCTTCACTTTTCTTTGCTTGCAGAAATTCTTCTTCAGCTTCTTTGGAGCCACACCCTCATTTCTAACAGGCTTAGCTGGCTGGCCTCTTGTTTCCATAGCTACTGAATTTCCTTCATGGGGTGTGTCTGATTGTCCTTTCACCCCAGTCATCTACACATATAAGGGGAGAGAATTAACAAAAAAAAAAAAAAAAAAAACAAAAAAACACAGAAAACCAAAACAGAATTAACAGAATTAATAATCTGCAATCTGTATGGAGCACAAACATGCACAACTACAATCAGACAATTGCCTTCTAATTCATGTAATTTCAAACAGACCCACAGGGCACATCTGGACTGGCACAGCTGGTCTTCAGTCACAGTGAGAAGTGACCAATCTTGCCTCTTCCCTGCCTACGTGCCTGGATTTCCTTCTGGCAGAAACCAGAGTGCACAATGGAACTAGGAATGGATGCATGACAATTTTGCCCTCACATGAAGGCAGGCTGTGGCTAAAACATGTAACTCAACCTACAAACAATTTCACAGTGCACAAAGCTGGGCTTTTCCACAAATGAGTAAGTCTCTGCTGAAGAAAAATAATGCTTGAAAAATTTCTTACTTTTACAGGGCCATATTACCTTCAAAATAATAGAGGTGAGAGCAGGATCTTTGGGAAATGTCCAAAGCATGAGAGGCATCATGTATGGGATTCCCAAAAAATTTCTGTCCCCCAAAGATGACAGATAAACTGTATCAGCTGTACCCCAAGGGACTGAAATAGGTTATTCCCAAACTGCTAATCTGCTTTTCCATCAAGTGAGATACTGACCTTCTGTTTCCACCCTTCCCAGGGTGCAGGTGGAAAGGTGCATGGGACTCTTCCATTACTTATGTGGCAGGGCAAAGGGAGGCTGGGATCTAGTGGAACCCATGGGACTGAGAGAGTGGCAGGTACAGCAGGCAGATCACAGTGAGCTTTGTGCAAATTATAGGATGATCTGCTCTTGTCAAGAGAACTCTTGTAAATTGCAACTGATGAATCTCCTGCAGCATGACTCAATAAATAAGAGCCCTCCTCCAAACTAAAATGAGAAAAGTTCAAAATGAAAAATATTATTTAAATGTTTTTTGGAGCTTTTTTATTTGATCAGATAGTTAATATGTTCTTAATGCAAAAGCAGAACATCTTTAGATGTTTAGTCCCTTTAGATGTTTTATAAAAAGACTGTGCATGAGAAAGCATTAATTAAATTATATTGATAAATACATACTAATTAATGTGTTCATAATGTATTCATAATGTGCTAATTTATCAATAATGTACAGACTGTCATCATTCAACTAAACATGCAAGCATACACTGAAAACCATTCATGATGGGCAAATTGTAATTCCTTAACCAGCATCTTACAAAGAACAATGCCCATGTGAACACAAAGAACAGATGAGCTTTCAACACACACAGGATGAAACAGGTCTTTAGGAAGATCAAGGTCAACCAACTGCCCATAACAAAAATCTTAGTCAAAAATCATGAACCTACAGAAATAATAAAAAGCAGGAAAACCTCTCTGTAATTTGAATGAAAAGGCCTCACTATCAGTGCAAGACACACGCAACACAAAAGAATTAAGACACTTGCAGCCTGAAAGCCTTGAAGTAGTTAAGTAAAGAAGCAGGAGAAAGGCTGCAATGTCCAGAGAAAGACAGGCTGCTATAAATCAAGGTAGGCAGAAGTGAACGCAGTGTTATTTCTACAATTCAAGCAGAAAGAGTAACAAAACTCAAATGCCCAAACTCTGTGTGTCAGCCCAGATACATAATATTACACCTCACACCTGCAAACTGTTCACTCAGCCCCTAAGAGTCCAGTTTCCTCTCTTGAAGAACTGGTTCCAAAACCTCAATATCTTATTCTTTTGCATCATTTATGCAAACCTTATAATACCAAGCATATTTTACACAGTACTACTATGACAGACCTAAGAGAACCTGTAAAATATGAATTTGTTCATGTATATGAAGAAATAAAAATCAGAGTAGACAAACATTCTACAGAAGAAAAGAGATGAGCTGGGCAATGTGGCAAACAAATACAATGAGCAAAAATTGAGAACTTACTCAGACACCTTCTTCAAAATATGATGGAGTATATTTAATGAATTTGCAGGTCTGTGAAAGAAAAAAATAGCAACAGTAGTAACTTGCAAGGCTTGTTAGGGTTTGTAATTCATTGCTAAAAAAACTTACTACAAATACTCACTTAATCAATCCAAGTTTTCCTCTTAAAGTTTCTGGAGAAATCTTTTCTAGCATAATAAGCTTTGATGTAAAAACATCAATATGTCCTGAAAAAAGAAATTCAATTAATACACTAAAAACAAACCAAACAAATGTAAGAGCATCATTTGCAGATCTAATGCCTTTTTAAAAGGATACAAACTTTGTTCTTTTGCAATAGAACAGTGAAAAGTATTTATCCATGTTGCACCATAACAGAGTAAAATGTGCAGCTGCTGTAAGTACAGACATCTGTACCTTGACTGTCTTTCTAAACCAGGAGATGCCTGACTCCAGCAAACCTTACATCCTGGGTGGTGTGGGATACACAACCTTACCTTGCCATGGCCTTAATTTCACCACTTAGTTTGTATCTTCACAAGTTTATTTGACTCTTATCACTTCCCTTCCTCACTAGACAGATCCCAAAAGCTGATTTTGAACAACAAATTTTTGTGTTTACTATACTTGCTTTTCTATTCTGATCTACTGCACGACTTTCTGGGAATGCTGACCTTTGTCTCTTAATTTTTTCTCCCCTTCCTCACCTGAGGAATTACAATTTACAACTCAGGCCTTGATCACGGCAAGTTGTTAAAGACTATTTGTCTTTGCCACAGTGAGAAGCAGCAATTCAAAGCTCTCCTCATCACATTTTTAAAATAAAGGCTGCCAAGGACAGCTTAGCTCACATTTCACTTGATGAGCAATAAGGATCTGAACCACTCAGATCACCACCATAGCTTGGACATGGATTTCATGACTGCACCTTGCCTTCTGGCTTTTTCTTATGCTGAGGTTTTCCCAGAAATCTTTTCTATTTTGGGTCCCACAAGGAGGATGAGGAAAAGGCAGCATAATAAAATACAGCCTACACAGTGGAATTTACTGCCTTTCTACAAATCTGCTCTCTTAGGAAGTGTAAATGCTTCAATTGCACAGTTAGCATTGCTAAATCAAAGCATTTCACATTCCAAGCTATCTATTACTAAGTTTATGTGTTGTGTAAGAAGACTAAGTAATAACTCTCACTGCAACAAATTAAAAAAGATACACCAGGACAACTGATTTCTTTTAAACACTGTGCCTTTGTTACTTTTCTTGATATCAGTATTTTGTGCAAGACTAAGCAGTTAAATTTCATATTGCACATTGCTGACTACAAAAAGAGACTTGAAGTCATTATTAAAAATATAATTTTAAAAAAATCTGTTTAGATTCTGTATTCCTCACCAGCCTCTCCTCAAACCAGACTTCTCTACTTCTAAACATAGTGACAACATAACTGGGAAAACAATAATATTTACAAAATACCCATGAACTACTTCCACCTAGTTTATATAACTATATCTTATATTCAATAAGTGACTGATTGAAAATACTTGTCATGTAGTACTTTACCCATACACTAAGTACTTTTTCCCAACCCATTCTTCAAATAATGTTAATTTAAAGACCAATATTATTCCATTCATGTGAAGGTAAACTGTTCTTGAATAAAGTTTTGCTTAGGCACTTAATGCAAATAAGAGAATAATGGTTAGGGTAAAATGCTTCCATTAATCAGCAAAGCTTATCACAACCTTATTTACTGCTTAGATCAAGTACAAGTGCCTTATTTGGGAAGCTTGTCACAGAGATTACTGCCTTTGCAGATGCAGGATTTCCTATCTGAGTAGCAAGGGGACTTAACAACCAAGCTAACTGCTTTGCTAGCAATAGGAAGACAGCACTCTTTGATGATAGTATCTCTGCTTTTTGAGAACATCCTAAAAAAAAAAAAAAAAAATTCAACTTCATTTTCTCCCCCTGCAGCAGCTACAGGGAGGCCATGGTTACACATATTCTGAACCCCTGAGCTGGTGCTGCTGCTGGCAGAGCTGAGATCCTCCCTCTGTCACACACAATGCTGGACAATTAGGGGGCATAGATCAAAGTCCAAAGAACTTTTCATCCATATTTACTTGGCAATACAAGAGACGGATGAGACAGCAAATTAAGCTTCTTCAAGAGCCAAAAACATCTATGCAGTTTACCACTGCTAGATGCTTAAAACTTAACAGTTAAAGGCTTAACTGTCTGATCAAGAATTCAATGTACAGTGTTAGTAAGATCATAGTTTTCAAACCATGTTGTTCCATAATTCCACACTCATACTGTGAGGGAAATGTTATTAAAAAGAGCAGTAAGTTTATCGCTTTAGGAATGTTTGATTTAAAATTCTTTTATTATAGAACACAGCATTTCACTAAAAATAATGCAAATTACAGCATGATTTCAGAAGCTCTCTGCCTTCCTCCTTGCACTGAACAGACCAATGCAGTAGTCTTACTATCAGCTATCAGATTAGTGACAGAGAATGAAAGACTCACCCCACTTTAAGCTGCCCATAGCACAAGGATATCATCACCCTCAGAAAACTGTCCCTGGAGTTTCAGGACAAAACTCTCTGCTGCAAAGAGCCCTCTGAGTAAATCTGGACACTTGCAACACTGCATTTTTCACAGGTCCCTTAGGAATACAAGCTGAAAGGCAGAATTTCACAGCTACCTTGCAATACACCAAGAGCAGAAGACTCCCCAAGCAGAATATAGTAACAGTTTCCTATTAAAAACTGTGGTAGATGCTCTTTCCTATAACAGATACTTACTTCCACATATTTTTTAATCTACCTCTATAAGAAACTACATGGCAGTACCAAGAATCTGCCCCACAGGACAGGAGTACCCATTTACTCTCTCCACACATCACTGTTTCCTCACACTGCTTGCCACTGTGGAAATGTTAATAAAAACTTTGATAACATTTCCTGCAGGAAGCCCAACTGAGGTGCAGCTCAGTATGCTGGATAAATTCTCAGTATAAATACCCAGGATGCACTCAGTTATACTGGTCTGCTTGTTAGAGAGAAGCAATGCCTCTGTACATTAAGATACAGAAACAAATAGAGAACTGTGTCTATAATTAGCTCTTCATAAGGATTTCTTTTCTAATGGAATGGAAAAACCACATTAAAAACTGCTTTTAAAGCTTAAAATTAGAAACATAATTTACATTGAGTAAAGAGAGCAGACTAAGATGCAATTGGCAAATACATTAGATTTCACATAATCCCAATAATTCTACAGTAGCTTGCATAGTTTGTATGTAAAAACTGGGAAACAGAAGTTAGCATTTCTAAAATAGCATTCTGATGTGAGCCACCAACAGCAAAAGTGTAATTCAGTGCACAAGTGGAAAGGTTTGGCAACCACAGACCACAACTGCTGATGTAACAACCCTAAACCCCAGATTTGTTTCTACAAAAAAGTGAGTCAGTCCCCACTGCAGAACATTGACTCACTGTACAAACAGGACTGCCCTCATTCATTAGCATGTGCCAAGCATATTCTAAATATCAATTAACCAATTTGTTGCAAATTTTCCCTTTTAAAATCCTATTAATTAGAAGGTAATTGGTATCAGAAAGCTCTCCATATATTAAAATAATCTGGTCATATTCTTTATATGTACCATTTTAATACACAACATATATCTCAACAGACATAAAAACTTCCCTGACTTTTTAAAATACCATTGTACAAACATGAATACAGCATTTTTTACAGGACATGGATACTATTTATCTAAAACCAAAGTTGGGATATCTTCATCCAGCACCCAAAATAAATTTTAGACAAAAAACTTACTGAAGATAAACGTGAAAAAACAAAATTAGGAAGTTAAAATAAGAAAGGATATATGGAATATACTTCCAATAAATATGTATCTCTTCTATTATTCTACAAATACTCACACATACATGTGTCTTAAGCAAAAACTCAAAACATGAACTTACCAACAAAAAATAAGCATTTAGAATGCAGCATACTCTGTGTCCATAGCTGGCACACTTCACTTTCTGTAAGAGCTTCAACACCATAGTAGGACTGGTATTCTAGTTTTGGTAACAGGAATATAGGAGTCAGCTGTAAAAGAGAAGATAAAAGAAAAAAATTAGCACTCATTGTCCAAAAACATTCATAATTTAACTATACTTTGTAGTTTATAATAACCACAGTCCTCTACCATAGCTGAAGCAACAAAGACATTTCAGAGGTTCTGTTTGAAGGGAACTCCACAGTAGAAACATTAGAGTACAGAGACTTTATATAGAGAAAGATTTAATTGACAGGGCAGGGGGAAAAGGAAAAAAAAAAAAAAGGCCTGGACAAGCTTTTACAAATAAAAAAATTCTATCACTTAGTAATTTTTCCATGTGATTAAATTGATTTCAAGTTTACACTTCTGTGCTCTGCTGCTTTCTGCAGCAATTTAAGAAAAAACACACATTTCTAATTAGCTTATTATTAGCAAAATTCTGCCATTTATCACTCCTGTCAGAATCTCACTTGAAATTAGAACCTAATGCTTGGACTCACATTTGAAATCAGAGGCTACCCTACCTAGTTAACCCTAATGAGCACTCTCAGTTCTCACAGATAACCCACAGTTTAAATTTCAGGAGAAATTAAAAAAAAAATAAACAAGTGATTGGTTTCTGGATGACAAAGCAGTTATTCCCAGGCATTTATGAGAAGTGGATCAATAGCAAAAAGATGGGATTTCTTCAAAATAAGATTTTAAGCACAGACTCTTGACAAGTAGTCAGCGTTACAATGATTATTTCCATTTCAACAAAGCATAAACACCTCACAAAACACCTGCCTGCTCTAATTCTGGGGTTCTCAGGAGGGACATACCACAACAAATTTGCTGAATGATTAAGAGGACTCTTAAAAAATTACTAAATTACTGAGAATTACAGAATAAAGTTTTCTTCTCTTCATGCTACAAGGAGTATTTTGATTACAGTTGTCACAGTATTTTCAAGCAGAACAAATAGAATCTTTTTGTGTTCTCTGTTGTTCATTTTATCTCCTATTTCTTTGCTTAACTAAGCATAACAGCAAGGCTGAATCCTGTTTGAAAGTATTTATGATCATGAACATTCTCAAAGTCTTGAGCCAAACCCCTAACTACTCCATTACCTCTTAAGAGTAGTTCAAAATTACATTTTTTTAATAAGTATCATTACCCAGGAATATTACTGTATTAAAAAATGAAGAATCACACTTTATCTTCTAATCAAGTAGCTTTAAAGAAATCACAAGTTATTCTTCCCTATCTTGCTATAGCAAATATTTACTTGCAGAGTCACAATTGTCTCAGTGAAAGCACAAATACTGTCAAGGACTGGGAATCCCAGAAATCCCAGAGGAGCACAACTGTTTAAAAAAAAAAACTGAAAGCAAAATCTTTACCTTTTGGGGTTTTTTCTTTTTCTGGTATGCTGGCAGTGACCTGACTTTCTGCACACTGCAACGCACCAGTAACAACAGATCACTCAAACTGAAGAGCTTGTACACAACATTGCCTTCCTCAGGTGCTTGATACTCTGAAGGATCTTCCTCAAGTAGCTGAAGCTCACTTGGCAGCTTTCCTAGAGATAAGGAATAAACCAGAAAATGACAAGCTTGGACATTCTTTACCATGAAGCTGATTAGCTTTGTTCCCTTGTAGTAGTTTTTTTGTTCAGTTGTTTGTTTTTTTTTTTTCTACTCTGGGATCTGTTTTGTTTTGTAAAATTTTGGGGTGAAAGCTACTTCATTAGGCACAAAAAGTCTGTGGGAGATTTTATCCAAGGAACTGGAAGTAGTTTTCTGTTAGTAAAATATGTAACTCAAATCTGGCTTTCTGCAAAATAGACATGTAAAGAAGATTCTCAGCTTGCCATAGAATTTTCAAATTATGCCTTCTATTCTACACAGTCACTTTTCAGCATGCTGGCAATATTGGTTGCACAACCTCTATGAAAAAAATCTAGTAAAAAAAACATCTCTGTCTTTTTCACAGAGAGAGAAATAAAGCATCATGCCTCACAGCCTTTCAAACTAAGGGAGGAGACATGGTTTATTCAGTTAAAGCAATAAAAAAGTAGGAAGTGATAATACAATTTCAACTAAAACTGATTTAATTGTGTTAACCTATAGATAAAATAATTAATTCCTACATGATCAAATGCACACCTCCTTAGAAAATACCAAAAATGTTTTCCCACCAAAAAGATTGGATTTGTAGGAATTAAATATTTGAGAAGAGTATCTGTCCTGACACAACCTGTCTGGTTTCCTGCATATTTATCTAGCACAATAAAGTGTTTCTAACTTCAGAGCTCAGAAGCAACTTGGACATGTGAGGAAAACCTCCAGGGCCACGGTCCCCAGGATCTCCACAACTTGTAATTCTGGGCTAAGGTCCAGGTGAAGCATAGATTCAATACCAAGCTAATTGTATGAAAACTTGGAAAGGTGGCTTGCAGTGAATCCTCATTTGCCTTCTGGGACTGAGTTGGAGTTAAGCAACAGCAACTGAACCAGGAGGGTCAAAACTTAAGATGTACAAATTCAATTTTTTTTTTTTTCATTTTTAATTGTATAAGTCAATTAATTTTTATTCTACAAAAAATTAAAATAATTCTACTTTTGATTGACAAGAAACTTCTTTTGCAGACTAGACTACCCAAATATTTGAATTTCCATGCAAAAAGAACTCATTCCACTACCAAATGATTGCTTTTCCTTGCTTAAAAACCTTGTGTACGACAACTTGTTTCTTTACAGTAAACCAGTATTTCACATTGACCTCTGTGGACAAACAGCTCCCAGTGCTCCCTTCTGTGTGCAAGACAGTAATTCCCACACAGAGAAGTTAACATGAGCCACATCTCTAAGTCCATGTAACAGATGCACTATTGACATGTTCTTCAGATAAAGGAGGTTAAGTGTTTTCTGTTCAATTTTCCTCCTTATGCAAGGACCACACTTACTCTTTGGCACTCCCTCAAATAGCCATGTCCAGGTATTTCTAGAGGAGCTGGTGGGATTGGAGGTTGAGGCTGGCAGAATTTCTGTGCTGGAGGTCACCAATGTTTTTGGAGACTGAGGCAGCTGGGCTGGCACAACATTAGAATTATCAGAGCTCACCACTGGCTCATGAGCTTTTTGGGAAGGGGACTTGAGAAGTTCAGTTTGCATTTTCAAAATTTCCCCAACAGGATCCAATTCTTTGGATAACTTCCTTGGAGGTTTCCTGGAGGCTTTTTTTCCCTGATCCATGGTATTGGAGCAGTCACTGCTGATTGCTAAAGGACTCTGAGTAGGGGAAGGAGATCTGGCAGTCTCTGCTGAGGTACAAGAACCAGTGGTTGGTACAGCTGGTTCACAACAAGCAGCAGTTTCACATCCTAAATCAATCACCAAATGCTCTTCATCCGTGTCACTACTGCATAAAGAAATCTCTTTTTTCTGTGCAGCATCAGGCTCTTTCTCAGAACTCACTGCAACAGGTAGAGGATTTAATTCTGTTTCATTGTCCAACAGCTCCTTGGTCAAGACATCCTGTGCTTTTTTCAGTCCCACCTCCATTGACTGAAAGCTTTTACAAGGAGAATGCTCTTGAGGGCTGGAGCATGGAATGCCATCTAATGATGGAAGCTGCACGCTGGCACATGCTGAACCTTCTTGCTCAAAAAGTGTGTTTTTCTCCTCTTCATCTCCACTGTTTATGGCAGATGAATTCTTCATCCCCTTTTTTAGGCCATGAGGTAAAATTTTAGCAGTGTTACTAGCTGCAGGAAGAGTACTTTCCATTTTACAAGTCCTTGAGAACTTGGTAGCTGCTCCAAAAGTTTCAAGCTCTGTAACATCATCATCAAAGTCCATTCCTGTGTCATCTGGAGGAGGAATTGTCCTGCTCTGGTAGGTGTCAGAACACTCCTTAATACAGGGATGAGAAGGTAGAAAAATTAAAAAACACCACAACAATAAAACAAACCAAGAAATGAGACACTGCCAAACTGAAAACACAAAAAATGTTCTACCACCCATATTTGACTGTTAGGAAAGAGCAGCAGTAATTGAAAAAAGATTTTTCTTGTTTACCATTGAATATCTTGGTTCATACAAGTTGAAAGGCCTTTCTAAAGGGTAAAAGTTCACAGAACTTTTTCCACTGAAGCAAACTGATCAAAAGACATTTTCATGAAGTAAACATTAAAGCTGAGATGCCCATGAAGAAGTATTTAAAAGAACCAGACAGACATTTTCTAACAGGGTCTGTAACTCAGCAATAGAAAAACCACAAAATAAAAACAACCACAGAAAAAGCAACTTAGGAATTTTAACACAACTTTTGGTTTTGCTTGTTTTTAAGAATATGTGAACCTACATACATCCCACTGAAACAGGTTGTCCTCAGCTGGTTTGTCCATTGATACATCAGAAATTGAAACATAAGATGTTTTAGTTGCTAGGAAATCCATTGGAATTTCATGGAAGATTTGGTTCCTCTCTCTTACTGTCATTTCTTTTCTCAGCAGAGGTGGATCAACATAAACCACTTTAGCTGGTTTGCTACCTTTTCAAGAATGAAAAGAGATTGAGTACATATTAAATGAAAAGAAAAAAGACTGTTGTATAATTTAAATAACAAATCTTTCAACTTCCAATTCAAAATTTCAAAATTCAAATTCACTGCACATGCACACCAGAAGAAATGAAAAATGCTCCTTTCAATCATTAACAAAAGAAAATTAAAGTATGTCCAGATATGGTGTGAATTATTATGATCCTGCAGCATCAATATATACCACATTAATAGCTGAACATATTTCACATGCAGTTCTAAGTAGAGAATTTGTAAAATTAGAACTGTGGAGCCCTATACAGTACCATATCATCCTCTTTTACAAAAAGATATATTTTTCTTCCTTGTTTGAAAGTAAATTTTTTTTTAAGTCTCATTGCCTAAGTGATAACTGCAGTTTATTTCTCTTCTAATCAGTTAACTCTGTCTGGAGTCTGCTGCCCCACTCCCTTGTTTGCACCTTAACACACTTACAAATGAATCACCCAAAAATAAAAGCAACACCCTGCCCATCACAACAGAGAAAACACTCCCATAAAAAAAAGTAAATTAAAGCAAGGGGTTGGCTACAGGGAAAAGTGAAAAGGAGGGCTCAGGGAAACCCTTCAAGAACCACTGTGTATTTCTACTGCAATCTGAATGCCCTTTAGGTATTAATTTTGGATCCAAAAATTAAGTTGAAAAACTGTAATGCTGCTACAAAAGGAGTCAGGCATTATCTTTACTGATAAAGTCATTTAATTTCACATAGGGAAGTGAAAATTGTAAACATTGCAAGCAATTGATAGCTTATTTCTTATCTGTAAGTCTGCTATAGAAACTTGTAAAAACACAGAAAGACATTCCAACACAACAAGCATTATAAATACTTGAATAAACCATTCTGTGTTTAAACAAAAAAGTGTGAGGGAAGAAATTTATATTCAAATTACTGAAGAAGTGCTTCACAACTAAAATAAAGCAGTCAGATGAGTTCATCAGTTTATTAAAACATTTTCTGTTGCAATTGAAAAAATTATCTTCATGGATATTCCTTATTTATTTATGTATATATTCCTCTGTGATGTAAATAGATCTTTTTAATTCTGGAAAATGTTTGCTCTTTGCTTTTTCATCAAATTCCAGAATTTCTCTGCTTTTTTAGTTTCCTGAAATCAGTTCACTTGATAATTTTAACAACTCATTGCAGTTGTTTTCTTTCCAAGGAGCACAACTTAGAGGTATGAAAATCAAAACTGGTTTCAACTTGTTTTTTCTTTTGTCTTTTATTTCCCAGGTGGAAAATAGCTGAATGTCCAAATTCAATATTTATGGTGGTAACTGTAGAGGTTGTTACTATTCTCAGTAGCAAAGTGGAGAAAGGTATAGGAAACAATATTCAGTGACCCTGGATCAATTTCCAGCTCTTTTGGACAACCCCCCACAGTTTTAATAACAAAAGCATCTCATACCTGCAACAGTGATCACTTTAACACAAACTGGAATTTCCCACTGCTCCTTGTAGTTTAGCCCATGATTATTCAGTAAAGTAAATAATGATTGATCACTTAAAACAACTTGAGGACAGTATTTCAAAGCAAGTTTTTCTGCATTTGAATCTGAACTAATATCCTAAAGAGAAAAAAAAGTTATTTCTTTCAAACTTCTTCTTTTAAGAAATACACATAAATTTAAATTAAAAAAAAAACAAAAAAACCCCACACTTCAAACACAACCAAACATGGATATATACAACCCCTAGCCCCAAAAAAGTCTAAAGACTTTGGACACAAATGGTGTCAATGCCACAGTGCCAGGCTTCAAAACGAAATGAAAGTAAAAAAAACTTCCTTGGAAGTTTTCAGCTGAATCTTATACATTCACATTCCAGAAGAAGAAAAAATATCTTTTAAACTTGTATTTTCAGTTAATTTCTATACATTTGAATGACTAAATTGAATAGGAATTTAGATAATCGTTAAATATGGGAGTGTGCTGAACCAAAAAAACATCCCCCAAACCAGATTAACTCACAAATATACACTACAGATCTTCTTATGAGTTATGCAACAGCACAATAAACCATCTAATATTGAAGTATGGTTAAAACTGCACAGTTGTTTCAATAGAACCAACAGCATATATCTAATCACAACAGTGATTAGATATAAAGAACCTTAAAACAAATACAAAACCATCAAGAACACAAATTCAGACTGAAATGATAAAACAGATAAACTTGACACATTTCCATGAAGGAAGGAAGTTGGGAATGCTAATGAGGCTGAAGAACATCACAAAGGATTATGAAGATAATGGGAGTCCAGGAGCACTGAGGACCATGAGAGAACTAAGGAAAACCCAGCTGTGTTCTTTTTCCTGCCACCTGAGACATCATCTGAAGGGCTCTGTTAACAGCTCTAACATCTCTGAGGCTTATACCATTCTCCTGCAGCATCTTTGCTCCTTTCTTCAGCAAGTATCTCTGAAATAACAGTGATTCTGTTGAAAGTTTGAGTTTTGGTAAGTGAAAAAAACTCCTTCAATTAGCTGATAAAAAATTATGTGGAGGAAACAGTCAAAAATCTCAGTTCTACAGAATGAAAACTCCCTGATTTTCACAGTAGAACACAAACAGAAATACCAGCTATTTAATGGTCCAATGCAGTCTAAAAATTGTTCAACACATAAAAAGGATCAGATTGCACTTCTGTACAAAACATGCCTTAAAAATGACAATAAAAAGGTCACTTACATTATGCATAACATGAGCCTTTTTTTCAGGGGTTAGAATAGATGTAACAGTGCTATAATCTGTGGGCAGCTGAACAGGCATGGAAGGGAAATCTGTTTTACCACGTCTTGCTGTACCCTGGGGGAAATCAAGCAGTGTCAAAATACAGTTTCACAACAATCATGCTCACCCAACACTGCATTTCTTATGAAGAAAAATATTAGCAATTGACACAGGTGCATTATAAAGTTATGTGATATGAGAAAACATACTATTAATGTAATCTTTTTATGGCAAACATCTGGGAAAAAGGTTAACAGACTTACTACCAAAATAATTTTATTAAAGGTTTAATTAATAATTTAAATTATAAATTATAACCCCTAACTCAAGAACTGAGTAATAGTTGCAAAACCCCTAATTCTTGCATAACATAAACTGATGAAATTCTTTTTACTTAAAAAACCCCACAAATCCAGTATGTGTACATAAGGTAATACCATTGCAAGAAGATTTTTTTCCAGCTTGAAGGTCAGCTGTGTATGAAACTTTCCTCCCATGATACTCATGATCTCCTGTAGGGTGTAAAACTCTGGATACTTCTGCACATGTCCAATACACATACGTAGCAATTCCTAACACAAAAAGAAAAATAATTTATGCATTTGTATCTTTCCTAAGAATTTAATTTTGAGAAGTTTTTTCTGCAATTTCAAGTTCCAATTAAAGCTTACAGGTAACAATACAGATCTATAATACTCTTACACTGCTATGAGAACTGCAATATATTCCAGATTCTCCTCAGTCCTTCATAAGCAAGGCTGACAACATATGCACACAGTTCAGGCCAATCACTAAAAACATACAGTTTAGTACAGTCTGAGATGTGTTAAACTGGGTAATTTTCTTTTTAGCTATTTATTTTGGCTTTTACAGGAATTAATACTTTTTGTGTTACTACCAGCTTACACTTAGCCTAAGCAAGTCACAAAGATAAAGGCACAGGATTATTCCATTTGTGTTTCAACTCACTATCATGTTAACTCTATATTACAATTACCTGAATTAGGTATTTAAGATATTTAGGTTTTATTTAGTAACTAGAATTATTTCTTCAAATATTGGTTAAAATAAAATATGTGCCTCTATTTCATTTTTAAGTCAGGGTATTAACAACAAATAGGACTTGGAAGTCTGGAGACACATTTTGTGACCAGATGACAAGACACAAAATTGCAGAGCCAATACCAGTTTTTAGGGGGCAAAAAAAAGAAAGCAAGATGTTTGTCTCCACATGTGCCCACATTCTGTGTTAACCCACTAACAGGAAAGCTTAATGAACCCATATTCTGCTTTTTTTCAAAAATGTGCTATAAACCCAAGAATGATACATGAAGTTGCATTCATGTTTGATCTTAGAATCATCAAAGTGGATATTTAACACAGCATGAACTTGCAGAGAGAGGATTATGATTAAAGCCTGAGTAACTTGTAATTAAAGTGACTTTATAACTGCTGCTATGCTTTCCTGTGGAGGAAAGCTGCATGTTCTGTCCAGTAGTGAATATCTAGGAGCCACTCCTTAATGGAAATGCACCTTAAAATTCATCTCCTCCTTTCCCAAATATAAAGAAGAGATTTATTTATTTGATGAATAAATATTTTTGTGGTACTGTAGAATGTGATTTCCTATCCACCACACCTTTTTTGCTCTGATGAACCACAGGCCAAGCCATGCTGTGCAGCATACAGGAAATGGCCACCTCCCCCTCTCATCCCAACACAAAACCAGCAGGTCAGGGAACATCACATCCCATGAGCAGGTCTGTGTAACCTAATCACAATCCCAAGACAATTTTTTAGAAGGGCTGGAATGAAGCATGGCATTAGTAATTACCTCAGTATAACGGAGTGCATCTTCAGAGATGGCATCATAATCTTGGGCACAGCTCTTTGCAGCATTTTGGGCAAATTTCATAAATTCTGCAACTTCATTGTTTACTACTTCTTTCATTTGCTGGGGGAAGGAAAAATCTACTTTTAAGACAAAACAGAATCCTCAGTGCTAGATACATAACCAAAAAAATTTCCAGAGACACAGTACAGGTAACGATATGAAGGAACAGATTCCACTTCCTACTCAATCTGGCAAGTGTTCAGTTTCACTTAAGTAAAAAAATTTTTTGCAAGGCCCATTTCCTTTAAAATATCCCAACCAACAACACACCATCCCAAACAAACAGCAAGTTTCTTTTTTACATGGTGATTTATAAACAGACAAGTTACAAGACATGGTTGATGAAGTTTACACAGCAAAGTAACAAAGATATCTGAGTTCTGATTTAATGAGAAATTATAAGTAAAGACAACACAGTAGTCACTTAAACTTCTGCCTGGAAATGA
Organism: Oenanthe melanoleuca; assembly: GCF_029582105.1. Classification (NCBI taxonomy): domain Eukaryota; kingdom Metazoa; phylum Chordata; class Aves; order Passeriformes; family Muscicapidae; genus Oenanthe; species Oenanthe melanoleuca. Next base: position 2,607,642 of record NC_079344.1, on the reverse strand, counting down.
TATTCCCATTGTTACAGCATAAAATAAATAAGCATTAATAAGGAGGCATGGGAAACCAAATGCAATGGCTCAAAACAATCTGCCAAATAATTATGTTTTACAGGACTCAACTAAAATGATTCTTCCACCCAAAGAAATATACTTGAAATGTCTATTAAAAAGCTTATCCTGAATATTTTTTTCCGTTTTCCTTTATTCTTTGTAAGAACAAAAAATTGTGTGACTCCCTCTGTGATGGTCATATCTTACCATGTATGTGAAAAATTCCCTTTGACTTGCAGCATTAACTTGGAAATGGTTTCTTTTTTTTGAGAACTTAGTCATCAGATACAGGTATGTTTTCTGCTCCTTCTCAGTCAAACAAGAGGTAAATGGATAGGGCAGTCTGGGCTCTGGAAGAGGATTGTCATCAGCTGGGCTTTTAGCCTCCACCTCAAGTGATTCTGCAGCCTGAGTGCTACAAGTCTGTCTGTTTTCTGAAGAGTCTGCCAGTGCCCCCACATTTTTCTTTGCCTCTCTGAAAGAAAAGTTAACAAATTTGCAGTCTACACATAATACTAATATTAGTCAGAAACAATAAAGGCACTCAGAAAGGTCAAACTTGTCAGTTCTGATAGAAAAGGAGAAAGACTTAACTAGAAAAAGCCTTTCCTTCATTGCAGAAGAGTAAAATTAAAATTATTTCATTTTAAAAACAGGAATTCCGGATTTCAATGAATAAATTCTTACAGATTACACAAATCAAGCATTTAATTTTCTAGTCTAAACAATGCTGGAATCAGTCACCAAAAATAACAGCAGGCTAGGGTAAGCAGCATGCCTGTTCTAACAACAATAAAGTAACATAAAGCTCATTCTTAAAACAACTCCAGTAAACAAAGGCCAACCAGCCTGGCCCTGGTCTACTTAAAATAATTGTACTTAAGACAAAAAAATATTTAAGGGTAACAAAATGAACTTTAACTGCTGATCTTGGAAAAAGTATATTTTTAAGATACTATTTCAGCTGTAAAAAACATCTCAAGTGTCATTCAAACCCAGCAGTATCACATCCACAGCTCTTAATAACACTTCACAGCTGTCTCTCTAAATATGAGAATGTGTCCATCCTTGTGGCACAAACTGGCAAATTTAATTAAGCTGTAGCAGCAACAAGATGCTGACTCAGATATGCCAGTGTAAGAACATCAAGAAATTCTAGCAGCTTAAATTGGCTATATTCAGCACTGAATGAAATGGCAGCACATCAAGATCATTTCAGTATGCACTGCTGTCACAGTCTTCATTGGGGTGCAAGCCAAAATAATCTAACAGAGCTTTTCCCTCCATATTTACAGCATTATACTTAAATTTTCCCCTTCAGTTTATCAGCAATCTGTTTTCACTGGTACACCACGAGAACATACACCTTTGTATATGTTATTTACTTTTGTAAATACCTATGAGAAACTCCCCCAAATTAGCAAATTTCCTCCAGCTTTTACTTTCACACTTGCTTCAACAGGCTTAATTTCTCTTCCTCTTCACTCTGGTCACACAACCCAGCTCCATCCATTTCTGATTTTTATCAGGTGCAACCTTTCTATTTTCTTGTGGCTGTAAACCTACTCCAACCACACACAGTTGGGCACATCCCCATTCCTGAGCATCCACTCCAGAAACATCTTCCACATTTCACAGAGTATGGTGATGTATCCATAGGATGATAACAAAGAGCATAAAATGATAAAATAATATACCTGTTTGATAAATGCCAGAGTTCAGAGAGGCTCGGAGACAAGGAATATTTTTCATAAAGTTCATGGGAGAAAAATACTTCTTGGCCATTTTTTGGTGAAATGTCCCTAACAAAAGAAAATTCAAAAAATAAATATATTACAAAACAAACAAAAATTAAAGGCCAAATCTGCCCCTGAGAAATAAAAACAAGAATTAACTTATATATAAAAAAGAGGCTACCTACAAAGTGGTTCCAGATTTCCTCTTTATGGAAGTTACATATGTACTAATGCCTTATGTTCTGTGATTGTAAAACATATATTCTTCACAGTACAAAAGAATTTCATTAATACAGGATATAAATTCCAGGTACGGTGAGAGAACTTCTGATGACAGCTTCCTACTTTCACACGTTCATGACTCAAAAAAGAAATTGTGTCGAAATCGCTGGAGTTTTTGAGAAAAATACACCGGTTTAAACTTTCCAGAAAATAATTGTTCTTGTTTTCTATACTGATCTGACCTTCTATATTGCTCTTTTCTTGTTTCCTAATATAGCCGTTCAAGTGAACAGGGTTTATACAATCCCAACCTTCCTAACTACTATAAAAATTACGAACACAGATTTTATTTACGTTTTTTCCCCACAAACTAATTCCAACCCACCTCGACTCTCTAGGGTTAAAGAGCCGAATTTACGTATTTGCAGGGCTTTTGGTGTTAGAAACACGAAGGAAGTCCCCGCCCAGAATCCCGGCCGTGGATTTACAGACTCAGAGCCCAGCGCTGCCCAAGGCGGGAGCGACAGCAAATGGCGCTGGCAGCCTCGGGGCGGCGCCCGGCGGGCGGGAACCGAGCCAACCGCGCTCCCCGCGGGTGGCGGCGCCTTCTGCTCCCGGCGGGAAGCGCGGAGCCGTGTCCGAGCCCCACAGCTCAGGCGAACCGGCCGGGCCGCTCGGGGTGAGGGCGATGCGCTCACCATGTCAGCGGCAGCCCCGCCGCCATCTTGGCCAAGCCCTCAGGGCAGCAACTCCGCCGTTCTTCGTCTCCCCGCCGCGCGAGCCCACCACAGGGCACTGGCCAATCAGCGCCCGACGCGTGGGTCACGTGTTCTCAACCAGCCAATAGGGACACGGGCTCCAGCCGCCCCTCAGACTGTGGCCGCCATTTTGTGACGGGCGGGGCGGATGGTGCGCGGAGTTGAACTATGCGGGTAAATCTGCTCTGTGTTCACAGGCGGGCCCGAGGCGGGGTCTGGGCAGCAGGTGGATGTCTCGGGCACACCCCACCCCTTCCCTCCCCGGGTGTTTTAGAGGTGGGGCCCTGGGCAGAGGATGGCTCCTCCCGGTCCAGTGGGGTGCAGGGGTGGGGGGTGGTCTGTCACTGAGAGGTTGGAGCGCTGAGGTGCCTTTAGAGGCGGCTGCTTTTCTCAGCTTCCTTCCTCTTTTAGGTGTTCCGTTTCCCTGGCTCACTTCTTGTCAGCAGAGCCAGAAAACGATATTTAACTGATGGGCACGCTTCACAGCGTGGTAAAATGTGGAATCCGGCTGTTCTCAGAACCCATAGGTCTGGGTAATGCAAACTTACTTGCTTGTGGTGTTAAAAAAAAAAGGGTGATGCCGGTCGCTGCTCTAAAGATGAGGAAATAATGAGGGCAGAGCGTGTGCTTGGTGTCCTCTGATTAAAACGGGGAACTATTACACAAATACAGGAAAACCCAGAGGTGATTCAGAATGATTTCCAAACCCACCAAGGGAGTCCTCAGCCTGCTTGCACATCAGTTTTAAGGACATTAAAATTCTGCAATCTTGATTTGTTTATCTTAGAGAAGCAGCAAGGTTTTCTGTCCCCCTGGAAAGACCGACCCAGAGCCCAGGCGTGACATAACCCCCTTGTGAGGAGTGATCTTAGTACCCGACTCAGGTATGCTAACAGTTCTGTAGCTGAATTATGAAAACGCTTATTTTGATGAATGTGGCAGCTTAAATCCTACTTCAGGCTGCATCTCTCTAAAACATGCAGTGTCGAGATCCCCCCCAACAATGCAGTATCTGGAGGCGGGCTGGGGGGGGAGGTTTGGTGGTATTTTTAATTATTACTGGTTTTGGTTGATTGGTTTTTGTTTTTGTTTTCTTTTATTTTTAATAAAATGCTTCTACTTCCTCCTGGTGATCTTTGTATTTCTATGATGTAAACATGAACCACTCGGAGGGTGATAAAACAGTGGCACAGGTTTCCCGGGAAGGTTTTGGAGTCACCATCCTTGGAAATATTCAGAAGCAGGGCATGGTCCTGGGCCTGTGACCTCTGAAGTTTCAGTCACCCTCAGCAATTCTATGGTTCTGTGAAATAATCAGAGGTCAACCCCACCACCTCCTAATGTACAGGTAGCTTTCCTTATGGCAGGCAGGGAGTCTTCAGGTTGTCTCACTTCAGAAAAACTCCTATGTTTTATATAGAACTATACAGTTCTTTTTAAAGCTGTTCCCTAAGCTGTATCTTGGTAGTTAGGAACTCTCCTGTGACTGGGAAGACTGGGCAGGAATTATGTCCTGAGGATAAGAAAATTAAATCTGTCTTTTCAGTGTCTTGACTGCTGTAGACATGGAGCTGCTGTAGAACACATGGTACTGCTTAGTGCTACTGTTCTAATAGTTATCACTTAGACTACATTTTTATAAAGTTGATCTGTAGGTGAAGGCTGCTTCCAGATACAGTGCTTCAAAGATGAATGCTGGAATCTATTTCTGGATCATGGTCAGGCATATAAATACGGAGCTGTTAAAAGCTCTGTCAAGACTGAGGCATTTCTTAGTACATGCAGGAGGAGAATTTCACATGCCTGAAGTCTTAAGACCAAGCATGCAGCTGACACATTCAGGTGTTCTCAATGTTAGCACAGAAGAGGGGAATTGCACATTTGACTTTTGATGCCTAAATTGTACTAAAACTTCAATTTTGATACCCAAATCCTCATTGAGGACACTGACCTGAAGTAGTATTTCTGCTTGGAGGGTTTGGTGCCAAATTTCTTGTATTTTGCACTTGATGTAGTAAACTGTGATTTCAAACAAGACACCTTCAAATAGAGGGAAGCTACCATTAATCCACATTCATTCTGAGAAGGCTTAAAGCTCTTATTGGCCAAAGGGGTGCTTTAAAGGTGGGTCATCTTGTTTCCCTGCTGCCAAATAAATTGTACTATTACCTTCCAAAACAGCTCTAATATATGTGTAGCCTAATTTTGTATCAGTGTTATTCAGAAAAACAAGGAAGATGTGACTAACAAAAAAAATTAAGACAGATTTTTCCATTAGAAGCTGAAGTTTTATTACAGGATAACAGTACATAAAGCACATCTAAAATCGATGTGTTCAATGCACTTAATAAAGGTAATGTAATATTAAAGGTACGGTTTCTAAGTACAATATAACAACATTCATATTAGAATGAAAATTGGAGTATTTAAAAGACAACATTAAATCTCTTATTTTTACAGTCATATTTACAAAATGAATCAAAATACTTTTTTCGGGACCGAGTAAAATAACAAACTTGAATATAAGCAGACTATCGTACGAGTGAGTGGGAAAGGTCTATGGAAGAAAAAAGTGAAGTGACTGGGTAAAGATCATTAGCAAAGGTTTAGTACAATACCAGTTCAGTACTCCTCTTGATGGCTTACATTTTATTGTGGCTAGAAAAGGAATTTATACATACTGTACACATAACAGACAGCACATATTTACATGTACAGTATAATTGCATTAAACTTGTGTGTATTTACAGAAATTTGAGCATATCACTCAACGAGGTTTTTAAGTCTGTGTGCTTCATCTTCAATCTGATGTATATTTGTAATCAGCATTTATTCTGGTGTTGGTATGTTGAACCATAGTAAAGAGGGAGGATAAATGCTAACCAAATGGTTTTGCATAAATATATCAAACTATTAAAACAATAGGGGGAATGTGTTCCTGGCATTACGTGTAGGTTGGTACGTACAAATTTAAGAGTGAATCCTTTTCTCTTTGAAAATATCAAAAGGTGACTTAAATCAAGAAGGGAAAACAAAATTGTCATGGCTTATATTTAAATAAGATTGTAGCTTCAAGAGGTTTTTATAATTGTCCTGATAGTGTTTGCAGTTAAACATTCCACTTATGAAAATATACCCATGGTGCAGTAAAGTTTGTTTTTGTTTTTAGGTCAACAGTATGTTTGCTGTTTAAAAAAAAATATTTATATATATATTCCTTGGATTTAGGGTACAAAAGCAGTGCATGGAAGCCAAGAACCATGGCTTTAAAATTCACTACCTTCTATTATCAAAAAGTGCAGTAAACAGAAACATTGTTATTAATAAATTGCTCAAAAATCTTTGCTAAAGATCTTATAAATTCAGTAATATTACAGAAAAATTCTAATAAATATTTAAAAGGTTAATTACCTCCTTAGTTAGATATTTGATATCCATCAGTTTTTAAGAATGAACATGAAAACCGTATCTAGAATGAAAGGAGCAGGGGATAGGAATATTTTGAGGGGTGTATGACTACGTAAATTAAGGTATACATGAAAAAATAAAAACAAAACCCCCGATACCTGACAAAGTGTTGCAAATTCCACTTCTTAATTCACTTTAGTTGCTACTGGCTGTCCTTGGATATGAATACATGGTGTATAAAGCATATCCAGGGACTGAATTTAGCCACCCATCTACCACGGCAGATTTACACATTCCTATTTACAGTAACTGGAGTTAAGTGTGTAGGCATGGCCCAGTAACATCCGCAGTCTGAGTGTGTACAGATCCTACTTAAAGTGAGGAGGGAGGAAGGCACCCAGCAGAATAACATCTATACATTGCTGATGCAACAACAGGATAGAATTCCCCCAACAAGCCAAATAACCTCCCTTTCAGACAGACAGCATATTGTAATTATTTTATACTGGCAGATTATATGTTTTTCTTATTTTTGATACAATACAGGCAGACTCTTTTAGTAACCAAAAGGATAACAAGCTGGACAGAACAATTTTAATAACATTAATAATTAATAATGTTAATAAAGTAGAAAAAAATCTACATTTGATATCAAGTATCTGTACTGGTGAAGTAATTTTCTCCTTATTAAATATACTATAGAATAATTTATATAATGATACTATGCATTTAAAGAGAAAACCATGTCCCAAATCTTGTACTCTGATACAGGTACTTGTTGGGCATATGTTGGTGTATATATATATATACACAAATATATATATTTATATATAGTTATACTCAGTGAAATTAACAAGACCCAAAGGTGGTATTGTCTAGGAATAAAAGGGGTTTGTTTGTTTTTGTTCACAAAAGTAACTTATCTAGCACCACACATCAGAAAAACACAAAAATAGCACACTCTAGTTCTAAACAGCTATGTCTAAAATAGATTATATAGGAAAACAGATATTATACAGCATAATGTGGTATTTGATAAACAGATAAATATTTGCACTGTGTAGGCTGTTTATAGTATAATTTTATCTATACAGAATAAAAGCAAAAAGTTAACTGTATAGAGGTGAGCAGAACAACATTAAATATTATGACTCCAAAGCAGAGACAAAGAGTTGAAAGAATAGAGCAAGATAAAATGTTTACAGGCCATTACAAGTCCTTAAATTAGTAGTAAAATAAGGAATCAGTTGCTCAAGTTTAAGAAAGCAGTAAACAAGAGATTGCATTTACATGCAGATGTCTAAAACTTGTATTTCTTTTAAATCTATGCACAAAAAGTCATTTGTTTTTATTGCTTGACATTCAGTTATGGCTAGAATATTTTTAACCTTTTTTTTTTTGTACTTTGGAAACAAGAATATTGTTAAAGGTGCCATAAAAATGGACAACATTGAAAACAGTTTGCAAATAAACCACCTAACACTGCAGTTCTTTATACATTTTAAAAAGCCTTGTCTGGGGTTTGTCATATGTTAAATATATTTAATCTGGGAAAATACATTGTAGCTTGAAGCCTCCCATTGGCCCAAACATCCAATACAAAAACACATCTCCAGAAAAGGAGCAGGCAGACAATACAGTTACATATAAAGAAGCAGCCAGTTAATGTCCTAATACTTCAAATAGTGACCACTGTTCTGTAACTTGTTTCTAAATCAATGTAGAAATGAGGAACATTTTGGATTTAAAAAGGTGTACAGTACATATGCCTTTTTGTGAAATAAAATTCACTGTATTGCTTATGAATTCTCTGCATTAGATATAGATAGCATTACAGATTGCAAGTTCCTGTAAAGTTTGTGCATCTACATTAAGACTCCATGGGGTAATTCAGGGTAGCGTTTCTCAAACTGAAAGTCACAACTGGTTGTTTGAACGCTGCCCCAGTGTTTAGAATATTGTCAGAACACCCTGCCAGGCACACCCAGCTGGGTCCAGCAGTGGATACAGGTGTGCACTGGGCAGGCAACTCGGGAGCTGCAGCTCAGCTGCACAGCCTGCAGGAGCTGCTGGGCACTGCACTTTGCATCTGCAGTGCCTAGAGAGCTCCCAAGAACCTGCAGCAGCTTGGTTCCTTCAGTTAGGAAATGCTGCCAGTAATTCCAGCTTGTTCACACTCCCTGCCCCAGGAAGTGCAAGTCAATTCCAACACAGAGAGAGAGCCCTGTGCAGAAATATACTTCACAGAGATTGTGCTTTCAGAAACCTTGAGAAACACTAACATAGGAACACAAGTGCACATAGGACATGTGAACACTGAAAACATGCAGATGTTAACAAAGTGTGATGTCACACATCAAGTTGAACAACTTGATTGTGGAGTTTAGCTTGAAGAAGTAATAAAATTATGAGGGAAGACATACAAGTGAATATTGTGGCAGAAGTGAGCCTATGAGTATTGATCTGAAGCCTTTATCATGTTTTCTTTCTTATTTGGATAGCCTACTTATTGCTATAAAGTTATTGCTATATTCTACCAATGATAAAGGCAAAAAAAAAATAAAAATAGACAAACAGCAACATTATGGATGGAAAAGGTAGAATACAGCTCCTGTTTAGATGTTAGAATTCTATTTAGTACCTGAATAAAGTTCCAGAGAAAGACTGTATATTATGTTACGTATTTTTCCCAAGTCCAGTGACTTAGCATTATGTTGCAAGCCATTATCACAGTACTAGAATTAAAGCACATACTGCAAGGATTTTTAAATAAATACTCATATACATTTTAAAACTTTTCTTTTTGTTGTTGTATTTGGTATCTGTATGCATTTGCCCTCATTTCCACCAAATGATTTACTGACAGGAATATTTAAAAAGAAAGTAAGAGGCTAATATTAAAATATATTAATGGATATAACTTTAAAAGTGATAAATATTAGTATTAATAATTAAAAATAATTATAATAGTTTTATTTCTCCAGCTAAGGAAAATAAAGATGTTCTGTGCAATCTGAATCAGCTAGCACAGGTAGAATTCCATACAATGAATACTCATGAGAAAATTGCTTACTATTTTTGGATATTGTATAGTAAGTGCTGTTTCTGGCATTTATATTAATAGGTTTATCTACACTGAGAAGTTTAGGAATGTCTAGGGGAAAAATACACATTGTTTGCACAGCTTACACTGTGTAACCTGTTTTGTTCATCAAGTACAGACTGGGGATTGTCTACGCCAATCCAAAAAAAAATACTGTAATGCTTGGATCATCCCACTACACAGTTAAAACAGCTTACAGGTTGTCCATTCTGAGAGTGTTTAATTGATGTGCAAGTATGTAAAGAATAGGGTCCACTGTGAATCAGCAATAGGAATTCTCTTCTGCTGAAGATGCCAGAACACCAACTGATCATACTTGCTAAGTGCTTGTCTGCCTTGGAAAGCCATTCCAAGCTAAACTCAACTGTCAGCTTGTGAAACCATAAGTACAGTTTCCCTGTTTATTAAGCAATCTAAAGTAACCAACTGGAAGCCATATACCTGTGAAAAAACCCTCAAAAACACCAGAAAACTGGGGCTTTCTCCAAGCAGACAGATTTGATGGAGAAGCAAATTCACTGTCTTTCCAATGTAACCAAAGTGTTGAAGTCTTGCTCTTTTGTTCATAGTTATTTACTTTTTTACTTGCATTTATCGAAAGAATATGAAGCCATAAAACAAAGCTAACTGGTACAGGCATCCAGCATCCTATAGTTTGGCACTGGGAGACTTCTAAATATTGCTGGGTTTTGGTGCCATTCTAAAATCACTAAGAATTGCTGCATTTGATGTACTAGAGGTGAAAATTTCTTCAGCCTCAGTATTTCTTTCCAGTCAGGTTTTGGCTTTACCATGAAACATCTGCAACAATGACAGACAATATTTGAAGTGCTGTTCTTGTATTCCTGCAAATGTGTGTTCCTTTCTATGTGACTTCACTGCTGAAACCTAACCATGACCTTTTCATTCTTACTGTATTCTCACCAGCTGATTCATTTTCTTTAACATTAATTTAAATACTAAAAAGCCATTTTCTATTGCAGAACACTGAATTTCAGCTGGAAAAGTAGTCCTATCATTATAAAAATGTCCAGAGGATATTGAAATTAATTTCCATCATTTATTTAGTGGGTCAGCATTTATCTTCTAAAATATAATTGTAAAATCTTTGTGCTATTTGGACTACTTCTGTTTTAAGCACAATATCAACCATAAAGCAGCTCTACTGCAAGAGTGAGTAAGAGAATGAGGCACGCATAGAGCATTTAGTTAAAATAAAAAAAATCCAGTTCTCTTGTGCCTGGGGGCAGGGGGAAGGGAAGAAATACTAGCATATTTTTTAAAAATGTAATTTGTTCCACCAGCAGTACTGGCCACCCTGTTGAAGAGTTTTAGAAGATCCCTGAGCACATTAGTTTCTGACTTATAACCCCAGCTCCAAAATGAAAGGGCTTCTCTTGTTGATAACGAGATGGATTGTCATTCACAGTTAAGTCAATCATAAGGTGCTTATCTATTTACCCTTTTTTTCACCAATCAGCACAAAGAACTGTCAGAAAATAACTTTTATTTTTCTTTTTTAAATAATAGAAGGGCACAAAATTTAAACAATGTTTTGTGACAGTGGTTTAGGATTATTATCTGGCTGCCCCTCAACAACAGACAAGTGATTCAATCGACATTCCTTAGCAAAAAAAAAAAAAAAAAAAAAAAAGAAACAAGGAAAGGAAAGAAAAAAGGCAAAAAAAAAAAAAAAAAAAAAATCCTGTACAAATATGTATTTTTCCCTGAGGGATCAAGGTTACACCCGCAAGTGCTCTATGTACATATTGCACTGTAGAGGAATGAAGAACATGTGCAAAAAAAGCAACAATGATTGAAGCTTACTAATCAAACCTTTTAATCATGACTATGTCATCTTGCATTTTGGAATGTCGGAACACAGCTATTCCTTTAATCTAAAATGTAAATATAAAAAAAAACCAAGAAAGAAAAAGAAAAACGCACCTCTACTATGGCACATTCAATGAAATAAAAAGTTTTCCAAAGACAAATAGACAAAATTCCATCAAGAAAATAATACAAAGTTCGTTCGTTTGTGGTTTTTTTTTGTTTTTTAGAAAAATTACATTACTTTCTTTCATTGTTTCACATTACAAAATTTTTTTTTTAATGTTTACACAAATCACATTTTATTGCAGGAATATTTCAAGTGCCATCAAACATTTATAGAAGGGTTAAAAAAATAGAAGTCTCTCTAAAGTGGTCCAGACAAGGCTTTGTATAGAATAAATCTTTTTACCACCTTCTATTTTTGACTTAAGTATTTTGAATACATTTTCTTTATCCCATTGACACTTAACAGCCTAGAAGCAGCCGCTCACACATCCCACACATACACTCGTGTGCACACAATGGACTCTCTCACACACACACAGGTGCACATAGACAGATATCTTGGTATTCATACTAAGATAAGCTAATAAAGAACAACCAAACTTAAAAACAGCCTCCATTTTAACCTAATTCCATACATCAAACAATGCTGGAGGTGATGACATACATTAGGGTGGTTCAGATGACACTATAGCCTGGAAAGCCAGAAAACATCTCCAGGAATAGATAAAACTCCCAAGGAAAATATCTTTGCAGACTCTGAGGACTAGGTCATCAAAACTTAAAATATTATCTTCAGCTATCCTAGTGTTTTTATTTGTAGTGAGCTGGGAAGATGATGAAAATACTCATGTGAATATCTCTTGACCTCCAGTGTTTTTTAACTGGTTAATCTCCTGATACCAGGCCACAGTCCCAAGGGTTTTGCAGAGGGCATTTCCCTCCCTGAGCTGGGTTCTTACATGGCCACCTCCAGCCAGCTACTGTGATGTTATTCTGAGTCCCCTTGCATAAAAAGCAACCCAAAAATGACACTCTATTGCCAGGTGGCTGTTAACTGTGACCAGGAAAGCAGGGTTACTTGAGGTGTGTTATGTTCAGCCTGATTTAACAAGGTCCCAGTACACATGAGCTCACAAACAAAAATGACAGTGCTTTCTGACCTGGAAGATCACTCTCAGCTAAGGCCCTATTTGAAACCTTTTTAATGTTATGTATTTTACTAGTAAATGCTCCAAGACATATATTGTCAATGATTTATGCATGTAAATATGCTAAACAGATTCCAAACAAAACCACTGGCACCTAGATGCCTGGTAAAGCCCTAATATTCACCATGAAAAGGTAAGAACAGGATGTGACTGAAAACTAATCCTCAGATATTTTGCCTGGTAGTCTACATTGTCAGAAGTAGGAGGTGTATCACTCTCTAAAATAGTACAGGTCTTACTTCACTATTCATTAGTTGACACTGAGATTAAGTTTAGTTGATCTTTACAAGACTAGCACCAAAGGCTGGTCACATTCAGAAAACATATTTTAGTTAAAAGGGGTGCTTAAAAAATAGGAACACGTATTAGAATGCCATTTACTCCAATAAAGTAAACAATGATCCTAGGAAAAGTGTTTCAGTGGGAGTGGAGAGAGCATGTGCTGGGCTGTGAGCAACCTCTTCAGGAGCAGGCAGGGTGGAGCAGGAAAATGACAGCTCTCTGGACTTTTTCCAAAAGCCCTCTCCTGCCTCCATCCCAGTGCTCACAGCACTGCAGGTGTTTCCCTCCCACACACCAGGGCACACTGCTCTGAGGAGGAAGTGTGATGCTCTCCTCTCGCCCTCCTTTCAAAGCCTACAGATAAGTGATAGCTGTAACCTTCCCTGATGTGCTAGACAGGAACATTTTTAATAAATGTCATACATAAATGTCTCAATTTGACCCCAAAGGAAACATGTCCAAATCATAGAATAAACCTATATTTTGCTAATAAGAACCCACTGATCTGATTCTCCTTTTTAAAATACTTGGGCCTTGGTGTGCTTCTATTCACTTGTTCCTTCCCAGTAATATATATTACCCTTGGAAGTTAAAGCTGTAGGGCACATTCTGCCTCATTCCTTTTCATTTTTTGATGCTCCCAGCTTTTTCTTAGGTACTTCATCAAAACTGCATTTGTGATGGCCTACAGGGCATCCAGTTATGCATCTTCATCTCATCCAAGCCCAATTATACACCTCTGGCTCAAACAGCCACAGTTTAATTTGTGACGTTGTTTATGTGAATCTGCTTCCTTCAGAACTACATTTACTGCCAGCTTTGCTCAGAGACAGAATTCTTCCTGAAGGGAATGGTAATTAGTAATACTGCAAGATTCAGCTTATTGGTTGGTTATGCAATACAGGAATCAGAATTACAGAATGCAGGTTTCTGATATTAATGACTCCCAGGCTAGTTCTGAGTACTAACTAATGCTTTCTAATAAGAGTGTGCCCTTCCTTTCTTAGTCTGTCCCCATCTGACCAACTTTAAAGTGCGTCTTTTTAAACAAGGAGAGAGCACACTTGTCTGTTCAGCTCCCTGACACTGAACTGCTGGATGCTGGGAGAACAGGGGTCAGTGTGTCTGGTCTCACTGAAGTCAAAGACAAACATATGGATTTTGATAGGCTACAGCTTGGCATTGGAAGGCATTGTTTACGATATGGAGTACAAAAGTATGCAATATTACGTATAAAAATTACTTTTCCGCAAGCATGTCACACACATACTTTTACTGCAGATACAGACTTGAATAAATCCTTTCAAACCTGGATTTCTGGTGGGCAGAAATACACTATTTAATAGCCTGATTTTCAAAGATGCTGTGTTACTCATTTGTAAATGATCTGTAATTAATTAGTTCAGCTGTGACAGTGGAAACTCAGAACCTTTGAAAATGAGGCTTTTGACTTTGAAATATCCAGGTTTGAAAGATTTGAAAATAAAAGTATCTTTGAATTTAACTTCTGAAAAGATTATTTTAATGTAGAAAATTGTCATTATTTTCAACTCTTTAAAAAATCTGTAGCTATTGCAGGATATGACCAGCCTCTCTTTAAAAGTAACATGGAAAACAGCAGCATAAATACCTCCCAATGTACCAGTACCTGCCAAACCTTTTTCAGTTAAACTTGAATTTCTGGTGCACATGCAACACAACAATGAACACGCTAGCATTTAATTTAAAGAAAAAGGTGCAAAATGAAAGTGCCTTATCAATTCAACAAGAAAAGCTATACCAGTAACTACATTTTATATTAATTAAAACAATATATAAACAATATCTCTTTTGCTATATATAGTCTTCATGCCCATTTACCCTGTAATATATTATAATGCTATTGTTGCTATTGCTATGGACCCTTTTCATGCCGTTCTGTCTACTGGCAAACAGTGGTAGGTGAAAAAAAATCGTCCTTCATGAAACAATGAGCAAGTTGTGCAAACTGATGCTGAAATCTCTGCAACGCACACCAGTCGCTGATTACTAGGTGGACTCTGTTCTGACCAACAAATTGATTGTTCTGTCAAGAGTCTGGGCAGTGAACAACAGAAGAAAACAACCTTCTGACATTAGTACCCTCAGTCTGTGTAAACAGAAGTCAAGGATTGAAAAGTTGAGACAGAAAAAGGGTCCATATTTGTAGGCATAATGGAAATCATATGCATGAGAAAAACAAGTTCAACTTGGTTTCATTGTTTCCCATCCTTCGCCTGACCCTGACCGCCAAGAGATGTGCAGTGTGTTGGCTCCCTAGGTCTGTGCAGGGCCATATAAAGTGTCTTGGTTTTCTTTCTTTTTTTTTTTTCCTTTTTTTTTTTCTCCTTTCTTTTGTTTTATTGTTTGTACTTCAGACATTCTAGAAGTGCTTAGGTGATACGTTTACCCATCAATTTGCATTGCTGGCTCAAACTCTGAAGTGAACAACTCCTTGTAAAGTGGAGGAAAATGAAGTCGCACAATGTCTGGGTATATTGCTTTAAATGCCATAAGCTTTTCTGTATGTCGTCCACACAGTGCTCTTAAAGTAGACACTTTGCATATTAACTGTAAAAAAATGAACACAAATCATATGGTCATACATGGAACCAGGCCTCCCAGTCTTGCTGTAAGGATTAAAGCTCTCCCAAACCAAATTATTTACTTAACAAGGACATTTCAGGTGCACAGTCACGGCTATATGCTAAAAGTATTTAAGTAATGGACTCACAGTTATTTGTGAAATAATCTTTTTTAAGTTCTTAGGAAAATGTGGCATTAGGTTTCCTCACTGGATTGATAAACAAGTATTTCAGGGCTGGATCTTCACTCATTAAATTATCCTCTTGGAACAAGGTAACCCCAACTGCTTTTAAACCCACTGTGAATATTAGAGAGGGAACTGGCACTGCAATAGATGATACGTATTTACCTTAGGCCAAATGAGGTAAAAAATATGTACTTCAAAAATGTGAGGGTATTCCCTGAAGTTACTGACTAAAGTATTTTTATTAAAGCATATGGAAGACTCTTCTGACAAAGTATCCAAAGTATACACTGAGAGAAAATTAGGAGCTAGGATTTGAAATTTAAAGATCTGCAGAGCCCAGGCTGGACCATCCTGCTTCTATTGTAACTAATTCTGTGGTGTGAAACAAAGCATAAGCTTTCTGGCTGTGCAGAGGTGTAAAAGGAACTACCTCTGCAAGGTAAAAGAAAAGCACCTATCTTTCCCCAGATTTACTTCTTGTAACATCACACCAGTTTCCCGTTTCTGAGAAATTACATGAAGATACTTTAGTATAATAGTAGGTAGTGCCTCTTTTTCCTAGGCAGCAGTATTTGGAAGATCTGAGAAAAAGGCTGTGTGGGGAATTTCTCACAGAAGTCTGAGAAACAAGTATAGTTCGTGTGTTGCATGTTATAACAACTTAATTCTCATGCAGGCAGAGATTCCACAAATACTAAGGCATGCATGTTGTAGCACTGAAATAGTATTCTGTGTGGCAGGAGTGTTGTGTAGGAGAGCTACGATAAAAACCTTCAGCAGTTTTCATGAAGTTCCACATAAAAATACTCCCTTTCAGACCATTATCAACCTTGTTCCCTAGTACACCATCATTTCATCTCTTCTAGGTTTAGTTAATAGGTTCAGCTGAGCAGCTTGATTTTGAACAAAGAATTCTGGGTTTATAAATAACTGCACATGAGCTTTTACCCCCTAATCAGAGCAGTGTACCCCATCATCAGAGCAGTGTTCCAATGAAGCCACTCTTTCAGCCCAGTGACAGGGCACAGGAGGACTCTTACCTTTGTAAGAATTCCATCTTCCCGGTGGTTCTTCTGTAGGACATGTTGAAGTGCTAGCTGGATCTTCTGTTGGAGTTTTTCAATTTTTACTTTCTCCTGAAGCCATGAGCGATCTGAATAGAAATGGAGTTAAAACCTCTAGTAATGCACACATGGATCACAGCACACCAGGAAGTACTAATTCTGTTACAGATTCATTTTTCCTCTTTGCAACCTTCCTTCTACTTGTATATACTTTCATATAGAAAATGGGTTTCAAAATTAATAGGTTTTGAAATACATTTATTACATGCACCTAAAGTTATTTTATAAATTATTATTTAGGAGAACGTAATGCATCTGGGTAAGATCTATTATTCATTTGCTAAGAAAATCTGTAAAATGCAATGTGTTTACAAAATGAGGCTAGCAACTTTTTACTGGGAAATGAATAAATCATATAATGGACAAGTAGTTGGAGAGGATCTTCTTGCTAAGATCTTACAGAGAACCAACAGAACAAACAGATCTTACAGAACTTGCAGTGACTTACCAAAAAAAAAATCATATGCAAAGATTCAGCTATTAAAAAAAGCAGCTAAACTTGCTGGCAGAAATGCAGTACTAGCTGCTACATTCCTGGTGTGACAGAACTGTGGCTTGCTAAGACACAGGGTACCACACTTCCTGTCTGGTCAACAGCATGAGAACGTATTTATGACAGACTCAATAAACCCACCATTGTTAATACAAGTTTCCATCCTCACTGCTGAGTCCACTATACTGCAGTCTGAAATCAGTTTCCTTCTTCAGGTGTCAGGCCAGGCACAAACTGACTTTCTGCCCCAGTACCTTGTTCCACCTGACCTGAGAAGCCTTTCCAGGACCTGGAGCACATTGTGCACCCTCATCTGTGATTATTAACTTATTTTAGCCACAGGCATGGCAAACCCAGGCTGACTCTTGGGTGACTTGGATATCTGGCACCATAATTCTCAGTGTCCCCAGTGACACTAAAATGGCAATGCTGGAAGTTTTCTGTTGTGCTGCAGCTGCAAGCTCACACACATGGAAGGCTGACTATGGGAGTTCACTAACTGCCTGTGTCACCAGGACTGGCTCATGGGTCTCACTCAGATGCATTTAAGCCCTTACAAAGAAGCTGAGTCCTCAACAAAGTGAAAATGTGGAAAATAAGGGCTTAGAGTAAGATTTTCAATTAAATAAATTGGTTCCTTAATTCGTAGTTTTAATGTGTTTACTAAAATAAAAGAATTGGTGAGGAGACTCAAAAAGATGATATTTACACAATGTCTGATAATTGTAATATTATCATTGAAAAGGCCTCCAAATAAAAACAACCCCTACCAAACAGATCTAGAGGAAACCTTCATCTCTTACCTGCTGACATTAAAACAAATGCAGAAAACAAAGCTATCTCATCTTCTGTCAAGTGCATAGAACATAAACTTTTTCCAAATTCAAACACAAAGCTAATGAAGTCTTCACAACCTGCCAAAAAGAAGGTAAGCTCTTGTTACATTGCTTAAAATTACTTCAGCACTACAGAGTTGTTGATTTATTCTGATGAAGATGAGAAATAGATGTAAAACACTTCATAGGTAGTCTTCTCCTTAAGTACTGCCAAGTGATGGCAGTGAGATCTCACTCATCCTTGAGGGTATTACTCCACTCCCACAAGTTCCCAGCTCCCACATCCTGGCAGCCAAGATTCTGAAGGTTTTGCACACTGTATCTTTTCTACATTGGGTCCTCATGGGGTAAATATGGATAAATCTATTGCCATTTATTTTCAAGCTCAAAATTGCTTTATCTTTGTTTCTGTTCTACATGGAATTTTGTCATATAAGTGTGGACTGAAGCCCTGAAATATGGACTTAAGAAGTTCTGATTTTAAGAGTTTTGAGCATACAGAGTGGGAGAAGAGAGAAGCACACAAGGGACATGCAGGAAGCAAAGGGAGAAGCCAAGGTCTGGCTGAAGATGGTTCATGCAGAAGAGGAACTCTTTCCTTCCATCCATTCTCTTGCTCACACAGGTGTTATTCAGGTTACTGCTGCTGTCACACATGCAGGTACTGTCTCTAAAGTGAGCCCTGCTCTGAAGAGCATCACAACCCGAGAGATGAGGGCTTTCCTCAGCCTTCCCAGCCTAAACTTCTGAATGCTGATAACAGATCCAGGTTATACTTCCTTAGAAACCACAACTGTTTGCACTCTGACCTTGTACCTTGACGTGTTTTAGAAAGGCAGGGAAAACTTCAATAATTGTCCAGCATTCTTCACTGATGTATTTTTCACTGCCTCCAAAATGTCTTATAGCTCAAATCTATACCCAGTGAATATATTCTTTCAAAATTAGCAAAAATACTAATGGGAAAGAATTTCAAAATTGTATGTAGTTTAATTTTAAAAAAATATTTACAGCATTTTACCAGCAAATAACTGGACTTAGCAAATTTTAAAACACCATTAACATCTTCAAAGCAGTAATGTCAATATATCCCAAATTAGCTTAAAATCTGCTGCCTTTTCCAACAGGATATTTGGAATGTTATGTTAGATATGAAATCTGGGCTTCTCTTCTCAACAAGTGAGTCCAAACTGCTCTACCCTAATCAAAATGCTGAGCTTCAGCACCAACATTCCTTCACTGCACAGAGAAGCTGTTTTACCTCCTGAAATCAGCTTGGCTTTAAACAGAGCTGGTATGACATCTTACAAAACAGCAGTTTGAGCTCCAGAACTCTTTTATTTGAATACTATAGACTGATTTTTCAAAGCAGCTGTTTTCCCTTGTTTCTCCACCTATTTTTTAAATTTTTTTTTTTTTTAATTTTTAAAGACACAACACTTCAGATTTCCTTACCTAAGGACTTGAAAACCTCTGGGCTAGCATACTTGCCATCAAAGTAGACTGTGTTGTTCTGGGAGTCAAAGGCACGGCACATTCTGATGAACACAACCTCTAAAGACCCTAAAACAGAAACAACAACTGTTTGACTATGAAAGGAGAGACTTCAGTTGCATAGAGCAAGTGAGGATTTAATTATAATGCTCTGCATTCATTTTTAGTTTAGTAAAGTAGTAAGTTGCTGTAATGTAACAGAGCACAGTTTGCTTTGCTGGTAGAATTAAAAGAATTCCCATAAACCCCAGTTGAAGTTTTCCTTAAAGCAACTTAGTTAATGCCAATAAACTCTAGTGAACTTTTGGAGTAATGAAGTCTCTGAAGCCAAATAAGCTCATTTATATTTATGTTCACCAAGCCTTAACAACTTGGTCCAGTATTTGTAACCTGAATTACTTCTACAATATCTTCCATAGGATTCTTTTTTCTTGAAATATTCACTATTAGCAATGAAAAAACAAAACAAAACCCCAATTTTTTTACATCTCAACACACTCATTGCTCCCTTTGTCCATAATGAAAATTTAATAGATAGACTTGAACTCCTTCTCCCCAGAATTACTAAGATGATGTCACTTCAAAGACAGACAATTTACAAGGTTTTCCCTTATTTAATTCTACATTATTATTGCACTGCATATGAATATATGTGTATGCAAGCACTGCATGTAACACCTTCCTCGGGCAAAACTAATAGAAGCAGATCTTAAAACTGACCCACATACCTGCTTTTAGAAGCACAATTTGATCATTTTGACACAGTTCCATAAAGCCATCGATGCGTTTGGCAAATTCCACTACGTACTGTATAGCTTCTGTTATTTTGACTGCACATAACTGCCACATTACCTCCCTTTGCTGTTCGAGAGAGAAGAGAAATTGAAACATTACTGACCAAGCTTTGCAAAGCTCATTGTCAGAAAGTAGAACTGAGCTAAAGAAAATCAAACAACAAAATGGAGTGAGTTGTCTCCAACACTCCTGCCTACAGTCTGCTTATAAGGGGAACTGACGTCAAACGCAGCCTCATGTGGATGGGTGACAGTGGAAGACTTCAGTCATGTCAGAAGAGATCCAGCTTGGAGTACTTTTATTTCATAAGCCAAAAACATCAAAGTGTAATGATTTTGGTCATTTCAGGGGCATTGTATTCATAGCATGAAAATAAAATGCCAATTTACACCAGCAAGGCATGATCGTATTTTTCCTATCAGCTTCTCTATTTTGTACTGAACGCAAATTATCAACCTAGCTCATCTTCAGAAGGATACATATAAAGATGTTCATTTATGAAGATCATCTTGATAACAACACAAAGAAGGCATGCCAGCATTGAGGTTTTCCAGTGCTGATAATAATGGAATGAATGAAATCATCATAAAGCAGAAAAAATTATACTCCTAAAGGTTAAATGTATTTCTGAGGAAATGAAAAATATGTTCAAAGAGCAAAGTGCTTCAGCAGTGCTTCCCAAGGCCATTTTCCAAAAGCAGCCAATTGGCAGTAGCTTGTGGATGGAAGGCATGTTGGAAATAACACTGATTAGATCTTACAGTACCTGGTGGCATGGCAGCACTGAGCTGTTACTGCACAGGTAAAACCCAAACACTGAGGGACAACTGGAGCATGAATCAGGATTACAGTGAACCCTGAAGGCTGGAAATCTCATGGAGCTCTGTGTTTACAAACTTAAACCACAGCACAGTTTGTAATAGCATAAACTCGGTGGCTTTGGCTTTTGTTATTGTTGATCCAGGACATTACAAAAGAGAAAAAAATAATATGCCAATTAGGATTGAAAAAATTCCTATTATTTCCTATCTTTCTTTATGAGAGACAGATTTTAAGAGAATGTCTTTGCCTTTTCCTATACCTGCAAAAATCACAAATGCAAAGAATATCCTGGCCATCTTGCTGCCTTTGATTCTAGTGCATTAATTTTTTTTTTAAACACACAGAAATATACATTCCTGATAGTAAGGAGAAAGCAGTGAAAAAGTGAATTTTGCACTGTGTTATGGAAATAACCATGCTTTAAAGAAACCATGCCATAGCCTGGCATGTTTTATACCTTGTTCTGATAGTTCTCGATTTCTTCCTGCAGAAAAGTTTGCCATGTTATCTGCTGTAACTCCTCTCTCAAGTACTGGCAAGTTTCCATGTGTGACTTGGAAATATTCTGTGCAAGATGTTCTAAAAGAAAGAGCAGAAAGCGGCACACATTAGAAATGCAGACACGAGATAAACTCTTGTATTTCAGCTGCAACAGGGGGAGTGCAGAGTGTGAACTGAGAGAGAGAAAACTGCTTTAGTTGGAGCGCCCGCGGAACGCTCGGGACAGCGCAGCCGCCCTGCCCGGCCGGAGCGCGGCACTGCCCGCAGCCGCCGGCAGAGGGCGCGCGGCGCCCGCGCAGCGCAGCCGGGAACGGCGGCAGAGGGGACACGGGGGGACACACCGGGCACCGCACAGCACAGCCCCGGGGGGACACGGACACACCGTGACAACAGGGCAGGGAGCCGGCAACAAGCGGGTGACGGACCCGAGCGAGGGCGCACAGCTGCCGCGGACAGGGCCGGTGTCACGGACGGACAGAAGGGCACAGCTGCCCCACAGACAATACAGTCAGCACCTGTCTAGCGCTCTCTACAGCAGGACACTGTGCCATGAGGCGGCCTGGGAGGGAAAAGGGTCTTCCTTCCCCCACTCCCCCAATATCATTAAAAAAAATAAATCAGGAAAATGCATCTATTTGAGAATCCCGATAAAAAGAAAAAACCACTAACACTAGGGTTTTTTTTTTTCTTTCAGCTTTAGAGCAGTCACCTAGTTTACTGCATATGATTTAAAATTTCCATACAATGATTTAATTCCTAATGAAATTATTTTCTACTGTTATACTTGATTAAAAGATCCGTAAGGCAGATTTAGATTTATTACCAAAACCTGGTTCCATAAGCTTTAGGAACACTTTCTGAACAGAATTTAGATACCTGAGTTCCGCTTTAATTGTGGGCAGGTTCTGCTATTTTAGCATGTGACAAGTAGAGGCCTGGGGACTTGCCTCACACAATTCTGCTTGTTAGGCCACTGAAAAGGAAGGCTCAAACCAAACAGGAGTGGTGGTCACTTGGAGGTACATGGAGGCATCCTGAGGCACTGCAGTACTGGGTCTTGTGTGAAACTGGCTTGTTTTGGTAATGAGCTAACACAACTCTTCACCAACTGAACTGCTGGACCCATCAGTCTCTCAATAGTTTGATTAAGATATTACCTGAAAAGTCTTCAACATACAGATGAAATAAAATCAGATTATATGTGCTACCTGACCAATCAGTAAGGTAGAACACAACATACTTTATACTTTGTCAGCATAGCTTTGGTGCATACCAGAACGATTTTTTTTTGGAAGTGTGTAGTTAAAACCCTTGTTCTTGGTAGCAGCAGCTGACAGCAGGATCCCTGTGCCCTTGCAGGATACAGAAGGTGAAATATTCCCATGTTATTCACAAACTCTGCCTCACTTCAGGACTGTTTTTCAGCACACACCTAAATATTTTCATTGAACAGCCACACCTTTCTAAATTGAAACCTTCGTCTGGCAAACATTCTTCAAACATTGTTCAGTATGTTAATGCTGGGCACCCATATCATGCTGTGCAGGGTTTAAACAAAGCACTATGTAAATAAAGGTAAGCAACAAGACAAACTTAGTTTAGGCCAGTGTTCCAGGCTCAACACCAGGCCTACAAAAAAGAAAAGCCCTTTTCTTTTTTTCTTTTTTTTTTCCCCCGTGGGTTTATTGTAGATCTTTTTAACACCTTCCACAAGAAAATCAGCAATCATTTCACTGAGACAAAGCTGGTAGCATTGCCTTTGTCCTGACATTTTCTTCTCCTTTTTACCTATCTGAAATTATTTGAACTGATGCCAGACACAATACTTTGGCTGTCAGGACAAATTATATTGTAGAGAACAGCATTCTGCAACATAAGGACATTAAAAAGCAAGCTTCTTGTGACTGCCTCTCTGCAAAACTTCTCAAAAGAACATAAGCCACACAAAATTTTCATGTGGAATACCTGCTTTTTTTTCTAAACTATTATTAGGTTTTCATATAAAATTATTAGACAAAATGTTGTTTAGGCAAGTTTTAAGAATCAGTTTTAAATGCCTAGCTGCTTACATAAGTAATGGAATCATGAAACCACTTCTTTGATGTTCTGTTCCACTTTGTTTATAACCAGTTCACACAGCACACTCTAACCCCATTCTCAGCTGTTGACAAGTCATACTTGTGGAATTCAGCCCTAGTGTAATCATTAAGGGAAGAGTTTAAAGGAAAATGTGCTAATTAACATGGTTGTTATAAGGCTCTTAGAGAAATTATTAAAACTTGCTACATTCAAAAATGTCCTTCAGTATCTGGAGCCAGATCCTGACAAGAACTGCCCTCAGATTAGCCTGGTGCTTTTCTCAGGTAAAGAGCAAAAGAAATTCAGCCTCATCACTTTTTGTTAGGAGTAACAGACTGGAGGTAATGAAAAAGGAGATAAATTGTTAAAAACACTGAAAGTAAAGAAAAGCCCTATCTGTTTTCTCAGCACTAAAAATCAGCTTCTTAATCAGTATTCCAAGGGTTCTATTGCAAGGACTGAAAGCAAAAGCAATGCTGGTGGAGCTGATCACCCACAGTTCCCTGGGAGTTTTAGTGCAGAGCAGTAAGGAGCTCCCTGAGTGCCCTGAGATTGGGGTTTTACTGTGCACTTCACACAAGAATGCCCATACATGCCCACAGCTCTACTGAAGCAGCATTCTCACTATCATTTGGCTGCACGTGTCACTTCAATCCAAAGGGTACTGTTAAGACAATTACAATGGAAGCTTTTCTCTCTCATTACCTAATTCTGCCATGGACACAGTTGGAGAGGTCTCCCCATTTGTAAAAGAACAATAAGGGAAGAAGCCCGATGCTGGTGTGTAGTCACATATTGGTTCTGGTTTGATTCCATTAATATCAAGACCCGACTGATCTGGAGAAGGCTGTATGTCTAAGTAGAAGCTGCTAACTGCAGAGTCTGCTTTGCTACCTTCAGGGGTATGCCCATCAATGTAATTACTGAGGTCGTCATGTAGCTCTGTTAAGCCATTGGTGGTGATATTGTATGTTGGGGTGAGTGGCTCTGCCTCTCCTGGCTGCTGCTGGTGATCCCGCTGCTGCTGCTGCATCCGGTGTTTCTGCACCTCGGCGTACAGGCTGTCCCTCTGCTTTTTGGACATTCGACCAAACTTTACAGCTGAAATACAGACACACAGGAGATTACATCTCTACACATCCACCACTGCCTTTTACTTGTCAGTCTTCAAACACTTCATGGAAGGACACAGCACAAACCCCAAAGCTGCAGGATGGGCAGACCTAAGAACCACTTCTCAATTACAGGTACACAGCTGCAGCACCTGCTCTTTAAAAAGACTATCTTGACATGCCTCTGAAATGGACCATTAGATGTCACTGGTTCAGCTTAATTCCTTAACTTTCCACTTATGTACTGGAAAGATTTTCTCTTGTATGTCAGTTGAGGTTGACAGATGCATCACTTCAGCATTCAAACCCTACCTAGAAAAGCAGATGCTAAACCAGAACACACTGGCCTGAGACAACTGTCCAGCTCCAACCAGCTGTACATTTCCACTGCAGAGTAAACCTACAGTGTGGTGCCAACATGTGGGGTCCATCTCAGTGTATCAACAAGCTTTACTGAGATTGAGACTAAAGCATGTGGGAAGAACCATCAAACCTGCCTTCAGCATCTCTGTGACAAGCAAAAATGTTTAGTAGATGAGTAATTGTTAAACCTATCTGTGTGTGCACACAAGTGCATGTGTCTATCTCCACAACATTACTACAACTTTGAGGAGCATTAGCTGTAAGCCAGCAGCCACTGGTTTGCAGCATCCAGGGAATTCCCAAGGATGCAGCATGAGATTTCAAGGACCTGTATCAGCTGTAAAAGCTTCATTCTTCAGAAAGGTGACCAATGCTTTTGGCTTTTCTGCAGGAAAGCAGAAAACATGTTGGAGGAACTAGTCATAACATCAACTGTTTCAAGTTTTTGTCTCATAGCCAATTAAAAAAATAAAGACAATGTAATTCAAGAATGTAATCTTAAAACAATCTCCTTGATTGGGCCCCATGCACCTGGAGTAACAAGTATTTTAAAGCATGCAGTGCTGCAGTCGCTATGGCAGGGGAAAAGACTGAGTCAGATCTTCAGATGGGTAAGGGGTGGTAGGCCTGCTCCATCTGTGGGGGAGGCGTGCAAGTCTCAGCTGCAAAGCCAGTTCTGACTGAATTACATAAGCAGCTGTTTGGCAGAGGCAGCCTTTCATCACTACTCAAGCTGCAATTTTGAGCTTAATATTAACAGCACTTGAACATCTTTTCTTCAGAATTCTACCTTTGGAAAAACACTGCGTTTTTTTTCTTTGCATTTTTTCCATTATTCATTATACACATATTTAACTTCTGTTGATACTGTGAAGCAGTTCTGATCTGTACCCATACACCAGGCAGTGCTACTTGCAACTACAGGAGGTCACTTAAGTTGGAATGAATATACAGAGGAAGTATTAACAAGAGACTAAAAAACTGCATCTTCAAGAAATGACAGAGACAAAGCTCTTAACTGGGAACTATAATAGGTAAGTAGGAAAAAAGATAAAGAAGTTTGTACATGCCCTGATTTCTATATACTTGAGTATATAGCAGCATCTAAAAACATTCAGCATGTTACATCGAAAAATATAAAGCAACATCTAAAACTCACTTGAGGATCTCAGCTATCAGCCCAATGCACAATTAGCATATAAATGCTGTTTTTTGGCTGATCATACATCACACACCTGATGTTATTTTTTGCAGCTAGCCCAGGGAGCAGTGCTTACCATCCCGAGACATCCCCACAGCAAGGCATTTCTGTAGGCGGCAGTGCTGGCAGCGGTTGCGGCTGGTCCGGTCGATCAGACAGTTCTTCTGCCGAGGACACGAGTACGTGGCATTGCTCTGCTGACTCCTCCTGAAAAACCCCTGGGTGCAACAGCAAAGGGCAAGGCAAGAAGCTGTTAACTGATGGAGCAAACAGACTCTCAAAGGCAACATACTTAACAGTGCTCTGTAGTCAACTAAAGGAAGTTAAAACTAAAGGTTTTGTTGGGTTTTTTTTCTCTCCTAGAAATAAACAAAAACCAGTAACTAGCAAGAAACAGTTCATTTAGAAAGTGTTGTAACACATAAAGGAATTACACTTTTTATTCATGATTTTACATATCCCTTATTACATATGGTACTCCAGCTCTTCCCAAATGAGATAAAACTAATTATAGACCTTGATTTCCTATCTTTCCTGGGCTGGCATAGTTCTCCAAAATAGGGAGAATTCAACAGTCACCACACTGTTCTGCTCTCTGGAGTGACAGTGGCAGGCTCCATGTTCAGCCTTGCCAGTGTGTGTATGTTTGAAAACACACAGCACAATGCTGAACAGTTTCTCTTCTGTTTTTTACAGACTCACAGAATCATTAAGATTGGAAAAGACCTCAAAGACCAAACATTATCCTAGCACCACTGTGTTCTCTACTAAATCCCAAGTGTCACATCCTCATGCCTTTTCAAATACTTCTGGGGATCATGATTCCACCATTTCCATGCACAGCCTATTCCAGTGCCTCCCCACCCTTCCAGTGAAGAATTCTTTCCTAACAGCCAATTGAAACTTGCCCTGCCAAAGCATGAGGCCATTTCCTTTTGTTCTGTTGCTGGCTCCATAAGAGCCTGACCCCCCACCTGGCTCCATCCTCCTGTCAGGGAGTTGAAGAAGGCAAGAAGGTCACACCTGAGCCTCCTCCAGATTAAACCACTCCAGCACCTTCAGCTGTTCCTTATCAGACTCAAAACCAGTATCAGACTTGTGCTCCAGACTCTTCCCCTGCTCTGCTGCCCCTCTCTAGACAAACTCCAGCCCCTCATGAGGGGCCCAAAACCAGACACAGCACTTGAGGTGCCTCACTAGTGCCCAGGACAGAGGGATGGTCATTGCACTGGTGCTGCTGTGAAATTTGATGCTGACAGCCCAGGTCTTGTTCAACTCTGGGCAGGATTTAGATTCTTAAGGAGGGGGAAAGCTAAAACATGTTTTATGTATGATGTGTTTCCTGAGTAACTCCATCTCTAAAGAAATCTGGAGCTGGAAGGTTACACACAGCTACAACTTTATTGTCTCCTCCAGAAGGGTGCATGTCATTAACCACTCTGCAGCTGTTTGCTTTGAAGTCCATTTCATCCTTTTGCCACAGACTACCCAAACATAAGCTGATGTGTGTGTAATACCTACTTCACAAGGATTGTGCAAAGATGTAGTCATTCTAAAGAGGCATTTGAGAGCAGTGAGCACACTATTTTAGTTTTATGTTGCCACATAATGGATTAATTAAAAGTGCTGCAAAGAAAATAGTTCCTTGGAAAGGCTGGGCACCTTTTAATTAAAGCTGGACTTTTACCAACTTGTTATTTACTCAAAGGTTTCATGCTGGAGTCCCTCAGCCACACACAGATACCCAGTGAAGCAAACAAAGGAAGGACTTCTGCATGACAAGTCTCAAGTAGTCAAGTATTTCCTATCAAACTGCCTGCAGACAGAAACATGGTGAAGCACCGAGACAAAGCCCCTGCTCAATCTTAGCAGGAGGGCACCAGTCTTTGTTGATTACACTCCTTTTATTAAAGCTTCATTAGGGAAACATGGAATATATTAGAAAGAAAAAAAAAAGAAACTGAAGATGTTATCTTTTTTCCTGTACAAAATTTCTTACCCTTTTTTCCTGGTCTTTGTTTCTATATGACTGAACTTTCAACCATTTTTTTCATGTTTGTCAACAGGGAGATAATTGTCACTGAGACTGAAAGTATTGCACATATTGAGCTCCAACTGAATGCATTTCACCCTAAAGAACATCTGAAATACCATGGAAATGTCTACCATTCCAACATCACAAATGATCCCTCTAGAGAAACTAACACTTGGATAATAGATAGATTTGTTTCCAGTTCTGGGAGCAGTGTCAGTGGAGCTGTCACTCCACTGCAAGCACAAGTGTGTTCACCACTGAACTCCAAATGCAGTGCCATTCACCAGAAAAACAGGATTAGGGATTAATCTGACCAGTGACTGGTCAAGATTCTGCATCAGTCAGTTCTCCAAGCACTTTCCTAGTTACACTGAATGACATGCTCACACATGAGCTGCATGAAACCCTCTGCCACCTCTGAGATTCTGCAAGTCAGCCTAAACATGTCCCAATAACTTCATGCATCCATATATTTTCCTTTAGCTGAGATTATATATACATATAATATATATATATATACACACACTGATTCTAAATTGCCACTTTGGCATATTTTAAGAATAGCCTTGTCAAGCTGAGGATTATTTTTAGTATTATAATGGAGAAAATACTGGCCTTTTTCCTTTTCCAGATATTCCCTAGAGATACAGCTGCTCAATACATTTTAGTGTACAATATATCAGCTAAGTTACAGCTTGAAGCTAAATTTCCAGTAGAGCAGAAATGCCTGAACCCATGCCTTTAAAAGCACTTGCACTTTACAAACCAGAGATACAGTAGAAGCTTTTAAAGACATACCCAAGAAAATATCAGCAGTAGCTAAAGAAAGAAGAAACCTTGCCACAAACTTCAAGAACTGATCTAAACTGTTGGGGGTTGAGTGTTCTTCAAACCAGGACACAAACTTATCCAGAGCTCAGAAACACAGGTATCTTGGATTTGCAAGTGAATTGACAATGAAGGTCAAATGAGGATTTTTTTGTTCTATGGTGCTGTCTTTTACTTGTGAGTTTTGTAAGCTTTTAGTGGTCCTTGGGCTTCTACATCACTGTTAGACAAGTTGGAAAGCCCCTATTACAGAAGCCTTTTGTACATACCTACAGTTTCTTTCTAGGTTTCCCCTCCTTTATTAAAAAGGAGAAATGCTCTATTCTGTTGTTCCATTCCCTTGCTTTTGCCAGGACACAGAGCTGGCTGTAATTTTTCCCCCAGGAAGGAGCTGGTGCATACATTCAAGCCTTATGCAAGGCAGCCCAGGCCACATGCTTTTCATTGCATGCATGTTTACAGCCACTATTCCATGTGACCTAGTGGGCCAAGGCAGAGCCACCTCTCTGATGAAGCACAGAGACAAAGCTGGTGCTGCACTGAAGGATCCCAGTGTTGGAGCCTCTGGCCCTGCTTGGACCATGTCACACAAAGATCCAGCCACTGAGCTCAGCACATTGCCTGCTCCTGCAGATGGATCCACTTGGTGCCCGAAGAAGAGCAGAGCACATTACAAGCCACAGCTTGGTCTCTGTGTTTCAGACTCCTATTTATACACAACAGATTCTATGGGTCTTTGTTTGCTGCCACAAAATCAGGTTTGGGGAAAAAGAACACAAGAACTTCTCATCTGCAAGTCAGCTGGAATAACAACTTGTTAAAAAAGGACTTTGAAATGTAAATAGCAGTTTTTGCAGAGTCTATGAATAGTTCCAGTGACTCCTGTGCTGAGCAGCCCAGCCCTGGAGATGCTGGTGCCTGAGCTGGCTCCTGAGCCAGCTGTGCTCCCTCCTGTCCCAAATGGCACCACACAGGCTCCCTCTCCATCACACACGGGCTGAAAAGCTGAGCTCATGTTTGGTCTTCTGACAAATTTTCATTTAATGAATTGATTCCTACAGTTCATTAACATACCCACTTCCACTTCTGTATACACATATGTCTTAATTAGCTGCTCATTGGCTGTTTAATTACAAGAAAACAGCTGACAGCTGCCTTGCTGCATCCTAATGGCAGACGTTTTGGAACAACTGTATGCAAGCCTGTGACAACAAAGGCTTATTCATAATCCCATGATTTATGGCTAATACTTAAAGACTTCCACGTATCATTAAGTTTTGCAATATTCTGAGCAATTAACAATTAGTTGGGGGGAGTCATTCTTTTGCTGTTTTCTAAAGTGAACTAACACAAATTTTCTTCAAAGAAACATTAGTAAATACAATGTAATACAAAAGAGAGGCAAATATTCAAATTGGATTTTTAACCCTTTTATGACCACCAGCACATATTTTAGTTGTAAAGGGAGGAGAGTGCTCTGACTATTGTTTAATAAACTGTTTTAATAAAGTATTTGGTAACAAAGTCACAGCATCACTGAAAACAGAAAAGCACTCAGTTTTACATAGATAATAAAGACAGGAGTGAGCATGTGTTTGCCACAATTAATGAAAGCAAGATGAGCAGGGACAGCACACCAGGTATTGTTTCCTGAAGGAAAGAACCCGAATGTTCTTTGCAGTTACAATGAACAAAATCATCTGAGGTCTTAAAAAGATGCAAGAGACAAAAGCCAAGTCTGATAAACCCTTGAAAGCATCTGAAACACCCAGAAATGCCCTGCATGGGTGGTTTTGTAAGACCAGCTGCATGCAGTCAGGTAAAGAAAGGGATCCCTAGTGCATTGGTGGGTCAGCTGTGCAGGAACTGTGGACAGTAAAACCAAGCAACTGCATTTACAAATTAAATTATATAGTTCATTGCAGGACAATGTGGAACTGAATTCAACTTGCAGCTAAAAGAAAAGAACATGGATGTGTACAAACCACTCTCCTTTCCCAGCATGGTCCTTCCCACAGCATAAAAGGTTGTTAATGGGTTCCCACAGCTAATGGTTGAGTGAAGTGCTCCATACAGACACCAGTTTTGTCAGTAGTGCTCTTACAACTGCCCTCTCTTAAAACATTTATTTTATTTATAATAAGCCACAGAAGCTCTCCTAGATAAAGTATAAGATACAGCCTGGCTAAAACCTCAGATTTTCAGTTAAGGGGGAGATGATGAAGGGGTGTTAAATTTTGTTTTTTTAAAGGCAGATTCAAATTGAGCAAAATAGGCTGATGGGTTGGGAGTAAATGCCTGTGCAAAATACTGCCACTAACTTCATAAAACAGCCAGAAACATCACAGCAAGGTAGGAAATGAAACTTCCCAAGAAACACTAACAGGTTGCATTACAAATCTTCAAGCCTATTACATGAAATGCAACGTAACAACCTGGTCAAAACACTTTCAACTCTGTGAAATGCAAGGGTTGCAGAGCTGCAGAAGAGCAATGGGATCTGCAAAAGTCAATGTGACAAGAGCTGCTGGTCTGTGATTTCATCCATGATACAGATTAGGCTTTCAAAAACTTGTATGTCAGCTGATTATCAGTATTTACAGAGTAACACTGAAGCTAACATTAGGATTAAGTAACATTAAAGTTCACACCAAACCGGAGTGAAACCAGTCCAAGCTGAAAACACCCGAGTTTGCAGAGGCTGCTGGTGCCTGTAGATCACTCCTGACAGGCCTGGCTCGGGGCAGCAGCACAGCTGCTCCTGCCCCTGCTGCCCCTGGAGGGTCTGTGCACCAGGGCAGAACCTCAGGGAACTCCCTGGGACTGTGCAGGACCCTGACTGCCGGAGCCAAGGCACAGGACTGGGAACAAGGTCTTTGTAGCCAAGTACTTTTCACAAAAGAAGCTTTAGCATAACATGAAGAGCAACACAAGCATGCTCAAACCTGCAGCAGTCACAGCCACAGAAAAGCTGGGAAAAGAAACCCATACCAATCCACACCTGGCTGCTTTGGCAGAAGCCAAGCTATGCCAACTTTTCACCAGCCAAAATAGTTTTGTTGGGTGAGACTGTTGACTTTACTGTGGAGGAGTGTAGCACAGGCAGAATCCATAAGCCACAGCTGGGCATTTTAAATGCTTCCTGGGCCATGATCATGTAAATCCTTCCTGTGACTTATGCCCACCAGCACTACCCCAGTCTGTCACTACTTGCAGGTCATCTGGGCTCTGGCATTAAAGACTGAGCTTCTGTAGGAGTGAGCTTCTCAAAGGAAGGTAACTTGGTTAACTAAGTTGAGATTAACTGGTGATAAAATTCTGTCTGAAATTGTATGGCTACAAAACTTGCCTGTGTTCCTTCAAGAGGAGGAGAAAATGCCTAAGTCATTCACTTACTTCTCACACTCTGCTTTCAAGGCTCAAATGGGTTTCAATGTGCTGAGCATCCCTGCCTGTTTGCCTTCTCTTTTTCCCTTCTCACCTGCTGACCATCCTGGTGGAATTCTCAGAAGCAGAGGATTGCACAGAGCTCCAAGAGAACTTGATTTACACAGCACTTGAAAGAAAATAATTTGTTCTAAAACACAGAATACTGCACACACATTTCTCACTAGGTGCATGAAGATGAAGCAAGGAAAACACAGCTGGCAGCTTCCATGTCCTTGGGATCCTGCTCTGCAAGAAGCCCCATGTGGGGAGGCCCAGCTGAGCACCAGCACCACGTTAACCCTGCTGTGTCTGCACTCAGGTTTGGATGCCATGGATCCCTCTGGTCACAGAGCATTTACAGATTAAAGAGCTCTCAGACCCTGAGCACAACTTGATCCTTGACAGGACAGTCAAACAGCAGAATTCTCACAACAAATGTCTGCACTTCTCACAGCTGAAATTTGACAAAGGCTGCTTAACAACATAAAGCTGGGAAAAAAAATGCATTTTTAGTGCACTTCTTGCATTTTCCATAGCAACAGCAGTCACAAAGGGCAGAGGGTGCTGTTCCCATACCATTCCAAGATTCTTACATTTAATTTATTTCCTTCATTGTTACCAAAACTTCCACAAGAGTGAGAGGACATGTTAATGAAAACATAAAAAACTTCCTGAGAAAAACACAACGAAAACTTTAGAATGTGAATGCAAGGAAGTTACTTTTTGAAGATGGGCTGCAGTATCAAGCAAGTCAGGAGAGTAAAGTAAAAACTGTCATAATCATCAATTCTTCACACCTCAGGTACAGATTAAGAGGAGAAAACCTATCAGTATCAGATTGCAACATAGATCCATGAAGAGAGCAACAAGCCAGAACATGCTGTGCACATGTGTCACCCCAAGCCAGTGCTGTAATTCTGCACTAGGGATCAAAAGGAGTGATCAGCTTCACTCCCACTTGTGCTGGTTCTGTCCAGTTGAATTCCTGGTTGTGACAGACACACTGAACAAAACAGAAATGCTTCTAGTGCACTCCCTGTTCACCAGGTTCAGCAAAGGCACAGCTCCAGGAGAAGCTTCACAGCCTGAACCTTCCACAGCAGTAACTGCACTGCAAGGAGCAGGCAGTGCTCTCAGCAAGACCTGAGCACACTGAACACCAGGAGCATGTGCTACTGTGAAACACCATCTCCCTGCCAAACAGGATAGATTTCCTACCACAGCAGAGTGCAAGAGAAAACAGAGGGGAGAGCTCTCTCCTATTTCAGAGCTTCATAGCAATTTACAGAGCAAAACCAGACAGGGAGATTAGAGAAAGCCAGGCTCATCTTTCCCTGGCTGAATGCACTGAACAGGCTCTTGGTGCTGTGCTTGAAGTAGATCATCTCTTCTGCTTATGCAGAGACAGACAATGTACAGCACACCTAGCACAACTGTGTGATTTTGAGGATTGTCCTAAAATCTGCAGCAGTGTAACTGTGTGTGTGTCTATGTGTCACAGAAACATCCTAAAGCCCAAATAAAACCAGTACTTCAGAATCCCCAATGATTTTATATTCAACTTAAGAGCAATGCTTGCTCTTTAAAAAAAAAGAAAGAAAATAATCACTATCAAAAGGCTAAATGCTTCTTTTCAGACTTAATATTTTAGAAGCTTACCTTGCAGCCTTCACATGTAATGACACCATAATGGATTCCTGATGATTTGTCTCCACAGATCTTGCATGGAATAATTTCAATTTGAGCTGCAACAGAAGCACGCAACCAGTTAATTACATTTTCTTTGAAACACCTTATAAAAGCATTCCCTGATCAGCATTTGTACAGTGAAAACTAATAACCTGCTAAACATTATACTGCATTAACTATTCATTGCTGAACTGCAAGGATCCCCTAGAGCTTTGGACTAAATTATGGCTGCTCGTTATATAATAGCTTTTGGGTTATTAAAATGGGTCATTTGAGAAGGTATTTAAGAACCCACAAGAAGGCTAGAATCAGCATTTCAAAGCCAAAAAGAACAGGAGAGTTCACATTTTGGCCAAAGAGCTAAGATGACACTAGAAAGGTTTCTTCCAACTGTATTCATGCAAGACCATGACTTTTAAAGCTTGCCCTGCCTGGAAGCAAATGCAGCATCTTCACCACAGCCACCAACATCCACTCAGCCCACACGACTGGCCAACCCTAAAGAGAAGTTATGAGGAAAAGAGCAACTCCATTTTGCATGAGAAATCCAAAACTTACCTATCTGAATCAAAAGGGAATTACTGGTACCTATTTGTGTATTATCTACCACAGAACAAACAAGGCAGGAAAACACAGCTGCACTCAGTTTACTGAAACCAGAGGACTTGGCACAGTCTGGAAAATGCCATACAGTTATAAGGCATGAAAGCCCTGATAAATGTAATTTCATACATATAAACCCACATACTGAATTCAGTTTGGTGTGTGGCTATCTCTAAATCAACCTTCCCATGTGAATACACGGGTCCAAAAAGAGACTCCTGCATGCTCAACTGCTTCTGGAGAATACAAAAGGCTGCAGCTGTTTTGCTGGCAGGTTTGGACAGACTGTGCACAGGCAGTGCTTTAGTGATCAAACACCAACAGGGCACACCTCACCTGTGCTTGGCAGTGCTCACAAACACAGACCACACAGAGCTAGGTGACTGAAATCCCAGGAAAGCCCTTGCTCTGCCACAGTGTATTAGGATCAGCTGCATCAGTTTTCTGCAAGTGGCTTAGTTGGAACAGCACAAGTGTAACTCTTGCTGTCTTTAACTGTGACACATTAACAAGTGCTGTTCACCTCCTTGAAGAGCTTAAATCCATTCACAAGCTGCCCAACTGCTTAAGAGAGCTCCTCTTTCATCCAATTTATGGCTATCTAGTCTGTGACAACACAAAATCACATCTATACTACTGTCTTACAACACATTAGCTTAAATTCAGTTGTACTCTGTTCTCAAAAAGTCATGGCCACTCTAAAAACATTGCATTTTGCATGCCATTGAATCCCTAACTGGCTGCTTGTTATTAACCAAGAATCACCTTGCAGTACTACTGTGTGCTCCACTTCACTGCAGCACAACACAGATCAGCATCTGGCCCAAAGCGTAAGATAATTATAAAGTAGAAGCCCAGAAGACTTGTAGCACAGCACCAACTGTGCTAAAATATTCCGTCAAAACACTCTCCAGGTGATGCCAAGTGCAACAATGGGGCAGCTGAGCTGCACCCAAATGGGACCTGTTTGCTCCCAGGAGCTCAGCAGCAGCTCAAACACTCTGCTGGGGAAGGCAGTGCCCTACAGCAGGACACCACTGTGTCTGCTTCCATCAGGAGCACCCTGGCATCCCTGACCTTTAAACCCATCCTTGCAGTGATAAAATATCAGGCAGAAATTCAGAGGTTTAAGACACTTAAGGAAGGAAATACTTCTTCCCCAGAAATTTCACTTTGCCTTCAGCTAACACATTAAACACAATGGAGCAGGAAGCAAACTAACAAAAGGAAAAATAATGTGTGTGCTGTTTCATTAATGTGCTATATGAATTATTACTGGAGCCTCATATGTTAATAAGCTTATAGCAGAAAGGGTGGCATAACCTCCTCTTCACATCAACAAACTGGAGAACAGACTGAAATCCACAGAAGCTCAGAATTTGAATATGTGCAGTTCATATTCAGAGAGCAATCCTGTGGGCAGATTCCAGAACAGCTCCACCAAATCCCAGTTGTGCCTTTTCAACATATGATTATTTTTCTGCTCTGCTGCAGTGAATCAGCAGCCTTCTGCAGCTCCTTGGACAGGGTAGTGACAAGGCTTATCTCCACAGCTACATGGCAAGGTATTTTCTACATTTCACTTTTATATACACATAATTACTGCCTTATTTTGAATAAGTATGATATAATTGGATCTAGTTTATCTACAATCTCCAGCATGTTAGTTAAATCACCCATGAAGCC
This sequence comes from Oenanthe melanoleuca, assembly GCF_029582105.1. Lineage (NCBI taxonomy): Eukaryota > Metazoa > Chordata > Aves > Passeriformes > Muscicapidae > Oenanthe > Oenanthe melanoleuca. The sequence continues at coordinate 2,571,163 of NC_079344.1, read as the reverse complement.
TGTCTATGCAGTCCCTATTTCTTAAGCAACAGGACATTTGCAGAGTGTTTCTGAAGGAATGTAACATGCCTTCAAAGTGATGGCCTAAAGCTAGGTTAGCAATAGTCTAAAAGGTGCCATAATTAGTCCCAAATGCATTTTCCAGGGTGCTTTGCTGGTATGAGAGAATCTCCACAGATTCACAGGTTCCAGCTGTGCCAGCATTTGCCCAACATAATTTTTATGAGTGTTGGCACCAAATCAGATATAGTGTTAGAATTCCTGATTTCTTCAAATTTACATCTTCAAGGTACTTACTTTCAATTAGGCACACAGGATTTAAAACTGCAACTTACTGCTGCACTCTGAGATGCACAATGGATGAATCTCAGCAGCACAAATCACTCGGGACTGCCACAACCAATTGTAATACAAATTAATGCACAGAGAGATCAGATCAATTACTGCTCCACTGCAGTGCTTTGCAAATCAACTCATTGAAATGGAACCCCTGTCGCAGGTTCATACACTTCCCATACAGCATGAAAGGACTTAAGATACTTTAAACTTACTAAATGCAAATTGCCTGTGCCAAGATTATGCATTTTTTTCTTACAAGGGTGAAAATATTTTCCCCACTTTTAACTTTGACATGCAAATATGTACTTGCTAAAACCTTGTTCTTATGCAAACAACGCAGGTGGGAAATATTTTTACATGTCAAGAATATGTTCCAACTTGGTTTCTCACATTCCCAGAGTTACTTAAAGCTTCCTACTGTGCTCAAATTAATTGTACCTGTTCTCTGCTTACATTTATTTATATGGTATATTTTTCAAGATTACACAGAATACTCTAATTCATGCTTTAGACTAGAATTAGCCTAAATTACAGTTTACAATTTCTGTCTCCTGGGGTGGTGCTCAGGCTGATTCAGGCTGGTTCATGCATGAGCAATTTCTTAAATACAAACTGCAGAAAAAAAATAAACTCTTGTGGTTGCTTAGGAACTGCCACAGATACCCAGGTGACAGATGTAGTTTGTACTCCCAGATTAAAGGCCTAAGACTCTTTCACACCCTGAAATAACAGTGCTCCACAATCCTACCAAGGCCGTCCTGTGCCAAAGGCAGCAAAGAGGAGGAATAAAAGCCCAAACAAACCACCAGGAACAACAAATGACCCACCACTGAACAAGTTGCTACAGAAAGGGCTCCTGAGAGAAAGAAGGGACCTTCCAAGGCTGGAGGCAGCAATCCCTACAAACTGGTGTCAAACAAGCTCATCTCCACAGCACAGGTCTCTGCCATCCACCAACACCCCTCAGTTAATGTGCCTTCACTTGGAGCTGTCCCTATCACCACACTGTCAGTAACTGTCCTCCAGCTGTAATGCCAGATGAGCTTCCAGGAAAAGGAGTGTGGGCCCTGATCTGCTCAAAATCAGACTGAACAGGAACTTGAGCCCAAGTATTACAGGGAAAAAAAAAAGCCAGTGTTTTTCCCCCAAACACTTATTCTTCCTCTATCCACTGTGTCTTCACACAGCAATTGCCTTAGGTAGCTCTGGTATGCTTAAATAACACCATTGCCTCCACCTAATTCCTGGGAACACGCCAGCAGTCAGCCAGCGAGAGCACCCAGTGACATCTCCAGCTGTCACTGCTCAGCTGGAACAGGAGAACAGGCCTTATCCCCTCCTGCTCCAGGGGAGCTTGTTCCCCACACCTGCAACAGTTTCACTGGGTCTGCCTGCCTTTTCCAAGATACCTCCCCCAACCAAATCTTAGACAGCCTCTCCCTTTTTATTAATTCACCACATCATGAAATGTTGCTTTATTCCTTGTTCAGTTTGTACAGTAGAGAAGTAAGAAAACCTAACTCTGTATCTGTAGGGGAATGCACTCTACAAGCTCATCATAATCTTTGATTCCTCTCTTTCTAACTCATGGGGCAGACTCAGATGAGGGCAAGAGCCTGTACAGCCAAGCAAAGCACAGGTCACCTTTCTCCCCAGTTCTGTCACTTAAACAGAAGCACACTGAACCTCAGCACAGCAAAGTCTGTTACCAGTTCACCTTGAAGAAACATGTTTGAAAGAAAAAAATTGTTTTCCAAAGACAGAAGTTTTTTCCTCCCCATTAACATTTGTGAATAAAATGCTTGTTTCTAGTGAATTAATTGTCTTGGGGTAGAAAAAGGATTTTTCCTTTCCTTCTTCTGCTTTCACACTGTTATTTTAAAATTGTACATGCACACAAGTAATATTCTTTTCCCAATTCATAATAGGTAGGAAACCTCAGATTTGGTATGCTGGGAAGGGCTCTTCAGTGAATGCAAAAATTGGTTCCATGTCTGCCTTTTAGGGAAGATCCACCCAGCTGACCTGAGTGATCTAGAAAGTTGGGTAATCAATGAATTTAACTGTCTTGCCTGCTCTAGACTGAAGGCAGGAAGAAAAGAAGGGAGAAGGGCATATGATTCATCTTATTCATAACAAACAACATGAACCCCTGAGTGGAGAGGCCTCCTCTTCACTCAACAGTGAAGGAATTTAATGGTATTTTAATTCCAAGCCTAACTTCTAGAAGGTGAGAATCAGGTAAATCCTACTGTGTCTTACTATTTCTGAATTTAAAAATTAGCATTTTCTGGAAAGGAAAATCTGTGCAGGAGGTGCTCCCTTCCCTTCCCCCAGGGTGCCTGGGGTCCCAGCTGCCTGTGTTTGCTGGCACCACGAGACACGAGCACTCCTAAGGAGCTCCAGAGGCAGCAATGCCCAGAAATTCCAGGTACACACTTTTCCTTTCAGAACAGACAGACTTACCACACACTGCTGAGCCTGCCAGACCAGTGTCTCCTCCTCAAAGCCTCTCTGGGCACTGTGCATCCCTCTCACATGCATGGTTTGCAGGCAGAGCATCCCCAGCTGAGCTGAGGATGTGACCCAGGGCTGCAGAGGGGGGCAGACAGCAGGCAGGGCTGCAAGCTGGAATCTTCTGGGGCTCAGGAACTGCTTAAGGAGCAATCCCTCCCCTGGCTGCAGAACCCTGCCAAGCCCTTTCCCTGGATGTGGCTCACCTGTGCCCAGCCCCTCTGGTGTGCACAATAATTAAGAAGGGTCCAAAATGAACATGGTGCATGCACAAATTGGGCCAACCTGCTTCTAGAGGGATGTGTGCCAGACATTCCTGCTAGTGCTGTTTGTAAGTATATTGATTAAATTAGGAGGCATACATATTCAGTGACATATTCATACATATTCATTGGCTCAAACAAGGGTACTGCATGTAATGTGGTATTTAAAGCAACATGATATCTGATCACAAACTGAATTAACACCGAATGATTTTACTATATAATATTCTAATCTTCCTGCATTTTCAGCTTCATTACCTAAATAATTTGCTCTGTCATGTACCCTAAGTAATTTGAGCTGGCTGCAAATTACTCTGGAACACCTGCAGCTCCCAAAGGCTGCAGTTGCACTGAACTGAGCACTGGTGGCAGCACAGCTCTGCCCAGCCCAGCCCTGCTCCCTGCCAAGGGACCATCTCCTCAAACACTGAGCACTGGTGGCAGCACAGCTCTGCCCAGCTCAGCCCAGCCCAGCCCTGCTCCCTGCCAAGGGACCATCTCCTCAAACACTGAAACCCGTGAGCTTGGGGATGATGGGTGCTGGGAGACATCTGAGGTGAGTTCAGAACACACAGCAAGTGTCTGACCAAGAGCCTGCCCACTCCTTGTGTGAAGGTTTTTATTCACAATCCTCACCATGAAGACATGCTGAGCAGGCCCCACTGGTGACTGCAGTGACAGACCTGGCAACAAGAGCTCCAGAGAACTAACAAAAGAGATTTGTGTCTCATAGCTGGATTTTTCTGGGGTCTGGTAAGGTTGAAATTCCAACAGAAGCCTTCTCAGCACATGGGATATTTGCATCTCCCTCTCTGTTACAGATTCTCCTCCCTACAGCTCCACATTGTCCCTCAGGAGGGTATCAGATGGGGAACTTTCTCAGATTTTAAATTTTCACACCTTTGGAACCACTGATGCTCTCAAACTTGGCTGAAATGTTGTGGAAATGGGGAGGATTGGGGCGATGGGCAGCAAACCAAACACAAACAATATTTCCAAGCCTTGTTTCCTTAGGAAATCATACTGGCAATAAAATAAATACTGAGGTTATACTGGTACAAATCCTTTGAAGTCTGTGGGTGTGATGGGTGGAGCAGAAATGAACATGGCCACCAAAGTATTAATTAAAAGTAAAATATGAGCAACACCTCAAACACACGAGGCAGAACTGCTGCAGTGCCAAGATGAGCTCTGTGGGCCTGGGCACATCTGGATCCCTCAGCAGGTCACTGGCACTGCCCAGCACTCCCAAATGCTGGAAACATCCATGTTAAAGGAGATACAGGAGAAATAGCATGGCACCACCTGAGCACTTCTGGGGCTTGCAAGACTGACTTTGAGGAATCAGAATAAATTCCTTCAACATCTGTTTGATTTGGGCACATGGAAGGGAACAGTGTAGTAAGAGCTGATATTCCCATGCCAGGATCACTGAGTTTAGGGTTATTGTTTTCCTTTAAGCCACACAGAATTGTACTGACATATATTTTAATTTAAAGAACTAGAAATTTGCTATTACATGAAGCAATGGCCTCAAAGACACCTGGAATGTCTAATGAAAGAAGGCAAGATGGAAAATAGTTTGGGTTTTCTAAAAGGCAAAACTGTTCCAGTGAAGTTGTTGTGATGAGGTCTCTATTTTTAATGTTATATTAAAAGAGAAATTCACTGTAAACCCTTAATATCATATTATCACCATAATATTCTGAATTCCTATAAAGAAAAATCTAAACAAGGTCCTTATACAAACAATCTAGGACTTCTGCAAGTGTTCAGGAACACAAGCTAAAAACTGATCTAGTGTTTTTAGAGGAACTCAAGAGATGATGTTTGCTCCCTCTTGTTCATGGGTACAACACCACATGATTCTAATTTCCTTCTGTATAACACTCACGTCTCTCCACTGTCCTGTCTTCATGCACCCAGAAATATTCTCAGTCTTTCCTGACTGAGCAATGAATGCAGCTGAAAGTGAGATGATTTGATTTTCCTTGTTGAAGGAGTGACATGTAGAGACAACTGCAGCTTGGGACTCTGGCCACATTATTAAACCACAGCACAGACCAAACTGTGACATCACACCAAAACAGCCAGGCTGCCACATTCAAAGGTCTCTGCTGTGCACCAGCACAGATGAGCAGCTCCTGGCACTCAATCCCTTGGAACATCGGGGCATGCAATCAACATTTCCCCACTCTGCAAAATCTATGGAGCTCACCAAGCTCCATCTTTGTTACTGCTTTCATGAACTTACACACAAATAATGAATGGCAGAAATACACACCAAGAGATGTACAACTGCAACAACTTCTTCTGTCCCTCACCAGGCACAACAGACAGACACAATACCAACACAGAGCAGCCAAATTTGAATATTGATGATTTCCACATGGTCAGAACAGACTTGCAAATTTCACAAAACACCAGTTTGTTTCTGCCATGTTTTGGCTTCTCACTTTTTTGGTGGCTTATGAATAAACATTTAATTATTTCATTTGCCTCTTCTTCTCTGGTTGAAAATTAACAGAAGTTACACTGGCTACAACAAACACAGCTTGGGGCATAATTAATTTCACCAAGCTAAACAGAATTCTCGTTAAATAATGCAATTCAGAAAAAATTTGCCATAAAAAAAGAAAACACAGTGACACTGAAATAATGTGATCTTCTAATGAAATACAATATACTTTTAATCAAAGATCTGAACTGTATGTCAAGAAATAGGTGCTGCAGAGACTCTCATCTCACTAGTGCTGCTATGCTGTGAGCATGGGATGCTAGCTGGTGTTTCATTTCCTCTCTGTAAGCAGCATAATCTTCCTTTATCTCTACTCTACCTCCAGCTACCTCAGATGACTGGTATTTACTGCCAGATCTTGGGTTTTGGTCTCATGATCCTAGGGACTAGTGAGCAGAGCTCCAGCCCCACAGATCTGCAGCATTCTGCATTTCTGAGAGAGAAGCTGCTACAGAGCTGGAAAAGAGGAGTGCTGGTGATCTGAACATCTATTACTTTCCTTTTTCACTTTCAAAAGCAAAGCTAAGAGGTCTAATGACACACATAGAAAAATTTCTCTTGATAAAATGACACAAAATGCAAGTTTTGGGAGCAACATAGGTGTGAGCTATTACCACAGAAACTGCCAGCAATGACTTTTGCTGCTCTAATTTGCTACTACTACTTTTATCCAGTAAGCACCAAGCTGGGATTTGTGTGAATCCATCACATTTGTTTTTACAGGATTCTAGATTTCACTTATGTTTTGACATTGTTAATTTCTTCCTGGAGGTGATTGCTAACCTGGAGCATTTGTCAAGACATACATCTGCAGCAGGGCACAAGCACAGGTCCACTGTGATCCAACCTGTACCACTGGGCTGCCCAAACCAGCCAGTGCATATGGTGTGTCAAATGAAAAATAACACAGAATGGAGCTGGGGGGCAACATGTGTGCACCCTGAGGCAGTCCAAGTGGCCTTGAATGCTCAATCACACTGAGGCTTCTTGTAGTCTTTGCCACTATGTTCTCTTGCATTGGGAAAAGCAAATCTACATCAATTTCTCCTTCCTGGTGTCTGTATGCTGGTCTTTCATTATCTACCACTAATGGAGAGGAAAACAAGAAGTGAAATCTGTAGGAGAATAGGATTAATTTATTTGATGGAGCTAGCTAGACAATACAAAATTAATTCCCTGCCTTTCCTTCAAAAATAAACCTGTACTGAAAAGGTTAAATGTATTTGTACTTCTGCCCCATTTCCTAAATCTCTGATAGAAAGTAATAAAAACTTGACTTAAATAAAGGAAGTCTTGGAGAAACATAGCATTTTACAGAGAAAAGTCCAAATTACCCCAACATTTTTTTCACAGATTAATACAGAGACCCCATTTGATGTAATTTCCTACTCTCACGTGTTGGACCTGCTCTTCTGAAAACTGGAACTTGTTAACCAATGCTGTCCTCCCACCTTCTCTTCCCTAATGAAATGCACTGGCTTAGGAGAAAATCTGGCATTTCTGTTTATTCACTTGTGGTAGGAAACCAAAGAACTTACCAACCACTCACCAATGTTAAGCAGCACTTCAGCAAGTCAGCTACAACACAGCTACAACAGCTCAACAACCTTTCCCTGAGTTAGTTTTCCTAGGCTGCAAGCAGCCTTAAATGGCCAATTCTCAGAAAGCAATCAGTCATTCTGGCCCCTGTTTCCAAGTGGTGCTTTCCTGTATGCAGGAGATGAGAGGTGCTCATTTGGTACCTGAATTACAGCAGCCTTCCTTAAGGAAAGGTCTTTTAGAGCAGCAGCAAAGAGTCTCTGACCTCCTTCCACACAACATGAAAGTTCCATCACTGGATCTGTTAAGAAGCTACACACACTTACACTTGTGCTAACCACTTGCAAAATTGCATCTCAGTTCAGTGATCTTATTAGGCTGCCTACCAGAACAGACCATAGGACAGCCACAGGTACCTGATTAAAAAATCAACAAGGAAACAACAAAACCCTGCCAATCACACAAACCTGACCAAAAACAATCATTTGCAACATAGTGCCTAATTTATTTACGATTTCAACGACCTGCAATGATCCTACAGCACCAAGGGGCTGTGGGCAGGTACCACTGCAGCCTCATCCCCTGTGCAAATGTGCACCCAGCCTTCAGCCCAAGCATGAACAATTCCTGGCACAGCTCCTCAAAAGGCTGTCTGATTAACCCTCCTCACCACATGTTCTCCACCATAATGCTTTCCTTGGCACAGTCCATTTGGACAAGTCAAGTTCCACTTTAACAGCTCATTCCTCTGGAGAGAGAGCAGCAGTTTGAAAAGAGGAATATGGAACTAACTCAGAAGAGGTGACAAAGCAGTGGGAACCCAAAAAGTGTCCTTTCAGTGTTTCCCATGATCCTGCCTTGTCCTGCTGCTTTGCTGGGCTGCATGGATTTTATAAAGGGCTTGGCCTCTGCAGAAATTGCAGGATCTGTCACTGTGCAAGGAGAAATGGAGCTGGTGCAGAAACAACACCACTACAAGAGAGCTGTACTTTGATGCAAAAAACCATTCCAAACATAAATTTAATTCTAGAAGAAAAAGTTGCAGAGAAAAAAAAAAAAAAAGTATTTCACCCAGACTAGAAACTCTGTAATTCTGATGTGACTACATCTGCATTTTTAAAATATTTTCTTTTTGGCTCTAAATGAATTTGATGTCATTAAAAAGGCTTCCTTTGATGCTGTATGCCAAGTAGAATCATTAGTTTCTCACAAAGGTGCACTCTAAATGTCTAGTTTAAATTTTCAGTTTCGGATGATTCATCTAAGAGATGAACAATAACAACCAAAACCAGCTCCAAAAGTCTAAACAGTAAAAAGCCTTTTAGGTGCTTTTACTCACTCATTTATTAACTCCCTCCAACACCTCCTTCCTGGATTAATCACCCAGCAGCCAATACTGTGCATGAATTCTTCAACTCCATCTGTGATTAACAGCTCTTGCAAGCAAATCACAACCAAACACCCTCAAACCTCACACACGAGGTTCTCCTGAAGTCCATACTCTGCATCTTTCTAGCCTGACACAGGGTCACTTGTTTTTCATACAAAGGTGTTTTCCACTACCATTATTTCCAGTGTGTGTGGTTTTGTCACAGCTCTTCTTCGTGAGTCCCCTGCCGAGGTCATCAGAGGATGAGTGAAACTGAGGGACACCAGAAGCCACATCCTCAGCTGCTCCTCCAGGTTTTGAAGGGGGAGCACAAAACAGATTAACTATGCCCATGTTTTCTCCATTTCAAAGAAAATATTACTGAAATTCAAAACCAAGCAGTGGTTTACAGCTGATAAATGTTTCCTGATACATATTAAGACACCAGCAAATACAGACATTAGAGAAAGCCTTTTTTATAATAGAAGGTCAAATCTCTGCTGAACAAATATACCTGATTTTCTCTCCAAGAAAGACACCTCATTCAGCCCCTGCTCCACCTCAGAGGGAGCAATATTAACATATATGTGGGATCAGAAGCATTCCTCAGATGATCTCCTGGAAAAGGGAACAGGAAGGTAACACTATGACCCATCCTCAAAAACTGCACCAGCGAGAACATACAAGATACTATCACTAGAGACAATAGGGCTTATTATTATTAAATCTCATGGGCGCTGGTTTACAACAAAATAAATGACCATCAGTCTATCAAACAACTTCAAAAACATTTCTGTCACAGCTAAAGCTTTCTTCAAACCATACATTACAGTGATGTCCCCCACCAACCATGCTCACACCACCTCCCTGGACTTAACTCTGTTTCTGAGCCTCTTGATGTCTCTATATGATACACACAGTGTTTGAAAACCATCTTCATTTCATGACAAGGATCATGAAAGAAAAAAATGCAGCTGCCCACAAAAACGTTTTAGAAAATGACAAGCTTGTGGAAAGAAAAGGTCTAGCAAAAGCTCTTCCTTTACCACAATCAGATTAGGTGCTACGACCTTCATTAAAACCCTTTCTGCCTTCTCATTTCATAGCATTTAATTTCCTGCCTCTTGATGATTAAACCAACTGAAAGGTAGTAGATAAAGCAAGTTTGCTTGCTGTTCCAAACAGATATATTAATGCTTTACACTTAAAAAGCTTTCAAAGTGTCTTCAGAGGCTGATTAACAACCATTGTACATAAACCCACGTCTGAGGTCAGACTGCAGCAGCAGATATGTGCCTGAAACTTACTCCAACAGCTCTATTCAAGGCACAGAATACCTCCACCGCATACATTAAGGAAGCTTAAAGTTAAGCTTCACATATTTAAACACTAACAAAGTCTACTTAATGGCTGTCTTCAAAATGACAGTGGCCTCCTAATCTGCTGCAGATAAAGAAGTGCCAAGATTAATGATTACATAAGTGCATCGCAGAGCCCAGAAACAATAATCAGCTCTTCTGTTGTTATTTGTGTACAAAGGCTATTAGAGTCATCTGACATTCCAAAATCCAATTTAAAGTTGTTAAACCCCTTTCACGTACTTACTTGAGGTTGGAAAACCAAGAGGTTCAAAAAGGGAAAGGAAGGGTTTGATTTCCTAATTCTTTTCCCCTTACTGATTTTGCTCAAATCTCTCTTTAAGAATTGCAAAAAAAGAAAAGCTTAAACAATGCCTGGAGTAACCAATATTGCCTCTGAAGGAATAATACCAATAAAACCTTAACATGCTTAGATAGCAAAATTTAAAACAATGACTAGAAGCAAACTAACTATTCCACAGAAAAAAATCCCATTGAATTGAGGATGTTGCTAACGCTGTCTGTGCAACTCTGACAATCTTCAGCAAATCAGGGTGAGCCAAGGAAGGTGCTCAGGCACCAAACACCCATCCTGGGCGATGAAAGGTGAGAATTCACTGGCTGGGTTAGAGGTAAGAGACCAGCCTGCTCTCTGCAAAGCATGGCACGGGCAGTTCTGACTGCAGCTTCTCTAATCACCACACCATCAACTGCTTTCCCCCAGAACTCCTTTAAAATTCAAAATGTGAGATGTTACATACTGATCTGTGTCATTATAATCAATATAATCAAAAATACTGAATCCAAAGTAAAGCATAGGCATGAGACACAGGAAAATCTAATTTCATTATATTTGTTTAAATCACTTTGTTGTAAATTGTTTATTTTTTTGTTTTTATGTAGTTTTATTATTTTGGCACTATAATAATGAATTGTATCTATTTTTATGTATGAGTTTGTTTGGACATGAGCAGGCTTGTCCCTGCTGTTAGCTGCTTGCTGGGAGTGTCACCTGAGAACAGGTTCCAGCCTTGTAAAAGGGGCAGTGACCAGGGGCAGAGCTCAGACTCCCCACGTCCCCAGCGCTGCTCTGCCTGTTCCTTATCAACCAACTAATAAATTGCATTATTGATTGACCTGCCCAATTTTGGTAATTTATAACAAAAACAACCTTCTTTGTTTCTGACAGGTTAGAAACAAAAAACCAGGACATTTTATATTTTATTTGAATAGATATCACCTATATTTAGTGATCTGTTATTGCTTAAATATGAGTGGATATTTGTCCAAATACTCAACAAATGTCCAAAACTCAACACTGAGTTTTAATTTTTCTATAGTTAATTATTAAAAAAAAACCAAAACAGCTTCTAAGTATTTATAATGCCCTCAATATGAATTAATAAGTTTTGAATTTCTTTAAAGAAGAAGTATTCAAATTTATGCCTTGCAGATTTATTATCAGTATTTAAGCTTTCCCTTCAAACCAAATTGCAATAAATTTATAGTTTACATTTTTCAAATTATCAATGAAATTCTTCATAGACACAAATTCAGACCATTTCTAGGATCATCATTTGAATTGTAAAATTTAATTCGAGTCAAATTTCCATTCAAATTTCCAATCCTGAAGGAATTTGATTGACAACCACACCGAGCTTGTGAGGGCAGAGCCCAGAGCTGTCTGTCCCTCCCTGCAGCTGACAGCAGAGCAGAGCAGCCCAAGTGTCCAGTCCAGCAGGACAGAACCATTGTGGACTACTTCAGAGGTTTCTTTACAGCTACAAAGTGCTTTTCTAGTGTAAAGGCAATTAAGTGATAACTGCATCTGTGCAGAGAGTATTCAAAATGCTAATACTCCCACCCAGATAAGTTGTCAACTTTGCCTGCTTATTTATCTCCAGCTCTCAAATTACTGCAATGAATGCTCCACTGCCTTCTTCCATTATCTTTGCAATCCTGCTTTTTCCTCACAGAAAGGCAAAAAGCAGAGCATGTAAGAGCTGCACCACTCCCACCACACCGGGGAGTAAAGTGATACAAGCAAAGAAGCATTAGCTGATCTAGTGCAGAAAAGCTACTGCCATATTCTGCACTTCTCCAAGTTCATTCAGCTTTCCATCCAGCCCAGAGAGGTAAGAAAAGCTGCTCTGCCATCAGAGGCTCATATACTGAGAAATAACAGCAGTTTGCATCATGAATTATCTAACATGATTTACCACTTGAGGAAAAGAAAATCTATCCTGTTTGGTGCTATGCCATTTGGCCACCAGACTCTAGAATTTTAATGTCTTATCTTTGCAATGGAGATAACACAACACTGCTCTCAGATACCTAGCTTGAAAATGGTTCCCTTAGCTCAACACAAGACATTTTGTGTTATGTAACTCTACGGTCACAAGCGTTACGTGTTTTCTAAGGGGAAAAAAAGCCAAAAAATCCCGTGGAAAACTCCCTACTAAAAACAAAGGAGCTTGATGGAACTTAATATCAACACCTATATGAATGCCTTAGTACTTTTGTTTATAAAATTCACAAAATTGCAAAATGGCCACAAAAAAAAAATCCCCCCAAACAGGAAACACTGATACATTTTTTAAACAAGTTTGACAGTTCAATGATGAGAACACAATCTTATGACCCACAGAACTGGGCAAAATACAAGTATGAACAGGAGAACACAGAATAAGATTGTTGATTCAAGTGTTGCTAAGTGCTTTTGATAGACTAAAATGAAAAATCCAACTTGCTTCACATGGCTAATACTACATTCTAAAGGTCAAATCACTCAAAAAGGTAGAAGTTGGCAACTAGTGAATGTCAATTTGTGTTTCCTCAAAAAAGGATACCTGATAAAAGTATGAAGAAAATAATAGAAACAGCACCTGTATTACTACAGTCATTTCATCCAAAGACAACCCAAACCAGTTCATAAACTAAGCTCCATCTTTGTCAGGACAAGACCACCTTGTAACCAGAGCTGAATGAAGCCATACAACAACTTACCAAGTGATGAACACAATCTCTCAACCCTTTCAAGACAGTCTTTACCCATCATTCCTGCTGATGTTCCTTCCTATGTTTGTGTCCTGCACACATCAGAAAACAGACAGCAAGGAACACCAGGCAACTCCAAATTCTGCTGGAGTTTGAACACGGTACTATTTCAAAAGGCTCACAGTCAGTTACTGTACTGTCCTTGATGAGGACCCAAACCATTCAACCACAACTCCCCCATCCTACTCTCTGAAGGGTTCTTGCAGCATAACTTGGATTATCCAAAGCTCCCGGGGGACAAATGGAAGCAGAAATAAGTGGGGGAGCAGCCAGAGGTCTTCTGAGAATAATGGAAGTGAAAAGAGAGGAAACAAACTCTCACAAAGAACTGCTGGCTCAGCTCAGCCCTAAAGTTTCCTTATTCCTGAATGGAGCATTCATGAAATAAAATAAGCTTCTTTAAGCAAACATTCCAAATGATTGTAAAAACCATTTGACAAAGTGAAAAATTACTGTTCATTTTGGTAGTAGACTCTCCAGAGAGAGACAGGTGTTGTTCTTACTCTGGCAATTTCTTAACCAGCGGTACAGCTGTGATTCTAGTAGTGCCTCAATGGTTAAAAAGCAGCCAAAGTCCTTCCAAATCTGTGCTTCCCTAAGTATTATTTGGAAAACATTGCTAGAAGATGTTCCAAACTGAGTAAAAAATACAGATTTATCACAAGCCTATATGTAGGAAGAATATCCACACAGAAGAAATCTGTTCTGGGAGTTATGAGTGCTTCACACAGAAACTACAAGCTTTTATTTATATTACTGCAGCACAAGCTAATGCCAATTAAGTAGGAGAGTCACTTTGGATTTAGCACAGAACCTGGCCCAGGGCACTGGCACAGAGAATAGAAATAAATACTAATCATGCTTGCTCACACTGAGAGGATTAGATAACTACAGACGTAGGAAATTAAAACCACAACAAGATGACCCCACGCTCATGATTTCCCTGTTGTAGCAGATCAGTCAATATGAATAATCGACAGTGTAAATTGAAATCCTCAGATAAAAATAATGGTTTTACTGCTTTATTTCTCTTCACTTGCACATAAATGGAGTTGACTATCTCTGACAATGCCACGGTTTAACATTCTAAACACACTATCTCCTTTAACAATGCCTGGAATAGAAACAAGCTGCTGAGCTAGATCCTCAAGGGTGAAAACCAACATTGCTGCACTGACTTCAGTGGAAGCACATCGATCTCCACCAGCTAAAGCTGTGGGCCCAAGTGGGCAATTAGGTTTCTATTATATGCTAATTTAAATAATGTACCACAGAACATTTGCTGCACAATAAGGCAAGTCTACATTCTTCTGTGGAGAAGGGCAAGCATTTGCTATGGCATGATGCTTACAGATTCTGGTTTCAAAGAGCAGGATGAAGTTTCGGTATAAACTACTCCTCATAATAACATTTTTAAATCTGCAATTACTCCTACTATACTCCTTTAGGAAGCCTATAATTATTTGGTAAGTTCTTACCAATGTCTAGTCTAGATCATAATTGCTAGCCCTGCCTCCTTCAAAGGAACTAGTGACTGTGTTAAAACCTGGTTCTTGTTAGGTCCCTGCTACACAAAGTGGCTGTGCTCTAAATGTTATGATCTGTGCTCAGTTGAGGAAGAAAATCAAACAGATTTATGCTCCTTATGAACCTTTGAACAAGGCCTGAACAATAAAAACCCAAATACAACAATCCCACACACATTTCTTCAGAGGCAGCCCGGTTGGAACAGGGGCTGTGGCTGACACAGGCTCTCAGTTTTTTTACAACAGAAGTTTATGGCAGAGGATCATCTGCAACATCCTCTCACTCTCTTCAGCCAGCACTCACACTCCAACCCCAAAAGGAAAAAGCAGAAAAGTTGGGGAACAGGGTTCAGCAAAAAGATGGCAAAAAAGATTGTCAGGGGTCATGGGGCAGTTCAAGTGCAAAGGTTAAAGATATGTTAAAGATATAACAGGAATCATTAAAAGATGTTTTGCTCTCTTCTGCAGCAATATTTTAAGTACAAGAATTCCTTTCAGTCTCCTTTTAGATGTCATTGCCACCCTTCTTCCTGCCTTAGTCATCAACAGCCAAGTTATTAGCATGCCAAAGGCCCTGCATAAATTTTTGTGGACTTCTGATGTAGTCAGGAGGAGAGCATCATTCTGCAGTTACAGATTCTCTGTACAGTCCTTCCAATGAAGCAGCAGCATTTGGTATTTTGTTTTCAAAGCTGGACATTCACCTCAGCACAGCAAATGAACAGCCCTCTGAACACCTCTTTTGAGAGAGAGATCAGCAAAACAGGAGGATTGTCCCCATGTGTCTGACTCATGTGAAAAGTCATGGCAGACAGGCTCCACCTAAAGACCAAAATCACGCACACAATTCCAGTTGGTCTTCTTTTCTGTGAAACCACTCAGGGCAGAAAGGCAAAGGAATGTGGGCTCACATAGGTCAGTCTGGTGCAGGGTGAGATGAGGCATTAAGTTGGCACTTACTGCACTTTATTCCCTTTACAAATGTACTCATCCTGGTAACTGCTTCTTCCCTGCTTGCAACTACTCAGAAATAGTTTTACTTCAAACAGAAAAAGGTTATACAGAATCAAGAATTTTTAAAGATAGCAGCCACACACAAAAAACTTGCCAAGGAGGGAAGATGCAAAATGTCCCCAGAGCAAAGACTGATCGAAAACCCTTCTCTGTGTTCTGCACACAGTTTGTCTCTATGCTTTGGGTGGGTCTGCAAACATGGGGAAAACTCAAAGCATGCCATGTGCACTCCAGAGAAAGGAGAAACTAGAACTTATTTTGGTTAAGGTTTTCATGAACTTGACCCCACTAACTCCACAAGCATTTCTGCCAGGAGAAACCTCCAGCCACGGAGCAAAGCTGGCCTCCCCTCCCCTCCCTCTCCCACTCCAGTGGTGCCTCCACAGCTGCACTGCAAGAGCCAGTGAAGAACAACTCGGGCTGGAACTGCTCTTGGGGGATTAACTTTAACCTGAATCAGTTTCCTGACTGAATTCCCCACGTCACAGGGGAGATGCTGCTTGTGCTCACACAAGGGAGGGGTGTGTTTGTTTGGCAATGCCAGCTCATGGGAGGCCAAAACACACACAGCCCTAAACTCTTGGCCTGCTAAATTCGTCTGAGAAGATCTGGGGTAGCAGGCAGAAGGACAAGGAACACAGGCTGATTTTCCAAGAAACAGAATAGTCTATGAATAAGTCATTGGTTTCTATGGCCAGTATTGCTGTGGATCTTTAAGCAAGCAACTTATGTGTCAATTCCTCAGCTGTGAAATGAGGACAACAGCTCCTTACATCACCAAAGTGTCGTAAGTTGAAAATTAATGACTGAAGCACTTGGACACTCCAGTGCTGAAGGCCAAGTCAGTCTGAAGCTACAAGAGCTGAGTGATTAGTGACAGGGAGGGGCTAAGGAATCAACGTATTATTTTTGGTGGACTATTTCCTTAGAGGATAAATGAGAGTAACTGCTACTTACTTGATTGCAAGGAATTGAAAGAGCTTTCTGTAGCTCCCTCATGGGTGGACACCCAAACAATTAAATAGCCATGACCTAATTTTAGTCAGAAACCTTATGTCACAAAGAATTCACAGGGAGGCGTCTTCCGTATGTGCAGAAGTAATTGCACTATGGCAATGTGCTAATTTAGCTGTACAACATTTAGGGATAGACTGTATCCCATTCTTCTTCCTCATATTCCCAATTCCAAAATTTCTGATAAGAAGAGATAAAACTGTATGATACAAAATACCATAGGATTAGGACTGAAAGAAATTTTGTGAACACATTGCTTCCAGCATCAGCGTGATGGAATCAGTTCAAGGAAAATTTACATAAACAGAAACAATGAGGGTGGTAGATAACATTATAATCAAATTCATCTTTTGTGTGATAGAGATGAGAGAATTTCACTCAGCAGGTTCTGTACTGTGCCCATACAGACCAGCTATACTAGAAGGCACTTCTTTTTTAAGTGCCATAATTATGCACACAGAGCCATCAAGAGATAGAAAACACATCCTGATTCTAAAAGAAGTTGCTCCAACAGCTTGTTTTCCTCATAGTTACAACCTGTCCTTTCCTTCTAGCCTGAATTTTCCTGCCTTCCTTCAGAAGCAAATGGGAGATGCTTCTTCCTCTCAGGCTAGCTCAGGACTGAACAGGTGTGACTGCATGTCCCTGAGCTTTAACAAGGACTGTGTGTGAGAGCCAGGAACCATCCCAGAATTAAACACACTGAACTCCTGTAAAATGAGCAGGACTTATGAACACACCACGAGTTAAATGACTGAATAGCTTCATGAAGCTGGGCACATCCTTTCTGTAATGTTCTGTAGAACATTAGGATTAGAGGCCTATCTGTGAGGATCTATTAAATACCATATTATGCTTGGATACATGAATAGGAGCCACGTAAATACTTCAAGTGGTAAACAGTGTTTCAAGTCTTACTGAGCTTATTATGTCTCAAGAGCTCATTATGTCCTTGCTAGATGAGAAGCACATATTCAGAAACAAACACAAACCTAAGGAAAATAAGGATTCCCAAAGACAGCTTTAAATTTAAATACCAGCCTCAGGATTTTTCTTCTGCCTTATGACTTTGAGGCATTGGGCTGATATTCTAAAAATTCCTGGAAAGGGTTAACATTCAAATCCTGTTTCCTTAGGCCTTTGGGTGAGGGCATCAGCCATAAGTAACAATTAGTGAGTTAGAAAAAGGCATCAATAGAAACTGAAAATCCTGCACTACCAAAACACAAGGCAGACTACAATGTCTGCAGCCAGCCTGGCACCTTGCACTCAAATCAAGAGGAATTTTGTTGGACAAAAGAATTACTGGCCTCCCAAAGCAGATCCTTCTGGTTCTATGGGCAGAGAGTTAAGCATCCTGTAAATTGTACCCAAGACTCAAATCCTCAGTGTTGCATCTGCTTTTCTTCAACTATTTATTTTCTGAATTTGTGTGGTTAGGCAATAAAATGTGAATCTCTTGATTTCTGGCTATGACACAGGCTTCTTGTGTGGCCCAAGCCACATCCCTTAAGCTATGTTTCAGTCCCCTACTCGTGAAACAGGTAAAACACATCCCTCAGAGATGTTTTATGCATAAATTAACTCATGGAAGCTGGTTTTCAAAGAGTTCACTAATTAACATTACAGACAGCCCTACAGATAGAGAGATTGTCAGAGAGCTCTGTCTGGCAGCCCTGGCTCAGGCAAAAAACTCATTCCAGAAGTGATGATACAATCTGCACACAATTCCAGAAAACCAAGTTTACTCAATTCCACAAAGCAGGTTTTTTAAAAAGATTTTATACTTCTTACAGTAGTACACAGTCACACAGCATATGAATTTCATACAATGTAGGGCATCTCCTACATTTAGTTCTACTTGGAATGAAATGCCATCACTTTTCAGCACGATTTGTATGTGCATCTTGACCAACTTTCACTGGAAAAATGATAAAATGTTTAGAAAACATTCTCATTTGGAGCAAAGACTTGAATGGTGGAAGCTCTGTTTTTCACAAATATACATTTACAAGTTGCTGGAGAATGTAAAGACAGTTCTACAAATGCCATGTGGATTATCCTACATTTCCAGATGTAAGCTCAACAGGGCAGATATTGTATTTTTCTGTTTATACACTGTCAAGTGCCTTGCTTGTGATTAGGACAAAGTCCACAAGTAACTTTATTTTCTAGTATTCATAAGCCAGTACAATATCTAAGCACAAAACAAATTAAATAAAATACAGTTTTCATCCTAGGATGACCAGAAATAGACTAGAAAGAGGACCAAGCATTAGTAATCCTTCAGCCTACACTGACTAAAGAGGGTAAAGTGAGAAGGGACTAAACCACAAATGTTAGCTGCCTCTTTCCTTTTCTTCAAACGGTACAGGATATCACTTGACAGATTTACAGCCTTCACTACCATGCAATTTACTCAACCCAGAAGTCTAAAACCTTTTAAAATCAGGTCATTTAAAAAAAACACCTTAATTCAAACAGTCAATATTGAAAGACAAATAAGAGAAAGTTTTTACTTTCTCTGCAACTACAGCTTTCAGGAGCTAAAGCAGGAGCTGAAATATACTTTCAAACAACAACTTCTGCGTGAGCTATCACCTAGCCCACACAGCAAATACTTCAGTTTTCTTTGAAACATACCAGCTTACTGATTACAGGAACTAAATGACAATTACTGCTTTGATTTTAGGACGATAATCCAGGACTGGAAAGTGGATTTCTCACATTTGTTGCTGTGCACCAACAAATTCACTTGCTACATTTCACAGGTAAAAACCTGATGGTCCCTCTGTAAGGCAAATACCTGAGCAGCAAGACCAGTTGATGGCAATCCTCAGGATTAAACTAAGTTTTTTAAGTTTCTCAGTCAAAAGTCCAGTGAACTTCATCTTTGTCTGGTGTGTCCTTACAAATGATGTAATTAATCCATCAAAAGCTCTGTTGCAACATAAATGACATTCAAAATCAGCATGCACAAGTATTGTCATTAAGTTTATTTAAAAATAAATTGCCTATGATTTAATGACCAACTAACTAATCAACACCACCACTTTTCTAAAACCCAGACTCAACTCCACGTTGCACAGTATTACATAAGGGGGGAGGGCCTGTCTGTTTGTTCACTCCTGGCCCAGAATGGACAACTTGGAGCTAGAACACAAGCAGGGCTTCCCATAGTCCTACAGCTGGAATGTGGCCAGCTCCAGGGGAGTTCCAGCCTGCCTACACTTCAGTCCCATCAAGGGCAGTTTATCATCTTTACACACAAAAGAACAGGACTACCAGGAGAAATACACCCATTATAATACTGCAGCTTTCAACTCTGTGGAATCATTTTTCTTTGTCATGGAAGGGAGAAGTGCTCCTTGCCCTAACAAACTAGACTTGCCACTGCTAAATGAAATTAAATTAATACATTCATTTTGGAAATGTTCACTAGTAGGGCACCAAAGAAGAATTCAGAAGCCCTGTATTCCCCCCAGTGAGGCAACAACACGAACTTTTTAACCCATTCAGCTATTTTACACTACTCTCACTGAGCTTAATGATAGGAAATTTTTGACCAACATACTTTTACATTGCAAGTGGAGACAGCAGGAAAGAGCCAGGCAGAAACAACAATCACAATCCAGAGCAATAGTGCAGACACATCAACTGGGCTGCAAATTTTTATCTCTGCCCCTAAAATTTAAAGTCTTCCCCAAACTGAAGAGAGCAGTTTGAGCCCACGCAAATAAAGGATTATTAGTCCCTATCTATGCCAGAGATCCTCCAAAATTAGGTGTTCCTCAGGAAGAGCAGTGGGAAGGTACAGCCACTCCTGCCTTAAATACATTCCCACGGCTTTTCACCTCGCCAGAAAGGGGAAAACAGCCAAAGCCAGTGGTTCTCTGAGAAAGCTGGGAAACAGCAGCTGTGGCTCCCACCCTCTGGTGCTGGGAGAACAAGCCTCCCCTCACCCCGACACAAAACCTGTGGTGGCCCTGCAATGTGGGAGCAGCCTGGGAGGGGAGGGCTGGCAGCAGCTCTCCAGAGAGGCAGGAACCATCAAGGAACAGGCAGTGACTCACTGCGTGTGATTTATTGCCAGGCACTCTTCCCAAATGTGTTAATAAAGTTGCAGCCAAATAAATGTGCATCCCTTAGGTCTTGTCTTTGTTCCAGCACGGCCAAGACAATTGAGTATTATTTTCAAGTAAAACAAGAATGAGATTCTAGACAATATTTCTACCACAATTAATATTTATGCTTCGCTGTTCTACTTCACAGCACTGCCAACCCTTGAGTATTCAATTAAAAAAAAAAAAAAAAGCACAAAACAAGAAAAAAGTAAGAATACACCGAGACACAGAAAGCTGTAAGATTTTAACTAATATTGTTTAGTGGGTCTATTTGGGTTTCAGTTTATTTGGGGTATTTTCAGGTTTCAAAGACAATAGAGAGAAGCATTCCATAATCACCACAATCAACTGAAGCAAGATGCAAGTATAAAACCAATGAATTCAAACAGTGCATAGCAAAGCTCTACACAAATGTCTAGAAACAGAGAAACAAAGGAAGTGCAAAGGAGTGGTGAGTTTGAAGAATGGGCTTTCCCACAGGTAGTTTCTGAATTGAGTCTGGGGATTTCTTTGTTAGAAAAGCTAGATAAGCTGCATCTTAGATGCATAAAATCACAATATATATACAAGCTATATCCATGATTAAGACCATCAGGAATATTTTCAAGCAATAGCTGAGAAGCAGCTATATCCATCTGTTTCCAAAAGCCAGAGCTGGACAAAATCAGAGGAGTGGGGCAGAAGATGGAAACACTATGAAGTGTGCTAATGAAAAAGGAAAGCATTTTCCAATATTAATTTTGTTTCTTATGGACGAGTGGAAAATATATGTTAACACAAGTCAGTAGTCTGTCAAGAAACTGCAATGAATTAACGAAAAATCATTTGATCTACTGGACTTTTTTAGATGTAGTGATTTTATTTTTTAATGATAGAGGTGCATGAGATGGAGACCACTGTTCTAAGCCACCTGACAGACCATAAATAAAGTCTTCTGGCTATCAGTGTTAGCAAACATGCCAGCACTGGGCTCTCCTGTTGAAGATAAAGTTAGCAGGAAGGACAGTGGAGAAGCTTGCTCACCACTGTTGCTTCAGCAGAGCTGGGGAAACAGTTCTGGATGACAATCTCATACATAAAACATTATATATAAAAAATGTAGACAAAAAGAGGGTCCCCATTCCAACAATCTTGAATGGAAGTATGAAACTGTATCATCTTTTGCATCTTCCTTGCTTCCTAGTTCCAAAACTGTTGACCAGCTCAGTCCACTGTACTTCTGGTTCTGTGTACCTCACATGTGATTTAAGTGATGTCCACTGTGTTTTGTCAAAGGACTTAAAAGTAAGTCCAGACAGCTTTCTTGCTGCATGCCAGTTCATTTTAACAAACTCAAATTTACTGGGCAGTCTACAAGCACAGCAGAGCTTTCATGGAGACTTTCCTAAAATGGAGCTTGTAGCTGATTTCTGGTTAATCATGCTGGTAACCAGAACAGTTTACGGATGTGTAGGGAGCTCATGATGAACAATTAAATGTTTCACATACTGCAGCAGCTTGGCAGGGTAATTCCACATCTGCTTCCTCCAAAACAGCAAATCTGAGAGCACCAGTTTCTCCTCGAGTAAAACAACAAGCAAGAACAATTTGAGTTTCCTGAGGGTGCCAATGGCCAGCTAGGGGTGTCCCTGGCACAGAGTGCCACAAGGTGCTAATGAAGTCAGAAGTGTGTTGGGAGTGGCAGGCAGGAAGCAGAGCTTTAAGAGACCAGACATGAATTGTGGTAGATGGAAAGACAATTAGAAGTCCAGATGGAGAGAGAGTTTCTTCCAGTTGTTACGACCCTCTGGTGTTCTTTGAGCTGCTCCAGAAGGGTAGTAAAGGACCCAAGGTCTCCTGAAGAACCCAGAGGGCAGGTTTGGAAGGGCACAGCACAGAGGTGTCCCAGAGCGCTTTGTCTTTCACTTTTTCACCCTGACCTGAACCAGCTGGTTACAAAGGGCCTAAAATGCACAGTCATGTTGGTACCCCTCAGTACACTCATAAAGAGATTGAATAAGGCACTGGCAGTTTGCTTTCAAAGAGTGAAAGAAAAACACAAAGTGAATTAGAGATGAAGAATGTTAACATGAAGGAGAAGAAATTAAAGTAAAGAAATTAAGTAAAAAAATAAACTAGACAGCAAAGGAAAGAGGATCAGGCAATTGGACAGCACTTCACCAAGATGATAGTCCTGCATGCAGCCTATGTGATCCCAGGGCAGTGTAAATTTCAAGCAGGAAAATTTTGCAACCACCAAAATTGAATAGCCAAAATGGAAGGATAAAGATGGAAATGGCATTAAGTACCATGCTCCAGCCTAAAAATATATATATACACTATTTGTTTCCCAATCTGTCTTTGAGAAACTGCAATGAGCAATGCTCAGGTTTATTATGTCCTCTAACTCTTGGAAACACAAAATCTTATTAATAAGTGTAATGAGCAGGCTCACACAAACTGCACTGAAATTTGGTTTCGGTTTTTGTTTTGGTTGCATCTCCATTTCACTTCTGATGACTGGTTAGCACTCTATCTGAAGTTACATACTATATACATATACACACACACTCTGTCAGAAGTCAAAGCTGTAAGTTTTCTTTCTTACCTTGACTGCAACAAGCTACTTTTTCAACTGAACATACATCAGAAGAAATGTATTTAAAATTTACCAATCTGACAAGAGCTAAGGGATTCACGATGAAGAAACAAGGTTTTTTTCCTGTACTAATAAGTAGGGTCACTGCATAGGCAGATTTTATTGCAAAGACTTTAACATGATAAAAGCAAAATGCACTAATTGCATTAATGCCTGTTCAAAATGGAATGTCTTTGCAGTACAGCAATGCACCATCTAGCTTCTGTTCATTCCTTTGATTAAAACACCAACCACCCCAACAAACCATTCACTCTTCGTAGTTTAACAGGCCCAAAGCTCCTTCTAAACAATTCTGTTGTCACTTTTGTATATGGTTAGTTGATGCCTTCCCCCTCCTTTTTTTCAGTGAGCTAAATAAAATTAATGACTTCCAAATGGAATTAGTTCAACAGGATTCAGCTGAAAGTATTTATTTATATGAATCCAGTTATGAACCATAACTCAAAGGCACAATGCAAAGAAATTTACTTCACTGAAAATTCAAATAGCAGCCTTCTATATAAAAATGGTATTAAAGTTTACACATTAGTACAGTCAACATAAATTCTGATTTTAACAGGCTTGGATAAATTTTGGCTCAGTGAGTCTGCTTCGGCTGTCAATACTCTGAAATAGATACAAGCTTTAATCAACCTTTAATTCAAAAGCCCATTACTGTACCAACTGAAATAGAAAGACTTGGGTATCAAAGAGGAGCTCTTCCCCACTTTCATGGTATTACTTCTGTAAGACATCAATTGATCTACAGCCCCTGAAAGAAAACAACTCGCTTTCCTCTCCTGGATAAAAGTCAGTGCAGTTTTTTCATCCATCACAGTGTAACAGCATCAAAATACACCTTTTGCATATGCCTAAAACAAGGAAAAAAACACCCTGCAAATCACAAAGCCATTCCATGACATGTCAATTTACTTTTTCTGACAGATTCACTACAGAAAAAAAATACGATTTTCATTAAAACAATCTAAATGAAGATTTGTTTAAAGCAGTCAGAAAAGAGAGAAATGAGGAAAAAGACAAGAAAGAATTTATACAAGCCTACATATTGGTAATGTTTTTCTGAGGTGCTCTTCCACTTCATAAAGAAAACATGGAAAGATTCCTGCATCCAGTGTCCTGAGATTTAATAAACTGCCAGACTACCTGTTGGTTACTTAATGACTAATAACATCCACAACATTTAGCAGCATCTGCTAAATTGTGTAACCAACTTAATTTACCCTCTCTTGACATTAAAACTAGTTACTTTTAATAAATAATGTCTTAAGACATTTGGGTGGGTTCTTTAATTCAAATGAACAATGTATTTAGAGCTACTGTGAAGGCACTAATGGGCAGGTAAACAAATAGGTGTTTATTTTCATTCCCCCAGCACTGCTGATATGGTCTCTTTTAGAATACAGTACTTTGTTCTTCTGTATTCCATTACTACGTGCTCTTTTCCCTGAAAAACACCATAGTATATAAACTCAGCTGTTTTTTTTTTTTTTATTATGGGAATATTTTTCATTCTTTCAGGCCATGCTAAAACCCCTGTGAATCCAGCCAAAGGACAACTTTCTCTAGACAGCCTTTGGGACAACAAAACACCTTTGAGAACAAGTGCAAATGCCTAAAAGAGAGTAAGTTTGGAATAATTTCTCCTCTTCAACTAACATGATTTATGAGCATTCAAGTTTTTTGGGACATAGCATTATTTTCAAAAGGAAAAAAATCAGCAGGCATTTAAAACTAAATGAATCTCAGGACTACTTTCTACTGCCATTGCTTACAATGGGCTTACTTATTTATGGGAAGAAACCATCCCATTTTATATCTGCTGAAATTTTGAAAAACAAGTAAAGGCAATAAAAATTAAAATCTTGTTTGCAAAGCACTGGATTAGCAGCAAGCAATCTGGCTTTTCTCTCCACGGATAAATCTCCTAGATAGCTGGATCAAAGAAATAGACACTTTACTGAGATGTTTGGAGACTTGGAACATTTTCCAAAGTGATAACCATTTCGGTAACCAGCTTAAGACAACTTTGAAAGCATTTTCTGAAAACTGGAATTAATTATAATTAAATTAATTGTTCTCTCACATTATATTTGGTGATTATAGTTGAAGTCATGCTATATAATCTCAATTATTAAGGTGTTTTTACACCAGAAACAGATAAAACTCCTCAGACACTCTAAAACTTCCACCAATGAAAAAATGCTTGGCTAAAAAAACTGACTCCAATTCAGAACTATTGCCTTCCCCAGCACACAGCAGTGCTTTTTATGTGTGATACACAGCTTTATGCCAGCTTTGGACATGCTCCTAGAACTTTAACTTTAGGCTCCACAGAGACAAGTTGGACATCTGTGCACGTTGCTCATTCAGGATATTCATTGCCACATAAAGAGATCCCACCCCCTGCTAATACAAAACTTGAACTTAGCAGAGTTACCCAATCGCTAATGCTGAGGCAACAGCCCAAGAAAAGAAGTTAAGCACACAACCCCACATTATTTTTGCTGGCACCTCCCTAAGAAATTTTTCAATTCAATTCAATGAGGGGAAAGAGAAAAGTATTGAAGGATTTCATTTTGGGATTTTGATTTTACGAGCTGCTGGCAACTGTCCCTGGGCAAGCAAATACACACACTCTGCAGCATAAACTGTGAACTTTAACTCAGGGTATTTAGGTGGGAAGGAGCCTCAAAAAGTTCATTGTTGGTGTGTTTTGGGTTTTTTGTTTTTGTTTTTGTTTGGTTTTTTTTGTTTTTTTTTTGATAATTCAAAAGTGAATTTTCCTTCAATTTAGCATACAAATTGAATTCATTTGATTAGTCTTTCTAAAATGTAAAGCTCTTGTCTTGTCCAAACACAGTCTGTGCCAGCCAGCAGGTCAGGACTTGACACAGTCGAATGAAGAAAGCTCCACCTTCTTTCACCAGCACAGTACCAACATGTCTGCAGCTCACTCCACAGAGCAAGATACTTGCACAGCCACTACATTTACTTGTGGTCACTGTTTAAAACCAATTACTATTATTTCCTGAGAAAAGGCTTGAGTTCAGCACGCTGAGCATCCTCAACTCTCCCCAGAGCCCCTGTGTGCAGAACGAGCAGCCAGGGCTGCCAGGAGGACTCCAGGTCAAGATCCAGGGAAGCCACTTAGCTGGTAAAGCTCTTCAAGCACAGCCCATTTCTCCCCATCAGCCACACAACAGACACAGAAATGGGCCTCCTTAAAAACACATTATACTTTACATTATACTTTTCACTAAACAGAAAAACATGAATTGTTTGTCCCTGTAATGTCTTCCTCAAATTCCCAAAAACATCCATTTCTGAAGGACCAAAAGCTTATGGCAATAGCTCTTTCTTTTTCCTCCTTGGCCACAGGGTCTAGCCATGGCACATGTACTGTCCCAGAATGGAATTCCTTCTCCAGGTGATGCTATTGCAGTGGGGTAGGAATTGGTTTTAACCATATTTCTGGAAGAACAATTCATTCATGTTGTCATCACAGCCACCCTGATCTCTACACACACAGCTGCTGCACCTCTTTACAGCAGCATTACAGAAGATCCTGACTTTTTCCAAAGAGATAATTACAGACTGCTTGCTGACAATTACTTCCAGTCTCAAAGCAAACAAGACAAACAATGGCACAAATCAGTGATCCATGTCACATCTTAGGCAACACCTTAATTATCAGAATGAATGTATTTAAAGCACAGCATTAACAAAAGGAACATTCTAACAGCACTTTACCTAACACTGGTTCACAAATATAAGAATATAGTCTAGAGAGCTATCAGAACATCAACTTGAAGGTAGTATAAAATAATGTGAGTGGTAGTAGCAAAGGTGTTTTATTGGTAAAGGAAGAGCTAAGCACAAGCCTGAGCCTTCCTTCACAGATGCCCCTGCCCTGGCCTTTTGTAGTTTTCTGTCCTTCCACCAAATGCAAATGTTTGTCTCCCCTAAGGTGCTCAGATTGCTATTTTCAAGCCTTGATGTCTTAACACAATTCCCAGCAGTTCTTAGCCTTTTACTTTCTGATTTCTGTTTACTGATGCACTACTTCTCCAAGTGTAGTATTTTAATTAATTATACAGTAGTCTGCCTAATCAGGTTTCCCCAGGGTTTCTAACAGAAACCCTTTGTATTTCTTAATGATTCCACAAGATTGTAACTATTTTTAGTACTGCAGTAAAAGAAATTAGTCTGCTGACAATACTATCTCCTAAAAATGTGAAACTGCTATTAAAACCGTTGATCCAAGCACACTTGAACTTTGAAAAATTCAGATTTAGTCTGGATCTTATGATTAACATTTCTGTGTATCACTTATGCAGTCATCACTTACAGAGATACAAATTAAGTAGAAAGACTAGAACTGAAGAACAGATGTGACCTACTTATCATTTTAATATTAAAACAGATACATTCAAGTTAATAGCAAAGTCTCCACTGCCTTCAATACAATTCAGTTGGTCAATGCCAGTCCAACAATTTCCTTGTCCAGCTTCTCATGACCTGCCTTCTGCTGAAAGAGGAAATGCTCTACATACCCAAGATCACTTTTCTTTAGTTCTAAGGCAGACATACACAAACTTTCTCTCTCAAGGTAATTAAAAATCAATAAGAAAAAACAAATGACAGAATCACAAACTACTAAAAGCGCAAATCAGTAGAAATACATCAAGCTTTCACTTTACAAAAGCTCAAAAAAACAGTAAAAAACAGCTGGATTACTTTTCCTGTGCCAGAGCTGGTCACGTATTTGGCTGAACTGTGCCTTTACTAAGAGAGGCCGTAATTAAAAATATTAAGTAGACAGCTGCCTAACTATAAAAGAGTTTTTCTCATGGATCATAGAAGAGTCGATGTTGGAGCACCTTTGGGGATCACTTGATGCAGCCCTTGCTCAAAGCAGGGTCAAATAAGGCTCAGGGTTGTGTCCAGTCTCCAAGAATGGAGACTCCACAACTTCTTTGGGCAACACGATACAGTACCTGACCACTGGCATAGCAGCAAATAAATCAAAAGGTAGACCTTTCCCTTTCATTAGGGCATTTGGGAGCCCTTTAGCCCAGCCTCTCCCCAGTGCAGTGGCACTGCTGCAGACAGTTCTCATCTGAGTCACAGTGAGACAAACTGCAGAGCTGACATCACATCATCTCCGACGCTCTGACCGAGCGCGCTGGCACCGCCACTCAGACACTGCTCTCAGTCTTACCTAGTCCCCAAATCAGAAATGAAGATGTGCCAGAGATCATTTCCACATTATGAAAGTAGCTCTTTATAGCATTCCATGGGGACCCGTCTGCAAGGATGAACTGTATCTCTGTGCAGTTACTTTTGTCCTGTATTTGTTCTTTGATGTACAAATACACCACAGACTAAGCGGTGATCTCTTTGATGTTGAACTTTTATACTTTATTGCAACTAGCACACTTACAAGAGGAGCTGCCAGTCATTTTCCTTTCCAAACATTCAAATTTCATGAGGCATTTGCTTTATGAGTCAGATTTCTCAGTAACTTGTTTTAAGAATTTCCACAAGAACTGTGCTACTGCTCTGGAATGGTAACTCGATTAAAAATCAAGACCTGATTGGGTTTTTCAGATACTACAAATTAATACTAGCATTGGCTAATATATCTGAGTACATTTAATATAAAGAATAATTCTGCAGCCAAGTACGTATTTCCTCACTCTCTTTTAGGTAATTCTGGACGGTGCCTGGAATCCAGCAGTGGCCAGGAATAGCTGCACTGGGACCAGGACAAACCAAGGCACACAGGCAGTGGTACCTTTCTGGCTCCTCTGCCAGCCTCCAACACTTTACAGCTCAGGGACTGCCAGAGGCACAGGCAGCCTCTGCAGCACCGTTTTTCATAATGCAGCATGCACACATCGAATTTTAGGCTGACAACACCACGGCAGATTAAATTACTAAGTTAGTTATTTCTGCACCAAAACTGTAATCAACACTGGCAGAAATAATATGTTAGGAAGTGCAAATTTACCACCACTAAATGCTACAGCTTTCAGTGCAACATGAAAAAAGTATTTCCATTCTGAAGGGCTTCTGTGAGGGTTTTTAAATTAATCCTACAAGCTGAAATTCTTTGGAGTGAGATTTTGGTATTCACAAAGTCTCTGCTTTAGTGTGACCTTTATGTTTGGCTATTTTTCCCTTCTATAAGCATAAACACTGTGGTTGAGAGGGAAAACATAAGAAGAAAATTAGAATATTTTGGAACAATGACAGCAAGGAGGGAGCATTTCCCCATACTGAGCTCTAAGTTTCCACAACAAAAATCAGTATTGCTACTGATGCTCCTCTCCAAGCCAAGTAGTTTAAAGGTGCATTGTCAGTGTGCTGGCCAGAGAAATGCACCATGACAGACATTTTAATCACAAATTATGATTTTAAAGTGAATAAACCATACAATAATTTTAGGTGGTTTTAGTAAGTGAGAAAAAAATATTTAAAATGAAGCAAATCTGTTAAAGATACTGATTCCTCTTCTTCCAAAACATTTTGCAGCTCAGAAAGGAGAAGTGCTGTTAAGAGCTATGAGCTGTGTACAAAGGAGGGAGCACTCCAGCACCTGCCACATCGGGCAGCCAGGTGCTGCACTCTGCCTTTCTGGCTGGGAAATGCCAAGTTCATCTCAGAAATACCAGCAGATTTTTAAGAAATCTGAACAGAGCTAGCCATAGCAATACTGGAAACACCACATTATCAAGGCCTTTCAGGTTCAGGCAGAAGTTACTTCTCAGTGCTCTCCTAGATCCTCACGTACAACAAAAGAACAAAAAAACACACAAGGGTGAAATATTGCTCATGTTACTGAGAGCCTTCATACACAGTGTCCATGGAAGCATCCCATGCAGCAGGTAGGAGAGAATTCTGATGCTCCTTGAAGAGAACAATAGGAAAATCAATCCTTAGCTCAGCTCTGTGAGCTGGCTGCAGTCCAGCCCCGAGCCAGAGCCGAGGCAGGGCGCTGCCAGCCAGGGCTGCTCCCCTGCTATCACACTCAGCATCTGGGAGGCACTGCTGCCCTGGGCCCCTGGGCCTCAGCCATTTCAAAGGCGCCTATGTATATGAGGTTTTTCAAATGAAACATCTCTTGCTCTTTAATTAACCTGTCTGACTTTTTTATTATCTGTTGATACAAGAATCCGTCCGGCAGTTACAAACATCTTTATGTGCTCATATTTTAAGCAAATGCTTCTTTTAATTCAATAAGGCACCCATGGTACAAGAAAAACTCTCCCCAAAATTTATCACAATGCATCTCTGTCAATCTGGCAATTGTGGGGTGTGTCCCTTTGACAGAAAACAAGGCTGAGCGTGAGCTCTCTGTTCCTCCAGACAGGCACAAACAATCTGCCTCTCCCCACAAGGCAGGGTGTCCCTGCAGCAAGAGTGGCAAACACACCTCCCCAGTCCTGGAGAGCTCCAGCCTGACATCCCAAACCAGTACTGGACAGTGGTTTCACTTAGTGTGTGTGCTCTAAAACTGGTAACATCAGGTCCATCATATGACCAATTCTATAGGACTCAGAAGAAGGTAGTCCAAGGAGAGGAAAAAGCAGGGGTACTCTACAACAGTGCACAAGATGGGTTAATTAATTCCCAAACTGAGCAAGAAATAACTACAAATTCACTAGAAAATGTGGGTTTTCTCACAATAGCTATGCTAACAAATCAAACACAAAGATGGGCTAATTAATTTAGCTAAATGGAAAAATGCACCCATTATGAGAAGCATTCCAGTTGTCACAGGAGGACAGTAGCTACTGCTGCTCCCATCAAGTACTACAGAAATTTATACTATTCAAATTCTCACCAAAACTAAAGTATGCGAATATCTACATACAAAAAGGAAACTCCAAATGTTCTGATTACCAGACCAGGGATCATTTTTCACTGGCTTTCAACTCCCTACCTCGACTAGAGTCTCCAGGCAAAGAGCACCTGGGGCTTAGAAAGAATTTAGCTTTCTGTTGGGGTGAGAAGACAAATGACCCTTTGAATCATGTCCCATTAGACACAAGGCCAAGCAGAGGAGGCTGGACAAGAGTGCTGCTCTCTTCAGAACTAGAAGTGAAGTAAATATAAGCTTATAAAAGTTTTAGGCACACTTAACCCATAGCACAGTATTACTTCCTAAGACCCCTGGCAGTCTCACAAGAAGTGTGAATTAAGTGCCACATGAAATGGTAACTTGATTGCTAATTGGATTATGTAAATTGTACAAGGCATTAAACAGCAACTCATACTTGGAAGAAGGAAGAAAACTGCTGAGCCAACAAATACATGAGCTCTCAGTATCTGCAAGAGCTGGAAGCAGAAGCCGTTGCCATAATGCACTGCTCCCCATTTCATGCTGTTAACAACATCACAGCAACAACAGCAAAGATTTTAGGACTTCTAGAACACCAAGGAGCAGACTGCAGAAGACAGCATGTGCCCACGCTGTCAGGACCTTTTCTCTTTTTTGGCTGAGAGTGCAGAAAGTCATCTGCACATAGCAGGTATGGGCAGAGGTGGCAGGAGGCCCAAGCACACGGCTCTCGGCAGGGTGTCCGCAGTGCCTCTGACCAGCACCACCTAGAGCTGCTGAAAAGTAAGGCTGGCATGCAGGAACACAACATCTGCTTCTCTGTCAATCAGACAGAACTCCAGCTTGTGGCCCCTTCAGTTTGAAGGAGCACTCTGACAAACTGCCTAGGTAAAGATTTAATGTCACTTTTCCACCCCCTTGTTTGAGAATGATCAACTTCTTCTAAAACACATAAAGAGTCATGCAGTTTGTTTTATAAAGCACTTTATCCCAGGATTCAGTGGCAAGAAATAGCACAGTATTTCAAAGAACACCAACAGTACACAATAATTACATGGCTGATACCCTATAAGTACGCTGACTATTCTATTTGCATTGTTCAGAAGTGAAGAGGTTAGACTTATTTACATCCAAGCAGCTTTAATTAAGCTTTGAGATAAATGCTCTTAAAATGAAAGCTGGGATGATTATACCTCTCTCCACATTGATTTTAGCCTAGATGGCTATGTATTCAGCATGACAAAAGGCCCAAAGGCTAGAATCACACAAACAGGAGAGCCATGAGCAATGGGCCCTGCACCACTCACCATCACACAGGACGGAAAAACAAAAACGCAGCGAAATCTGGAGTTGAGTGCTTAGGTGTGCTGGAGCCAGGCCAGTGGGAGCTGCTGACCCCTGCCAGCCCCCACTGAGATGAA
This sequence comes from Oenanthe melanoleuca, assembly GCF_029582105.1. Classification (NCBI taxonomy): domain Eukaryota; kingdom Metazoa; phylum Chordata; class Aves; order Passeriformes; family Muscicapidae; genus Oenanthe; species Oenanthe melanoleuca. The sequence continues at coordinate 2,538,623 of NC_079344.1, read as the reverse complement.
GTGCTCCAGCTGCACTCACTAACAGCAGCAAGAACATGGGCTATATCTGACCCCAGCAGCACTGGGCAACCTCAGACTCCTCTGGGGGGAACTGTGCCCCTGTGAGAGCTTCAGATGGCAGAGGTTCCGGGAGTGAGAGGAGCATCACCCGTCGCAGACACTGCGACAGCAGGGACAGACAGCTCTGTGCTCCTGAGTGACAGCACACAGGCACCAAGAGAGTGGTGGGAGAGCCTGAGAGAGATGGTCCAACTCAGATTTCCCTGCACATCCATTTGCTCCTTTCAACATGCCTGCTTCACCTTCCTCTAGCACTGAAAATGAAAAGGGAAGCGAACGCTAATTTAACTACATCTTCCAGGAAAGCGGCAATCAGTGGTAACCTGTGCAAGCAGACAAGCTCAGAGCAGAGTGGTGGTACCTCAGGAGGCTTTTCTCCAGCACTGAGCTCTCCAAGGCTGCCAGCAAGCTCCCCCCACAGTGGAGAGGGACACAGCACGACACCCCGTGAGTCACTGCCCTGAATCACTCCCTCGTGTTCTCAACAGAAGGTGCAGGCAACTGGGAAACAGCCTGAAACTGCACCGGGCTTGCCAACCTGTATTTTCAGAACTTCTCAGCCTAAATGCCTCTAGCAAGAAAAGTGAAGGAAAAAAAATCCAAAACAACAACAACAAAATCCCCCCAAAAAAACTCCAGTAAACAAACCACCAAAAAAAACTGGGCAAGGTAAAGACTTTGTTCAGTAGAGGCAGGTTACATGATGATGCACAAGGACAAAGTTCATCTGCCAGATCCCCCAAAAAAGCTTTCTGCCTCAACTTTCCAGTCAGTGCCTTTTTTTCATCCAAGCAGCACAGGTCTGCATTGTACAGAGTCACCTTTTTTTGCCTTAGTTATTCTTGGAGGACAGAACGCTCCCCTCCCCTGCTAATGTTTATTGCAAAAAGGAGAAACCCTGATCTTCAAAAAGGAAGAAGACAGCTTCTGTACCATTAGTTATGTGCATATCTCTTAGATATTAGTCCTCAAGGAAAAGACAAACCACAAAAGGAGAGAACTACTGCTTGCTTGATCTCAGAAGTTACCAGCTGTAATTGCAAATTACAGCTCACAGATAAATACAAGAAAGGTGAATACTTCTTCCTTTCATTGTGAATAAAAAAAACAGAAAAACATTCTAAAAATGTATCAAGTCTGACTGTAATAACATTCTTGTCATATGCAGTTATTTTGCACACTACAAAAACTTATCTCCTGGGAAAGAAAGGGAAAAAAAAGAACATGCTGCTTGTCAACTTCCTCCAATACTAGATAAAGAGTTGCAATGTATCTACTCAGAAGAGACACAAAGATTTTCCAATTTTGATTCAGTACATATAGCTTAGAATAAAATATACCAATTTAGAACTCTGTTGTGTAGTCAAGATGAAATACTAATAATCCTGATAGTAATTACTACATGATAGTGATCATTTTTACATATACTGTAGGCAAGAGAAGCAAGAAAAAAAAGACTTAAAACCTCTTAAGGTTAAAATTGAGTGCTGCATCATCGTAGAAAAAACTCTCCAAACATGCTAGGTTCTCTATAAAGGGGAATGAGTAAAGAAATCAGTCTTTTTCACACACAGTGGGGATGCACTTGATATAAAGAGGACTCAGTTCTTCACTAAGGTCTCTAGACACTACTCCCCAAACTAAAAATGCCAATACAAACATGCAGGTCCCCACTGCAGAGCCAGGCCACAGAGCAGCAGGAACCATCTGCCATCTCCCCGTGCCACCCCACGGCAGCTCACTGAATAAAGCACGGGCACATTTCATCCCTGCGCAGAGCCTGCCCCCAACACCAGCCTCCTCCACCACCTCCTCCCCACAGGGATGCATTTTGTTTATTTCACAAAAAAAGGGGACAGAAGTCCTTGAGTTGTGTCTGTAGACCGCTTGAGTTTTGCCCCAATTATTCAGAATTATCCTGGAAGAATTCTTTTTAAGACTGCATTACTGTTGGGAACAGGCTCACCATTTCAGCTAGGCACAAGCTGTACATAGGTTTAAAGAGTCTGATCTAGTGAGATGTTCAGCACCCACCGTTTTTGCTGACCTAAACAGGACAGAATCTCCTTACTTGAAAGGAGCATCCCCAACTGAGACTTGTACAGATCATGCAACTGCCTTTGATTTTCACAGAGCGAGACATAAAGACAGATTTCCTTTTTTACTTTTAAATCTCGAGAGTCTTTCAAAGAGCCTGAAAAGTACATTTCAGCAACAAACCTCAAACCAATCTTATTCTGTGAATGTAACGAAACAAATGTCTTAGATACAAGCAAGTCATTCAGATCAGTCATATAAAATTAAAGCAGCAAGAAAACAGCCTGTCAGCTAGCAATTCCAAAGGCCAGAATCTGTTAATATTTAGTCAACAGAAGTTCTGTACTGAAGTATTTGCTAAATTGGATTTAACTTTCAATAGTGCCACAGAGAAGGTAAATTTAAACACATTTCAACTTGCAAAGCTACCTTTTTTTTTTTTTTAAACCTATGGCAAGTTATTTTTCCATAGGCATTTGTTTACTGGTGAAAAACACTGAGTAATTACCAACATGCTGGGAAGCTGGTGCCAGGATACATGACAAAAACCACGTCAAAAGGTCAGGCTTGAGAGACTGGGAAAGGCTCCCCAAATGAAGCAGCAGTGCATGAATCCCTGTCTGGCCCCAGAGCAGCCCGGCTCTGCCTGCTCTGGAGTGTGGGGGCTCTCAAGGAAAGCACCTGGGGCAAGGGGACAGCAGCAGCAAGGGAAATGCTGCCTTTGGCCCAGCTGCACTTTGGGTTCTCTGGAAAAATGCAGCAGATTCCAAAAATCCTGTGTGCTTATAAGGAAACCAGTGGAGTCTTTCTCCTTAAACAAGTATTTTTTTAATGACTGAATTTTCATTTGGAGACACTGTCAGTAGAAAAGCTAGTTCTATTTCCAGTGATCCAAATCAAAACAATTTCCCTTACAGCCTAGGAACAACAGATTCTAGTCATCTTGTCCATTTTCCCACAAAACAGCAACAGACTGAACTTTACATTCACACATCAGCAGTCAGGATTAGTGCCTCAAATGCCACCTTAACAGTAAATACACCTTGGCTGAAATAGCTTAGCAAATTTACATCAGCCTTCCCAGCAATCTCTATTTAGGAATGTCCATAAGAAAGATAATGCAACTATTGCCAGGTTCCTGTCCGTACTTTATAACTCATCAGGGGACTGTCCAGGCCTGATGATAGCACAAGACAAGTACCTGAGCCCTCTCCAGCACTGGGCCTGGCTGGCACATCTCTGTACAAAGCAGGTACCAGAACATGGTACAATCCCACACCGAGCTTTGGCCTTGGGCTCACCTCTGGTTCTGCACTGGCCTGACAAATGAATCCCTGTTTCTACTCCAGCACGGTGATCTCTCTCCATCAATTCAGCACTTAGCACTATTCATCTTAAAGTCACCCCTAATGCTACTGCCAGGGTAGACCCTCTCTGGAGTAAGATCTGTACCAGTGACTACCCCAGCAGAATGATCAGACTTCTTTGCAAACTTCACTGGTGAGCATGTAAAGTTGCTGTCTCCCTTAAGAGTGTCAGCTGCTTAGCTGACTTGCCTATGTTACAAACCAAAAATGCAAGGCTTCCCAGATACTCTACAGACTCACAGCAGTTGATAAAGATAATCTAAAGCCCATCAGCCTAGAAATACCTATTCAGTCATTCATCTCTGCCTCTTTTCCTAGAAATCGGTTGGAAAAAAATCTTCTTTCTGCTCTGCCTGAAATGAGAAAGTTTCATTTCCTAACACACAGCCTGTCTCAAAGACATGCCCAGGCTCTTCCCTGGGCTGCTCTGTTCCCAGCACTCCAAGTGTATGAGCACAGCTCTTGATGTGTGACAGCTGGCCCATTTTTACTCACCAAAACCTGGACACAGGCTCAGGACTTTTCAGAATTAAAGAGAAGATGTTTGTCAGAACATTGTATTATAAGAAAAATAAAACAACTCACAAATTAACTTCACATGGTATCAGTTTGGGCTGTCTAAACAGCAATAGGAAAGGCATTTAATACTCTCCCATTTCACCCAAAAAAGAAAATTAAACCCTGTATTAAAGTCCCATATTCTCCTGAAGACCATAATTTTTTGCACTTTAACTTCAGAACAGTAAAAGATTAGAAGATTCCACCACAGAACAGAGAACAAACAATATACTCAATTCACCTACAGATTTTCCATTTTCCTCTACTTTTGAGCTTAAACAAACTGCATTCCCTATTCTACTGGTCTAGTTCTCTCAAATCATAATATTGGCCTGTGGATCTATTATTTCATAGTAATCAGAGGCCCTTTTAAGACAAATGACAACACATTTCCTCCAGCTGAACCCTGTCCAGCAAATTAGACAAAGGATAAGGAACCAAAGAAGTTTTTCAATGCACTCGAAAACTAAATATTATGAAACATGAATTAAATGTACTATAGAAGTAGTCCGTAAAAAGTACAAAGACCTAAGCATTTCCATAATAAAGCCAGTAGGAACTACACTTTAAGATCCAAAAGCTGGGCTCTGCCAAGATTTTACACCAGTGTGGAAACTGGTTCAAATGAAACTCCCAACAGTATAAAAATATATTTCCACGTTGAATTGCTGTAAATTATCTGCCTGCTCTTTTACAACACACCTTAAATCACTGTCCAGAAGCACACAACATAATCACACCCTCCAATTTTTTTCTGTGTGAACTTTCCTACCTTTTTTAAAAAAATTGTTTATTTAATTTCATGGTTCTAACAGTCTTATAAGGGATATGCTGAAAAACTGTTATTATATATATAACATGTATAGAATATGTAGAATTTCAAAGGATTGCTAAAATATCCACGTAGTTTGAACTTAATAAAAATTCACTTCCTTTTGTTATAGATGCAAGTATTTGAATCAACTCAATTACATTTTCTTGCCAAATACATTCAGCATGGCTAATGATTAGTGAATATAGTGCTTTTATTTTTATTCACATAGGCTTCTCTCCAAGAAGAAAAGGAAGCTAAGTAATTGAAAATTACCGTCCTTAAACACTACGCTGCTACTGCTGTGCATTACCTAGTGCCTTGCAAAGTGGGAAAAAAGGAAACAGTCTCCAACTGAAGCAAGATTCAGTATTCTTTTTCCAAGTAATTAAGTTTTTTAAAGAGAAACTTTGCCTAAAATTAATTTTAAACATCACACATTTAGCATTTTAGTTGGAGGCATTAAATTCAAATGCCAACACTTGGAGTCTCTAGATTATCGCAAAAGAATATTGCTTATAAGCAAGAGGGTTATTTGGTTTAGATTTTTTTTTTCTATAATTAAAAATCCCCAAGCTTTAAAAGTACTGTAATGCAAAGCTCTACTGTGGGCTTAATTTTATTAGAGAACAGGGCAGACTACAAACGTACCTCTAAACTTTTGGTATCTCATCAAGAACTTCGTTTGACTGTCCTCAGTCTGCTACTGCCCCTCATTAAGGACTCGAATCCGCAAAAAGAGAAAACGTCAGCTTTAGAAAAAAACAAATCACTAAGTAACTCTGGTCTTTCCTTTTATTCCAAAGCCTTTGAAAGATGAACAGCTGCCAGAAGACGGCACTTTAGCCCCATCAGCTATCCAGAGGATGCTGCACGTCCTTTCCTCTTTGCTAGTCAGATTTTACAGAACGCGTTCTCCTGATGCGTTTGCAGAAAGCCCAAGAACATCTCGCCTCCGCTCTGAGCGCCTCCACCGCAGTCTCTGCCTGCCCGGCGCCGCGCTGGCACACGGGCTGTCCCCTCTAACTCGCAGGCGCCGCTGGAGAGTGCAAAGCCGCCGGCGGCACCGGCCGGGCTGCGGCACCCGCGCCCCGAGTCTCCCGAGAGCCGCCCGGCCCGTCCGGCCAGCGCCGCCCTGCCCGCCGAGCGAGCGGCGGAGCCGGGAGCGGCCGCGCTCCCTGCCCGCGCCGGGCTCGCCCGCGGACGCGCCTACCTTTCATCGCGGCGAGCACAACGCACATCATTTGTCAGCGGCGAACAGCGGGGAGCGGAGCGCGGCGGGCAGGAGGCGGGGAGGGGAGGCGGGACGGGCCCTCGGCGTGAAGCGCCGCCGCCACGGCCGCCTCAGCAGCAGCCGCCACCGCCTGCCAGCGGAGAGCCACGCCGCGCCGCCCTCCCCCGGCCCATATGAGGCTCCATGTGACCCGCTGACACGGAGCCAGCCCCGGCCCCCCGCCTTGTTTACAGCGCTCGCCTCGTCCCCTCCCCTGCCGGCGCCGAGGGGCGTTCAACAGGGCGCGCCCGGCGCGCAGCGCCGCCCCCGCCGCCCCGGGGCTGCTCCGCCCGGCCCGGCACAGCACGGCCCGGCAGGTGCTGCGGGGCTCTGGGTGCCCGGCCCGGCCCGGCAGGTGCTGCGGGGCTCAGGGTGCCCGACACGGCCCGGCACAGCCCGGCCCGGCAGGTGCTGCGGGGCTCTGGGTGCCCAGCCCGGCCCGGGCCCGGCCCGGCAGGTGCTGCGGGGCTCTGGGTGCCCGGCCCGGCCCGGCCCGGCCCGGCAGGTGCTGCGGGGCTCTGGGTGCCCAGCACGGCCCGGCCCGGCAGACCGCGGCAGCAGCAGCAGCAGCAGCAGCAGCAGCAGCAGGAGCGCTCCCGCAGTGCGCCAGGGCAGTCCCGTCCCTCGGGTCCCGGCCCGCAGCCCGAGTGCGCGTTTGTTCCCCCTCAGCCCCCCCGGAGCAGAGTTTTAAGTAAAAAATAACCGTATTGCCGCTACATCTCTTTGCACTTCATAGTGGTTGACTTGATCGAGCAGAGCAGCATTTATATTTTAAACCTGTCTGGTGATGGGTTCATGCTTTCTTAGGATTTACTTGGAACGTCTGAAGCATGATACCACTGCTGGAGTTTTCATCTATTCTATAGCATCAGATGTCACTGTGCTGTCAGTTTGTGAGATGAAGTTTTTGTGTCCATGGATATGAACACATCCACACTACAGGAGGGATAGCACATGACTGAACACATACAGACACAAAAATAATCCAACCTATTAAAAACCCCATGCTTTACTGAAAATTCCATTAACAAAACCAGTATTTTTTCAAATTCCTGTCTTAGCCACTGGAATAAACTGTCACAAAATATAAAATCACACCAAAAATTGTTGCATTACAAGCTGTTTAAGAGGCGACATAATATACCATTTAATCTAATTGAATCAGAAGTATTTAACAAAAATAAAGGAAAATAGTACAAACAGAAGCCAGAGGAACCATCTTAATATTTGAAACAAAGTCCTATATTTAAAAAGTCATTATGAGATGAGAACACTGAAACAATCTGCTCCTAAATGGCTCTTAATGGCTAAATCCTACCTATTTCTTTAATGAGTTCTTAATACAGTATATTATTTAAATGTGATTTGATCTAAGAGTACCTACCATTTATCAGTCTAGTCATTCAATCCCCATTAATGCAAAATAATGTTTTAAATTTTCCTTATATATGTATTAAAAAAAAAAACATTAAAAATTCCAAGAGCTAATCTGCTGCAGTAGTGTAAATTTAGCGGATATCTTTGTCATAAATTTTTTCACCTGTATCTGCTATCCTTAGACTAAGCTGTTCCTGTCAATAGCATATGTATAGTGAGATAGTGCTCAGAAAATTTACAGTGGCAGACCTGGTCCCAGATGGGTTTGTGCTCATGGAGTTTTATCTGCAGCACAAGCTGTAAACTTGCAATGTACTGAACAGAAACCTTATAGGCCATTCTGGACTGAATCAGATCCCACTAACAGTGGTGCTCAGAGCTCTTCAGCCTTGAAGATGCTGCTTTTGCACATGGGCCAATTGTGGAATTTAGATGCAGCCAGAAAGCTTGGAGCATGCACGAGAGAAAAGAATGATGTCTTAATGTATTATAATGTGGAGTTAGATCTTTGTAAACATTTTAGTCTGACACAGCAAGTAATGTCAGACTGATGGCCTGAAAAATGTCACAGTCCATTAGCACTAGTTGTCTTGTCAGACATTTAACCTTAAGGTACACAGCATTACATTATTACTGATCTGGATTTATTTCCAGTCCAGCTGAAATGAAACTGGTAATCTGGAATGACATCCGATGTGCTAAATGGCTTCAATAATAAGCAGATGACACAAATTTGCATTCTAACAAATGCCTTACAAAGGCTGCTTCATAAAATTACAGAAGATTTGTCATCAGAAATTTTAAGTGAGAAGAGCATACCTAAAATAGTTTATTGTTATCAATATCCCATCTAAAGCCATGTGCTGACTTTTGAATATGTAAACACATCCATTCACACTTTGGTTTTCTGTCTCAGATGGACCTCATTATGAAAACTCCCATCAAAAATCAATTTCCTTCCCCATTTACCAAACTACTGCAACAGTGAAAGTCTCACTGGAGTTCAGACACTGTGTCAGTGACAACACAATGTGCCAGTCAAATAATACTGAGCTGAGTACTGCAGTACACTTGACAGGCAATTGCTTTCAGTGTTTGTGCAGCAGGGTTTCATTTGAACGACAGGAATGCTTCCCAGAACCTTGTCTATCCTGCCTCTTCCTTAAGCCTTTGATAGATACCCATGAAATACTGCAAGACTGCAAGCTCTTCACAGGAGGGAGAAACTACACCTCAGGATACGCTCAGTTCTTGCCTTGATTTCTGCATTCCAAGACCTCCTGAATGTGTCAAGTGTATTTATTAATGGTTCAAACTGAGCAGTGGCCTGCAATAGACCCTGTGCTCACCCTTTGAGCCATATGGCACAGCCTAAGCACACCCAAACATCTGGGAATTACAAACATTAGATTGCTGCTTTAGGGATGGGAACAGACTGGAGAACCTTACCAGGTATTGTTCTGTATTGGACTGATATAGGAGGTGTTCAGTTTGTCAGCCTGACCACAAGACTCTGCAACAATCTGAGGGAAACAACTGTTTCTAGAAACCTTTTCAACCCTGCTGCAAAACAGAGAAGCATTAAATTGGTAACAGAGAAAGAAAAAACACCTATGATAGCTATTAGCACTGGTAATGCAAGAGACTATTAACTGAGTATTCTAAGCACAGGACAGAAAACACTGAGAAGCTCCCCTCCTCTACCTCTTTTTAAACCTACTGAACAAAGTAATAAATTCAGCTTTCAAGATGAACAAACAACTACTCCTAACTATTTGTTCAAGAACGTCTCAAACAGAAGTAGTTTAAATACAACTAATTAAACAAAGATATTTATGTTGTTCTGACTTGAAATATGAGTGGGGAGAATTTCTGCAGAATGTTGGGTCATGTTTTGCATTCTTGCCCAAGTAAAGCTGCATGGTTAGGCTTAATTTAGGAATAATTTTAAGACCTCCTTATCACTAAAATTTAAGATTTGAATAATAAATATGGGGCACAACCACCACCCTTCTTCCCTACCTAGCATAGAGGGAAAAAAAAAGCCTTCTCAAAAAAGAAAATGTGTCATGTAATCACCCCCATCTGAAGGAGGTTTAGCCACACGGGGTTGTTGTGAAGCTGAAGCTGTCAAACCACTCTGAGGTACAGCATTTTCCCACTGCTCTATCACTGCTACAAACACAACTGCATGCAAACCTCTTGCAGGGCAAGGGCTGCATGCTGCATTCTCCTATGGACATGAATACATACTTACTGGGAAGGAAATGTGATATAAAAACACTTAATAAATTATCCAGAACCTCTGCATTTTCAGCTTTAGCAAAGACAGCTTCACTTTTTTTAGAATGATCTAGAGCTAGTTTTACATGTATGTGTTCACTTATTTAATGGGCTTAGACTGGCAGTATGAATCCACACAACCATGCAAATTTTTAATTATTTTTCTGAAGTCTTCATAAGCTTGCAATGAAATACGTTCTTTCAAATGTCTAGGAAATTTTATATTGATTCAAATAGGCAGCAGTAACATTTAGAAATGCTCAAATGCTTTCTCCTTTTTGAAGGACTTCAAACACCTATAGAAAATGTTGAAAATTTCTTTTCAACATTTAAAGAGCTCCTCTGAGGAGTTAAACTCTGCCCAGAGATGGTGACAACAGCTGCTGGTAAATGGGAAGAAAGCAAAGCCTTTCTCCAATTGCAACCCAATCACATGCACTACTATCAGGCAAAGCATTCAGCTCCCAGCTCATATTAATGTTGCAGATCTAGATGTGACCAGAGTTTAAAAGACACAACAAATTCCAAGCATCAGAACACTCTGCTTTTGCCCTTTTGGCTTCCTCCTCAACAATAGGCATATGTGAAACCATGCAGATGCAGTGATCACAGCAGCCTTGTTTACCAAATACACCTAAAACCAAGTGTGGGGAAACTGCAGCTATCTAGATAATCCTTAAAAACACAATTCACAATCCTATCCACCCTGCTGGCAATCAATTTTTAAGTGGCTTCCAACTGATATATACAACACTCTCAAAAAGAAAATGATTGCTCCCTAACACACAGCCCCTCTAGATTTAGTGATATTTTAGTCTTCGTTTATTTCTAGCAGCCCAAGTAGCACACTGTCGAAGATGAATCTAACTGAGCTTGTCCTCATTAAGTTGCCTCTTTTTCATCTATTTAAAACTGCTACTATGCTGACCCTGCAATCATTCCATTTTGCTTCAGACAAATCCCTGCCTCAGTTCCTGCTGAGGAGGTGTGCTTCTGTGCTGCCTGGGCCTACAGCTATATGTCTTAATCAAGTCACTTTAGAGACTTCTCCACAACTCCCAATTAAGTCCATTGCTATCCCCAACTGCTGAATGGCTTGCTGTGCTTTGCTAAACAGCTGCTGCAGTTCTGCACCTGGTGAAATGAAGTATGAGTTGACAAAATGTTTTGGGGTTCATCTGGATAAAAGGTAAGTCCAAAGTCATTATTATCAGCTAGGCATGCTGTTGGTACAAAAGATTTCAAAGATTTAGTAAATTGAATTTTCAGCCAGCTTTCTCTCACCTTGAAATTCTATCATATTTTCTGCTTTTCAGACTGTAAGGTAACAGCAGTACACTTTGGAAATAAAGTGATTAGAAAGATGAGATTATCACCAATTCATCACCTGCCACCAACTGCAAATGGGGCCATGGAAAGAATACAAAGTTATCAAGAAAGATAAAATTCACCTTAGTAGCCTCCCCCTTTTGCCTACACCTAAAAGAGCATTATGAAGTGATTGATACTGGATTATTGATTATGCTGCCACTGCAGAGTTTCTGTTTGATCTCAGAAAGATTCTCATTTATACAGGTCTGAAGGATCAAATCTTCCTACAACAGCCTGACATTAATGTTGCCAAAAAGCAGGAATTGTTTGAAAGCTGTTAGAGCTCACTTCTTAATGCATAATCTTACCAGGGTATTTGGCCAGATTGAGCAAAGGTAACCCGAGAACAGCTGTAAATATGCCAACATTTAAATTGATTCATGTCATGCCCAGTAACAGTCAAACCTCCCTCTTATGCTATATGAGACCAGCAAACAAATTTTGCCCATTTTCAATAATCTGATTAATAATGTGAGCATTAGTAGGACAGATAAACTGTGCTGGACACTCAGAGAACTAATATAGAAATTATTTTTCTTTCATGGAAAGTAGAAGCATCTGTCCAGTCAAGCAAACCAAGCAATGATTCTGCATTATGAAATACTCTTTTTATAAATATGGATATTTCAGTTGGTAGTGCCACATGTCAATAGTGGGTTTACTGCCCCCATTTAAAGTACAGCTTTCAGGACAGGATTCATCTAAGTTGACATTGTCTGATCAGCAGCATGTTTCCTGCTCCTGTGAGCATATACATTATTTATACAGCTTTGCTCTATAGACTATTTGTGATATTATAACAAAAATTTTAAGATTTTGTACATTTTCTATGTCTCAATGCAAAATACAAGCTTAGAACCAAATGTGCTTTCTAGGACAATTAAAATTCCATGTTGGGACTCTCTCCAGAATTAAGTCTTCAGGCCACAGTTGTATGGGCTTCCAAGCTTGTCTGACCCCCTCTTTTCCAGCACAGTGCTTAACAGAGGGGAGGGGTAAATATTGTGCTTTAGCATTTTCTTCAGCTCCTCCTCAGATTAATACTAAGCTCCAGAACAGAAACATTGGCAAGTTCAACATATTCTCTGATCATGTACTAGTAGATCACTGCTAATTTCTCTCATTTCTCACTTCTTCAAACTTTAGAGCCACATCAGCAGCCTTCACTCCTGATGTCTTCTCCACAGCACCATAACATTCTCGAAATTATCAAAGAAAATTCATTACTTCTGATTCCATTAGTAAAAAATAAATGACAGTTGATTATGGCTTTTAAGGCTTCAACTTAAAAGAAAACATAAACTTTAATGATATATTTTCAAAAGTCAATACATATTCAACTACTGTACTTCAAACAAACAAAACACTGCATACCTACTTAGAGTGGTAAATAAACAATGATACAGTTCCTGGGCATGAAATCCATACAGATAATTCCTTTGCATAATTCTGATTATTAGACATGATAATGTGACACTGTTGAACGATACTAGACTTTAATAGAAGCAAAATAATAAGATGATTCACTTACAAAGGAAGGTAATTGTTTGAGAGCACTGTTTTGCTAATAATCACCAAGTTCAGAGAACACCTGCACAGTATTCTAAGCTGATAAATTTGATTACAAAGCAGAGCAGAGTACCTATAGAGAATCATCTATTGCTTCATCTAAAATTGAGTTTTATAATCTGCATTTGTATTAATTTAACCCATGACAGTATTTTTTCCTATTTAGAAAGTAAAACAGGGGAAGGATTTAGAAACCTTCTCATTTTCTGTTTCAGTAATTTGATCTGAGCTACTAGCACTTGCTTGATAAGAATCATTTTAAACTCATAATTTAAACCTTATTACCCCACACAAGTGCCAAGCATTTTCCACATAGCACATCATTCCTGATTCTTTCAATTCCATTTTAAAGGATTTTTGACAGGGCTATTGAAAGCTTGTCGAAGAACAAGGAAACATTATGATATTCTTTCCCCATATCCCTTTCCAGAGCATGAAATATTAGAGACATTTCTAATGGAATCAAGGCTAATTTAAGAGCTGTTAATCTTTCCTTTAAGGCTGCTGTAGCAGGGGAGGCTACCTCTGGCACAGGGCAGCTGTTCTTCACACTTGTCAGGTTCTAAGACATATACCTCTGTTCTTAAAACACAAATTTCTTCACTCCAAAGCCCATGTATTGCAAGCATTTACTCTACAAGCTACAATAGGCAGAGACACTTGAATTTCAGTACTGGATTTGGATTTTTAAGTGTCCAATAATTCAACAAAGCTTTTAATGATTCTTTTCATTTTTAGCTAAAGAACAAAACATTTGGGTTTTTTTTAAACTGACTTCTGAAAGTAATTTTAAAAGTCTTTACTGACTTTTTTTGGGGGGTCTGTTTCTACAAACCAGTGCTTTTGCTATTTTAAGAGTCATTTATCTGCTCTCTAGCATTTATATAATGAAATTGAAGGGAAAAATTTATAAAGCCTGTTTAAGAAAAAAACAAAGACAGACCTAGTTTCCCTGACACAAGAACTAATTCTCATATCTGCCCCCAAAAACCCATGCAGGATCAGTGATCTGTATGAAGGAAGAGGCTGTTGGGGTTTACATGGGGATTGTAGCCAGCATGGTAATAAAAAAATAGACAGGCCTGCCATTTTTCCTAAGTGTAAAAGGTGCTGTCTTTGTCAGGAGAAAATCAGAATATGTTTCATACTCCTATAGCAAAACCTCTGAAGTGGTGCATCACCAATAGTTGGTGAGCACTGATGATCATACAAGTATCATTACATATTGTCACAGATATTTCTCCTTCTTTAAAGGCTCAGACACTTGTTTCCATTACTTGCAGTGCTGATTCAAGTTATTTCCCAGGCAGCCATTTAGGTGCTTCACACATTTGTTTTCTCATGAAAACAGAAGGAAAACTTAAAAAAGCACAACCTTGGCATTAGTTGGTCCTACCAATATTATGGTAGTTTCTTGGTAATTTTATCATGTGCCATGATACTGAGGAGGATACAATCATCCAAAATTGTGAAATAATGTTCTGCCACACTTTGTATGCTTGTTGCTGGAGATATGACAGATGACTGATGTGATTCAAAATCTAGCAAAGGCATAAAACAAAATACACTGGTAGCACAAGTGGCAGAATGTCTGTGTGCTTCTCACTCTCCTAAGTCAGGTGAAAACTCTGACTAGAAATAGGCCTAATTATTCTCCCACCTGGTGAAAATAAAGCAATCAATAGGCAAGGACTGGCAAAGGCAGCACGATAAGAACTGCTGGAGTACAGAGGGTTTACAGGAGTGAGGATTAGGACACAGCAACACTGCAGTACCTTGGTGCTCAAGTGCTGGTATAAAAACCCATGCCAAACACAACTAGGTCACATCTGAAAGCAGTATCTTGCCTTTTTAAAGGATATTATTAGTTTACTTCTGGGTTATTATTTTTCCCTTATCACTAGGATAAATCAATATTACATGAATATTGTTATTCCTTGCTGGTGATCCTGAGTTTTGCCAAAGGGGGTTAGTGGGAGCAGCGTGCCGTGGTTTCCCCACTGTAGGCAGTGCTGCAGGATGTGAGTCCACACGGTGTGCACAGTGTGCATGTCAGCTGCATCCCTGCAAGAGCTGCATCTGCAGCTAGGGCTTGCAGGGAAGTGATGCTCAAGATCAATCACTGCTCAAAATGCACCTGCAGAAATGGGGCAGGACTGTCACCAACTGCCTGACTTCATCAGGTCTCTGCTGAGTTGCTGTTTCTAAACTAGAATTGCTGGGTTAGGGGAGTTTTCCTCCATATCTATGAATCCAACCCTGTGCTGTCAGTGTCATAGTTTGTGTTCAGGTTCAGCAGGGCTCCCTGAATAACTGTGTGCACCATCTTCCCCTCTCCAATTCTCATAGCAAACATGGTGGTGTCTTGACAAAACAAGATTAAAAGAGGCAACACTGAGAATAAAAAAGCTTCCCATCAATCTAGGAAGTTTGGAAAACATAAATTTTGTGAACAGTAAATACTAACCAATCCTTTCTCCTGGTTTCTGCATGGCTAGATATGGATCCTCATTTGCTGTCTCAGCACACTTTGTTCAAATGTAAGTATGATAAAATAGTTTGAGGACTAAGACTTAAGATCAGAAACTTAGCAATGGAGCTTATGTGTTTCATGAGGAGTCAGATGGCCTGTAATGGAACATTTGGAGTAGAATTCAAACAGATCTGAGGTTGTAAGAGTTATTTGACAGTGAGTTAATGAGAGCACTCCTTTATAAAATGAAGAACTGTAGAGTACTTTTATTGAACCATACATTTTTTGAAAAGCATTTACTATGGAAACCAAGTTCTATTAAAAGATCCAGAATATAAGGGAAACCACAGGTATGGCATCTGAACCAGCTTTCTGACCAGAGAAAAAAGAATTTTAAAGCCTGGTGGCAGGGGGTGATTGGATAGGAAGATAAAAAATCCCAGTTTAACAAAAGCAATGTTGAAACTTGCAGTTTTTAGTGATGAAGAGCAAGCTGTTGCACTCCTCCTCTATATGCACTTCCCTGGCTTGAGAATATTTCATTATATTGGGGTTTTTAAAAGACTGAGCCATTTAAAGTGTTTTTTTCACTCATCATGGGGAATTGTAAGCTCTCCTGGTCATTTGCCTAGCTGACCTCCCTACAGACAAGTGCTGGCAACAACATTACAGAAAGGAAAAGAAATCAGCTCCACCAGGAATAGCTGGATGAGCCAGTGGAGGTGCAAAGTAGAAACTCTGCTGTACTCTGGTACAGACCTGGTGCAGGCTCACAAAATCATCACAAAGCAAGAGTTTTTCATCTCTGGGAGCCCCAAACTTACAGATTAAACTGCCATGTACTAATAATCAATAAAACCCATCAGAACATAGATAAATGGGCTCTCAGTGAGGGAGCACCCTACTCCTCAGCTAACAACACTGTTTATACACCTGAAATGTGCTTTCATGCACAGACCTGGAAGGTGGTAATTTCCTTTGTTGTCTGCATCTGGAAAAACAGCTTCATGCTCACAAAGGTGCACTACCCCTAAGTACAATGTCAAAATATGTATTTTATAAAGAAGGAGGAGAAGAAAAAAAGCCCACTTAAGAAAAGCAATCTACTGGGTTTGTACATCAGATCTAGATGGAAAGCAAAAGAAAATCTATGCTGCTTTGCAACTTCTTTTTAACCAGATGAACTGAAAATGTGCTGAGCTACACATTTCAATATTACATGCCCACACCCAAAGGGTGCACAAGGAGTGGAGAGGAACAGGACAGCATGTTCTTTTTTTCAAATTGCACCTATTATCTAATATACCAGCAGAAACATTTCCCACAATAATGACATGCATATGCCTTAAAAGCTGTTTATTTGGCAACCTTGATGTATTTAAAGCATTAAATTTAAATTAAATTTAAAGCATTAAAGCATTGCCTGGCATATCACCTTGCTAGCTTATTGCAATGATTTAGGCAAAAAAATTTTCTGTCTACATTGTAAGCATAGCAAACACCAAGCATGGATTGTCATTTTCCAGATGAATTTATATAGCTTTAGAATCACAGACTGTTTACATGGATGACACAGACTAAAGTGTTTGTCCTGCATCACAATACTCTTAAGTGAAGACAGCTGGATTCTATTCTACCAGAAACATCAATCAATAGAGCTGCCAACCAAAATTCAAATGAGGAAAGCAGTTATCATTGAAAAAAGTCAAAGAAGAGGCAGAACTGGATGCAACTAGATCACAGATTGTGTTTAAGAAGTTTAAAAAAATATCCAGAACTACTTGCAAATTGAATGAATTAGATGTGAAATGAAAACAAAAATGTTGTGCTTGGAGCTGCCAAAGAGACAAATGGTTCCATCAGTAACATCAGCAATTCATTTCCACCTTCACTAGGCCAGGAGGAAGCAAATGGTACCTTTGGGGTGCTGTGCTGCTCCTGGTGTTTTTGCAGACCAGGCCAGCAAGCTTTGCATGGAGTTTAGAGAACACTTCCTCTTGTATATGATATGCAGAAGACTTTATTGTGCACTCGGGAGCATTTATTTCAGATTACATCCAAAAAGCAGCAGCACAGCTCTACAATTCTGGGTGTTCAGTTCTTCACCTGGACATCCTGCAGGATGGGTCTCAAACACCTTTGGCAAGTGGCACTGATAATGATGTGCTGGTTTCACTCTAACAGAGAACTGCCCCAAACACTTAGGGGCAAACTTTTGAAAAGACCCATAACTGTGGGAGCAATTAAAGAATTACGTAAAACAAAATACTCCATTCAGCTTACAGCTCAAGCAGGAACTAAAACAGAAAATAAATTTCAACACACAAAAAAGCTGGTCGGGACCTTCATATATTTATCTCCTGTGGCTTCTCTTTGGGACAGAAATGACCACAGAGCCAAATACACAGCACATCAGTGATTACCCAGTCCTATTTATAATTCCCATGTGCCAAACAACTATGACAGAAGGCTCACCATAAACTCCCTCATTTTCCATTTATAAATAATACACAGTTTGCTGAAAGGATTCCACAAATAGTAGCACTGCACGTCTGCAGTAAGATAGGAAACTCAGCAAATGTGCATTATTGGCAAGTTTTTAAAATACCTATAGGCAAGTTTGTGGTTTGTCTATGGCTGCATTTAGTGCAGCTTGCATGATCCAATCTGTGCATATTTACTGGGTGTAATGTTACTATATTTACATTACTAGCATATCCAAATATATTTTTGGGAGGGTATAAAACTGAGGGAGTGGTGACTGAGTCAGGATCCTACATATTAGATTTCCATTTGGAATAAGTTTCCCAAGGCATCTAATTTCACTTGCAGCATTGTATGTCTGGGACTTCTCAACATCTAATTGATGGAAAATATGATGTCTGTGTTTTTATCCAATTCCTAAAAGACATTCCCTTTATACAGTTATAAGTACTTTAGTCAGGTATGCCAGCAGACTTTTGGTATTGCCATACCAAAGAAAGCATGCTGGATTTTCCATAAGGGGCATAAATTCCTGCAGCTTCTGGGTCTTGGTTTTTTAAACTATCGATAGTATGTCCAGCAATATACCCTGAAGCGTCAAAAAGCATTTGGAACATCAGGTATTTGAAATTAATTTCCTAAAGGTCTGTATGGATCAAAAGAAATTCCTGAGTTAAGACTGAATCCTGCAGGAATGAGAGAAAAGGAAAACAAAATATCAGGAAAATTGTTGCCAACTTTGACACGACAAGAAGGAATGAGAAATATCTACAGAGAAGCTTCATTTGTTAACACTGAGTCCCTGACTGGGGAGGTATGTCAGAAAAAAGGATTTTTCTAGGAGAAGTAGAGGTATTTTTAATTTAAGTTTACAAGGATCACATTTGCTCCTGATTTATCTTCATCCAATTTGCATTTTGCAGTAGGAATTGCTTTGTCTCTGAACCATCAGACTGAAATCTGATACTGTAGGAGCACGATCAGAAGCCCAGGGATGGGTTCCTGCTTCATTATCATCTTCATTCCAAATCAGACCAGCAGAATGGACCCAAGGGAGATAAATTACTGTGCAGAACTAGAAGACAGCTGGCATGCCTCTGCTGTATGAAAAGGATCACTTTGTCTGGACATGGATCACAAGAAGGATCAGCAAGAAAAGTGTTGATGAATTTAAAGGAAGTGGAAAACCAATGTCAATAGAACATGTGACCAGGAAAAGAAATGGATAGATCCACAGCACCAGTTTCAATTTCAGTTACCAAATCATCTCTTTGGGGTGTCCTTTGCTCCAGCTATTGGCAGGGCCAGCACACACTTCAGAAGGGGTTGTGACATTCAGCTTCTTAGCAGGCTATTCAGCAGCTCAGTGCTCCATCCAGAGCTGCTGCTCTGATCAAGGCCCACCCACAGTACAGCAGATGAAAGAACCTGCCAGCCAAGGTGCTCCAATTGCTGCTCAACTCCAGAGCAGTAACAAGCACCTTACTCATAAACTACAGATCCAAAACCCAACCAACTTTTTTGCATAAGTGGGAAATAAATTACATATGTGATTTCTGAAAATAAAGTTAGGAGTTCTGGCTTTGTATTTACTTTGCTTCAGGAATGCACAATTCAAAAGCTGAGACTGTCAGAAACTTGAGCCTAATGCTAAAATAAATTCGGTTTATAGGCAGTGTTTGTAAGCTGGCAATTCAGACATGCTTATTTGCAAGCTAAGGACGGTATTGATCACATTAAGATAAGGGTTTAAGATCCTGCCTTCACTACAAATAACTCCTATTAAGTGAGTGTATAATGGCAGGACAGATTTCCCCTGTTTTCAGTATTTACGGCATTGAAAGCACTGACAAATTACTGCTCAGGGAATGTCAGGATTTATTAACAAACCAAGATTGCAAACAATCTGTATTCCAGGAAGAAAAAACTACAAAAAATATAAAACTATATGAAAACTAATGCAAGAAAAGAAGGTTTCTAGTTTGGGATGGACAGGGCCATGAACACTGGAGTGCAGCCTTTGACACGTTCACCCTGGACTATTACAGAAGAGATAACACTTGCATTCAGCTTTTCTCCTTCAAACATGCTCTGAATGGAACATACAAAGTGTTTCCTCATCAGCCCATCACACATGTGGTGAGCTCTTGGCACACACAACTAGCCTGTTTGCCCAAGAAAAACACACACACACCTCTGCAAATACAGCCCATGGCAGGTTTCTTCAATTATCATGTCTCAGTCTCTCACTGCAAACCCTCAAGAAATCCTAATTTATTCTGGCACTGTTGCTTTGATACTTTCATTTTGCAGCTAGTGGACATGAGACAACTAGAATCAGATATGCCCTTGCCCAAGTCAGACAAAAGTTGATGGCCAACTATGTTCTCATGAGCTTTCTGGCAGAGATTCTGGAACTATTGCTGGCCTGTACGTGCCTGCATTAGCAAATGGTGTGCATAATGTTCCTACCACATATCTAGCTGGAAGCTGTTCTGGCTATGGCTTCTACCATTTTGAGTATTAAACATGCCTTTGACAGGTTTAGGTGAAATTTTAAAAACAGTTTCAGGAAGACGTGCTCAGATAAATTCTACCTCAACAAATTTTGGTTCCAGTTTAAACAGGACATTATAAAAAGTCAAGTCATGTTTGGAATATCAGAAAGCACATTACTAAACTAAATTTTGCAATTTCTAAGCAATTAATACTTTGGTTAATAAGTCAGAGACCTTCAGACCCCATTTCCATTCTGTGCGTGTCAGTCAGGTTAACAAAACCCAGAGCAGAAAGAAGGAATTGCCTGGCTCTGTGTTCATCCTCAATATTCCTGTCACAGAGTCATTTACCTCTGGTGCTGACTTCACAGAACGCCAGTCTCATCATGAGCTAGTGCTGGCTTAAAAACACAGATGCACTGAGACTCAAACTGCTGTTCTGGAGAGGTTGTCAGGCACAGGAAATACTTATCTGTATTATACACTGATCCTCATCAGCTGGACAGCAGTGTTACCTTCCTGTGTGTGTGTATGGGCCATTAAAGTCCCTTGGGAGAGATTCATATTCCTGGGATACACAGTAAAACCTGGCTACAAAGTGCAGCTGTGCAGTACAGATAGATGGCAAGACCTGCAGTGGTAGGGTGAGGACAATTGCTTTTTCTCTCAGTACTATCATAAATCCATCTATCAAGAATTAATCCTGTCTTCTCCTCCAAGAGTTAGATTTGGTACAGTTTTGTTAAGGAAGAAAGGGCCAAGTCTTACAGAGAGATAAAAAAATCAGGCACTGCAAAGCAGTGATTATTCTGCCTGCAGAATTGGCCTCTTTTGGGAAGGTGCAGGATAGCACATAAGAAAATAAGCATGTTTAGGATGGGTCTGAGAGACAGAGAGAGACAGGATCCTCTTCTGCCTGAATCTCTGCTGAGGAAACCTCTCTTTCCTTTGAACCACCTTCCTCTTGTCACTTAACAAGTAGAAAGAGTGACTGAGGAAGAGCAGTAACAACACAGGAGCTTCCTGAAGAGGAGGCAAGGGTGGTATTTAGACAAAGCACAAGTTCTCATGTTCATTATCTTCTCACCAAATGAAGTCCTTTTACCCACCTGTGCATTGTTCTCATCCAGTTGCCCTACTTCTGTTCATTATGTAGCATTATTAACTGGTCCTAGGGATAGCAATTGAGAATGAGTAATTATCTCCCTAGCACAAAGAATAAGGGTCAGATTCTTAAAGGTGACTGCTGGAGGTTTAAAAAAATAGAAATTAAAAAACAATCAGGCCTATTTTGTCACTTGGTGGTGCATAAAGACAGCCTGGATTTAAAGAAAGAGATACATTTTATTTTCAGTCTAAAAATTTTGCATTACCAAAGCAGACATTGATGAGACACTCACAGATTTCAGAGGCTCTGTGCTGTCAGCTCTCCTTCCCACTCAGATATCTATGGTCACTCTATGTGCCCTTTATTCAGGTCAGTTCAGGTACCAGTGGTAAATCAGTTTCCACATCTGTCTCAGTAAAACCTCAGCACACATTCCCACACCTCCAGCTGTTGTGATTTAAAGCAGCAGCACAGCTGTGGTGGCACAGTTTAGCAGTGACTGAAGGGCAGAGCTAAGGCCACTGAAGGATTATTCACCTGGAACATACCAAGCCTGTGCTGTTGTGAGGTGGCTGCTCTTGTTACTCATGCTAGTTGTTCTTTATTGTAATACAAACTTTCCTGGCTAAAAATACTGTCATTGTTATACTTTATTTTAGTATTCCTAGAGTGGTCTCCTCACTAGTAAATACAGAATGCAGTGGTGAATCACAATGGCCCACTAGCCTACCAGGGGAACTTCCAGCCCAGAAAGTTTTGAACACCACCACAAAGGTCTCCTCTGCAGCAGTGCAGTGAGTGTTTCAGAATACTTGATTTTTTCCTCCATCACAAAACACAGTCTTACCTTCTCTCAAGACTCCTTCCAAAATACCAAAGAGTGCTTCTTTTGGCAAGTGGCAGGGCCTGGCCTTCTGCACAGAAAATAATTTTCCTAATAATAAATATAACTATGTTCTATATAAACAATAATGTAAAAGGCTTTCTATTGAGGAAGGAAGGGAAGAAGGGCTTTCCAAAGTAATTTTTTAAGGTTTCATGAAGCAGCTATTAGTAAGGACAAGCCTGGATTTCATGACAGCAGAATGGACAGAAGGGAAAAGATCATATTTATGAAGTACCTCATTAAGTTCTGTAGTAAGGGGGAGAGAAACAAATTTGCAGAGTGTGAGCAACACAGTAGGAAAACATTTTCTGACTAGAAACTCTTAGCATTAACACAAAAAGAATGTTAAGCAGCACCATCAATCAACATTACTTGTTTCCTCCTAAAGCAGCCTGAATTAAATCTCTGTCTAAAAGCAGTACATTTCTTACAGTCCAGATATCTACACAACAAAAAGTTGCTAATAGAAAGTAAAGCAGTTAAACTGAAGAGTCAGCAGGGGCTACTTTGTCTCACAGAAACTTCAATTAGCTGACAGTGCCAAATGTTTCCCTATTTGCAGATGTTGCCAGCAGCTAAAAAGAAAAATAAGAAGCATACTTGGGAAACAAGTAGGACCCAGTGGGTCTGTGAAACAATTGGAAAGTTTTCTCTGAGGAGAGGGATACCCAGCAAAAAGGACTCTCACAGGACAGGAGAACACACAGCTGAAGCTGGGGTTACTGGCAGCACTGAGCAGGGGCTGGAGAAGGAGGGAAGTGCTCCCTTGGCCCATCCCTTGTGTGCAGGAGGAAAGAGGAAAGGCTCCTGTGCCCCTTGGACATGTGCCTGAGCAGCAGGGATCAGTGCTCACCCTGAGCAGCAGCACAGCAGGAGCACAGCCCTGCACTGCTGCTGGGGCACAGCTCCAGAGGCAGCTCAAAACCTGCCCTCAAACTGCCCTGAAAAACCCAAAGCAGTGGAAATTGCTGAGCAGGGATAATCAGACTGATTTTGCTGGAAGGGTGTGGGACACATTCACACAACACCACAGCTGAGAGCTGGGAAAGGATTTGCATCCCTTCAGTTTCTATGTCTTGGTTCTCCTTCTAGGGATGAGAGTGCTTTTCTCTGCCTGTTCAGATTCTGAGCTACCAAAATCTGTGCAGTGTTTGCCTCTAGCAGTAAAGAGGACAACCCTCAGTATGATTACACAAATTTGCTCAAAATTAAGCATTTGTCACTTTTCACACAACTTGTGAAACCAACACACTCCCAAAGGACAGACTAGCTCTTTCTGACAGGTATGACCCCCTTGAGACACTGATCCCTGAAGTTCCTTCCTTCTTGATAAAGCTCATCATCAGGTAGCTTGGCTTAGCTACAAATAAGAGCAGCCAAGCTTATGCCAAGTCTCATCAAGTTACTACATAATACCTTTTCATTTATACTTAATTTGACTACTTTTTTTTTTTTTCCCCTGGTAGTCACTATTGAGTCTTATAAATTAATCCTTGGAAAGGTTAATGTGAAGCATGAGAAAGAATTCAAACACTGATTGGATCCTACATGAACCTCTTCACAATAGGTACTCAACTAAGCTATGGCTTCTGTATTGGAATCCCACCAAATCAGTCCTGAAATGGGCCAAACTCCATGTGCTGATCAGGAATGAAATAAAATATTAATGAAAGTTTCAGAGCACTGTGAAAAGTCTTGGCAACTACCTTTAATTATTAGTTCCCCAGAGATTCACTCTATATCTTGAGTATTTTTCCATTTGCCTATAACAGCAATTTTTTTTTTTAAGATTGAATTTGGAAAGTGCAATATTGGAATCAGCAATTATGCAATAAAGAGCTGAAAAGCACACAAGGCAGTCCCATGTTCTTGCTTTTCTGTAATGCCTCTGCTTTTTGCCCCTATACTGGGAGTGGAGCACTGTGGACACTGCTGAAGGCTCATGGAAAAAACCCAATCTATTTTTTTCCCAGGCTGTTGTCTTTCTCAGAGGACTTTTCTAGAAATCCTTTTGCTGATGGATGAAAAACAATTCCATATGTGTTCTAGTACAGATAAGTAATTATGAGAAGCAGACACACTAATCCTCCTCCTCAATGCAAAACCAGGTTTCATGTAGCATGGGTTTCATCACAGTGTTTTTCAGGGGGAAAAAAAAAATCTGTCTAGGCTCCCTGTGGAAATGGCACTTGTTCCAAGCAGAACTGCAGATTTGCACTGTCATCCAGAAAGACTTCCAGAGATCTGAGCTGACAAATAGAAGCTCAGAGGAATGGCTCATAATACTCATTAGTAAGCAAACCAGACTGTTTTTAGGAAGCAAAGCCGAGATTCCTTTCCCCAGAAATAAATACATTTGCAGCAGCTAATTGTTAATGTCATTCAAGTGCTTTTGGAATCACTAATCCTCTACAGCCAAAAACTACCTCATTGCCTAAGTGTTACTCAGCCTGCTAGCTGGAGACCAGGGAAGGTACAGGACTGGGACCTAGGAAAACATTACAGAAAGAGTTCTAACAGTAAAAGTAACATAAATCCTCCTTCACAGGAACTTGGCTATGTGCCAATACCAGAGCACGGATGGAAAGTGATTTGCAATCACTGGCAGAGGCCTACACAGGATTTTTTTGTGGCTGACATTTTTAACTAAAACCTTTGTAGTTATAACAATAAGATTTTGTGATGTGGCTGTTTACCTAAATGCTTTAAACTTTATTTATGACTTCCCCCTTCAACTGCCAAATTATATGAAATGCAAAGGAATTAGGATTTGTTTTTTCCTGAGGATTACATGGTAGCTGGCTAAGAGAGATTCATAAACACTCCACTAAGGAGTTAAGCTCAAGAATGCAATGGCAAAAATTCTCTAAGATGAAAAGTGTTACTACTTCTGCACTTGAGCCAGGAAGGATGTACAGGGGACAATAGGAGTATTCCCTGGCTCACAGCCAGCTCATAATTCACAGAGAGGCATTATCAGCCAAAGTTAATTTTTTTTTAAATAACCATTTGCCAGAGCTTGAGAGTTTGTGGCTAATTGTTCCATTCTTGACTACAGAATGAATTAAGAGAACAATATGCAGGCCTAAGCCAGGGAGGGAAAACATAAAGCAAACCCCTGAGCACATAACAAATAGTTCAGAGTTGGGTACTTTGGTCCTCTGTCCATAAAGATGTGGTGAAAATCTGCTGCTCCAAGGAACAGCACACACAGGTGAGAGATGTTCAATCCTACACCATGTGCTCACTTTACTGGACTCATGTTGGACTGCTTGCTTTATGGAATAATGGGTTCAAGCAAGGAAGAAAGGAGAGCAGGATTACATTAGAAGGCTAACTCAGATTTAAGAAATAACTGACTGAGGCAGCAGGTGTCCAAGGAATGATGAATGGGCAGCAACAGAAAACAGACACCTTTCATTATAGGTGGATGAAAAAATATTGTTTAAAAGGATATTACAGAGCAGTTCCTGTGGCTGTTTCTCTATGCTGGCCATGTAAATTAAAGGTCTCTCAGTACCAGCTTATGTAAGTGAAGGACTGAAAATCAAAATTCTCAGGTGCACCAACCACTATTGTTTGTGTCTTCCCAGCCAAATCATCACATTTCCAGTGTAAGGTTTTAAGGTTGTTTATTTTTTTTAATTCTTTAAAATGTATTCTTTTCAAACAAAAAAAGAAATGTAACATTTAAAATTAAATGTAAAGAAAAGCACATTAACACATAACCCATAATACAGTCATTGTCCATGACTCTGCTCATTTACCTCAGTAACAGTATGTCTGCAAAAGGTCAGAGAGAAAGAAGATGCAAGATAGATAAATATATTGGAATTCTGGGGGAGTGGGGAGAAGAGGCATTCTCTGCTTGGGCTTCCTGTTTCCATTAAAATGCAGAAGGAAAATACACACTTTTCACTGCCAACAAATAGAACTAAGAAAATAATGACCAAAAAGAGGAGCAATGTTTAGATTAAACTTTCAAAAGGAACACCAAAGGTATGATGACCTAAACATAAATAAACATTCCCTAATACTATTAAATGCTTTTGGGGTGAAGAAACAAAGTTGACTGACATTAGAGAATGACCCAGTGCTGACACAGAGCAGAAAGAGTGACTCAGGAAAACAGGTTGTCCCAGAATCTGAGGAGATTCTGCAGCCCCATTCCTATGGAACAATATAAAAAGGATGGGTAGGAACACGTGTAGTTAGCTCACCACAGGCATGCAAATGGAGGCACCAGAGATTGCTGAGCAGTTCAATGGACCCAAAAGTCAATGTGAGGAACTACTGACACACTTATGCAGAGCCTGGCAGCAAATGACAATCCATATATTCAAATATGAAAGAAAATGTGAACTTATAGAAGCTGTAGGGTTCTGGAGTCTTTACACCTTACCTCAAGCTCAGATATGAGTAAGTTGTAAACATGTTCAGAGAAGTTTGCACAGAGTGTATCAACATTAATAAAAACAGATAATAAAAACAAACTCTGAGTAAGGGACTTAGAGCATCTTCACTACTTTAAAGTCAATTTCCAACAATGAGAAATTGTCTTTGTTTTTGGTGCATGGAACAGAGTCAAAAGAATATTGAAAGATGTTTCCTGCATGATGTGAAAAACTGGATTTGAATCCCATCCATTAGAGTGCAAAACAAACCATTTAGCTGTGGTTACATAGCTGTGGTTCACAATTCCACTGTGAAATTTAAAATTCATGGTAAAGAAATATATTAAAAGCTTTTTCACAATCACAAGAAGGTAAAATATAGTTGAAACATGCAAGTAAAATGTGTATATTTCCCTTCAGAGAGAATAAATAAGCTAAATAGCCATTTTCTTACTAATTATTTGCATAATGTGATAGGATAATGTATGTAACTAAACTCATAAATTAATCCTGAAGATTTTTGCATGTGAGCTATTTCTGAGTACAGTCATATTGAATTCAACCATAAAATCAACACCAGTTTATTCTATAAAATATAGCACAGCGTGATAAATGCAAAATTATTTTTACTGCCTGTTAATCCACATATATTGGAAATGTCAAGCTTAGTGGGATGCTAGAGCTGTGGGTATTGTTTGAAGTGTAAGGATGATGGGGGCTGGAGAGCTAAAAGGGATTTCCTTGTACCAGTATTTCCTACCTTAGGGAAGATAAGATTTTTTGTACTGTGACCTGTGCATTTTGTTCCAGATGTATCAAATGCTTCCTTTATCTTTTATTTGACAGCCTGATGCCCACCTCACCTGCCAGTAGAGCACTGGCAGACTGGGATGTGAGTGCAGGGTCCAAAACAGGTTCACTGCCCCATCAACCACAGCTCCCTCCTCACTGACACCAGGACTGGGCCATAAACTCTCTCAGGAGGCTCCTCTCTCCTCCAGCAGGAATTTTTCATCCTGTCACAGTGTGACCCCAGTTATAATTGCAGATGGGTGAGCAGGGCTCCAGCCCTCACTGCAGCAGCTCCAGAGCAATGTGCAGCCATCAGTGCAGCTCCTCCCAGCTTCACTGCTTTCTAAAGCAATTTCTGCAATGCATGAGCTGAGTGATAAAGTTAAATGTGCAAAGACACTTCCAGCTCCACCAGCAGCCCTGATATTTATAGTCAGCCCTTAGTAAGCACAAATGACTCTGACTTCAATATTGACGCCACCTCTTTATCAGCTTAAATATTTGAGGATACTCAGACCAGAGAGTTTCTATTAACTTAATCCAAACCTCAAACAAACGTGCCTAAGTTATCACCACCTGCTCGTAGACAAGAGCCTAATTCCTCCTCCCCCATGTGTGAGACTTCAGACCTTTTAATGTCTGAACATTGACAATGTGACAGTTTTAAACTTGCATCATAGAACACTGACACAGTGAATGAGCCAATTTCAAGATGACTGCCAGGAAAACATAAACTGTTTGACATTTAATAAGCTTGTGTTTTCATAGAAATACAATGTGTTCTAGATGGTTTGTTTCCATGAAAACACATGGTTAGAAATGAAATGAAAAATCGTTTTCTCAGCACTAAGCACCAAAAATTAAATAAAAAAATTATCTGACAAAAATGCAGTAAAAACAAATAGCTTAGGATTCACATTTATATTAAATAACCAATGAAGTGTTAAATAGAATAGCTCATTGGAATTATTATTACTTCTTTTAAAAAGAGAAATACAGATTTTTTTTTTAAATTCATTTTAAAGTACCAAGAATGCTGCATTTGATAACTCAAAGTAGAGAGAATTAACACACAGAGAGAGGGCATTTTGGGAGAACTCTATTACCCCAAATTTATTGGCAAATAGTCTGATAAGATCCTGATTTCCTTCCTTATCAAAATTAATACTTTTTTAATAGAGTGAAAAACAACTAAATAAAGTATGCTGTACCAGTGTGGGAATAAAGGAGAAGCTACACCACTTGACAGTGAACAAAGTGGCTCTGAAGTGGCTCTTTGGCTCTAAAGCCAAGGACAACTTTTCTACTGATTCCAAAAGATACACAACTTTCACATTTTTTTAATGTCACTGCACCTGCCTTTGATCACGTCTTTGAGGGGAAAAGTTTTGTGAGGAAAATGAAGAGTGCAACAATTAAAGAAGTGAAGGCTTCTGGTAAAGAGAAGAAGGTTGTTTTTATGAATATTATATATTCAGAGCATAGACAGTGCCAGGTTTCAGTTGGTAGCTGCTGTTGCACAGAGATTCTTGGACTATGCTACAAATGCACTTTTGAAAGAGGCTAAAAACTCATACTCTGATTTTATAATCTGGGCATGCTTATCTTGATGCATGAAGTAGTAGTGTGATGTGTTATAATCTCACTGGAAGCAAAGAGAAATTTCAGAGATTTAATGATTCAAATGTGAAAACTGCCATTATTCAACTCCTGTGCTCTTTAAACACAGTTTGACCTCCTACTTCAGCTAAAGCTTCTGTTTCTCTTCCTACCTCCTTCTGGCTGACAAAATGAGCACTACCAAGTCTGATTTGGAGAGAAGCATCATGGAGTCAAAGATCCATCACACTGCAATGCTCAGCTTTGTGATGTCAGGATCATGAGAAAAGGAAATAAGCAGTTAGTGTAAACCTTCCCAGCGTGCACTTACCAGAACACAGAACCTCTTGCTAGGCTGGACCCAGCTTCAACTGCTGATTTAAGCCAGAGTGAGGAAAGCAGTTTATTTATAAAGCAGGTGCTGGGTTCCCACCTGCAATGCTGTCATACAACCTCCCCACCAATACCAGTGAAAAGCAGCAAATGAACCCACAATAAAGGGAATTTCTTCTGTAAACTGGGGTTACCAGGTGTTAGTTTCACAGAGAATAATAATAACAACTTCCTAAATTACTTGTTCTCAAGTTGAGGTTCTCTGTCTGTCTCTTTTAAAAGATTCCCTGTTAGAACAGGGATTCTTGGTGTCAACACTGCTGGCTTCTCAAAAACAAAATGTTCCAGAGAAATTTACATTACTGCTTCTAAAGACAGGATTTTGTGCTAAAATGTACTCTCAAAACAGCTGACAGTGAGGTGGTGAAGTCCTGTTGACAGAACGTGGAAATTTAAGGTTGAAGTACCTGAACTGCCTCATTTCTAGGTCAGCTCTTAAAGTCATGCCACCACCATCCCATATGAAGGACAACTCACCCTGCTCTGAGTTAACAGGGGCTTTTCTTACCTCTCTTCTGAAAACTGCAGAAAAAAATTGAGACTTTCAGAGAAATATTTTTTGAAATATCTAAAGCTCTGTTTAACAGGAACATTATTTTCAGCCAGCCTTTAGTATCCTTATGTCCTCAAACAGCATGTAAAATTGTATTTTTGAATGGCCTCTTTACATCCACCTTTACTTCAAGGACCACAACTCTGGACTAAGCCACCAATATAGGCAGGGAAAAGGAAAAAAGGGTCAGAGTAAAAGCAATGTGAAGACTTCAAACAGGAAATTTGCCTCATCTGTAGAAGTTGCCTTTACAGCCAGTAAGTATCACACCTCTTTATCAGTTAGGTAACAACAAAGATAACGAAACAGCTCTTCAGACAAACATTGGCAAGAAGGATGGTGGTTATCAACTGATGGCTTTATCTAAGAGGAAATCACTAAATGCCTTTGGTCAGGTAGTGGCTTTCTGAAACCAGAGGTTTCCCTACCTCTGTTGCATAGAGATTAAATAAAGGCTTGTTTGAATTTCCAGAAAACTGCAAGAACACCACTACTCTTGTGAACTAGCTTTTGAAGTTGGTGGTAAACACCTCAAAAAAAGAAAAAAAAAAGGAGAGAGAGGAAATTGCTTTGCTTTGAGGGCGTGCCTAGTCTGTTGTACAGCAAGTGACAGTGGTGCACCTCACAACTGATAGTTTGTGCTCATTTTAAACAAAAACCTCTGATACACACAAGCCAGATAACAGCCAGATAACAAAAATGCCTCACAAGTTTTAGTTTTTCTAGCCAAGACATCATCCTCTTGGCAAAGGCTTCCTATTTAATTCACTTCTTATGTTTTTTACAATAACTTGTTGAAGGTTCAGTACTAGTTCAACTTGAGAATATAACTATTAATGGTAGTAAGGTTAAGAGAGGAAACCTCCCAAAGGCCCAGATGCAATCCCTTAAAACAGTAACTTCTATTTAGATGAGATCTCTTGTTTTGATCAAGTGAACTGTGAATCCAAACCAGACAATAAAGTAATTTAAGGCAAGGTGACTGCAGTGGGGTTAAAGACCAAATCAAGGTTTTACTACCAAGGTTTTAAAAGCAAGAGATAAATGGATATTTACACACAATTCAAAGGTATTCACACCGGAGGATGCAATTTTGTTACTGACACAGTCTCTCTCCTCCCCAGCATAAAATGTATTTTAAAAAAAGGTTATTTCAATACTGTGATGCTCATTTCAATGTGCACTAATCAGCACATGCCAAAGCATACATATTTTAACTATTCCTTTGTAGTGAATGTACAGTTAAGTCAAAAAATGGTGCCATTTTGTGTTATTGGGAATGCACTATATTTTTTCTTATGTTTTCAACTGAAACACAACTACTAAGACACGGGAGAACATTTAACTATTCCTCTAAACCAAACCAACACCAGACACCATTTCTCCTGAGTCTTTCAGTTTAATGAAGAATTTTGCAGGAGGAATTTGTGTGTGGGCATAGTTTGGGTAAGCAGATGACTATCTTCCCACCCTTTGTGCAAATTACAAAAGCAGCTGACATTTAAGAACTCAAACTCATACCAAAGGATCTGTCACTGTGGTTTGATCCATGTAAACCTCGAAAAAATCACCTGTACTCCTAACTGTAACTCATATCTGGCAAGATTTCTGAAATGCTTCTGCACAGCTCTCCCTCCTTGCCCTCCCACTCCCCACAGTTAAGCAATATACACAAAGACACAGCATTTGGCAGTATAGCTCTAAACTGTTCAAGTGTTCTGAAAATGAAAGGAAAAAAGTTGAAAAGTTGAATTTTAACAAGTCTGTATCCCAAATTCCCTCAGGATTCTTTGTGATTTTGGGTTGATTGGTTTCTGTTCCTGCAAGTTTTAGCTCTTTAGACCGACCCACACTGCCCTTTAAAACTTTTTGTCCTCTCTACTTCAACATGTTAGGAGACTTATAGGGAGAAAAACCTGACCAGCAAAACTCTATTTAAATTAGGAGCTTTACAAATATCATCATCATTTGGTCATAACATTAAGAACAAGCTCCTCATTAGGAGCTGAAGTGATTACCTGATCTGCCACAAGCAGCTGTCTTAGTTACTGTCTGCATCAGACTGTGCTCCCAGCTGGGTCAACATTTAAATAGTTCTAGGTTGATGTGCTTAGAGAAAGGCTGCAAAACTTCCAATATTTTCACAGTCCTTATTAAGCTTAGCTATCAACATACATTAAAGAGCCCTTTTCAGGTTCAATAGTTGTGTCAGGATGGCAAGTGCTCAAGTCTAGCAATGCACTGTCAAATAAATGAGTCTATTAGGAATGATGGAATCAGTCCCTGGTTTCAAAATTCAGATAATGAAATGTGCTTTTTTTGGTTCAGATAGCAACTTTGGAGAAGTCCCTATGACTGTGCTTGCTTTAGAATCATTAGAATTCAGCCTTACTACAAAAAAATGCAGCATTGTGTTATAAACATCATCATGAAGTGAAATGAATGTAAGCAGAAAACTCCACAGTTTTCACAGTGTGAGAAAAGGTAGCAGCAATACATCCATAGAAAAAAAATCCACTTGGACTTTTGATGCTGGAACAAATGGTATGAAGATCATGTTTAAATCCTAATTTTAGCCCAAATTTAATCCCAGCACTTTGCTGTATCTGGTGTCAATCCATTCACAAAGGTTCACCTTTCTATAAAAATTGAGGTGACTCCAAGGAACTGTCCAAATCAAACCAAATGAGTCTTGCACAAGTCTTGTTTAGAAAGTACAGTTACTTCATAGGAAGCTATTGTAAAGGATGTAGCCAAAAGTATTTCCCTGTAAGCATAGTTAGAGCTGGCTAGACTTAGAGCTAAAATATGCAACCCATCCATTAAAGAAGAAAGTCATGAGCAGTAACACCTCATATTTGCTTTCACATTGTTTGCATTGAAAAGTATGCAGAATACAAAAGTAGATTTGGAGAAGTCTCATCTGCCAGTTTTCAGTGCCCAAGACACTCAAAAACTGAAAAAAAAAAAAATTAACTTAGTGACTTTGCAAAGAACAACTCCTGTTCTCAGAGTTGGATTAAAGTCTTAGAATGTGAAGAATATCAGATATTTTTAAGCTTAGATTCAGCCCATAACACAGTCCTCTTCTATAACCAGTGAACTCACCAAAATTGTGGACAGCTGTTCTTATCAAGCTGGAAACATTAACTTCATGTAACAGCTGCAAGACTTCTAAAGACAGGAGATTTTAAAGACAACAAAAAAATAGGCAATGCTAAGAGGGCGGATGAAAGCAGGTTTCAGCCAACAGGATCCCCTGCAGCAGCTGCAATAGGAATCAGAGCAGCCCTACACCTTCCCTGTTAAAGTGCATTGCACCACAGGAGGTGTTCATGACTTCATTATCTCCTACATTGGATAGACAGCTTTAGGAATTAAAAAAGAAGGGTAAAAAACAAGCAAGAGCAACTTCTACGAAGTTATAAAGCAAGACTTGGGTACAAGAGAACACTAGAGACATTTCCAATGCATCCACAAACAGTTCAAATTTATTTTTGAGTTACATCCACAATCTTTTAATAAACATCAACCACACTAACAGAATTTAGATCTCTAATGTCAGAAACCCCTTAATGCTCTCCTAATACTTCATCATTCCTTAAAACATGGGCCTCCATATGTTTTTTAAGCATTAAAGAGAATGTCTCTGCCCATCTTGTCTGCTTCCACAAGAGTGACCAGAAAAAGAAATGAAGTGTAAGCAGAACTGGAATATATTGATTTGAAATTTAGAAGTATTTGATCTATAATCCAACATATACAGACACAAATTTTCATACTGGATTATTAACATTTTGCAAATACTTATCAGTCTTCATTTGTTAAAATTACTTTTCAACTCATTTGCAGTTTTTCCTTTGCTCTGGTTTGCATACTACTTTGTTATTAAAGGCACCAAAAACCCTATTTGATGGTATTTACCAGAAAACTCAGAGTAAAGTAAGCCCATAAATAATGGTTAGAGCCAAAATCCCCAAACAGATAGAAGGTGCTCCATATACTCAGAACAGAACCAGAGAAGAGACCTGATATTATCTTCAAGTGCAGCTAATAGACAGAGGTCCCCATGGGACTTCCAGGGCAGTGCATTTAATTGCCTGTTCTATCTGCCTTAGGGAAAATGAAATGTTCCTTCCAAGTGTGCCAAAGGGTTTGGGCCCAGGCACATGCCAAGCTTTTGGGCAGCTAAGAGGTGATTAGAAGCAACAGGTCTCAGCCCTGCTTTCAGCTCTGACCTGTTATTCTGGGAGGACATAAAACATACATTAAAAAAAAAATCTTTTGATACTTTACCTTTACCCATGACTGTTTCCACGTGGGTAAAGGGATTGGTCTCTTTCAAAAATGTTGGAGTTTTTAAAGAGAAAGTATTTCACTGGTGCAGAACTGCCTTGAAAAACCAGATCATCCACAGATTTCACCTACAGCCATGTCATGGATGTCACACATCCCCACCCACTGCCATTCTGTGCCACTGCACTCACTCTTTCTCCCAAGCCAGCCAGAAACACTTTCTGACTTCAAAAATATTCTCTCCTCATTATGTGACAATGCTTTCATCTCTGCACCTGTACTCAATAATTTGGCCACACAAAAAGAAGGCAACATTGATTCTCTTTCTGGCAACATTGACAGTGTTTTGTGTGGCAACCAAACCAAACTTTCCATAGGGATGGCCTCAAAAGGGAATTAAAGGCACAAAGCTGAGCTGCTGATGAAGAGGCTTCCTTTGGCTCACAGCAGGGAAGTTAAAAAAAAAAAGAAAAAAAAAGAAAAAGAAAAGAAAAGAAAAAGAAAAAAGTGTAGCAGTAGTTCAGTAAAAGTTTTGAAAAAGAAAACAGCCCTAGATAGCTGTCTTCAGATTCTTCATCAGGGCAAACAGTGCTTCAAGGACAAGCAGGAAAGTAGCAGCTATTTGAGGCAACTTCATTATAAAATCATTTTTAATAAGCAATCTGAACAAAGAGAAGGAATGCTCTTGCAGAGAAGCCCCCAAGGGATCTTAAAGCTGCCCAGTAAATTTATTAGGAGGTTACACACAGGGGACCAAACAGCTATTTTATTGGCCTCAGGGGACAGGGTTTAGTTTTCACCTGTTCTCTTTAGGCCTCGGTGCTAACAGCAGTTCCTGTTAACCATCAGTTTTCTGAAGGCTCCTGTTTTGTGAGGGAAAAGTACAGTTTACTTTAGTCTGCACATGAAACACATGAGGTGAAGTCGACAATACAAGCACAGTAGATAAGTAATTATAAATCAGACCAGAAAAAAATAACCACAGTGGCTTTCCCTTTAATGCAATTAAAGAAAATAACTAGCAAACGTTGATAAATCTTTAACAGTCGCAGTAAATACAATTTTGAAAGTAAAATCAGAGAAGAAGAGAAATCTGGGTTTTGGGTTCCATTAAGCTGCAAGCATTAATATATGCTTGTGGAACTTTGATGAAAAACAGTTCTAGAATAGTTGGATATCTGAGAAGCTGAAGATCTGTCTTTGCCCCAAATCTACTTCATTTCTAACAAGCAGTGAGCTCTTCTTAGTAAATGCTTAGAGTCAAAGATAGGAAGGCCATGATGCAGGAATAGATCTCTGCCCAGGACAGTGTTAAAAACACACCTCTGACTTCATGAACAAGGCATTCCCTTTGCTTGGCTCACTGTGCTGTAGCAGCAATACAGACACAGCCCTCCAAGGTCCAGGCAAAGGCTCAGGTGGGCAGGTGGAGACACCTGAACTCTGTCACTCCCAACTTCCCAGCTCCTGTCACACACAGTGGGCAGTCAAGTTGACCTCCCAATGCTACAATCAAAACTTCCCATCTGCAGTGCAAACTTGAAATGTGAATTGCCCCCTTAGTGCAGAGATCCTGTGGACTTAGCAAAGAACAAGATACACCCTGAGACCAACACCTACAGCCAGATGAGTGTAGGAACAGTCCCAGAGCTTGGTGTGGAAGTGAGGAAAGGGGTTGGGATCCCAGCAGCAGAAGGGATGGGTTTACTCCTACCTTTGCCAACAAAGTTGCCAGTTGTTCATGCAAATGGCTTTATTTAGTGCTAAAAATTAAAAGCGCAGTTTCCACTCAATTTTCCAGCAGGAGTTCATGTCATTAAAATCCTCACTTGCTTTGGAAACATTTCTTGTGTTCCAGAAATTAACTGAAAGGATAATTTCAGTTTAAGTAAGGAACAGTTCACCCAAAATTAGGAATTCATACAGAGATGTCTACTGACATAGTAGTTTAAGAAAAATTACTCTAATTTAAATATCTTGATAAATCAGAAGAAGAAACATGCTCTTTCTCTCCAGACTTAGTCTAAATGAATGAAGCAGTTGTCACTTCTGGCCTCAGCTCAGAAAAGCCACGATCCACACTGTGTGACAGGGCACACAGGGAACTGGAGGTGCACTACCACTAGAAAGTCAGACCCAGTGAGCAGCCCCTAGCTCAAAGCAGCACCTGGTTAATCCAAGCCAGGTAAGAGCAGCCCTGCAGGTCCCCACCTCTGCTCCGAAGCCTGGGTGACATTCAGAGCCAGGGCTCCTGGTTTTTTCTGCTGCAAAACAACATTCCAAAGGAGCTCTGAACAGAAAATTGTGAGAAAGTCTTGTAAAATCTACACTTTCACTATCTTATGAATGCAAGGTAAGCAAATGACTGAATGTGTCTGGCCATCAGTGCAGATATGAACTCCAGCTATGCAATCAAACTCCTTCAAAACTTCTGACTGTGGCTCTTTACAACTCAAATAGTGAGTGAAAGAAGGTTCCACTACACCCTGGATTCAGTGCAATACTCGCCTTCCGGCTGCATCTGCAGGAAACTCCTGACTTTGAGAGGCAGCCAAGTTCAAACTCATCTAAGAAAATCAGTGCCCAAGATAAAACAGGGATCTGAAGAAAAATAAGGTGATTGATTTGTGTGATAGCTCTGAGTCACAAGTGGTCTGGTAGAGGCCATGAAACTAATTATATGAAGTGTGGCAAGATTTAGATTTCAAATGCCAGGAACAAGATACTCTATACTTCAGGACAGCCTAAAGCCCAGGCAGTTACATTAAGTGCCAAGTCCTTTGCAGCCTTCTGTTTCCCAGAATTTCAGATTTTTATCACTGATGCAATGATGCCTTTCTGAATTTGCAGAAAGGGTGAAGTTGTGCAAAGTTACAATTCACTTGGAGTACTTTTCTATTCAGAGCATGAGACATGGCAGGAAGAGGGTTGTTTTACAAATATTACTGCCAATCAAATGATCAGGAAATAATCTAAATGTCAGTCATGTCTTTCTCAAGTCAAAAAAGAACTGAAAGACCAGAAGTCCCACTTTGTATGGAAGATGAGACAGGACTTGTCTTCTAACATCTGACAGAGTACAGCTTATCTAAAGTGATGGTTAACCTGACAAATAGCCATGTGAGCTCAAGAGAATAATTCTACAAACAGACAGAAGGCATGAATTTTTCCTCAAAAGCCTGTTTAATCTTAAACTTGAACTGAGCAAAGAAGGGCATTTTGGGGTGGATAACATTTATTCCCTTAGTGCTCCTTGGAAGACTATTGCACTCCCTGTTTAAAAGTGTCAGATTTTGAAAAATTTTAACTGTGATAAAGAGAAAATGTGGAGAAGCACCAGTGAAATAGAATACTTGGATGAAATTAATTGCTTCAAAAAGGATAAAAATCTCTCAGGTTTTGTTTAGATAGTTACATTATAAAAGACCTGAATTTCTTCAGCACAACTGTTTTGCATGTGTACAAATATTAAGCTGTTGTTAAATTCAGAACTACCTGAGCACCTACCATCAGCACAGGAGTTCAGTTTCAGCTGACTGGACTCTTATCACAGATTAATGTCAAGAAGGAGATAAAATGTACCCAGATCCTCAAACAATAAACCCAGGAAAAATTAAGTACTGGAGACAGACCCCCACCAATTTCAAAACTGCACAATTAAAACAGCTGTTAGGGTGAAGTCTGAAAAAGATTAATCTGATGTTTGAAATGCATCATGTATCAAACTTTCTGGCATTATGTCACAATTTTTTTCCTCTCCATTAATTTCTTTCCTCTTTTCCACTCATTTTCTCCACTCCGTTTCTTTCTCCTTAATTAAATCAAAGGTCATTAGAAATGTTGTAGTTTACAGTCAGTCAACACTCTCATATGCCACACATAGGAAATTTGGAATAAATCAATTTCACCCATATTTCTAAAAATCAGAGCAGACAATATATATATATATATATATATATATATATATATATATATATATATATACACTACACAAAGTATTTGCAAGCATTGTTTGCAGAAGTCTTACTCTATGTAACTTCATTTGGATAAATTATTTATACTGATGCAAAATGAGAGGCAAATTCTAGAGCATATGTTGGTGCACAAACTCTTTGTAATTTGTAGTTGTTAACAACTCAGACTTTGTAATTCTTGTATTTAGGTGTTTATATTAAATGATTTTTTTCTAACTCATTCCAAAACTGTGAATTTTATTGGTAACTTTTTCTATTCAATTAAAAAAGCTAATTCTAGGCAACAAGGGGAAAAAAAAGCTTATTGTGCTTGATGTTGAAATGCCAAAGATGTACAATTTATATCCATTCCTGCTCTATAAGAATTTGTCACAGCAGGAATGAAATGTAAAAGAACTTCAACCAAAACAGAATGAAACCTCATACATATTTGCTAGCAAACATAGCTTACATTTTCATCATGCCAATTACAGCCTATTGCTCCTTCTATTTTAATCTCCTCTTAATGGACAAGCTTATCTTCCCATTATTCAGGCAACTTTTCTGTTCATGCTTCAGCAATTGCATGACAACTGATTAACAAATTGGGGAACTACTCTTTGACAGTTCTCTCAGAAAAGCACAGAGTTCTCAACATGAAAGACACTGGGACCCTAATTTCTGTTTGAACTAGATGAAAGGCCTTGTATGGTGAGCAGTACTAATCATCTCTCACAGTTGAGAAACACATCTTTTTTTTATCATAGGAAACAGCTTCAGCTGAGATCCATGGTGGCACCATTGCTCCAGCCTGGCGTGGCTGAGGAGCCTGTTCCCTGTGCTCTTTGAGTCTGTGGTCACTCCTTATTCATCCCTACAAAATTCCCAGTACTGGGGCTGGAGCTGTGGCTCTGTGGGTCAGCTCATGGCACTGCTGTACAAAAGCCAGGGTGGTTTTTGCTGATTCTCAGGGTGTCACAAACCAACATTCACCTCTCCACAGGAGAGCCCAGGACTGAGCTGGCACAGACACCCAGCTGCTCACAGCCCTGAGAGAGGAGTGGCCCCACACAGGGCTGACCCCGTGGGCAAGGCTGGGACACTGCCTGGCCTGGAGATACATGGAACACTTCAGTGTCCTGTGCTGTCAATCCCAGTCAGCACCAGCTCAAATATTCACCAAAAATACCAGGGTCAAATCCTGCCCTCAGCTGCCTGCCTGTAGCTCTCATTAAGTTCAACAAATCCACCATTCAGCCAGAGAGGGTCTAGCCTTCAGAATGCATTAAGCAGCAAGCCCACCTAAGCAAAGGAGGACCATCATGCTCTAAAAGAGGCATTTAAAATTTGTTTCAAAATTCACAAAAATCCGCTTCTCATTTGAAATTCTAAAATCTGCTTTTTAACTCTACACAGTGAGAATTCACCATCTCAAGCAAGATTTTTCACTCTATGAGTATTACAAAACCAGGAATGAAATAAGAATGAAAGCCATGTGAGACACTTTATGACATCCTAGTAGCTGTGGTGAAAATACTTCAAAATGCATAAAATGCATATATATTTAAATTTTGAGCAGCCCAGCACCTGTATTGCAAGAGGGTTTTCATGAGAGTAACAGCCTCAGCTTTAGCCCACATCTGTTTCAGAGCAAGCACAATTCTTGCACTACCGGATTTCCAAACCTCCACAGTATCTAAAGAATCTTGACATACTCCTTCAGCTACAAATCCCAGTATTTTCTCAGAGTTGTGCTCTGAGCTCCCTGCAAAGTAGATAAGAGTTGATCCCCAGAAATGATGTCTTTGACGAGGACTTGGAATAAATTCATATGTAAGTGAATGCACACATCCACAGCCATTTCCAAGGTCACCACTTATGGGGGCTGCTTGCTTAGATGGGTCAGAGCAAAACAAGAACCTCCACTTTTTTACTGAGTTCCTTAAGCACAAGCAGAGAATGATTTATCTTATAGATTAGTGGATAGGGACAGAAGCTGTACAATTGAATTATTTTGACTTGAATCATGCTGCATATATAACAGACATAAAAATAGCCATTCTCCTCACCTGTATTTTCTGGATATGTTAATTATCAGCCAGCTGTAAGGTACATATAGGAGATATAGTACAGAATTCTGCCTTCCCTCATGACTTTCTTTTTCTGCCCTCTGACTTAACAGATCTTAACACACACATTGTATATCCAACAACACTTTGGGCAAGGACTGAAACCCCTAAGGCAGAAAAAACACCAGAATTTTAAAAATGGAGCTTTCTCAGGCCAGACTAACACCAATTAGTGTGAGCACCACAGTACAGCCTAACAGAAATTCCTTTGGTGAGAGAATGCCAAATCAGAAGATATTACTTACATGTATGAGTCTTCTTTGTTACAGAAATACCTGTAGGGAAGAAAGGACACCAGTGTTAGCAAAGCAATCACTGAGTAAATTCTTTTGACATATAATTCATCATTAATATATTTTATCAGACACACAGCAGTCACTCCAAAAGAGGAAGGAAAATTGCCATGATTTGTAAGTTAAAGGTGGAAGGATCTCCCCTCTGTGTGAAGATTTTAAGGGTATATTCTCTCCTTATACCTCCCCAGTAAATGTTTCAACATGCATTGCTTCAACTTTGTTCCTGCAATGCGTATCTGCTGGTTTAAAACTGGAGCTGATACAAAAAGAAGATACCAGTAATGCTATGGGTCCCCCTTTATTTCCCATGGCTAAAAACTTTCCCACACTCCTATTAACCAGTGCCCATTAAACCACCCAGCCAGAACGGATTTGAGCAGCACAAGTCATTAAGTTCAAGCAGTTCCTTGATGGTAAACTGTAGCTTATGCTCATTAAAAGCAAACAAACAGCTCTCTCAATATGACTATGGCTTGCCATAATTCCAAGCCAGATGCAAATATCTCCAAGTCATTAAAGATAGACTGTCTGAAGTAATAAAGATGTTTTCATGCTAGACAGGCATGTGGCAGCAATCACCAGCAATGGTCCAGAGCCACTGAAATTTGAGAGGCATTTCAAAGAAAGCAACAGAGTGAACAGAATGAGGCAAAATTTGTAATACCAAATAAAGATAAAATTAACTCTGTTAAATGTCATTGGAATTCATGCTTGAATACAAACAATATTGTCTCCACTTTAGTAGATTACTGGTGACATACTCAGGCCCATCAGTATTTAAGCTTCAGTCTCCTTGGGGGTAATTTTATGAGATGATGAGAAAGAGGTTACTGGATGCAGTACAAGTATTTGAAGCATTTCGTTTGTGATCAAGGCCTGTAATGAAATTTTGGAATTGGGATTAATATTCATGAAAGAGACCTGAATCTCCTTTGCTACCCTCCAACTCCTTCAACCATCTCTTCCAAAACAAATTACTATGGAAAGAAACAGAATTCTATTTCAGGCTTCTTGGTTGTGGAGCATCTAAGAGAGGCAGTAAATTACAATAACTGAGAAAAATGAAGACACTCTATTTGCAAACACAGAGCTAACTTTCAAAGCAAACAGTTTTCAAATAATTTGTGTTTTTGATAGATAGATAAAATCTAGCGCCAATATCATATATTGAGCTATCAAATTTGCCATAATTGTCATGAGGACTTTTTTTAAAATCACACTTACATTGTTATTGGCATTTTATTTTTGAACCATCAAGCACTAACAGGTTTGTTTTCCCTGAAAAGTTAAGAGGCTTCAGGCTTTGAGAAGTGAAGTTCTGAGCACTTGTTTTGGGCAATTTTGTAAATGTGAGACACTGGTAAGTAATTTACAGAATCAGAATACTACAACTTGATTATGTATGTATTAACTGAAATTGAAATGCCCATGCCAAACGTGCACATGCCCCACACAAGGAATCAGGGTTATAGACACAAACTGTAGAGCCAAGATAAGTGATAAAAACAAAAAAAACCAACTGAATCAACCCCTCAAGCATAACAAAAATAAACCCCTTTAGATATAAGTATCTACTACAGGGGGCAAATTCATCCTTTAAAATCATAATCTGTCAGAGCAATGGGCTTTCATTCCAGTTTGACCATTAATGGCTGGCTGAGAGTAGGGGACAGGACAGGACAGGAGGGTGTGACAAGGAGGTGAGCACTGTTCTAGAACAATAGCTTAGGGAAGAAGAGAGCCTGAGCAAGAAGCAGCAGAGAGATCTGAAACACCTACAGCAAAATGTCTCAATGGCAGTAATGTAGTTTTTGGTATTCCTCTCTCTAGGTTTTTCCAAGGGTCTGCCTCACCCTTTGAACTGGAAATTACAGCTGCTCTTGGCCCACGGGCTCTTCCACCAAGCAAGCATTTTTGCTGCTGTTTGACTTCTTGAGTGACCCCTTAGCAGCAGGTACAGCTCCTGACAGCATCTTCATCCTCACAAACTGTCCAAGCATCTCCTTGGAAGACACTCTTGCCTTGCCCTCACCTATCTGTCTCATTCCTACGATTTTAAGGATGATTTATGGAATGGGAATGCAGAGGAAAAGGTCTTAAATCTGAACACCATTTGCAAAACTTCCTCTCCCAACACCAGTGCTAATAAATGGACACAGCATTGCTCTTTCAGCATTATGGGAGCCATATGTGTACTTTTCTCAGCAAATAATGCTTTCTGTAAAATCACTTTGAACAGAAAGTGCTTATGCTGTCACTTCTTATTACTCACAGCCTCTTCACAATGGGATTTGCCACAGCACAAAACAGACTTAGCTGTATTCGCTGACTGAGGACCCACTTTCCCTGATACATGAAACACTGCACTGATGGAAATACTAGTGCTTATGTTTTTTCTACCTCTTTTTTTTTTTTTTTCTTTTTTTTTAATGTGAGATATGTCATGGGTTTTTCCAAATCAGATGTTTCCATAATAATTACCGATTATAATCTGGTAAAATGTTTTAGCTGGTTTATGCAGATATTTTTAGATAACCTTTTAAAGCAACAGCTTAGAGGTAGATATTTTTGCATTTTCTTCATTATTCCACTGTTGGTTGCACTGAAAACACAGTATTTTGCTTTGAGCTGTGGTTTTAAAGTAGCTGCAATCTGGTGGAACAAGGATAAATGTTGCCAGTGAGTTCAAAATTAATCAGTAATCTTCACCGACGTAAAATAAATTATTAAGTTTTAAGTAGCCTTCCTTTTCACACAGGCAACTCTAAGCAACTAGAAAAATGGAGCAAAAAAGGTACCAGCATATCCAAAAGGTTACTTAAATTAGATACATTATACCTGGTTACATAAATATAAACATTGAAGATGTAACACTGTAATCAGATTTCCTTGCATTGAAGGAAGCCAATGACTGCTATTCACAACATTCAAGGTAGTTAATAATAACCTAGAAATGAGTGTATTGTGGAAAAAAAAATCAGTCAGAAAACCACTTAAGGTAAAAAGGGGGAATTACAAGATCTCTGGCTCTCTCTGGGCCAGTGCTATATCCCACTTGCATCTACATGTGAAAGCCTTTCCTGTGCAGCCAAGGCATCAGTTCTCTTAAAATCAACAGGATCTCTTGAGAAATGAATTCTGCGAGTCCAACACACATCAGTAATTTTATTCACAAGATCAGGCACAATTACCAAGGATTTCTCTTGCTTGTAAATATTTCTGGGGCAGGACCATCAGTTTATGTAGCTTTGAGAATAAACCGTAGAATAAAACCTAAATCCAATACACCACTGAAGACATAGATTTATTTTTAATAAGTAGAGCACAAAGAACCTACTGATTCATTTAAAAATGTTATTTAATATAAAATCCCATTTTAAAATGGGTTTTATTTCAAAATGTGATAGGCTGGAGAAGTAAGTGACTACTTGCCAGTATTAGCACTCCCCTACACTGCCAGCATTCCATTCTCACTGAACAACAAACATAAAAAACATGAAGAGAGGAAGAAACAACACTGTAACTTCAGTGTTGCTAATACAGAAAGACTTCCTGACTTAACCAACTAGACTTCAAAGAAAAGCAATGGAAATGTCATGAAAATACCACAGTATATCACTGCCATGGTTATCAGTGAGTGAAAGTTTCAGAATTACAGTTATCATAGAACGTATCATTTCCTCAGTGCAATTTGACATTCCTGATCAACACCAAATCTCAAACAAATTAACTGCTTAGACTTTTCATCATGGCTGTGCAATGCTCTTTATGACAACAATCAACTTTCTTTTTTTTAATGAAAAGAATACACCATTCCCTTCCTCCCTCCCACTAACTGTATGTAATTTGCCATGATGGGTGGTATTTACAAAATTAGATTGTTGGATGCAATGAACTTTGAAAAGAGTATCTACCAACACAGACAGGATATTCTCTTGCAAGCAGTTAGCCTGACTGACCTTCACTAACCAACTTCAAATAGAGATAACAATGTCTTAAAGTACAAAAAGAGACTCAGATATTTTATACATCATAAGCTATTTCTCACAGTTGCCCATCCAAATAAAGCAGCATAATGAAACACTGCTTACTCTGTGAACCCAGATCCCTGCTGCTGTTGTACAGTTGTCAGCTTCTCATATTTCAAGGGGAAAACCCACTTTGATGTACAGAAAGATAAGTAAAAAGGCCTTTGTCTGGCAGAATACATTACTCTGCAAAATATCAAAGTAGAATATTCTTAAGTGCAATTTTC
The DNA here is from genome assembly GCF_029582105.1 of Oenanthe melanoleuca. Taxonomy (NCBI): domain Eukaryota; kingdom Metazoa; phylum Chordata; class Aves; order Passeriformes; family Muscicapidae; genus Oenanthe; species Oenanthe melanoleuca. Next base: position 2,493,808 of record NC_079344.1, on the reverse strand, counting down.
TAAACCTTCAAGAAAACTCTCCCCTGAAGTCTGTGTGGATAAACACAGGCATCACTGGCAGAACACACAACTAATCTCCAGGACTTCTGTAAAGTGCCACTGTTTCCCTTTGCTCTGCTTTTGTGTCCAGATCAGGTGATAACACCAGGCTCATGACAGACATTCTGCAGATGCTCTGGGTATAAGATGCTTTGCTCATGTGGGTGTATGTATCAATATATGTTTCTTTTTTTTTTTTTTTTTTTTTTTTTTTCCCCCACTTTCTCCTACCCTCCCCTCAAGCCAGCATTATGTCCCTAGCATGTTTTGGAACTCAGGCATTTTAGGACAGATTGGAAATCCCAGGGGTAAAAAACCTCAAACCTTAAAGTTTTAAACTCTAAGCCTCCTGCCTGACATATTGTGTAAAATCAGAAAGAAAACATTACAAGCTTGGATCCCACTATGTTTCATCCTGTCACTCCAATTCTTCTTTGCTGTCACCACACAAAGCTGGCAATTATGGCAGAAGATTGTATGTAACACTGGGGCACCTGCAGAAAAGCTGCCAAGGGAAAACAGTAGATTTAGGGGTACTCAGAAAGGAGTTCATTCTCTCACAAATCTTAATAGTGGTTTCTATTTAAGTGTGTATGGAGCTCTGGCTTGAAGGAATTTTGTGAACCTTGGGGGCTACTGTTTATGCTGACCAAGGTGAAATAAGACATATACAAATATTGCAAACACAACTTCAGTGAATTTACTGAAAGAAAATCATGTAGCAAAACAATGTCCTTGTCTAGGACAGAAGAGCTGTTAATGATGATCAGCATGCACTACTGAAAGTACTCCAAGTACTCCAATTTCACTATTTTGTTTCAAAACTAGACTCTACTGCTTACAGTTCACTCAAGAAAAAATTAAAATTAGATTCTAGGGTAGCATGGATCAAGGACAAGAGCCACTAGTCATGAACGAACAAGGAAGCTTTCCAAAATTCTGACACCACCCCTCCAAAATAAAACCAAGCCCAAATGTCTCCTTATAAAAAACCCCTCAACTTAAAATATGATGACATAAGTTTTTAAACATTCCAGATTTTCCAGACTTTTTCTCATCTTTTATTGAAAATGAAAGATCTTACCACGCAAAATAAAGTTTTAGGTTTTTTTCAACAAGTCTAGATCAATCACATTGTCAAGTCTGTAGGTATGTAACAAAGTCATAGGAATCAATGTTGCTTTAGTACTGAAAAAATCTCCAACCTTTCTATCCTAAGATTCCTAGCTGTTCCTTGTACCTAAGTTCTATCAACAAATTATTCACAGCTATATTTTAAGGGGTTTCTTGAGTATTACTGGTTGAATCGTATGGTTACATCTGAATTAGCTACAGAAAAATTTCCAGAACACAATTTTTTACTTTTTATTCAAATACAGATAAAAAGTATTTGAAATAAACAGATTAAGAAACCCAAGGATGTTTTAAAAATGTTTGTCATTATTTTATTGAGGTAGATGACATTTTTAGGCCTTGGAATTCAGACTGGCTTCCTACATCTGCAAGTGACTTCCTACCTCATCTAGACAGTTTATGATTTCATTTTTCAGCCGCTGACAGCCTCCCCCCACCTTTAAAGAGAGAGTAGTACCTGTGAGAATGTGAATACATATGACTTCTTTCAAAGTTAGAGTATTCATAAGAGAGAAATCACCACTGTTCTGAGTTACCTGTACAACTGACAGTTAAAAGAATTCCCTCCTCTTTCTAGACTTTTCCCAAATAAAGAATTCTTAACAGACTCCAAACTGATTTCCAGATACAAAACTGCTCCTAATTGTAAAGATGATGAACTTTAACCATTTCTTCCTTTTTGCACAACCTCACTGAGAGTCCCTCTGAGCCTTAATGTATTTTTGTCCTCACAAATAAACACTGTCTTACATTAGGAAAAAAAAATAAAGCATCTGCATTAATTAGCCATAACATTCTTACACGACAAATGTCATGAGAGAGCAAATGAAACAGCCATCCTACATTTATACTGCATTCTGCACATTAAAAGTCAAAGATAGTTCAGAACTGTATGTAAGACTCTTTCCAGCAGGAATCTTTATAGGAAGACCACAGATCAGCTTTGTTTTAATGACTACTTGTTGCACAACTGCCTGAGTGAATCACAAGGGTTTCCAAACAGCCTTGCAGTGCAGAGCAGTTAGATGGACAGAATCCAGGCCAACGTACAAAGTTGCACAAATCCAAGCAAGCTCCTCCAGTCCTTGGGACAAACAGGGTGTAAGGAAATCCAAACCAATTTCCTAAAAACAGTCACAGACTTTCTGAGTATTTTGCTTGAGCCTTGCTGCAATACCATTTCACAGAGTTTATCAGTGACAGAAGAGCCTTGGCAGGAGCATGGCAGACACCACTGCAGGCACAACACTATTTCCTTCTCTGACATTCAAAGAGAGGCCCCTTCAGCTGGAGGCTCTGTCCTATCAGCACATTCATAGGAACAATTTGTTTAACTCACATTAGATATATGGGCAAGAAGCTCTGCAGTATGTGCAGTCTCCTGAGGGGAATCAATCATCATTTAGGTTGTTAAAGACCATCCAGATCACCGAGACCACCCAGATCACCGAGACCACCCGTGGACCACCACTGCCAGTTGCATCCCTGGCATGTCTCTCAAAGCCAATCCTCACTGCTGGCCACTCCATTCACTGACTGCAGTCCTGTCTCAGTGTCAGCTTGGCCAATGGAACCTTCCCAGCAGGTGCCAGCATGAGACAAGCAGCACCATTTCTGCATTCCCCCTGCTTGCTGATACCAGGAGGAGCCAAGCAGCAGCACATGCTGCAGTTCCTGTGTGTGCTGGAGCCCCCACAGTGCACACCTGGACAGGCAGGGATGGGCCTTTTCTCCTCCACTGTGAAACATACAATTACCTTTTACTTGCCTGCTCTCCCAGACCTCCCCAATCAGACATCTCATCCAAGGACACTTTTCAAGTAATTTCAAAGCAGCATTTCACTTAAGCATTGCTCTTATCAAAGCCTTTCAGGCTGTTTTGTTCAAGACTACTGACAACCTCACATTTAAAAGCACGAGCCTGGCCTTCAAAAGTCTAGAGTATTTCCATAAAATCCAGGAAAACTGTCAAACTACAAATAAAACAGAGGGTGGGGGATGCCTTCCTGTATGTTACCTAAGGCCAACCATGCATGAAATCAAACTGTCCTTCCAGCAGAACTGAAATTCTCAGAGAGAGGCCCAGGACCTGAGATAGCAGCTGAGATAACAACCACAAGGCTGTAGCAGTCCTGGTTCCACCAACCCTCACTTAGAGGCAGCCCCTCCAGATGGGAGATAAAGGAAGCCTCAATGCCCCAATTCTGTGCCTTCATACCTAAAACTGCCACGTGAACATCTTCACACAGACTGCCAAAGGTCTTTCAGTATGTAAACAAAACCAAAATGTAACAAAATCAAATGGCTGCAGTCCTTTCTACTTACAATTTGTGCAGTATTTACTCATTATTTAAGAACATTGCAAAGCTCAACACATTGCATTATGATTTAAAATTATCTGATGGACATTCTTACAGGCAAGGGAAAAAAAAAAAGGGTTTCTGTTTAGAACACGTTTCCAGATAAAATTTTTCTTGTTTTTCTTATTATTGTACCCTATCATATCTTCCAATAAAATCTGTTGGGTTTAATGCATCCATTCACCTTCTGTGCTCTCATTGATCCTTTGGAGAAAACCAAAGAAATGTTTGACCAGAAGAAAACCTGTTCATGAGTTGTCCACAAGTAGGATATGATCATAAAACTCTGCCAGTGCTGGCATAGAAAGCAATTGGTCAGTAGATATGGTGCAAGGTGACCTGCTGGTGAGTTACATCCATGTGTTTTCTCTCCTTTTGATCTTAGTCAAATAGGTTTTCTTCTCTTTAAATAAAGAGATCATCAAGACTGCTGTCAGTTCAGAAATTCAAAACACTCATTACCAGTTCAAACACCAGTCTTAATTGCTTAGTTCTCAGGAATAACCATAAAAAAAAAGTGTTCAAGATGAGTTCTTAAAAATAAGCAAAATATGCCTAATTAAAAACTATTGGTAACAATTCTTCTAACAAACACTCTTCTGTGAGACATTAAATTTGTACACTCATCAGTGAAAAGAGAGAACCACCTACAATTTCAAAGCAGAGCAATACTTCTGTGTGGCCAAACAAAAATGCTGCTTGTTTCTGCCCCCTGAAGCCAGTGGTGATGGTGTATGGCAGGCATTTTCTGGCAATGGAACTCCTCATGGAAACAAATGTTCTTAACTCATGTCAAACCAAATTTTCAGCTTCAGAGTTTTAACTGCCACTGGAAGTGAAGACAATGGACAAATATTATTTGTATCACTAAGTTGCCTACAGCAATGAGGGGAGCACCTTGCTACTAAGCTTTTTTCTGTATGCTTGGGGTTGGTTGTTCCTTTCCTCTCTGTCTGTGGAATTTTTTCCCATGCTAAGAAGCACTGATGGCTAGTGACAGGGGGAGGGGGAGACTCCCTGTTTATTTTTTCGGAGTTTTCTCTCGCAGGGCAGAGTGTGGGGGAAGGGGGCACATCGTGAGATCAGGTGTCTTTTTCAAACCAGGACACTGCACCACAAGCCAATAACTTTCAGCAATTCCTACTGTTCTACCACAAATACTGCTCAGTCAGCTCTGTGCTGATGACCATTTTAATGATAAACAGATCCATGGGCATTTCAAATGTACAACACTGATGGCAGTGGAGAGAGGCTGGCCACATTATAAAACTGGGATGAAAAAGGATGCAGAAAAGTTACAAAGCAATTGGGACTCATTGTATATATCCTCACTGTGTATTTACCTGAGAGGTGGCACTTTGACCAGCACAATCCCCCAGATACAGTGAGAGGGTTTCTCTGCCAAGCTGAGGAAACGGCACGGGTGAAGGACACCATCAAGTGATTTATCAACCCCATTTGCTCTGACATCCAAGTCGCTCTGGGACATCTCTGGTCCAAATATAGCCACAATAAAGTCCAGGTTAACTTTTGAGAACAAGCAGGAATATCACACAAGGTGAGATGCTTGCAAGCTACCAGGTTTTTTTTTGGTTTTGGTCAATTCCTTGTCTAATCCAATAATCAACATGGGCAATTGCACTTTACCAAGCCACTCTTGTGACTATTGGAAGAGATGCAATGTTTGCAAAGACATGAGGAATTCAATAAAAAAAAAAAGTACAAGCAGACAAACAAAAAAACCTAACAGTGACAGGCAAATCCCAAAATACTAAGATTCATCTCACACTAAAAAGCAGGCAACTCTACCATGGGTGTTTTCCTTGGTGTTACTGGGTTGGCTTTTTTGCAGTACTTCCCATCATCAAGTTAGTGCTTGTACATCCTCCAAAACAAAACCCTATCTGCAGCTTACAGACAAGAAACAGAAGCTAAGTAGTTACATAACTACAAGTCATGTATTTATAAACTGGGCTGCCTGGCTTGTAGCAGCAATCTTAATTTAAAAACTCCCCAAGCAAGAATTTTCTCACTGCATCTTTCACAATCAGTTCATGACTTCATCAAGATGACTGAGATACCACAAAATAATCAATCTAATGTGTCTGAGGACCAGAATTTTAATGTGCATTTCATACTGTAACCCACATATATTTTAGAAATTAAATTTCGGTCCCTGTTTTAGAAGCAGCTCCTGTAATAGTGCACTAAGGTCACAGTATTACTTATGTGCTAAGATCTGACAATGAATACACAGAAAATAAATGTTTACTGATTGTTCTTCAAATCATCCTGTAGAGTAAAATAGATAATCCCACACTGACAACAGAGGATTCAGTGTTGTTTTGTGGATTTCTACAGGATTTAAAATTACAGCTGTCTCATTTGGTGGTTATTCCTCCCTGCAACCCCTTTCAAAATCAAAAAGTGCATTGGGCTGGCTAAATTCCTTTTAACACCACAGTGACTTTCATCCATTTCACATCTTGGATAAAATTGGCCCATTGTGCACCAAATGAAGGCAGCTTTGGGTATCAGGTTCCTACTATAACCAGATTATTTTAAGTTTATTTGAATGGTCATCAATATTTTTAATAAGGATCATATTTTCTTTGCTCTGCTTTTCTGCAAAATATTTATAAGATAATATTTTTGATCTAGAAAAATTGATTCCTCACACATTATTTTATCAGTCCCAACTGAGTATTTTAGATGCAATGTGCTTGTACATTTGCCTTTCAGTATTCTTCTGAGGCTGTCTCCTATCACAGTAACTTTCTCCTTTTTTTTAATATCAAAATACACTGAGGTCAAATATCAATGTCTCACTGCTTTGCTCTCCTGAGGAAAAGAAGCAAGATTCTACTATGTCATCTTCAACAGCTGCAAAGAATGAGGGGAAACCAGGGAGAGAGAAGAATTTGTGCTAGAAGCTCTTGCAAAATTCGAGACTTGAATATAGCTCAAGTAGCACTTCAACATTTCAGACTCCTTCAGAGTCAAGATCCCTGGAGAGTTGAGTTTAAATCACTAAACTTATTTCAGGAAAGTGGAGAACACTCTGGAGAAAAGTCTGTCAACTCCAGCAAAATTAATAAACTGGTTGCTCCTGATGTGAACTACATTTCTTGACAGGAGTTTGACAAATTTCTAATTCCCTCTTAGCTACTTGTGAATGCTGCACTTGTTGCTCTTTTTTAACAGTTATTTAATACTATGACACAACAGAAGTAGTAAAAATTGCTAAGTTTCACTCACCTTGCACTTTCAGTGCCAGTTATAAAAAGGAAAACTATGACCTTCCTCAATGCCTGTCAAGATCTGTGGGATGGGATTTGCAAGGCAGCCCCACTGCCTACCAACTTTGAGATGATCTGGCCAAGTCAGCCTTGCCTGTTTGTTCTTTCGGATCTGAAAGGTTTCTTTTATACATTACACTCAAAAGAGACAGCAGAGTACCTCAAGCAAGTATTTAGTGCTTTCAATATGCACACCAATTTGGCACTGAAAAAAGAAAGTTAATTTTAGATAAAAGCCCCAAGCAAAAATTCTGTTTCCAGCACACGTTCCAGACTGACTTTAGCCTTTTTTTCTCTCTGTGCACTGAGCTCAGGGAAGCTGTTGGTGTCATGTACCTCTCTCCTTCCACAGAAGGAACCATTGGTGAGACTGCTGTGAGTGACACAGCAGGGGTGAACCTGCCAGGCTGTGGCTCTGTGGGTAAGGCTGGAGCAGGATGCACTGAGCTGCTTTTCATTTCTTTCCTAGTAGGCTGGTATAACTCAAATGGTTTTTTGTGCTTTCTAGCTTGTTGTTAAATAAGCAATTTGTAGTGGAGCTTAGTGAGGCTTGAGGAACATTGTGAGGGAACATGTGCATGGTTGTTCACCTCCTAAGCTGTAGAGCAGAAGAGTAATTAGTATTTTGTATAAAACAGATTCTTGTCTTCAGTAACCTGTGAAGAACACATGAAGTGAGGGGAGGATAGGCCCAGAGTCTCCTTGTGACCTGTGCTGTCCCCAGCTGCTTTCCAGGGGTTGTGTAGCAAAGCCAAGTTACAGCTTGGGAGGGAGGTGAGGATCAAGGTCTTCAAAGGCCTGAGTCAGCTGCTTGTTGTGCATCTAAAGGAAGGAATTCATGTCTGCCAAGAGAGAAAATGAATGCCAGTTTTTGACAGGGACACTGCAGTGTGTGCTTTTGAAGAGAAAAGCCTTTCTCAGGGTTGGGGGGAAAGTGGTGTCTCAAATTTGAAAGAGAGTTTGATTCCAGCATGCTTTGCTTGGCCAACACAGGCAGATAATGCTTCTGATACCTGCCTGTTTGCAACTTTATCCAAACAGAAAAGCTCAGTCTCTGTGTTGGGTGGTGAGTTGGTCACCTATGCTATAATCAGAAGGTTTTAATTTGACATGAAATGGGGGGAAAATGATATGCAAGACAATTTTCTCCAAATTGAAACTTACAAAAGATAAGGAACACTGCTTGACACAGAAACCACATAAGCTGGGAAATTACAAATTACAGTTATTAGTCATTCTTTACTGGCAAGAGGAGGCAATAAAAAAACCCCAAATGTTCAAATATGGTGTGGCAAATAAAGTGACTCTTCTTAATAGAGGAGGCAGTAGTGGTAGGATCTGTTCATCTTGAAAATGTTGTCTGTAATGAGCAGACACCAGTGGTCTGCCCTTTTGAAAAGGTTTTGGCATGCACAAAGTTCTTCTATTAATTTGATAATAACTGGTTGCTAAAATTGTAGAGTTGGTTTCCTTTTCCACATTTTCTCTGGCTGCACTCTGGGTATAAGAAATGATCTGTCTTTCTGACTTCCAAAAATTTCAGCCCTTTTACCCACAAAAAAAAACTATGGCAAACTTTGAAGTCTGCCAAATTTTTCAGGTGTGACAGTTTAGCCAGAAGATTTGCTTAGACTCTGCATATAATGAGGAATAGTCTCCCCTCAAATGAAGTTGTTATGTAGACTTTAAACAATTAGAATACATTATTAAAAACTTTGATAAGTAGAGTGATGTGTGTTCAGTGCATGGAAGCATCCCAGACAGAAAGGAAGGTAGGAAGCTGTGCTGGATGAATCTCTTAACAAGCTGGTTTTTCAGAGATTTTTCTGTGGGCCAAAGAATATGAAAGCTGTGTTTAAAAATTTAAAGCCTTGCTATGTTCCAGTTCTGTGGAGCAGCAGAAGGAAGAAGCATTTTACAGTGCTATAATTCCCTATCCAGCAGCTCTTTCAATTAAGATGTTTATGACAGCTGTTTGCATTTGATGGAATGCACAAAGACTTGGTCATTAATTATTGTGTTTTCCCCCCAGTTATTATTTGTATTCAGTGGGTCAGGTGGTTATGATCATGCTGTTATCAGTGCAGTAAATGCACTTTAACTTCCCCAAGAAAACCCCCATTCAAACCCTTTCCCCTGCATTTTTTATCCTTCCAGAAGCTGAGAATTTTGTAGGAAAAAATATTCAACAGCAGTGAGTTATGGAGCCTTTTTTTCTAATGCAGTCATTTAACAAGTTTAAGCTGGCAGTGATCCCATCCACCTTAATCCTCTTCACACTTGTGAGCAGTCAGCCAAGAGCAAGAGAGCACTAGGACTTAATAGACTGCAGTGTTTGAACTATGGCATTTGTGTTCAGCTTCCAGAACTGGCCCTAAGTGCCTAGTAAACCCTACAGTTTTGCTTTCATTAATTAGAGACTCCCTTCCACTGATTTGTGGAAAACATTGGCCAACATGTTCTTTCAGCTCAGTAAATATTTATACAACTTGTGTATGATTTTAAGTAATGAATACAGCTCATTTTCAGGGCATCCAAAGAAGGCTCTTTCCAAATACTAACAAATTCCTTGTCTGACCCATGCTGAACATGGCAATTCAGGTTATAAAAAGTTAAATATAAAACTTGTCTGGTTTTGAAGGTTATTTTTCTGAATTCCACTTTGCCATGTCGTCCTTTTTCATTATATTTGCCAGAAGTTTGAGGGGAAAATGGAGAAAACCCCACAAATAAACCAATGATGGATAGTAATTACTAATTTAAGCCAACTGGCCACTATTGCTGTGTATCTGTCAGATGAATGTTGTGCCATGATGCTGCTAGTTAGAAACCTATCAGGATATGTTTATTTGAGTTTTCTGAGATGAATTAGCACCTTTCAAACTTTGTCCTCACCAAAGAATCCCTGTGAGGCAATGTTACCCCTGTAATGCAGATGGAGACCAGAAATTGAATGCCTGGCTCAATAGGCACATCCAGATCCCTGCCTTGGATGCACTGACCAAATTGTGTGGGAAAACACCCCTCGAGCTATTCACACATAGGGATTGAGCACAAATGACAGTGAGCACTGAAACATCAAATTCCTTTGTGGAAACATCACTGGAGTTACTTGGAGAATTGATCTAATGTTCTTAATTAGTTGTTAGTGGATTTGTGCTTTCAAAGTTCTCCCAGCTTACATTTTGGGTTTTTTTTTAGTTGTTTCTCCTATGTCCTTGTCTTACCTTTTGTTTCAAGTGTTTCAATGCCTGGTTGCATCTGTGCAGTGCTACTAATGTTACATATAATGTGTTATTTTGATGTGAAATGTCTTAGGCAGGAGTTTCTCTAAGCTTCTCATTCTTTAACATACGTAATTTGGAGATACAAGAACACAGAAATACCTTGACTTTTAAAGTATTGGTAGAACACTCAGTGCACATTTTCCTGGGGATACTTGGGTTAGCATAAATATTTGGACACAAGAGAATGCTAAGCTAAGTCTGTCCAGTTTAATGCACTGTGGTGAGATAAACCTGTAGTAATATTTCTTAAAAAATAATTTCTAAGGTAGCAAAGTCTCATTTTTAAGACTGAAGAACACAAGAGCCTCTTGGAGACATCCCATCACTTTTTAATGTATACCTTGATATAACTATAGTGAGAATGAGTAATTAATTTCTTTTTAGTGTAGCTCATCCTACTTTTATTTTTTTCCTGATCAGTTTATTTCATGTATTAGCTAGTAGAGGTATTTTCCCAGAGTGTTGCAGGCAGGCTTTCAATCTGCAGGTTACAGGAACTCCAGGCACCTAAATTAGGTGCCTAAACTTAGTTTAAGTTGCCCTTCCTTTCTTTATGGCCCAGCTGCAGCAGCTCCAGGCCAGTTGAGGCACATGAGCATTACTGATTTCCATGCCTGGTGCTGAGATCCAGTCTGGGAACTGGCAGTGCTCAGCCACCCAGCTAATGACCCAACTGAGAGCTGCCTGGGGATCTCCTGGCTGTGAATTGGCAGCCCTTGCCTTGATCTTCAGCTAGGGACCACATTTCAGCCAGTACAACTCCTGTCTAGCTAAATTTTAGTATTCTAAAATAGGTAGTTGTTAAATTTTCTGTACTCTCCAAACTATCATAAACCTACCTGGTAAGGATAATAATCTGGAATTTCAACTTTTTAAAACTGAAGGCCTTTTTTAAAAATTACATTATTCCTATATTTTGTCTTTTTACCAATAAGAGGCACAGCTTTGTTGAAGTTTCTTACTGTTTGGTAATATCTTAGATTAACTCTGTTTCAGTGTAGGAAATGCAAGAAATCTGAAGCAGATGTCATTTTCCCACTGACTGTGTACCAGCTGCATTCAGGGCTTTTGTTGAACTACAGTTGGCAGTTGCCTTGGCCCCTTCAGAGAGACCAACACTTCACTGCTTAAAATGCAGGAAGTCATTTAAGCACTTGAAATGTTTGGATGAGAGTTTTCTTTAATTCAGTGCGACAGCTTGTGAGTTAGAAGTGAGTTTTGTTGATGAATGAGCCTAAAGAGCTCTCACCCCACCTTTAGGTCTCGTTCATGCTGCTGTGAGAGCAGTGCCAGGGGAGACATTTGCCCTGCTGCAGCTTGTTGGATTAAAGAGAGCCCTTTGGTAGCAAATGTTGTCACTGCAGCAACTTTTGCAAGCACTAAATTTACTTATGAGAAGTTCTTTTTTAATTGCCCCAGGACAACCCTTTCTTTGCATGTCATGCTTTTTGCCTGGAGAAAGTTTTTGTATGGAAATACTTTTTTTTCCTAAGATGGTATAGAGGATGTCTAGAGTTTGTCAATCCAATTGATCCTCCAGGGAATGTGCTGACTTTCAGTATGTATGGAGGATTTTTAAAGCAGCTGAGCAAAATCCCTTCTCAGATAAGACTCTTTCTATTTTGTCAGTTAAGAGCATCTTCAAATCGAAATAGCTCAAACATAATCAAATCTCCCTTGCTCAATCCCTTGCCTTCTCCTCCCAACCCCCTACACAATCCATCCCCAAAAGGATAATCCTGGCAGTGATGTCATTAGAATGAATTTACAGACCAATGCTCAATTTTCTTGTCTTGAGCTTCAGTTGCTAATACTGGCAAATTTGAGCTGTCTATGTAAAGGAGTAAGGTTATGCCTTCTCCCCTGCCCTTGTTTAATTTCCCTGGAGCCCTAAAAATAAATAATGTGGATTATTTGGACATTTTCATGCCTTTTTTTTTTCTTTTTTTTTTTTTTTTTTTCTTCTTTTTTTTTTTTTAACTGGTACACAGCTTTATATTACTTCCAAACATTTGTAAAAGCTCTTGTATTCCTGAGGGTCTTCAGGGAACAGAAGGTTTAAGGAAAGAATTTTGCTGGCTAAACAGAGATAGTCACAGTTTCTGGTAGGTGTAATAAACAGTGATATGAAGTACAGAATAGACTAAAAATAATCTATTTTAACAAAATTCCTGTTTTCTCAAAATCTTCTCATTGTGACTTTCCCCAGTGACTTTGAGCTCTACAGAATATTTTGTAAATGTTAAAAAGCACAAATGAATAAAATTGGTCCAAATCTATCAAGAATCAGGATCAATCTTAAAAACATTATCATAAGGACTGATACGGCAAAGAGGAAGAAAGAGGCTGAATTAACCTGTTTGTTGGTAGGAGATTATAATATGTTTTTAAGGAATGCAGGCCCATCACCACTGCATTTTCTCAACTCTTTCACATTTGGAACATGGGAGCTTAAAGATTTCAACTGGAAAAAAAGCCACCAACGAACTTCTCTAAAAATGCAGAATTTATGCAGTATTTTGTTTCCTTACTTCCTTTATCTTTGGCTGAAGGCTTTGGTTTTTTGTTTTTTTTTAAGCAGGAAAAATAGAGGTGATCCCTCATTTTGGGATCAAGTAGATAAGCCACAAAGCAAGGCAAGGGCACGCTGGCCCCAAGAACCCAAGCTGTGAGCTCTGACACTGAGCTGTTTCATCTCAAGAGCACACTGCCAGTGTATTCCAGGAACGATGCAGTGTCTGCTCCTTTTCCTTCTTTCAGTTTCACATAACACAAACCAACCAAAAGTACCTCGCCATTCTGAGACAGACCCAGAGAGGAGAGGAAGAGTGAGGAAACTGAAGCTGGACTGTTCAAAGAGTGCTCCAGAATTCCCTAGCTCAGGTCTCTCTAACTGGGATGTGCCAACAGAAAGGTTTAGAGTATACTGGTGCCATGGTTAAACTAATTGTTTTCAGCACTGCCCAGATCTCAGCAGAGATGCAGCACTGGGAAACTTCCCAGCAGTATTCCTACCTAAGCTTCCAGGTCTGGCAGCCTGAAAAACCATTCTAAAACACTTTAAGTGAGCACAGACACCCAAGAATGGTTTAAGCACGGTAGCCAATGACTTACAGCAGATGTATATTGCCTGCATGACACAAATATTCTATTGGCATGAAAGTTCTAGATTAAAAAACAGAAGAAATGTCTTCCTCAAAAAATGTATCAAATATCACAAAGCACAGTAAACTCATTCAAAAATTATTAATTTTACCGGGTAGCACTTAAAAAACACCATTGGTTTCTTTTTCCACATGAAAGAGCAACTCTGTGCTCTTTGGCTAGGATTGCTTTCTTTAGCAGTATTCAACACCAATACCTCAACTAATATTACTTTTGTACAGAATTTTTTTAAGAGTTTGTTGCTGGCTTTCCTTCTTCAGGTGAGCTTATGTGAGCTCCTTCACACTGGTATAAGACAGGCAAAGATGACATTCTTGCACCCAGCTTTCTGAACAAAAATACAACCAGATCATCATTTCTCCTCCCCTGGTCTCACATTTATGCCTATAACCATGTGGCTTTCCTAGTAACTGCTTGATAATTCCCTTCAATGAAAAGCAGACCACAGACACTGAAAAATGTGAAGCATAACAGTAATGCTACCTCAGGAAATAAAGCAATCGCTTCACCCTTTCACCATAAAGCTCTTTTCCAGGTATCCATGAGGTACTGCAGACCCAATTCCATGCTGTCACACCTGCTAAATCAACACAGCAGAAAAGAGACAGTCCAGGAAGTTTTTAGAGTGTGTGGAGGACAACTTTTTATCACAGCTGGTGAGTGAGCCCACCAGTGGAGGGACTAAGTTAGACCTCTTGTTTGCAAGTAGAGATGGGCTGGAGGGAAATGTGGTGGCTGGAGGCTGCTTGGGGCACAGTGACCATGAAATGACAGAGGTCTCAATATTTTGTGGAATCAGGAGGAACATCAATGGGACTTTTACACTGGACTCCTGGAGGGCAGACTTTGGCCTATTAAGGAGACTTATCCAGAGAGTTCCTTGGGAAGCAGCCCTTAAAAACAAAGGAGTCCAGGAAAGGATACATATATACACAATAAATTATCAACATTGGTTACAGACAGGGGAAATTTAAAGAGAGCTCACAGTGCTTTCCTTGCTTATGAATTCAGTTTTGCAGAGCAAAGTTATGACCAGCTGTTGGCCAAGTGAAAACAAGACCTCACTCTACGTGCACACATGAAGTACAAGTTTATTCAAGCTTGGAAAAACAGACAATGAGTAGAGGATAACAATATCTCAAAGCTCCAGAGCTCTAGCCCTTGACAGAAATGGGCAAGAACGGGCATTCATCCAGAGGTGGATGTCTCATTGTTAGACTTAAGAGTAAAGGACATTAAATAGAAACAAGCAAAAATATGTCCTGTTTCATTAGTAACCAGCACTCTGTATTTGGAGGTGCCCCTCCCATTGATTTTAAAGTATACACTGAAGAATATTAACTGAAAGGCATCTCAGTTACAACATCTGATTGTCCAGATACAAACAATGTTCCTTCCCAACAGAGTGCACCTCCACAAAAAAATTAGCCCCAAGAGAACCATACAAAATAGGGATGTTTATTGAGCAGCAAAGTAGTAGTTATTACTCCACCCACAGGAAACATAAAAAGCAAATAACCCTTGCTTTTCATGGGGTCCAAAATGGACTGAAATGTTAGGTCCTGCTGTCCTCTTAGGGATACCAAAGAAGTGAGACATGTACCCTCTGGAAAAAAACCTCAGCCTATTGCTCTTAAAGGTAATAATTATAAGAAAGAGTATTCCAAAAATCCTGTTAAAGACAATTGACAATAGTATTTTATATTAAACTCTCATGCTTACAGTCAGACCACTGAAGCAGCCTTGGAAATATCAAAGATCTGCTAGATCTTATCTTGCCAAGATATAAAATACACCCCAAGGAAGTTCTCCTCTCTCTCTGCTCATTCTCATGCACATCAGTTCCTGACATATCCTTGGAGACTGCTTTGGGACAGGCAAGAAGCTGCACTACATAAAAACTCCAGGGATTCCTGTGAGTCCCTCTATGGTTCCTGGAGCTCTCACAGAAAGTAATTTCTCAGTGCTTGGTAAGAAAGAGGTTAATAGCCTATATAAAAAAACACCTCTAACAAAAATGTTATTCCAATTGCATTACATTTAGGAGCCCTGAGGGTCATGGGGTAGATAATCAAAAAGGACAAGGAGGAAATTAAAAAAGGGAAGAAGGCAATCAAAAAGGGCATTTAGAAGGACCCATAATCCTCCATAGGAAGAATACTAATTATACTACTGCATCATCTTATAATTAACCCTGATCTAAATTTTTTTTTATTTTAGCTGTAATAACTTTCACATGTACAATGATTTGATTGCTAATTCTTGCCAGTTGTTCTTGAACAGCTATTTTAGGGTTTGTAGCTACTTTTTACATAGCAGTTTAACTCTCATTTATAAAAAAATAAGACAAAATATTTAGATAGCTGATTTTTTTGTCATCAGTCTTCCCAATTAGCACACTGATTTCCTTTTATTCTGACAGTGCTGGCTGGTACACTCCTTTTCTTTCCCCAAAAGTCTCTTCTATTTAGGAGTGAAATTAATCTCCAATATAAATTTGTGTTTTGCACCCAGTTCACCAGCCAAACTTGGCCATACATCTTTGTGATGATTTCCATCTGTATTTCATATTTCATTTAATAAATGTGGAACATCACTCTAGGCAGCAAACTAAATTCTCAACATACCTTCATTCCACAGCAGACCCCTGCTTGGCTCACCTGCATTCTTGGGTGACTGGGCACACATTGCTATGATATTTCCAGTGACTTAAAAACAAGTCTGAGCTCTTGCCAAGCTGCAGAAAGAAGCAAGGCCTAGGAGAAGCTGCTCTCCCCTGAATGAAGGCTTCTCATCTATATATGAAGCCAACATTAAATGCCAAACTAACCTGAGATGATGACACATGCAGTGATTTCACAAGAAAATCTGGCAGCAAAAATATTTAAAAAGTGGACTCTACAACCAATCTGGAAGACTGAAAAGATCCAGAAAACACCTGTCTAAAGTCTGCCCCCAAAAGGAAGGACTCTACAGACATCAGTTATTTTTTTCCTTGATCTTTTGGGTTATTCTAGCCAGACATCCTCTCTGCAGATAAAAAAGCAGATGTGCAACCCTCCAAGATTCAGATGTATGAACAAGGATTCATAGCAGCAGAAATTACTTCTAACTGAATTTTTGTAGCATGATATGAAGTTATCCTCTAATATTTCATCAATTCTTCATGTATCTGTAAGGCTCCTTGGTAATTAGTTCTTAATGATCAATAGATTCTTGGACAGTTAACATTTGGAGGACATTATTCCCAAAGCAGGGCCAATCTAAGGATGGCAGTCTCTAAGGTTTCCTCCACAGGCTGTGTCATGGGAGCAGGCATGTTTTCTTATCACTTTTTTAAAAAGACTCACTACAGAAAAACAGGGCCTGAGGGTTTTGGCTCATATGGTTTATGAAACATCAGCTTCACAGAAATCTGGAGACTGTACTGTGCAGTCAGCAGAATGTACTCTCTGGAAAAACATATTACTACTCTGGAAGAAACAGAACAACAGTAGAAACCAAAAGACAATCCCTTTTATTAACACTGATTTCCTGCTGGTGAACCAAAAGAAGGTATTATTTTCAAAGCTAGAATTAAACTCTGATTAAAGGGCAAACCCCAAACTTTAGTTCTGCATCAAAAAATGTTGTCTAGGCAGGGAAATAATTTGCAGACAGCAAACAATGCCACAATTTCTTCCCATATCAGTCAAAACATCTGCATAAGAATTCAGAAAAAAGGAATGCAACCTCCCTGGAAAATGAGTAAGCATAGAACACCCTAAAGTGTGAGTAGGCCTGTCTGAAAATATCAAGCCTTTTTTGTTCCTCTGAAACCCTGTATTAACCTAAATGCTTTTCTCAATCAATATTTAATAATGCCAAAGTTACATCACCCTGAGGCATTCAATATCTTCTCTTATATTCCTATTATTTTCCATGTGATAATATTTAATATAGTGACTGAATAATTTGAATTGATAATTGCACTCCTCAGATAATCCTAAAATCTGAACTTGAAGGTAAGTGTAAGCTTCTATTGCAGCCTGAACAGGCAGTTGAAACTGAAGTTACAGAATTAGGGAGTAATTATTATTTAATGTAACATCTCCCCTGATTCAGAAATACTGACTGCAGCTGCAGTGATTTTGTCACAGGAAATTGTCACACCAGTCAGTGTGTTTCTTTTTGCTGGCTTACCTTACACAGTAGTAACACAGCCAGCAGTCAAATGAAGCATAGAATCACCTCATTAATCACCTATAATTCCTAATGCCTCTTTTCCATACTCAAAAAAAGAACTGAGAGCAAGCTCACTAAACAGCTAACACCTGAAAACATCAGGAAATGGCCAAAACCAGCCACACTGTGAATGAAGATCAGCTCTGAATGGTGACCATGCCCACTCAGGCTGTGCATTCACAGAATGCAACTAATGTCATTCAAAGTTTTCTTTGTTAAAAGTTGTGCAGTTATTAATACTTTTGCCTTGGGTACCTGAAGGTGGTGTCTGCTGAAGCACCTGCCTACTCAGCAGTCATAGTAAGCAGCAAGGAATTTTCTGCCTCTGTGGTTAAACAGAGCCCTCTTGTCTTGCCAGAAGCCTGACATGAAAATATTTTTCTGTGACTGACAGAAGCAAATACAGGATTAATTCACTGCTTTCAACTATTCCTTTTATGAATAACAAGAATACCTAGAAAGGGTAATTGCCACTGAGAGAGACTACCTGCAATTGATTTTTTCTTTTTTTTTTTTTAACCACAGCAAGCAAAAAGTACTTCCATTATAAAGAACAGGTATTGATTGCAGTCAGAACATTAATTTGCATAAGAAGCAAAACTTAAAAGGACTATCAGACATTTTATGGTGTACATGTAAAATAATTGCTGGCTCAACTAAATAACTCCCCTTTAAGAAAAAAAAAAAAACATGTTGAATCCACTGCACAAGTAAATTCCACCATATGGACTGGAGCTGACTGATATGGGAAAAAGGAATCCTTGTTGGAAATGTTCTTAAACATTAAAGAGCATTTTGGTGTGTGTGTGCCTTCTTGAAGCTATTGCTGCTGGGCTGCCCTATGGTGCTACAAAAACACAGAATAGGGCTGTCTCCTGCCCAGGGTACATTTGTTTTCAAAGGTGTGCAATATGTATTTTCTGGTTTGAGGCAAAAGGGTTTAATGATGTGGCTCAGAGAAGCAGGAATCAGCTGAGAAATAAGCTTAAAGTACCAGTCAGCTAACTACAGGCTAAATTTATGCTAAGGAACAAATATGAAGGCAACTCAACATCGACATATTTTAGCCTGGAAACTAAGGATGGGAGATTTGTATGTTAAATTTTCATTTTCCTCCATATGGAAGCCCTTTTCTACTTCTTCCTCAAGAGCCAGGCATGGTGGGAGCCCCACCTCCAGGAACTATTGAGATGGGACACTGATCTTTGCAGACACTACAGCATCTCCCTGCAGGGTTTTCTGCAGCTTTCAGCATGTATTGAATGCTGATGGCAGCTAGAACCTGATTCTTCTCTCACTCACTTGTTAAATAAGCAGGCTCCCAACTCTCTTCTGTGCAGCATAAAAGAAAAAAAGGGAAGCAATAATTTTAACACTTTAGTTCAAATAAAACTGAACAGAATACAAATGAAACATTTCTTTACATAAATTTCACCCTGCTGAATTGCAAAAGCATTCTGCAAACAATAGATGTGTTATTCTAAGAAGGGGAAAAAAGAAATCTCATTTAAAATGTTAGGCAACCTAAGCATAGGCCCACTACATCTCCCCTAGTTTTGTTATTGGTTATCCAAAGCCAAGCAAGCCTGTTACCTGGATTACTGACAGGCTGACAATGGAATTACTCCTGGCATAAAGCTGCTTTGCAATCAAATTTAACTTCTGAGGCTTGTGGGGATTTTTAACCACTGAACTACAGTTTACCTACATCTTGCACAGCAAACAAACCTACCGTTCTCAGAATTTCAGTTAATCAAAGCTGTCCTGAAGTTGTCAAAGAAACAAAAAACCCAAAGAAACCACATAAGATATTCCCCCCTGCTCAGTGCAAGGATATCAAAGCTCAGAGGATCTGTGCATTTTCCTGACACCACTCTCTTCCTCCCCTCTCTGAGCACACTCACACCAGTAGAGATAAGAGCCCAGATAAGACTCTCCACTGCTTTGAAGACCCTCACCCTGTGTATGAACTCAGAAACGCTGTTGTGCACTCAAGATATGGGCCTGGGAAAATGCAGGCTTGGTTACTAGAGCTGAAACCCTTTTCAGTTTAGAAAAAGCTCTAAGCTCACACAAATGACACTGAAAGGCAGAGCAAGCTACAGAGATTTAAATTTCATTGGCAATCTTGTGACATAACTTGAAAATTGGCAAGGAAGAAAGACAGCCAGGAAGAGAGAAAAATACTAATTGGTGAATATTCCAAAGAAAGTTAAGAGAGATTTGAAGTAATTGACACCCTGCTCTCCTAGGCTGCTCTGTCTAAAGGACACTCAAGGCAGATAAGGACATTTGGATAACCAGGGAAACACTCAGGGTGGATCTGCAGAGCCTATAAACAGGCAAGCTACAGGCAGTCCCAGCCTTTGAAGCACTTGCCTTGAGAGCAACTATCTCCCATCTTTTTTCCCAGCATGCTACCTGCAGGTAACTAAATTGTTTTCATGCATTTCCAGTTGCAGCTGATTTTCTTCTGATTCTGCTGTAATTGGCTCATTTGCTTTCAGAAATGGTTTCAGACCTGACCTCAGCTTCAGTGACTCCTAAGTAGCATTGCTGGACTGGAGGAAGAGAGCCATTAATGTCACCAGGAGAGCTCTGCAGCCACTCCACTTACAGAAGTGAATCACTGTGACCTATAAACAACTGACACTCATTGAAATCTCCCCGGATAGGAGAAATAGAATTTTAGTTATAGACTCTGTAATATGCAAAGTAGACCTGAGTGAACTGTTCATAGAGAATAATCTTTATGGCAAATTCTCCTTTTTTCCTAGTTATGAATAGGCTTTAACTTTCAGGAATTCACTTGTGATTTAAAAGGAGTCTGACCTTTTGAGAAGAAAAGGTAAATTAGCAAACCATTGCCATTCCAGTCAGGATCCAGTCTCTCAGATCACAACCATGTACTTGATTATTTAACCAAGGGGCATGGTCCTGCTCTCTGACTGGTCACATGTATGTTTGTAATTAAAAGAGAACACTGAAGGATGGATTGCCAACTTTTATGAAATTACTCAAATTCAACTACTGGAAAAGACTGAGCTCATTCTAATACACATCAGAGTCAGTTTTGAAGTGAATATAGAAGGTGCACGATCTCCTGCACTCGGGGACTGCCAATCTCCTCAAGGGAAAGAATTTGCATTGCCAAATTCTGGCTTTGGGTGGTGTGCTGCTTGTCTCACCTGGAGAATATTTAGCAATTTGGGAGTGAGGCTCAAACCTGCTTGCCTGCTTGTAAAACACACTCAATGTCCTCTTACCCATAATGTGAACTGGAAACTCATTGGAGCTAAGTTTGGGACCAAGGCTTCTTAATTGTGTCTTGTACTTCCTTTTCACCAACTTCTCAATCTCTTATTGAGTATGGATGGGAACAGAAAAAAGTAAAATTGTTTCAGGGATTTGATGGAAAAAGAATTAGAAAAAACCCCAAAAAACTTCCTGACAAAAAAAATTGAAAAAGCCCTGTGCTTTTCAAAATAATATAAGAAGTAATTTCATCTAAACAGTATGTTTCAATGTTCCTCACCTGCACTACCTTATGGTTCTGAGACAAGGCCAGTGATTCCTGTTTCTCAAAGCTTTTACAGTGAGTGGAAAGTGAACACAAGCTACCAGGAGCAGAGTCCCCTCCAAGAGGCAGAGTGACAGCAGTTGAGCCTCTGCCCCTTGAGCTTCAACACAAACACAGGAAGTGAAGGTTTGGCCCTTCTCTCCCACACAGGCTCACATGAAAGAGACTGCACGTGAAACCATCCTGCAGGACCTGTACTGATCTCCCTGGCACTGCACGTGCTCAGCTACTCAAGAGAAATCCCAGTGTGATGCAATTCTTCACTTGCACAGTCTGTCTTCTCTTTGGTAGCCTAATCTCAAATCATCCTCTGCTCACCATGTGTTTTATTACAAGCAGCCACGAGAATGCATCTGCAACAGCTATAATGGGCAACATTATTTCCCCATGTCCTGTGTTGCTTTAGAGCACCCATGTCATAATCATTTCCACAAATGGGTATACATGTAAGGTCTACAGCATTTTCTATTGATTAGTTTATGAGATTTTCACATATTTGAGTACAGAGAAATTTGCTGTCATATTCAAGCTCATGATCTCTTCATAGCTGTCATCTTTCAGTGTTTTTGCCTCCAGTTACACTGCATTGACAGAAGGCATATTTTCCACAGGTAGCTGCAATTTATTCCTGAATATTCACTGCTCATCAGTCAAAACACAGATCTAAAAGTAAAACTTTGAGAAGAAAGGTTATGATGGAAAAAGAAAAAAAAAAAAAGAGAATCAATTACTGTTCCCACAGACCTTTTTAGCAAGGGGAATACTAGAGGTTATACACTCCATACAGTAAGGTCCTTTTCTAAATTACCATCAGATTTAATGTAAGGGTCATTAAACTCTCTGGACAATGCTAAACTGCCCAGTGGAGGTGGAAACCACAACATACAAGCTATACATTCAAAAGCAAAATAATCCTACACAAAAAGCAGTCAAATTAAATAGAATAGCTTCAGGGACATGTACAGTAAAAACTGATCTTGTGCTAGAACTTTGACTGTCCATTTAGAATACAAAACTCTCACTATATCAAGGCTTACAGTTTTGTTTGGAAAGGCCATTCATATTCCTTGATGTGAACCAGAGCCTGAGACTATTAAAAGCAGGAGTAACAATTCTATGAGGTTTTGTCAAATACAGCACAGCCTCTGTGAAATGGTTGTCTCTGAGTGAGCAGAGGTAAATAACAGTAATTGCTTTGTTAGACTGCATGCCAGAAATAAAGGCTTTTACAATTATGCAGAGTAAAAGTCCAAACCACGGCAGGAAAGACTCAATTTCAGCAAAGAGCCTGTAATGAAATAATGCTGCTGGTTCTGCCAGCCAGAAACTTATTAGGGCCTTTGAAATGGTAATGTCCCTTACTGTACAGCAGAAACCTGCTAAATGAAGAATCTTGTAGCACAGAAATTGATAGTCTTTGAACAGATCAGTCTATTTTCCATAACAACTCTATTTTCAAGTTAGTTCCACTGCATCCCTTCACCCTCCCCTGCTCCTACTCCGAAGGCTTCCCACAAGGTAACAAGTGTTTGCTAATCCTATTTGGGCTTGACAAGACAGTGAGTCATAAGGAAACTCTTCCTTTGCCCATCAAGCACATGTGTTTTCAACATCTCACTCAAACATCAGGTTCTTTCACATGCAAAGAAAGTCTGAGTCATTTGTGTACCTATGGCAATAAGGTCACCTGTTGTGTTCTCCTTGCCATGCTCTGCCTCTGAGAAAGCTCTTCTCTTCCAGACTTAATAGCAGGTGTTTGCAAGGTCAGTTCACAGTTAAATCTTCTAACAGATATTTTTTTTTTTGCATCACCAATTAATTTCTGAAAGAAACTAGGCCACCATTATGCAGTAACGATTTCTTGGGCATTAAATTGGGCAGCATCCTAAACAATAACATGTATAAATCCTTACCTATGCACTCTATGACACATTACACTGCTTAATGCAACAGAATCTTTCTACTCTAATAAACAGCTTAGCTCTTAGAGTACCAATAAAATCTCACGTAACTCTAAGCACCTATGCTTTCTATTTTTTCTGTGCATTATCTCCCACTCCTAATTTAAAGACACAAAAATTAAAATATCACATGAATCAAAAAGTGGAATATAAGCTTAAGTGACTCCAAAGCATTGTTTAGATCTGCCACAATGACTGGCAGGTAAATGATGTTCAGTTGGCTTTAACAAAGGGGTCAGAAGCAGAAAGCTTTGGAATCCCATCCCAGAGTCAGATTCTGCTTCTCAGCATCTGAAAAACTCCATGAGTTTCCAGGGTCTTAATTTTAAATGAGATAGGGGTGATGGAGACATTTGCATATGAGGATCTAAAACCAAACTGTGTCAGTTGGGTTATGTGGTGCTACAGTACTAACCAATATCAGGAATAAAAGCAAAGGCTTCCTAACTTAGGCTTGGTTCCACCAGGCCTTCAAACATATTGTTCTGTTTCATAATCTCCTCTCTTCCATTTACTTTTCCAGAGGAAATATGCTAAGGAGGTCAAAGCATGCTGCAGAGAACATCTGTGTTCACTCATTCTGAGGCCAAGCTGGAATGCAGATTGCATTGCATTTACACAACATGAACTTTTGCTACATCTAAACCAAAAAGAGACAGCAACCAAAGTGGGCTCCCAAGTCTGCACACTTTGTACACACAGAGTTAGCTCCCTGTACAAGTTTCCCAAATGCTGCCTGATGCTCACACTGCATGGTACTGCCACAGGCTGCAAGACAGAAAGTTTGTACCCAGAGTATCACTGGCAGAAGAAAAACCTATAAAAATCAAACTTATCTGCAAGGAAAAACACTCTTTTCTCTGATCTCTGCTTGAATTAAAGATGTGGAGGTTACACTTCAAGAAGCTAACTCCACTCAGAAAAGATTTAAGGAAACATCTGCCAGTAAGCTCCTGATAGTGACATTAATCAAAAAGACATTTTAGAGAGAGGACTATAGGCCAATCTGCCTATTTGCTTTCAGTTATGAATCTCTTTACTCTCTGAGAAGGACAACCAGTGGGGATACAGAGTGGTAGCACAAGATCCCACATTCTCATAAAATGCAGATAAACATATGACTAACAAGATCAAAGAATGCTTGCTTTTTTTTTCTACCATCTTCCACTAGAAAATGGAGCACTTTCCAGCTCTCAGCCTGAGACAAAACCAAAAACCTCATGAACAGTATTAGTAGGCTGTAGTGAGCAAAAGGCTCTAATTCTCAGACAGCTACAATGTCTTCATCAGAGTGAGAGACAACTGCTACAAGTGAGTACTAGCAACACTGAATCTCGGAAGTGTTCCAGCTCAAGTCCTGACAGCCTATTCCACTGACTCCCTTTCACCATCCAGAATGTTCCCTTCTGTTATTTCTGTCTGTTCCCAATCTTGTGATGTGATTAGAGTAGATGATTATGCTTACATAATAGTATCAAATTAATTTGCAGAGCACAACAGCAGAGGAAATTGTTTCGACTTCTGAAATCTCCCCCTCCTCAGTTTATTTCAGTGACATCAGGGGATTAAAGCAAAATAGGTCAGTAGAGCACTGCTGGGAAAACAACCAAAACATCAGTCCTGACCTTGTAAACGAGAGTGAGAAAGATTGCAAACAAAGCAAGAGGCTTATAGCGTGTTCTGCAGAAAGAGCCATCAAGGTGAATCAGCTTTCTAATCACCTATCACCACCTGAAAGCTGACACAGGATGGCAGCTAAGCCCACACTGCACACAGACTTCCAGAAGAAAATTTTGGGAATACTTATGCAAAATTCTGGGGCACATATTCAATTGGAGTTTAACTTTCTGTTAGAAGATAGCTTAACATGGACAGCAATAAAATTGTAAGTTCCTGATGCTTTAATTCAAGGTGGGGGCATTCAATAACCCCACCTCTCTGCAGTCCAAGAGGCCTGACATGACCCATCTCAGATCCCTGGATTCATTTACTCTGCATGGCTCCTCTCTCACTTTCTGTACAAACAATTTACTGCTGCTGCAGGGCTGAGATGGGAGTAATCTTAGAGGGCTATATCCATGTAATTTTTTTAGCACTCCAGAAAGTCTTCTGAGAGTATACAAAGATGATGCCTAACTTGCAGATTTATACTGACTGTTAATAGCTGACTTGTTGCAGGAAAACAGCCATTAACCAGGTTCACCACCCCACACAGCTGGAACAGCTGGTTTATGAGCACAGCTAACCCTTTATGTACAAGGCACCCACAAAATATTTACCTTTCCTTTGGAAGATGTTTCTTCAACAGCTACTCCTTAAAGCTGGCTGGATAAATAATATTTGGGCCTGCACCCAACTTCTTAGAAATAGTCAAATGACTCTTTTTGCCAGCTTTTTGTCCTTTCATCTTTCCAACACAGACACTTACTTTCCATCCCAAATCTTTTAATAGAGTTAAATTAACATAACTTTTGGTTTAACAACACTTTTTACACTCGACGTGCCATAGCAGCATGTTTTGTGTATTGCCACCTCCACAAGCTGAGCTAAGAACAAATAACTGGGAGTGGTGTTTGCATGCCACTGTTGCAGGCTGTACCAAAACAACGACACTCCAGCACCTGGAGAAAAGCAGCATTTTAAAAAGATATCTAGACTCTCAAACATTCCAATTTTATCATGACACCATTTAATTTCTTTCTTGTATTCTATTAACAACTCCATTTCACATTTATGCTTTATACTAGATTTACAATGTTTAAATTGTAGATTTCCATTTCTACTGAACTCAGCATCCTCCAGTAAGGGAACTGTCACATATCCATTCAGCTCTCAAAATAATTCTGCATGACTGGAAGTTTTCTGCTATAGCACCTACTTACTATATTTGATCAAGTGTTCAGTGTCACAATATGTTGATGCATTCACTCTCTTTTTTCACCAAGGTAGAAAGACTGGCTTTTTCTTGTTTCTAGAGCATATGAAATGACAGCCACTTTCCATATAAAAATTTCATTGGTGATCATGGTGAAAAAAGATGAAGATCACACAAAGGCAAGTACTCTGCAGCTCTTTCCTGAAGTGTCGTGACCACCATAAGGTAGTCATGCTGGAAGCACAACCTAAACCCACTTTTCCTGTTCCTTCCTGTTTATTGTTCTCTATCAACATTATAATGCTTTGATGAAATGCAAGTATGAATACACAGACATGCTGTAATTTGTTGTGCTTTTCCTTTCCCCATGCCTGTAATTTCTACATAACTAAGAAAACCTGTATTCATCTAATTTACACATAATAAGAAACACATAACTTTGTTCCTTTGACCATATAATCATGAAACTTGCTTGTCATGTTACTGGATTATAGCAGCATAACCTGTGGTCACCTTTATTACATGTTCAGTCTGCTCACAGATATTTATATGGCACATGTTGAGAAGAAAGCATTAAATATTAATAACTTTACATATCCATATGCTGACACTCAACATCACACATACAATTCTATAACAGCACAAAGCACAATATGGAAAAGAAAAAAAAACCAAAAGAGGAGTCATACTTTATGTCTCTGGCCTTTTGTATTTTTCTTTCTTGAACATTGCCCTAAGGACATTTCTCTTACATAATTTCTCCATATAAAATGAAATGAACTTTCATGGGGTAGACTGGAGAAGGAATTTTAGTATTTGTAAATTGTCTATGTCAATGAAGCTTCCAATGCTTTCAATGAAGGATTTACATCTGAAACACAGCCAAGATGCTTCCTAGACTGATCCATCACCAAGATTTTCTTAACAGAAAATTTCCTTCATGCTTGTACTGCTGGACAGTGCCAAATGATTAGTAATTCAGAAAGACAGACACTTAAAATTCCATAGATTTATTCTCTGCCCTATAATCAAAGTACCAAAACCAGCTAGACAGGTAGAAGAATCTCTTACAAAATTATTACATTTATCGATACAGAACAATTCAATTTCCACCACAGAACTTAAGAATTCTTCCAGCCTCACCTTCAGAAGTGCACCAGACTCCTGCCATATGCTGATGAAACGTTTTACTTTTTCAGCACCAAGGAAATCCTGTATTGCAGCCTTTTGACCCTCACACCACTGCCACCAATGCTGCTGGAAAGAGCCTTTGCTCCAGGTCTGTTCTAACACCAAGTCTGATGCCAACAGTGTGCTCAATACTACCACACACTAAATAACACTGAATTTCACAGACTGTACTTAATAATCTTCAAATATTAAATCAAATAAATGGAAATCTAGGCTCCAACTTCTGTGGCAGGCTGAGCTGACAAGAGCAGCACTGGATCAGACAACACCAATTCTGGCTTGTGACTTTTGTGTAGTGAGAAGATTCTGGGCAGTGGCAATATCTTGAATAATTCTGGTAAAACTGCTGTGGCTATTCTGCCAGAGTGTTGGCTACTAATGCAATCAAGCCATAAGAAGCCTTCATACCTCATTCCTCAGCATGCAAAACCAGAATACAGTGTCTAATCTATGACAATAGCCATGACATCTACAACAAACAGCTGCTGAAGGTAAAAGCAGGAAAAGAGGCAAAAATGATGTTTTGGATAGCTCTATTGCTTTATCATGGACTGAAGACTTAATTGTAGTAGCTGTTCAGACAATTTTAAAATAGACAAAGATCTACCAACCCAGAGCACTTCTGTCACACCCTTTAAACCTTCCTGTTGTTTCAAAGCACAAAGAGAAGAAGACATCAGTGCCTTTTTTTTTTTTTTTTTTTTGGCCCAGCAGAGGGGAGGCAGAGGAAGAGGCAGGAATGGATTCTATTGCAGAAACACCTGGAGGGTCATACGGATGGCTGAGTTAAGGAAAGTGCCAGAGATTTCATCCAGGTGCTTTGAGCAATGTTTCCCTTAGGCTGACACTAAGACACCAGTTCTTCACAGGCACTCCAGCCAGCATCTACTGGTCAAGGTCTTAGCAGGGACCTCTGCAGCAGTGTGTTTACCCTTTCTGATGTATAAGCAGAAGACAATGCTGAGTTGTAGCTCTACTCATTTTGAATTTTTGCATAGGAGAAACTCCAGCTTCAGATTCCTGTGTACTCAAGATGGATGATAATACTTTGAGGTGACAGCTGAGGGCACTGTGCTGTAATATGCAATTTATGTATCTAATGTGTTCTTAAGCCACTAGCAGCCAATAATAAAGAGGCAGAAATCATAAAATACATATGTGTACTTGCACCATTTGTAAATATTTCCCCAAGTATCACAGAGAGCATCAAAAGCAAAATGAGATTGGCATAATCTGGACACTTGACTGACACAGGCAGAGCTTTCATAAATCAACTGTTTACATGCCTGAGCCTTCATACCACTCAAACTTCTCGACCACGGTAGGGCCAAGGATTTTACAGAATAAAAAACATCCAAAAAGAGAGTATTATTTTATTAGACCTGTGATTTTATGAATATTTTAATAGAAACAAAGCAGAATTACATGATAAACCACCTGATCAGCATCTTGTCCATTTGTGGGATGTGCTCTCACACACTGAGAGACCCAAGACAAATCCATATTGACTTTCATGGAGGTTTGTCTGAGCAGACAGGCAACAGAGCTCCTTTAAAGTGTATGTGTACTTGCTAGTGCAAGGAACCATGTACTTATTTCCTCAGACAGCAGGAGCCAAATGAATCTAATGAATATCATTTTATCTGCTGCTGAGGCTGTTTATAGTGATAAACCTACTTCATTCTGTAGTCTCTGCAATTTCTGTGGAAGTTGACCCAAGATTAAGTCTCCAAGAAAGAAAATGCAGAAGTGTTATTTCTTCCCTCTCTGCTAAACATTGTCTAATGAGTTCAGCAAATTATATTCAAGATGCTGTTTTGCTGATTGGAAGTGTCACTACCTGGTCCTTGAAGGCCACAACCATGCCCTATATCCTTATATGCAGACTTTTTATTAAGTTGTGGTCTCTGCTCCTTGTGTCTGAAGTGATCAAACCTTCAATAAGTCCAAGAATTTTTAAAGAATTACACCCTGTAACAACCCATGTTCACGGAGCAGATAGCAGCCATTTTGAGCAAAGTCAGAGTTTCATATGATTTTCTGGACCACAATCTGAAAAACAGTTCTCTCCTGGATTTATCCTTTTTTTTTTTTTTTTTACAATCTATGTATGTAACACTGGACAACTAACCTAGAAATCCAAAAATCCTAGTACCAGCCACAGAGTTTGAAGATTGATGACACAGATTCAGAAATATCTGTGGAAGTATGGAGAAACAAAAGTGAAAGGTAATCTTCTATGGCACAGTCTGATACAAAAGATCTAATATAGTATTTTTTCTTATAGAAACAGATAAATGCATAAACTAGAAAAACTGAACAGAAAACTAGTGCTGGCTTTCCATGCAAAGGACTGAGACCTTTTTTAAAGAAGCAGCAAGACGTCCTGTCAACTAATGCCAGCAGGTATTTCAAGAGGACCAAAAGAATATAAAGTTTATTCCTGCTCTTAAACCTGCAGAAGCACCTTTTTCTCCTTTGGGCTTTTTTGCTACAGTTAAACAAAATTCAGGGTTACCTTATGTTCACAGCTCCTTGGGAGTTTAACATACCAGTCTAAATACTCATATTGAAGTTGTGGCTATGAGATTTTCACTCAGCTGCTTGTCTGATTTGGAGAGACAGGAAGAAGAAAGTGCAGGAACCAACCACCTGTGTTCTTACCTGACTGCCATGTAAAACTTAACCCTTATGAGTTCAATGTAAGATGGAATTAATAATAAAAAGGGAAGAGAAATCTACGAGAATCTCATGAAAATAGAGATCATGCTCGCGTTCTTCCAGCACCCAGTGTTTGACAAATACAGCAGCATCACACATGAACTGCTGGAACTGGGCTGCAGAACTCAGAACAATCCCAGTTTTATTAAGGAGCTAAAACAATTAACTGTGAACAGGCATTGAAAACAAACAGACATTCAGAAAAATTACTCCATGCCCCACACTGTTGCCAATGCCTCTTGAGCAGAGCAGTGCTGCTGTAATGTTAAGGCAGCAGCAATTTTGAAGTTAGCAGCAAGTTGGCCCTTCCAGCCAGGCTGAGTCACTCCCTCTCACCAGACAGAAATGACTTTACACCCTGGAACATCAGAGCACTGATCTCCACTCGTGTTTCCTTTCTCTTAAGCCTATTTTTTGCTTCCTACCTGCTCGTGCTGGTGGCTGTGCTCTCCCAGCAGGCTCCGAGCGCCGCTCCCAGTGTGACTGGCACGTTATTAACGGAGAGGTGGCTGGTGCCTCTCATCACACTGCCACTGAGTGAAAGCACCTCAGAACTAATTTAGCTTTCACTCACAGGGGAAGACACACTACTCCACCAAGAAGTTCGCTATTCTGCTGCCTTTAGCAATAAATTCCCCTTCATTTTTTCTTTTAACATTAATAAGGTGAGAGAATAGAGTATTTCCAAAAGAAATTAAGAAATGCAAAAGATAGATGCAAGTGCAGAGGCTCCCTGTGAGTAACCACCAAGCCCACGAATACTGAAGCAGATGTGCAGGGTGGAGAAGAGCTCCACAGGCAAATAAGCAGTAATAAAGCCTGTGCCTAGTGCACAGAGTTAAGCAGGTCTCTCAACCATTTAAACTTTCTTCCCTGTTTGTGAGAGTTCTCTGTGGCAACAAATGCAAAACTCTTGTGAAATTAAGGACTATGGAAATAATTTTCTTCCCCAAGCTGAGAAGGTCAAACAGATTCAGAAAGTACTTCACATCCATCACTGTAAGAATAGAAACCTAATTAGAGACCAGACTTTGTCATTTAAAAGAGATCAAATTCACTTAAAGCTATCATCTGAAACATATTTTTAAAAAACTTTCCTTCAACTATTAATTCATTTACTTGCACTGCACACAGGTTCACTAAAATGAGCCACCCCTTAACTGCCAATCATTTTGGATTTTTGAGGATCACTGTTTGTGATCACTTTCCTCTTTTCCTATTTGTAATATGTCTCCTATTTTTCTATTTTGGTGCTCTTTAAGACAGGATATTTTACATTTTGTATTCTTATACATAACTTTAACAATGTGCATTATTTTGTGTTTTGCTAATGGAGTAGCAGTACTACAGTGAACTACCAGAACCCCAAGCTAACAGGTTGTATTGTGCCCATGGAAATGGGAGATTACATGCAAAGATAGCACAGGGTCTCCTCTGCCATGGAATCAAAGCCATCAAGAAAGGGGATTAAGAAAGATTTCTCTTGCCACGTGCATTTAAAGATTTTCCACCTACATTTCAGTTAAAGAGTAGTGGAAGTGTCAGTTAATCATTGCATAGATGGATTTGGATCAATATTGAGGACTAACTGTGTGCCTTACACAGAAGGAAAACTTGACTGATTTTAATGGGTATTTTCTTATTCCTTCATATTTGAATATTTAATGCTCAGAAAAGAGTAAAAAAGAATAATATTTACATTTGGAATGCTTTAAACTTATACTGTGCCACTGCTTCAGCAAATGGGGTAAATGTTTCTTCAATGGGCAAGTATAGAATGAGGATAAACTGGAATATACTTTATCTTTCACTTTATCCTCATTTGAACAAAGTTTTTAAGCCAAGTATTTTGCAGTGATATTTTAGTTAGTGTTTATCTAGGGTTCATACACCCTCCACTTCTTACTCCATACTAAATACTGAAGATAAAAATCAAACAAAATTAGATCCCTGCTCCTCAGGCTAGTGATAGATGCTGGGTAGGAAATCTGAGTTTAAGTTTTTTCCTACCCCAAAATTATCTGCATCCAGAAAATTAATCAAACGTCCTAAAAAAAAAAAAAATTAAAAAGAGAGATAAAAAGTCAGAGAGCAGTTACACAACCCAGTTTTTTTATACATACAAATATTAAAAAAATTACACACAAATGCATACAAAAATATTGTTGTAGCTTTTTTCTTGTTACTACCTATGAAAGTATTCAAATCCTCTTTCAATTATGCAGTTATTGCTGGAGAGCATTACTACTAGATATACTACTTTGGAGATTTTGACCACATTATTTATCTGTGCCAATCAAGTTCAAAATTTGATCCTAAATTATCCAGCTTTGGCTTGGTCAGCTCTGTGTCTGTAGATGTTTGTACAGATCAAACTAACCCCAAAGCTTAGCTATTAGAACTTGGAGTGCAAGCTATACCAAGATGTCTGACTATCATTTCAAAAGGCTTCCCACTGTCAGGCTGAAATGCCCAGGTGGGAAGTCTGCTGTGAAATGTGTAGGCGATGCTGCTGACTGGTTTTCAGAAGATGAGGAGCATTTGAAGGCATCAAAGATTCCTGTGTGGATGTGTGTACATGAATCCCTGTTTCTGTGATACCTAGACTTGAATATTGTAACACTTTGTTTAATAGATGGCAAGACTCACCTCCTCACAGACTGAGCCCTATTCAGATGTCAGTGCTCTCACCAGGCTTCTGGCTGATTTCAGCTATTCTAAACTTAACATAATGGCTGCTGAGAGATTACATTGTTTGGATGAGTTTGCATCTTGCTTTCAGATTTTTGTCTCCATTCTTCCACTATTGGCAGAACTAGAAGTTCTAAACGTCCCTGAGATAGAAAACCTGCAATGAAGAAAGGACAGGGCTTTCCTGAATATGGAGCTCAGCTTGTGTTTGCTTTAATGAAAAGTAATAATCTATTGTTAAAAATTCATAACCCCACCCTGCTGTAAACAGACAAAAGACACTGGAATACTTGTTTTGTTTGTGGTGAAATACAGAGCAGGAAAGCTCAGATGTGACAGTGAAGAAAGACACAAAGCACCCAGACTTCAGTTACAGCTTTTCAAAGCAGTAGTCTGAGTTTTCATTACTCTGTTCCACTTCATGGTTTCAGCTTCATTCTTCATTATGGCATTTCTACAAGTAGTATAAAGGTAAATATGTGTTTATCCACCTCACAGAGCCAGCTACTTTCAGTTCACCACACAGCCTCCCCCAGCACTCAGGAGGGTCACACTAAAGAAGTATATTTAATAGTGCAAATAAACTAAAACCCCAAGCACAGTGTAATTTAAATACACATCCCTAATTAATTTTAGTTTTTCATCATTACTAAGTGTTTTTGTGGGTAATGATAAGTCTGAGCACCAGTCTTTGCTAAAAAAGAACATCTCACCTCATTAGAGCTGCAGGCCTCCCTGCTCTCCAACCACACAAAAAGGTGGGAGAATGTGTAAACAGTTTGTAGCACTGGCCTGCACCAGTCTGGGCTCATCTGGAGCCCAGATTCAAACATACCCAGATTCTATGGCTATTTTCATATCCTATTCAGGACTTGTAGTGCAGCACTCACAAAGATCAGTCACTGCTTTCTTTATGTGAGAACAACTTCTAGCTCCCCTTTAAATCCCTTCTGGCCCTTCCATGCAGTCAGCATAAGAATTTTCCACTGATAGGACTTGCCAAACTTCCCCTACACCTATTTCCATTTCTCTTAAATTTTCTTGCTCCTTTCATTTTTTTCCTCTGCATGCTGACTCCCTGGTTCCTCTTCTACTAAATTATGTTCTATTATTTTCACAGCCTGAAGAACTCACAGCTGAAGCATTATTTCTAACCTTATTTTGTATTCCTAGCACATCCTATAATCTGTTTTGAGTGTTATTTGCAGTCAAGATGCTGACACAGCATCAATTTTGTTTTCATGGTTTGGGTAAAAGTGCATCTTACTACAGGCACTGGGTAAAAACAGTCAGCTCCCTAACAACAACACAAACACATTTAGAATGAGCCTTATTTTTTCAGGTGTTACTGTTTCTAAGTGGCAGCTGCAAAGCCTCAGCCCATCTTGGAAAAAAAAGGGGGGAAATGATAAACTGAAATGGTATTTTTGTTGCTTATCCTTTTTATTTCTTTCCCAATTTTAGTATGCCATTTTTTTCCCAGAGCATTCATACCTGACCCACATAAAAAGTAACTGTTGATCAAGAGAGGGTCCCTAAAAACTTTTCTGACCTGTAAAAAAAATTTAAAAAAAATATCTTCTTTCCTGTTCTCAGAAATTACTGGTACATAAACCAAGTCATTAATACTACAGCTCCTTGTTGTATGTGTTTAAGTATCCAAGGTATTTCCACCTTTTTTTCCTCTTTTCATGTGAAATTATGCTCTATGAATACAAAAATCTGAAATCCCATATTCAAGCCTTTCTGAAGTTTTAGAGGAAGTCTGATAAACCACTGCCCCATTTTATAAAAAGGCCCTTTCAACAGCCAAACCAACTTCTTCAGCACTTTGAAGAAAGCCAGTAAGAACAGTGAAATATTAACTTCTGATAACCTACACTATCCATTTTTCATGAAAGTCTAAGGAAGTTATTAAGAAAGCTCAACTTAGTAATAAAAAATATTTAAAAAACATCATGCTTATTTATTTTATTTATAGATAGCAAATATTAAGTCACTGCCAATCATGCAAATTCAATGCATTAGAAAGAGTAATGGAAAACACTCTACTACAGCTTGTAAATAAGCACCATGTAAACTGGCATTAACAATTTAATTAAGAAAAAAGAAGCACAATTACAGAGAAGTCAAACTCCTGAATAACTACAGGATGAACACCCAGCAATACAGGTTGAGTCCAAAGATGTATCACTTTCAAAACAATAAACTAATTATGGTAATGGAAGGCCAAGCTTGCCTCTGAAGAATGAGATACTGTGACATGCACACTCTCACCACCTTAAAAAAGGGTCTTTTTATGTCTCTCTTTTCTCCCTTCTGTTTAAACCAGAGAGGAGGTTACATGAACACTAAGACAGACACCAGTCAGGGTGGCTGGGTCCTTGACTTCCAGCCTGGCTTGTGGGAAAGAAGTCACTAAATGACAAAGTGCCATGGGTCTCCTCAGAGCTGTTCTGCACCTGGGACAAATGCTGCAGAACTCAGGACAAACACTCAGGAGGGCTGGTGGGGACAAGGCTGGTCAGTGAATTCCAAATCTGAGATCTGCCACCTGTTCTTGTTCCAGCTGTTTCCTTCCT
The DNA here is from genome assembly GCF_029582105.1 of Oenanthe melanoleuca. NCBI lineage: Eukaryota > Metazoa > Chordata > Aves > Passeriformes > Muscicapidae > Oenanthe > Oenanthe melanoleuca. The sequence goes on along the minus strand of NC_079344.1, from coordinate 2,458,699 downwards.
GCTTTAGGCACAAACTTTGCATATTGAAGGTTTCCCCTTTTGTCAACTGCTGGATTCATGTTAAGAGGTGAAAAAGGTGAGCATCCCTGGTAGTTCACCACCAGAAGCCATGTGCAAGGCTTTTGCTACCTTTACTATTTAAGCTGAAGAACCTACTACAAAGAATTTCCTCAGCTAGAAACTCCTAGGTCTTAACATGAATATGAATTCCATCTCAACACTTGGATGGACTCTGTGCAGGTGCAGTCTTACCTTGTGATACCTGAGGATGAATCCTGGCATTTAGTGACCATTGTTTGTAACTCCTTTTTATATAATTGGGGAGGTGAAGGGGGAATAATACACAAAACTTGGGAAAACCAGAGTGAAATAGTCTTGTAAAACTCCATCTCACAGATTTCAGGCTCCCAAATTCACAATAGGGAAGGGTTATGTTTCAGCAGCATAAATAACAGTTATAATCTTGGCATCTTGGTTCAATATGGATTTTTATTTATTTTCCTTTTTTTCATAGCAGAGTGATTTTTTTCTTCCAAACTTCTTCACTACTCTATTTTATGCCAAAAGCAAAAAAAGGATGGGTTGACATAATCTGACCAACCTTACTTATATTCAGTTTGGAAATATTCCATTCAGTTCACCTAGACTGAATTCTAAATGATATACCTAATTATCTTGGTCTTAAATTATTTTATGACCCATTTTAGACAAGCTAGTTTCAGTGCTAGCAAAAATACTTACTGATGTTGATGGGCTTCTGCTATTTTTTCCCAATTTACATTAAACTACCCAGGAGGTCCTCTAATTCTTGCCACAGTCAGGAAGCCTCAGTAATCTGACCAAACCAGGCTTTCTGTAGCTTGACGCACCTTCCTTTTCATGTGGCTTTTGTTTTCTGTTGGCTCTGCCTTTTTCTCTGCCTTACTGCTGGCTACACTGTCACACAATCCCACACACTCACTCTCTGCAGCTTCAGTTCAATAACCAGCCCCTTCCCATTTTATATACATGCTGCATCCATTTCTTACCTCAGCAAAACACTGATTTCTATCTGACCCTCCCGTGCAGAGTACCACACCTACTCTGCAGCATGAGCCAGCTCCAGGTGCTAATTCCAAAAAAACCCACCCTTACCCTAAAAAACCCCACCCCTTGTGCATGATTGCTCCATCACTCCATTCCTCTCTCTTCTTTGGATCCATTGTTTTATTCTCACTATAAAATTTGTACTTCAGAAGCAATCTTTGCTCTCTCTCCTGCTACACAGACAATTTCTTCACCCTGAAGAACTAGAGCAATCGTTTCTGTATCCCTCAAATTACACCCTCATCTTTTATGTATATTGTATTCTCTGCTGAACCAAAGTATTCAGTCTTTGGGACCCCTGTCTCTATTATCCTGTTCTGCTCAACTGTAGCTTCTTGCAAAAACATCTGAAGGCTTTCTCCTTTCTATCCTTTCCCAGGAACTTCATCAACTGCTCAGGGAGACTGTAACCCCTTTCCTACAATCCTCTGCCTTCTTGTACAGGGACAGATCCTGACTTGATAACACAGATATTTCCCAATTGCTTGAAATATGCATTACTCTAAAAGGGGGAGAAAGGAACTGGGGAGCTTCTGAAAATCTGCAGCTGAGATTTACTCTCTCTCAGTCTCATGGGCACCCTTTGAGGTACCACTGTTATTTCCCTAGCTCTGCTCAGGGTGCTGCACAATAAAAACACAGCATTTGTCCATGAGTCTTTGGGTGCTATTGAAAAAGGTGTGTTAAACAATGTATTGCATAACACTGCCTAGCTAGTGTTTTACTACTTTTTGCTTTTCACCCAATACCTGGATACCTTTCATAAAAGTATAGCACAGTATATAAATATATATAGCACAATTTAGCAGAGATAGCTGAGAAAAACCTAGGATTCTCTTTTTCACTTGGGGTAGTGCATGATGCATTGTTAATTTTATTATATTTCATAACTAATTTAGCTGCTTACAGTACATGGTACATATGACCATGATGAGAATTTTTTTTTGCTGTTTATCATCTCATCTTTCACAGTAAGAAAATAAAATCAATACAAACAAAACCCTAATATGTATATCAGTGCAAGAATAGATCAATGGATCAAAGCCAAAACAGTCCCAAGAGAAAAGCAATAGTCTCTCTTTCTGTTAATGAACAGTCTGTTGTTGCAAATTCATGTAGACTTTAATTTAATAAACACAAATGGATGAATGTGCTTACAGGATGTCATCCCCTTCAGGCTTGAAATCAGTGACATGGAAGAATTGTCACACTTCAGTGAATTGAGTGTTACTCCCTACCCTTTCAAACATCATTCACTGTGGCAACACAGATAAGAAAAAATAAAATTTAATTTTATAACTAATTCTTATGCCTTTTGCTGAGTTTCACTCTTTTTCATTGGAATGTGGATTTTAAAAGTTACATTCTGTTGACTTGTACATAAATTGACTCAGTCTGACTAAAAAAAAAAAAGGTAAATTAAAAACCCCTTAGCTTGAACAAAGAATTTTAATAAATTGAAAAAAAAAAAAAACAACCAAAACCATTTGGAGTTCATTTGACCTTATGTGGGTAGATTCAGAAAATGATTCCACTACTGTCAATAAGCTTCAGTCCCCACATAAAACTTACTGGAAGTTCAAATGTATTTATTTACCAAATGCTCTGACTTTCACTCAGAGGCTAAAACTTGCAATCTACAATGAGCATTACGTAGAGTAGTGTTTTTAATCCACTCTACAAAACAAGAAGCAAGGACTAAGCTCTGCCTGCCATGCAGGAAATCTGTATAAAACAGATTCTACTGCTACTCAAGCTGGCAAGGGTTAACAGTGCTTTTGTAAACACTACTTTCCTTTGCTGAGCCCACTGACACTGCTCCAGCCCCAAACAATTAGCAAGGAGTACATTCTGGGGGAACAAATGTCATATAGAGATCAACTTTAAAAAAAAAAAAAAAGAAATCTTCCTAATCTGTTTTACAGTTTGACTAATACCACCTTGTTAATTCAGGTATGTCTCAAAGTTTCTGAGACAGACTGGATTATTTTTGGGTTCTTCTGGAGGAGGGTGGGTTTGGTTGGTTTTTTTTCTTCCAGGAAAGTATTTTCAAAATGCAATCAAGTTTGTCCTTTATTGGTTGCAAGAGTTATAGCTGGCTATAAAAAACTTCATTCAAACATTGCTTCTTTTAATCTGTATTCAACTACTAATTAAAAAATAAATCTGTGACTTAGGAAAATTAGATCTAAGGCATTTGCATCTTGCTGTTCTCTGGAATTGATATAAGAATTAGTTATCAGAGGTGGAAACAAAAAGAACCTCAACAAACAAAAAAAACCCAATCCTCTAAATTATGCAGAAACGATCCCATGTTTGCATTAATGAAAAAAGGTTGGATTCTTTCCACATGAGCACTAAGCTATATCTTTGGATGAAGCTGACAATTACTGAAAGAAAAAGAAAGCCACAGCCATATTATGGAACTCCATGCCACCTGTCTTTGTGTTCCTGGAATTTGACCAGGTTTGGAGCTGGAGAACAAAAGAATGCCATCTCTCTGTGAATCACAAAATCTGGAAATCTGATGATAAATGAAATCTGATGATAAATCTCATGCTTTAGAGTTTTATAGTTTCAGCTGCACATCCAATTATACATCAGCATCCAAATAATTAGGTGCTTATCCTAATCAAAGCAATATTTTCATAATTTCTATCTTATCCTGCAACTCCTGATGCCTTCTTGGTGTGCTAAGCAGCCTCATCCCCAGGTGAAATTAAAATGACAAAAGGATACTTTGCAGAATTAGGGCCCCATCAGATCACCTGCTGATTGTTAAGGCAGAATTACAGCTTATGTTTTCCCAAAGTTTAAATCATTAATTCTTAAATCATTAACTATTTCTGCTAAGTGAACTAGCTCCAGCTAAAAAGATACCAGGGTATAAGTAGCCTGTATCTACTCAGTGGGGAGGTGAAAGAATGAAGTTTCAGTTCTACTCTGAATCTTGCTTAGTGGCAGTAGCTGGTGAGTCAGGGGTCTGGCCCAACAACCTTGACTGGAAATTGCCTCTCTCTGCACAAAGTGCTACATCTGAATGATTATATGAAAGTCATTGACCCTTGCAATTTGGGATTTCCTGCTAGGAAGTAATTTTGTTGAAAGACCTCATAAGTGACTCAAGTTAGAATTCTCACACCAATTCCCTAAGCCACCTTTCACTACAAAACTGAACTGACCTGGTCTGGTTTTGCAGTTATCTGTACCTAATGCAATTTTGTGCATATGAACTAAATAACTCTTAAAATGTTAGGTATTGAATGGGTGGGGAATATTGGTCATGGACAGATGTCAGCAACAATAATTCTGGATTTCATTTGGCACATTTTTTCAGAAAATATAAAAGCAGGATACATAATGAGAATGCTAATCTAGTACCAGAATTTTCACATGCAGTTGTTAGACACAAAAATCATTCTAACCCTGAGATGTAAACTCACACCCAAATTTGGTTCTGCAACTGCTATCAAGTGCTGTCACTTACCCCATCTCTAATTTCAATAAATACATGGCTGAGGGGTGGGGAGATGCATTCCAATGAGTAAAATCTGAGTTTTTCTCTCCCTGCTTAACGTATTTCTCATGCCTGCTGGAGATACCCAAGTCCATACAAAATGCAAGAAGTGCCCACTCCATGGCAATGGGTTTGGAGGACTCTAAGGAACAGACTTGCATGTCACTTTGAGGATTTTTTGCACACATGGGCCTTTTTAGGTCCATTGGTCTGTGCCCACCTGGAGTGATTTGCTGTGAGCATTCCCACGAGACCACAGAGCTACTTCTGGCAGCTCATGGAGGCTGAACCACGCACAAGCAAGGGAGCAAACCACGCAGGGCATGTTACAGGTGCCCCTGTGAACAGTGCTGGAAATTAAATGTAGCTGGCTGAACTCTGGCTAGCACAAACTTCAAGGTCTCTCATGAACTTCCTGTGACCCTCTAAGAAACACTGAGCTATTAAAACACAGACCTACTTACCTTTCCTATAGCTGCTGCTGTTTTCTTTGAAGCAGTTTTTCCTGTAAGCTGAAGTGTTTTTTTTTATTTAGACTGACTCACTAATGCTGATGGTGCCTAATATTTAGGTTAACTATCCCTCTGAAAAGGCATTTTTCACATTTTACTACAAACCATTGCTCTGAAAAATAGAAGTGGCAATGTTCTAGATTGGCAAAGTTACTGTGAAATTAAGAGTTTTTCCTAGGGATACTGAATTCAATTGACATAATCCATTCTTTTGTCAGTCACAGACCTTATTTTCAAAGTAATTTTTTTTAATATTAGCAAATACTAACTTCTCACTGAATGCCTATAAAAACATGCCATTATTCACATTTACTTCAGATTTATTCATGCACTTCCACGTGTGCCACAATCCTGCCTGCACAAATCACTTCCATTTAGAGCAATTGAGCTGAACGAGGCTGAACTATACAACTCTGGAATTTAGGGTTTAAGGCTTTGGAAGTACAAGTAGTAACTGAGTAACCTGACTGACTCCATCTCCAGCACAGAAGAAGTTACCAACAATGTGGAGCTCTCTAAGGATCTAAGAGATGTATAACACTAAATGGTGACATTTGAAGGGGAGAGAGCAATGGCATGGGTTTTGAAACAACACAATCCAACCTTAGGATTTCAACTCTGTTGAAAACAGGAAGGGAATTTACAGTGTTTCTTTCAAATAATAAATACTTCAAAAAAGTGGAGATTTGGATTTTATCTGAAAATCACTAAGGGATAAGGAAGGCAAAGCAATGCATACAAATACCAAGGCAGCCTTATATCATTCCATGTCTCACAAACACTCCTAAAAGTATTGGGCATGTAGAGAAAGTCCCCTCAAGGCCTCCTACTGTGAGGTTTTAGTATAACATTCAGAGGATTCCTTGGTCACCTTCACTGATCCTTTGAGACTGAGCCAAAAAGCTTAAATTCTTCAATTATGCCAGGAAGTTCCAGTCAGTGTCAAGCAAATTATGTAGTTAATAAGGGATAGCAATTTGTGCATCCATGTAAGTACTGACCACCCTCTGCTTGTTTTTAATAGTTTTGAGAACAGCAACTGAGGTCCTGCTGTCTGCTCCTAAGATTTATTCTCTGCTGTGTGCACTGTTCAGAAATATTTAGAAGCAGTAAAGCAGGACTCTCACTGACTACTATGAATGCAAAAGCACGAGGGGCTCTTCATAAAAACACTCAGAGCCCACCCACCACCTCACCTGCTGAAGACAACCTGAGGGAGAATGGGGCATTACATTTTGCAAGCCCCATGACAGCAATTTGCAATATGAAGGTGTTGAGAGGGAAATAGTACCACCAATTTGGAGGAACATTTGGACATCAAACCAGCACAAGACAACAACAAAGAAAAAGACAAAGTCATGTTTGTTTAAGGTTAGGTACTGCAGCATAAACATATATAGTTCTGTCAAAGCAAAGGAAGTAAAAAATAAACAGATGAAATGCATAAAACTGATCATCTGCAGTACAGAGAAATATCAGATTAGTGAAAATACTATTTATGCAAGTATCACAAGGATGAAGCCCTAGGTGAAAATATGTCAGACTCCCAGGCTTACCAAGTGAGGTTATTTAAGAGGGAGTTTGCCAGGAAGTAAAACTGAGGTTGTTCAGGAGCATTCTAGGGCTCACAAGGAGGCAGAAAAGCCTTCCTGGAGCAATTACTGCCCAGTAACACCCACTGTATAACCCCACCACCACTGCCAGCTTGTCCTTTTAGAAAACTGCTCAACAGAGCTTTCTCTCAGGTGACCTGTTCTGCCTCCAGAGTCCTGTAGACTTGAGTACCACAGAAGCACCTGACATTCTGGGTGTTGGCTTGTAGGTTGTTCAAACATGACTTAGAGCTTCCTATTTCTTCAAATAACCACCACAGCCCAAAGTCTCCAATTGCATGTTAGGAAATGTTGTGGTCCAGAAAACATAAATTGTTGTGGGATATTGTTCCTAGCTCACCTGTCACAGCATCAATAGTAGAAGCCTGTTTGGTTGTATCCAACACAACTTTTCACGGCAACATTACAATGCATCTGATTCTCTTCATACATGTATCCAGCACAAACAGAGTATTGGGAATATCAAAATAGGCTTCATATTCAGACAACAGACGAAGTGGGCTAATACTTACAGGATATATTTTGTCTATAGAAAGAAAGAAATCTTTGTTACTGCTTTTTTGTTTCAATTAGAGAAAATTGCAATGTATACACCAGCGCTGCAAGGCAATCTTCCAAGAGAGCTAACTAAATGTATGAAAATACTTTTACTGAAATAACTTGTGCTGAATTAAATGTTTTGCTACTTGATTTGATTTGGCTTACTGATCATTTAACTGTCACCGAATTCTGAACTTAAGTAGTGGCAATATTTAATGACAATAAGACATTGTAGATCATGTGTTAATGCTGATTAATGCACTCCCCAAGCATGCTGGAAGCATTTGGCTTGCCTTGTACCTTCCACTGTGCACCCAAGGCATGCATTCATCAGCACTACTGCTCTGTCTGTCATGTCTTATTGCTGAAGTAGTGCACCATTCCCAGTACATTTGCTTTGAGCCTGCCTCAGCCAATTTATATTACACTGCCCACCCAAACCCACAATTTTGAGGTTCACCCAGCTCTTGATGATCAGGGGCCTGTATGTTTAATAACGTTTTGCTCTGCCAGTCTAATTAACTCCAGCACTGTATCTGCAGTCAGATAAAATGCTCATTTCACACCACATTAATTTTTATCAGCTGAACATTAAGCAACACAAAGCTATCTATGCTTGGTTTAATTTACATACTGACAGAGTTACAAAGAATTACTGCAGCTGACTGCAAAGCAAATAAGTAGAACTGGCATCAAACATGGCTTCTTCAAAATGAAATATTGATTTGTAAGGCTGGCATCCCAAAGCAGAAAAAAGGAAAAGAAAGAGAATGAGAAATTACTTTACCCTGTCAGCACCAGGAAAAAAAAATACACAGTTTGCAAACTGTATTTGCTTAAATGTTATAGCTTGAGAGGGGTATTAAAATTAAAACTGATCCTTCAATTGGCCAAGAAAAGTCAGAAGTGGTAGCAACATTTCTCGTGGCTTAGAAAGAAAAGGAAAAAGGGGTCAGGAAGGTGGGAAGGGACACAATGACTGTGTTAGAGAATAGAACTTAAAAGATTTACCTGCTCTTTACACTGTCAAAATTTAGCTGAGCAGTCCTCTTTTTGTGGACTACAACCATAAGTCAAATTTGAAGGCAGAACATGTCAAAGACCCTGGAATTCTAATATATAATAAGAACAAAAAAGAAAAATTCTGGGAGCCTGGGATTTTATTCAGAGTCTAGCAGTGAACCTTCAGTGCTGTTTAAAAGCACCAGTGACCCCACAGTAGCCAGAATAGTAAGTGGTCATATGAGTTAATCTGAACACATAAAAGCTGGCCATGTACATCAATCATTGCCAGCTTTTCCAGAATGTTGCACCACAGCAGTGGGGTGAAGACCTTAGCTCCAAAAATAAACTATCCTGTCTCTGCTCACCTGGCCAAAGTCAACCCTCACTAATGCTAATTATGAACTGTGCATCATTTAAGTGCTACAGAATACATCTTCCTTTGGGCTTTACCTAGTGTCTGTTTGAGGTTTAAAAAAACTAGCAAGTTCAACTGGGCTGCATTGCAAAAATCGCATAGACATTTAATAAATGAGCAAAATGAACAGAGCAGCACTCTGCCACTTCTGCCTGTGGGTTAACATCATCTTTTCCATCATGGAGTTAGTGTTGCCACTGAGTGATCCTCTAATGCTTTTTTCCCATCCCTCAGCCACCCTACACATTAGGAATGACACCTCAGTAGCAGGAACATTTCCACTTCACTTTTGTGCACTCCACAAAAGTGCACAAGGTCATCAGCACAAGCAGCTCCCTTGTATGCAGGCAAGGAAGACAACTCCTAGACCCTAGAGAAGACTGAATAGCCAATGTTCAGTGTTCCTTTCCTGAGGAAAAATGTCCAGGAAAGGACTTCGTAAAACTTCAAGATCTTTCTGGAGCTTTATTTGGTTTACTGGAGAGATCTAGACCCTGTTCAGCTCCATGGCTTTCTGGCTGCCTGAGAAACTGCCCTTGGCATTGATATAGTTAAAGTCTGTGTGACATTTGAAATTTTCCCTGTCCCCATCTCTATGGCTTCCTGTGCTTTCTTGCCCCTGCCTCTAAGTGAGCAGAAGAGTAGAGCTGCATTGGACTGGGAAATCATGGAATTGCTCCCTGAGGAAATTGGCTTCTGCTGTGAAATTTTCCTTTGCTGTCGAAGTCACCTTTATGAGGAGCTCTTTTCTCTTCAAAGAGCAAATACAGATAATAACCTCCTACCTAGAAGCACTAATATTCAGCTTGACTGGTAAGTTAAAAATAATTTCAAAACAGGACATGGTATTATAGCTATTTCTATTGACTGCAGTGCAGTTTATTATTGTATTCCAGCTAATTATGAAACAAGTCAACTTAAAATGTCATATTAATTATTTACAAAATACTGACATAAATGAAATAAAGATTTGACTGAAATAACAGTTCAATGCCTCACTCTGCCTCCTTAATGAATGTAATAGGGTACTGCTGAATAATTTTCTGCTTACTCTATGACAATCTTTCCTTCTCCTTCCCCTGCAAAATAGACCATGAAAAAAAACCTCAGGCTCAGACATCTCTGAATCTTGGACAGGTCAGACAGCATAATCAAATCTAGATTCCATCTGCAGCTAATGCTGGGGAACTGTTTGGTTTATCTTTATAGAACATTCCTTCAACATATGGTACAGTCAGTGTCTCAGGGCACACTCACTTTCTTTTCAGCTGTGCTTTGAAATATGAGAAGGAAAATAGTCCTGAAACGCTATTCTACCTAAAACCAGTCATTTTTTTGGAGTTATTACAATACAAAGAATATTTATTGACCCTTTCTGACTTCCTTGTCAGATTACGAGCTGGCAGTTTTCTAAAACATTAAGTCAGTCAGAGCCCAAAGGATAACATGACTTCTAATTCAAGGTAACTGGAATAAAGAAAAGAGAAGAGAGGCTGATTAATTAGAACTGTATAGTGAACTAATTTGCATCCCTATTCTCACTGGTTTTCTAAAAAGAGAATCAACGTGTGTTTGTGCCTCACATCATCTGGCTCTTTCCCACATTAAAAATGACAAGTTTTGCAAGTGAAAAAAAAAATCCTATAAAAAGGTATATTTCCTATTGGGACACAGATGATTTTTACCGAAGCAAAATTTCCTTCATCACTAGTGAGTTTGAGATAAGAAGTATGGAAATGTGTTCTTGGATTCCTTCCAAGAGCTAGCAGGACTTCTAGAACTGCTGTTACAGAAAATTTGAGAGGTTAATCTAAATTATTTCATGCATCCTGCCACCACATCATCTGTCATTTCACCACTTCTGCCCAGCAGACAGAGCAGTGCAACCCCTCCTTACAACTAAAGCCTCACCTGTGCCTGAGATGGGCACCTTGCAGCACAGAAATGAGGCAATTCTGCACCTTCCCACTACCCCCCCTCCCTTTTCAGCCACAAAAAGGATATCCATAACAACTGTCCCTTGAGACCAGCAGGGCAAATAAGGGGATAGATGAAGGAATCTTTGCTTTTTTTTCTATGCTCCTAGCACAGGAAGATGTAGAAAGCAGTGAGTCATCACACTGAATTTTCCATTCAAGACTGCTGACTGCAATGATAGGCTGCACAGTAACACCATAGACTGACTTGGAGGAGATCCCTCTCAATCCATCCACATTTCTGTTTCAAATCATGTTTTTACAGCAGTGAAATTTTATTAGTAATCCCAGCTACTTTACTGAAGTGTTGGAGGTCCAAAGATCCTCATAAATTTCCCTTAACGTCTAAGACTACTTTGACTCATTTGAACTGAAGTGGCTCTGATACTCAGAAATAAATCTCACTTTATGACTTGGAAAGACCTGGGCAAATATTAGCCAGTTAAGTCCCTTGTGACTTCCTGCCTCAAAAAGTGATATGAGACCTTGCCAGAGCCATCAAACTGAACTTTAACTCTGCTTCACATCTGCCTGAAATGCAGAGGTGAGAAGAGTGGTCTTATGGTCCACTGTCTCTGCAACAACTAACTGATCAAAACTTCTTTTCTCTTTGTCACTAACCAAAAGGCCCTTTTTCAAACTAAGACACAATGTGCCATGAACTGCTGGCTTACGCCCTAGGCATACTTTCTACAGCTTTCCCCATTAGGTATGATGCTGGGGAGGCTTTGTGTAACATTACTTTCTGCCTTTCTTAGAAGGGGAGAATGTAATTTATCCCTCTGCACATATCTAATATTAAAATGAAGAGATTCCTTTTCACCACTTCATTCCATCCAACTTTCTTTCCCTGGACTCTGCTTTTGCCAGCACTTTATGTAAGCTCTGTTTTTGGTAACTGAAGTCAGTGGTTTATTGCTATGCAAGCTTCAGGAGTGAAACGTCACTGGCTGAGAGGGAGCAAGTACTGGTCTTGACAGTTTGGATGCTGCTTTCTTTCTCAAGGATGACTTTTTTGACAGCACCAGAAAGCTTTGTCTGTTTTCAAACTCTAAGATATGACAGGGATTCAGAAGGCAGGATAAGACAGACCATGCCAGGTCAGTGTTTTTTGTCTACACAAGCTTACGGTCTGTTTGAATTTATAAACTAGTAGAGGAAGAGATGCTGGGGAAAAGGAGGGGGAAGAGTATCTCAAGTGCTTGCAGAGGTCTGCTTTGCTCAGTCAAACCCTGATGTATTCAAGAGGAACCACACAGCCTTTGTTAAGCTATACATCCCGTATTTAATTGAGAAATGATTTCTAATAAGTCCTGGAGAGCTACAGGTCTTTCTATCTCTCAGATGGGAAACAATCATATCTCACGGCAACTCATTATGTATTCTTTTTGTACCATGAGTTGTTTTAAAACCGTGAAATTAGTTCTGGCAGAGTGTACAGAGAAACACCCATGAGATGAGACTGAACAAGTTATGTAAGGTTTCCACACACTCCTCATGAATGTTAACTCTTCATGGCTAGAAGTCAGCTTTTTGAGATGAAGAAATATTCATGTAGTACACAAAGGAAACAGCTTTTTTCTTCTCTTCCCGACATTCTATCCAAAATCTCCATAATTACGTTTGGCACAGAAAACTCCTTTCTCCATTTTTTCTTTGATACTTAGGAATCATTAAATATAATTTATAAACTGATTAACAATGTTTATAAATCAGTTGAGCTGGAGCTGCCTGTGGTACCAAGTAAATTGACCCTTCTGTATGGTATATTGCAAACTTTCAAAATGCAACAGAATCATTAATATATGAATTGTCTAATAGGAGCCTGAGTGCCAGAATACAAGATCAAGGTGCTGATTTGCCCAGTGGGTTGGACTCTCTAACCTGGATATCTTGGACTCTCCAGCAAGGATCACAAGCCTTGAGAGAGATCAAAGACTATAGCCACTCTATTAGTGAGCTTTTAGTCTCTCTAGGAAGAATATTAGCCTTGGAATGCTAGGAGAACACTTTTTTGGTAGATGCCAGTGAGTGAATTGAAGGCTCTTAAAGATGGAATCCTTCTCTTGTCCTGCTCAGACTGGAGAGCTACAACAACAGCTGGGGTCAGGTTAATGGTATTTGCTCAACAGATGCACACTTTGGGCTGGGAAGAGATTCCTTGTACTCTCCTGCAAGTGGGATAGAGGGTCAGGAAACTAAGGTAGAACTCGAGTTCAGCTTTGAGAGATATGAATGAGGTCAGGATGGAGTTGCAGCTTAAGAAACAGTTAAGACAGGATCATTTATCACTCTCCTCCTAGTGTCCACTGTTGACTAAACCAGCAAGCCTACCTGTGATACACAGTCTGCAGAGAGAGGGAAGAATTAATGAAACTGAGTGTCAGGACACAGCAGGGTCTGTATAAAAGCAAATTTTGCAAACACGTTGCAAACTCAACCTTGAATTGCAGGTACACTGTAATTGCTCAGGATGAAAAAAAAAAAAAATCACAGAAAACTTGCAGTGAAAGCTTTAATTTGTTAAATTAATGTTGAAAAGATTCTGTGTTTAGTCCTCTCTGCTTGCTAAGCCCTTGAGTGCAATCTAACGAATGAACTTCCTTTGCAGACCTGCTGAAGAACAGGCTATTTAAAATGGACCTCCTTCTACTTTTAGCATTTATCAAGAAATTAAAATTCTTCTACAAAAACATGGCAGACTTTAAAAAACACCAAACAAAAGCAAACAGAACCTCCCACCACAACAGAAGCTGTAGCTGGATTCAGTAGCTTAAATAATAGGAGTAATAAATTTTCATTACATAGCAGAAGGTGACCATCCCTTTTGAAAATAAAAAAAAAAAACATTAAAAAATCTACATGTTATATATATCTTAAATTTTGAAATTTCTTAAGTTTCCAGTATAGAAATGGCCTCATTTAAGGCCATGTGATGCTAATGAAAGAAAAACAGTAAATTTGCATTTTAATTCTATCAGTCTTCTGTTGACACACTCCATTGCATACATAATGAAGAACAGAAGTCAGACACTTCCTGTTAACTGATGGCAATTGGAGTTCTGAATGTTATACAAATAGCAAGAAGGAAAAAGTTTCATTGGCTTGTTCTAAAACTCAATTAGGCCATTAAAAGAGGAAACAATTAAAACTCTCCTGAATATTTCTCAAAGTAAATGGTCCTGGAGTTCAGCAAAACTGTAGGGCTGTTTCCAAAGATTGTATTTTCCTCTCTTTAAATGCTATGGAAAACTGCTCTGAATATGCCAAAATGTAAAACACAAAGGATATTAGGACTGTCTGAATTACATATGTCTCTAAAGACCAATAGCATAAAGATGTGAAGCAGGTTGACCTTAAATGTCCTTATTCTCAACCTGTTGGAAGGTCTTTGTTTCTTAGGGTTTACTTCTATATTTAGGCTGACTGGAAATGATGATAACCATTCATAGAAATCTTATTAAAATAATCTAAAATTGTTCCTTCATGCACCTGAGCACAGTGCATGTGCTAACAGTAGGTGAGATTGCTAAAATCCTCACCAACTTTTCTCTACAAGGAGAGAACTGTAGAGCAACAGACACATACAAATCAATAATATCCCCAGTGGAACAGGAAAGCTTGTGGCACCAGCCAGCATCTTCCCTCAGCCATTAAAATTTAAAGAACCATTCAATAGCAGCTGATCAAAAAAAAAAAGGAGAGAAAAAAAGGCAACAAAAAACCCCCCAACAACAAACACTTCTGGTGATAAAAAAGGGAAGAGACAGAAAATCTTTCAGGATGTCCTTCCTTGTTTACTACTTCAGACATTGCCATATGAGAGAGAGCAAAGAGTGAAGACAGATACAGACTTCCAGTGGTTTAATTCAGCCTTAAGGTTACAAAAAAAAATATCAGCCCATAGTTCTTGGAGTTATTGCATGATACCTTTATAAAATTCCTGTTATTCCATTGCCCTTAACAATGTTCCGTTTATTTTTTTAATGCAAGTGTTATCATTAAGGTTTGGAGAAAACCAAGACAGCTGGTTGCCACTGTTTTAATTGCAGCAAAATAAAAAGCTTAATTTACATAATTTAATCATTCTCTATTTCTTTGTCCATTCTAGAACAGGCCAACTCAACTAACTTCTGGATGCAGTCATGGGCATGGCTAGAATTCACTTTTTTGCTCCAACCCATACTTTAAAGATATCTCTGACTTGATGTTTCAAAATGCCCTTCTGTATGCCAACTAAGCTACGCAAGGACAGAAACTCAACCTCTTCCTCTAAACCTCTAGGAGATGAAAGGAGTCTCCATACCTCTAATGCCTGCTGCACTTCAGTAAGATAATTTTCATAATTTGGTACTTCCTTCCAACCAACAATGAACTGGGACTGCAGCTCTGAGAGCACAGTAGGCACAATATTACACCTCATAAAAGTAAATGCAGCCCCTTCCCTGTTAACAAACAAATCCCAAAACTGTGTAATAACAAAGTAGAAGAATAAGTGACTCTGGAAGTAGAAGACCAAAACATTCTCTGTTTCATATAATTTCCACATTTTTATGGTAGAAGATCAAAATAAACCATAGCACCTTTTACCAAGAGTGGAAAGCAGCGTAACTCATTGACCTTCACTTGCACAAGTATTGCAACTATGACTTTATGGCTCATCTCTAAAGAGCCTGGGTGCAGGCAAACCGTCTTTCGTATGCCTTTTGGTTGATTAAATATTTTCCTTTTTCTTAGAAAAGTCAAAGCTGTTGTAAGTCTAAATTTTCCACCCTTTCTTTATTTATAAGGCACTTAGGGAAATACCCAGCAAACTGAAAACAGTGCTAAATCCATTGTATTTTCCCATAAATTTATCTTCCCGAATCAAAATATTGCAAGTGACCAGAAGTAAACGTACTTTGCAAACACAAGACTTCATGTTAACAGGGTATTTTCAAGTGACAACTACAAGTAATGAAAAATTAAGAAAGTACAGTTTGTCCTTTTCCTCTCCTTGAGCTGCTCTATGTTTTAGGTATTTTCAGGCCCACATTCTCCTAATCCTTATTCAAGACACACACACACCTATTAAGGGCAGTGAACACTGCAGTCCTCACACTGGCTTATTGTACCTAAATATATCAGTAGTTTCAAACAATTTTTCTACCTCTAGAATTTTCCCTCACTTGAAGGAAGGGAGGGGGCATAAGATTGTTTCTTTCTTTCTTCACCTGCCTGCTTTTGAAAAGATACTCCCACACCATACAGTTGTCATACAGTGTTGTATCTCTCTGAAATATGCCTCTGAGTTATGCTTTCATTTATAGTCCTTTAAGAAACAGCTCCACAGCTGTGACAATACCAAAGGCTGAGTTAACTAATAAATACTTCAGGAATTTAGCTGAGAGATTGATGATCCCTTCACTAAAGTGGAATATAGAATATAGATGGAGAGCATTTCTCTTTACAATAAAACATCTTTCCCCCAGAGATTTAGACACAGCACACAAAAATCTCTCTTCAGTTATGAAGTTATTTATAAGGAATTTATTGAGATTTGAAGAAGTTCCTGAGACTTGTTCAGAAAACTACTTTTCTTTGTAGGAAGTCAGAAGAAGCCTGACAGCAATCTAATCAAAACATGCAAATGAGGTCAACTTTCTTGAAGGGTTGTAGGATTTCTCCAGAGAAATTTACAGAATATCCTGGCACAGAGGTATTTTCTTAAGTTGCTGACTTTGTCTTCTGTGGTTCTATACCACTCTATAAGGCCTCCTTGTCAGTTTGTACTCTGCTGGCTACAGCTGCCCCAGCTGGGGAGACACTTCATTTTTAATTTAATGCTGAACACCTCAAAGGATAGTGTGCCTCAGGAAGCAAAGGAAGGACAGAATCTTATATTTAGCCTTCCAAAGTAACAATAAAAATAATTAAAATAATGCAGTATTCAACAGTCTAACTTAAATGATTTGACTTCATTTAACATCAAGTACAAAACTAAAGCAATTGTTTTGTCTCCCTTCTGATTACACTCTATTGCAGTTCATATAGAAGGTGACTTTGAAGACCAGGATGAGAATAAAAATAAAATAAAATCTCCCTGCCTTCTTGACTCTATTCCTTCTCTTTGCTGTCTGAACCATTCCTTTCCATGGCATTTGTTGAGAGGCTGAGGAGCTGGAAAATCTGTTAAAATCCAAGTGCTTGCAATGAGCATTAAGCACATAAACCAGAGATTACCTTGGCTGAGAATTAGAATAAGCATTTGGGAAACCTCCCCTAAACAAAGGAGGGGGTTCTGCTAATAAAAACAAAAACAACCAGCACCCTGCCATGCAATGGTTTATACCAGGGATATGTGAACATGAAAGATGAAAAATATCTCTGGTTTTCCAGCACAGTAAAAGCATGTATTTCCCTGGATTATACAGAAAAGCTTACATGGAATACCAAAACCTTGCATGGAATATCCAACTACCTTATTTTGGGTTCCCACAGGTTGACAAAATGGATTAACACATTAGTTTTCCTGCAGCTTGCATTTACAGCACACTACCTGATCAAGGTCTAATTTTCTCAGGTTACATACAGCTTCCTGCTCATCGTGACTTTACTGAAAGAGCAGTGAGGAACTCGGGCACCCAGCAATTTGTACAAAACCACACTCAAGCACCTCCCTGCTGACAGACCACATTGCACTGAGCAGTACCACAGAGTTGGCCCCTCTGATAAAGAAAAGCTGAACAGACTTGAGCAATGACAAGTGTCTGAGCCCATCAGTGCACAGGGTTTTTAGGAAGGTAGATACAACAAATACTGCAACTTCTATGAATACAGACTGATCAAACTCAAATATCCCCATGATGTAAATATGATCTTATGAGGACACTGTTACAATTATGTTTATTATTATATCAGCTATTATCATAGCTGGATTTTTAAAACACACATCAGTAAGGAAATGTAATAGTATAAATCCCATTTGCTTATTGCATAGGAAAAGATTGTGATACTGATGCATGAAGACTTCTGTTCATTAAACAACTGAGCAAGTGAGTGGTTTTTCTGTAGAATTGTCTAAATACTACATTTAACCCTTTATTTTTTATTTCTTTCAATTGCTTGTTCTAAAAGTTGTCCCTAAAATTCTTACAGAAAGTATAAACTTCTGTCTGCCCCTCAATTCACTTGCAAATCTCAAGAGACAGAATTTATTTCCATAAACAAATCTGAAATGATCCTGATGTCTACACACTTACAAAGCAGATGCTTAACATTCCGAGTTGTGCAACTCAAACACTGCCTGACAAGTGGAAATAACAGCAGAATACTGATCATGACATCAGGACTATCTGGAGATTTGTTTAATTCCTCCCTTCTCCCACCCCCAAGCTCTCAAAAGGAAAGCCAGGAAAGAAATTCTCTCTAGACCTGAACTAGGAGACAAAGCAGTGCAAACTCCAAGCTGTAGTGGTGCAAATTACAACCCAGATAAATGAGTGCCTCTGGTTTGTTAACCCTTAACAGTTCTGACCTGGACACAATCAGCACATAGGTTTTCTAAATCCTGAACCAGCTAGCACATTCCACAACAGCAGGTTGTTTGGTTGTGTTGTATTAAAAGTTTAAAAAAAAAAAATTACTTTTGACAACTCTTGACACTAAACCTCATTTCACATAAATGCTAAAGGAAGAATTAACATGAAGTAGAAATTTTATCTTTGCTTTACTCCTGCTCCCCATTGAGGAGGATGTAATTTATTGAAAACCGGCTGATACTTTCCTGGCACAGCAATGACAACTTTTATAAAAATAGTACCATCTTTTCTTCAGTTACACCACAAGTGCAAGCATTACTCTAGATTTGAATGTTAAGTAATTTAACACTTAAAATGCTTTTGAGCCACAGATCAAACAGCATTCATTAGAGCCCACATTTCTCTCAGGTTTTACGATGTGATCACTCTGGTTTTATAGGGGAGAAGCAATGAGTAGATTCCCCAATACCAGGCCAGTGGCTCAGCCAGGACCAACGCCCAGGAATCTGGAAGTACAGGCTCTCTCTCTCACCAGCACTCCACTCTCTCAGGCAATGGGCCACAGTCTCTGGCCTCCTAAAACCAGAATAAGTTAATGCATCTCCATGGAGTCAGATGCACATAGTGTAAGTGCAATCAGAATCAGACACAAAATATTTCATTATATTTTGCATGTGGATTTTTCAGCCCACAGTGATTTAATACAATTGAGTCACTCATCCATTACAAAAAGAGTAGTACTAACTTCTTGTTAAGAGTACAGATTAGAGGTAGTTGAGATGAAAGCTGGGGGGCAAGGGGAAAGGTTTGTTTGATTCCTATACAATTCTGATTTTTTTCTGCTGGATTCATGCCAGTGTGAATGCAAACAGAACCAAGCCCAAGCTTGAAACCTCAAATCCTAAGAGTTGATTTCTCCAAGTATGAGCTACGTGGCCTTAACTACTAAAGCCTCTATGCCAGAGTTACAAGCTGAATTCAAGGAACTAGTCATACACTCAGTTTTAAGAGCTAAAGATGGAGTGACACTGCTTCATTGACCACCTCACAATCCTAAATTTATATTATAAATAAACAAATTACCTAAAAAAAATTTTAAAAAAGCCTAAAGAAGAGGTACAAAAGCTACAACTGCAATGGCCTTTCCGTATCTCCAGATGCCAGCTGATCAATCTCAACTAGCTATAGCTAAAGTAAACAGACACAAAAGCAAAGCACATTTGATTCTGAATATATTGATTTAGTGATTTCAGCTGTGGTAACAGGTCAATTGCTCCACTAGAAGAGTAAGTGTTCTAGGTGTCAAACTGCATTAAGAGTATAGAATACTTCTAGGGATTCTAGTTAAAAAGTTATTTAGTAACTACATGGAGATCAAACTCAGGAGTTTTATAGCACAGCCTTTTCAGACTATGAATCTTTCAGTTTATGGAAGAACTTTCAATTTACATTAATGCCTTCAGAATGAAGGCCGGGCTTTCAAATGCACAGAGCTGAATCCTGCAGTTATGATATTAATTAATAAGTTACTTGTGGATTTAGAGCCAAAACGCTTAAGAACAAGGGAGACAGAAGGAAAACACAAATAGCTTCCCTCCTCAGTGTGTGCTAGACCCCACACAGAAATACTGTGACTTGAAGCACATTGCCTAGGGCTGGATCTCAGTCAACTGGATTCTTTAGAATTTTAGGAACTTCTCAATAGCTTAATGAACAGGTCAAATAAATCCTTGCTCACTTCCAAAATCTATTTACCTCAGTGAAACCAGTCATAAATGTTCAACGGAAATTCTAAAGCAACAGGACTTCTCTACAGATTTTGAAAAGCTGTCCAAGACACAGGCATAAAGCCAACTGTGGGGACGGAAACTGAGCATATTTCATTCTTGTTGGATGGCAGAGTTGCAACTGCAACATGTTCTCCTTGTCAGCAGCCCACAGTTCTGGCAGGGTTAACCATGACAGACTCCCTCTTCAGAGTGGGCTACTGTACAGCATCCAGAGATTTCAGACAGCTCTTTACTGTACTGAATCAAAAGCAGGTTATCTGTCCTCCCTTTCTGACACTTTCTTAAATGTGTGACATTGCTCCATTTTAAAATTGTTTTCATCTGATTACTGTTTGTAATCAGTAGTGCCAAGCAGCAAGCAAACAAAAGAAAATATGCAGTCCATCACCTAAGCAGAATGCAAGACTGCCTACATCAGAAAATTGTCCAATCTGACCAGTAAATATAACTAAAACTCACTCTTTAAAGGGGAAGGAGAGGTGCTATTCTTAATTAGATTTTGATCTTGTGACTTTTTCTAAGCCCAAAGAAAAATATCTTTACAGAATCATCCAAATCAAACTCCTTCCTCCCCCAAAAACCTGAACTTGCCCAACTGGAGCTTCCAATAGTGCCAAAAATTCAAAGAAAAAACAAAAAAGGATTAATACCAAGAAACAACAGGGAGGCAAGAAGCTTATCAATTGTCAACTGATTCATTACTGATCTTAGGCTTTGCAGGTAACAAAGGAAAAAAAAACAACCTAACTTGTGTGTCTGTATGACACTGCAAAGACAGAGCTCACACATTTCTCCACCCTGTACAGGTATTTGAGTTTGGTTCCTAGGCTGTACCATACCACTAAAAGGCCTATCAACCTATTGCTGGTGTTTTTGTGCTGGAAAAAACAGGGATGACAATGCAAAACTAGGGAGCAAAAGAAACAAAATGTATCCACTCACATCTATCTGATATGCATAGTTAAAAATACCCAGCAGCTTTTATGGCTTGGCTGCTGCCCTAAACAAACTTTAAGAGCTGTTGGCAGTTTAAGGAACACCAGGAAACAGGTGAAAAGCATTTCTGTTTCTTCTCTGGCAGGGATACATAGAGGAAAAAATCCTCAGATCTGATACTACCTTTAGATATTTGCTGCCAAGAAATGAAGAATGTTGGCACTGTTGCTTACAGTGGGAAAACCAGCTACGGTTTAGGAGTGCTAATTAAATTTTTATGCTACCCTAGCATATACTAATTTTCATATTTTTACCTCATTACATAAAAATATCCGAACATGTAAATCTAAAGCTTCAAAACGTTAAATATATAAGAAATCCTAATATTTTAAACACATGGGTATTTCAGTTTTAATCTTTCATGTTGCCCTTAGAAAGTTTTTGAACATTGTACAAGACAGTCATCAAAAACTCTTCATGGAATCAAAGGCTAATAAAAATTAGCACTTGAGACTACACTCCAACACAACCTTTGAGCATCTGAGTTTTACCTGAACTCAGATCCCTTGCTTGTCATCCTCACAATCAAAAATACTTTTAGCCAGACTGGTGCGAGCACAGAATTTATAGATTAACTTCTTTAATTTATCTTAGTCAAGAGATCCCAGTCACAGCCTTTGTAAGAGTGCCATCTCTGAAAAGAAACATTAACTTTCAGTTTTCACAGTGACAAGCAGAGTGAAAAATACGTTCCAGTAAAATGAGAATTGACACAAAGACTTCACTCAGCTCTACAAGTAAATTTAAAACAGAAATAAAGTCTTTCAAGACTTAATTGCAATGGTACACTCTCCCTCACTTTCAGGTGTATGCCTCCTTCCCAGTTTGTTTCCTACCATCAAGAAATAGTGGAAAATCATAAGATAAATTACTTCCAGTGTACTTGTGCAGTTATTTGCTGATCAGAATATTTGAGAATTGCTGCACCTTTTGGTTTTTTCACAGCAGCAAAAGAAAAAAAAACCAGAAGCACACAACTGAGTCTAACTGCTTTTGACTGGAAACAGACAACCACCAAGCTGCCAGAGTTCTGTTATCACCAATTTTACTCTAGAAGTGGAATTAAATAACACCTACGGCATGAAAATTTCAGTTGGTTATAATTTTTGCCTGCATTGTGAGTGTACTGTGATTTGCTAGGATCCTCATCTGTTCAGAAAAGGCTAAATGTCACAGCTTTAATGCTTTTATCTTCATCCACAAAAGCACACAGCCAAGTACCACACATATCAAACAGAATGGGAAACTTTCACTATCACTTTAAATGACCATCATTACAAGAAGCCTGGGTTCAACTGTTATTAATGTGAATACAATTTTTAAATCCAAACCAAAAAACCTAAACCCAAAAGCCAAATCCACCACCCAGAAAATTAATTTTCCCCCATGTGCATAAATCAGCTGCCATTCAATGCACATTTTATCAGCCCTAAACCAGGCTATAGAGTATCAATCAGATAGTTACTTTTCGTGTATGATTCAATGGATAAAATATAGGAACATCAATGCAATCCTCAGAGATATCATCATCCACTAAGTACTAGTCACCATTTGAATACAAGCACTTTTTCCTGTTATTTCCCTCAAGCTGGGACAATATTACTGGCTTTTCCAAGATGCCCAGCATATTTAATACTGATTTCTCTAAAAAAGGAGTTTCCTTTTTTGTATGTCTCTAGTGCTTACCACGCTACAATCTTGATCTCGATAGACAAAAAACCAGAATATATTAGATGGAAGCAAAATTACTACTCAAACAAACAGCTTTTGTGAAACATTTCATGTTCTGAGGAAATTTTAAAGGCTTGGTAAGCAATTCAACTACTGCTGACTTCATTACCTGAGGAAGAGCGCAGGTGAAATTCTTTCTGTAAAACAATAGTGGGGGGGCAGGGCGAGGTTGAGGGCAATGGCACAAAGATCTCTCCAGTGTTACCCAAAGACTGCAGCCTTGAGACTGGAGGGGTTACCTGAATCCAGGGAAAAACAGCAGCATTCCTGCTTCCTACACAAACCTTTGGAATTATCTGAGCTTCTGCATGCTGCCACCATTTCATCTCCATTATAACCTAAGCAAGAAGTGATTAGAGTATCAGCATCATCTGCCCCATGTGAACTGCACTTAGAGAAGGTTTAGGTTTACACTTCTCTGTGCTTCCACTGAAATGCCATAATGGACATAAACAGGCACAAGCACAGGGTACTTCCAACCCCGCCTATCAGATTAGAAAGGAGAGAATTCCTTTCAAAAAACCCCCAAAGAAAACAGTATGTCAAATTCAGTTTAAAATGTTTGTCACAGAAACTAATTGAGAGGAATATTACCTTTAAATTTTTTTACTGCTGTCTCAAATTGGGTTTTTTGCCTTTGAAGAAATTTCTAAGTGTGACAACGGATTCAGCAGGGACTGCATTTGAATATAGAAAAAATATGTAAAGCTCTTATATTTGTTGTTTGCTATGAGATTCTAAAATCAAAATCCAAATGTCATAACATAACTGATAACAACATGGTCAGATAAACAGTTTTTTGAGACACATTTTTGTGAAAGCTTAGGTGTTTCTACAAGATTTCTAGCATAATGATATTGGCATCTAAGTAATGGGGAAAAATGAAAGGCTCTTTGCCCTACACTCCCAAAGTATCTTCTGAAACAAATAAAATAACACTTAAGAGTTTAATGCTCTTCTGCAGGGCTGATTGCAGGGCTCCACAATGCTGGTACAACTGAGCAGCATCTGCATCTTGGCAAATGTGGAAAAAAGCAAGCAATCTAAAAAACTGATTTTAAACCTTTTAAAGCCACACAAACATTTGATTAATTTGACATGCTTAAACCTTGGCATTGCTGTAGTTAAAATTACCATGTAGCTACAGATTGATAACTTCAGAGAGAGCATGACTGTCCCTCATCAAGGATACATACTGCACACACCATGAATGTAAAATTTTATAGAACTTTTTGTGACTGAAAAGCTGACCAGATAGGGTGGGGGTTTTTTGTTTCTTTTGGGTTTTGTTTGCTTTTTCTTTCCCTTCAGCTACTAAGTATTGCAGGAATTGGGCAGGCTCAGAAAACAGCAGAAGATCCTTTTTACTAAAATCATGTATGGGCAGAGACATTCGGCTGAAACAAAACAGTAGAAAACCTTGGTTAAGCAACAATTTGTCCATGTCAGAAGTATCATTTTAGATCAGTATTTGCCTTCAGTCTGATGTGGCTTTAAATGTCCTAATTCTCAGCTCCAAGTAAAAGACCACATTTTTGAAGCAAGAACTTTATTGTGATCTACTCATGTACTGTTGAAAATACATCCAGGATTGTGCCTGTGCCACCCCCGACTGCAAAGCACTTCAGAAAATCCAGATGGGATCTATTCCTTGTCAGTGTCTGAGTTCCTGTCTTTTATGAATCAGTTTGCAATGAACAGAAAAATGGATGAAAATATTAATAAATTGTGACAGTTTTGAAACATTCATCCCTTCCAATAATTTTCTTCTCACAACTACAGACCAAAATTTAGATTTAATTATTATGGGGCTCTATTATAAAAACTATCACTCACACCTACCCTGAGCTGGGCAGCTGAAAAGCAATATTGGAATGGCCATTAGCACCCTGTGGAAAGCACATACCAGGACAAGCAAATAGTCAGGGGGTGGTTATACAATCCACATGCAGCCCTCTGATGTCCTTACAAAGAGCCCTCAGCTGAGAGAGCTTTGCTAGAGAGCTGAAGAATTCATAGCTATCCCATGGCGTAGATTAGTTTGGAAAGGAGGAAAAAGATTTATGTTTTGATTTGACCAAAGTGCTCTGCATATATGATGTAAAATTCTCATAAGCTGTTCCATCGAGATTTACACCATGAGTAAGGGGAAATACTCTGCCACTTTCATGTTATTCTGTTTTGGTTGAAAGAGCTGAGGAATGACTAATACTGCAAGATTTCTACTCCACCTATTCCCGAATGAGTCCAGCCTAACTTGAGTAGCTTTTGCCCATAGAACATTGCTGGTTAGAGGTGTGATTTTTTTTTTTTTCTTCTTTTTATTTATCCACAGTACTACACCATCAGAAACTGTAACACAGAGGCAGTTATACCACCATGAGTGTGTTTGCTTCTGTTCCTTACTGTATTCAGGGAACTGACAGAAGCAGCATCATCAGCTACTCTTACTCGTTTTTTCCATTACAAATATTTATCCATAAGCCTGAAACTAATCACCAGAACAAAAATGGTAATTTCCCCCCCATCGCTTGGGACAGGGGGAGGGCAGAGCAGGGAGCTGCAGCAAAGTAGCAAGGGTTGATAAGCACCAGATAATCTGTGGGTTTCAAAATTCTAAGTACAACAAAATCCAAAAAACAGTAGAGAAGAGTAAAAACCTCAAAAGGGAAAAAGCAAACGATAATCTGAATAGACAACATATCTAATAAGAAAATCATTAGCACTTACATCTGCGACACATGTAAGATCTGCACAACAACGAGGCTCCAGTACTGCTGATGATTAAACCAAGTATTTATTTCCATTCATCTGCAACAGGGACAGATACAAATCTCTACAACCATCTTGGCAACAAACTCACTCATATTATCAATGCTTGCTGACATTACTAACACAGTGACTGAAGGGAGGAGTGAAAGTGATCGCCAAAATTACTCTCGACATTTAAAAAAAAATATCACAAACCCTGAAACAACAAACATTTCAAAGAATAAAACTTCCAAATTAAGTCACCTAGAACCAACATCTCTGTGCCAGTTTCAGCTACAAAGTTTAAGTCCTGTCAGCTTCACTCAGAACACACTGCAGGTCTCACACCAAAAGTAGTCTCAGCACATTCAACATAAATCAAATAATCTTAAACATGGAACAACTTCAGCCTTTTCACTTGGGTTTCTTTAGTTTCCATAAAGCCACACACTACAAAAGCCTACAGTTCTAACTGGATGAGTTACAACCAGCCATAAAAATTTCCCTGTAAAATTTACACCACGTGTTCAGTAATAATAAATAAAATAAAATTTTAATAATTTAAAAAGTAGGATAAAATGGATAAAATTAGGATAAAATGGAATCGGGTAAAATATTTAAGGCCATTAAACATTCATTTCCTTGACTGTGTTGAGCTGGCATTCTGGTGGCAATGTACTGAGATTTGTTGATACTTCTGCCATATTTCAGCTTCAGGAGACAAAAAAAAAAAAAATCTATTTTTCAACGTGAAATAATCTGTTGGACTCTGGTTCTTTAACTATGACAAGATTCAAAGCTCCCCCTTCAATGAGGTCTAATGAGAATCAGGCACACTATGTGCAGGACAAGGCTGTTATAAGCACAGAGTAGCAATCAATTTAAACGAACCCAAACCTGGTATTTAGCGAAACTCTCTGATATCTGTCACCATGCTACTTTTGTTGGTTGTAGGCATCATGATAAAGGTGAAGCTCCAGATATTCACCACAACCTGAACTGCATCAAGGTTTTGGTTTGGCTTTCAGCTGATTTACAGAATTATGCAAACCTTTAGATATTGCACAAACAAAACGGTGTCTGTCTCAGGGTATGTTAAAATTTTGGAGTCAATCTAAGTCCTAAATAAAGAAATAAGCTGAGATGCAATTTCCACACTGCCCAGAGGACCAGAAACCAGTGGGTTTTGCTGAATGCACTATCAGCCTCCGAAAGCAGACAGATTTTTAACTGTCACACACCCCCACATTTTAGCTTTGCATGCCCGACATCCATTTGCAATTGATGTAAGTAATCTCAGTAGCAATCTTGACCACACATAGAAGCACCCACATACTTCTCACACCCACAAACACTTTCTCCCAAAAGCAATTCATGAAACATATAACTGTTATTAAATACATGTTTAATCATTAAATGCATAGCCCACAAGTAGTGATGTGGGGAGCACTTACTTTTGAAAAGAAACATCAGACTAACCAGAAGCGCAGCCCAATAAACTCTTTTGACTAAACAAACTATAGATATTATAATTTTGGACAAAATCAAATCCTGATGATGCATGAGATTTGCACAGCACTGATTTGTTTTTTCCATTGCATGTGTAGCAGATCATTCAATAACCTGTTGGTGGACCTTGGTGTTTTACACAGCAATTTGAAATGGCATAACTTTTGGGAAGTGTGGCAGTTCCTTACAGCCTTTAAATTTGTGCTTATGACCCCTCAGTAACAGGTATGCCTAAGGACATGGGGAACAAGTGTTGCATCAGGACAGACTGGAAGTGTAAAACAGATTTCTCCTCCCCCTCCTGCAGCAGCAGGAGGCAATAAGCAGCAGCTCACATTGTTCCAAACTGCAGCCCTTGAGGGGGTTCAGTTTTACTGGGAAAGAACTGCTGGAAGGAGGCTCCATGCCCTGGGACTTTGGATATCCAGGGGTTCTGTACATGGTTCATTTTCCCTAGTGCTTTGGCCAGGACTGCACCTGTGCTGCAACAACATTCTTGGGAGATTCCTATGCATTCCATACTTGCATACACAATAAACACATGAATAATTGTACTATACATTACTCAGTTTGGACTGGAGATACAAATTCTGGTCTACTATCTGAGGAATAAACCAATTTTTTCAACCCAAACCATAACTCACACCACACACTTTACTGATGGGCTGTCAGTGAATTGACATTTCTGCTTCTGATTTACTTCCAGTCCTCTTTCTCCCTATGACGTACATGGATTGAATGCTTTGTATACAGTCAGTTTACTCTATGGTATCATAAAAAGATGGAAGGCACTCTATAGTCCATGTAGAAAGCAAATCTCAGAGAAGTCCTCTATTTCTTTCAAAGGGGTCTATCTCCTCCTCCACTACTCCCATTCCCACTATATCATACATGAAAAACCTGCAGAAGACTACATAAACTACTCAGGACTGGAATATTTAACCCTTTCAATGCAAGAAAAAACCCAGTAATTTCTAAACATCTTCTCACACTGTTATTTTCAGATTCAATCAGCATAGAATATTCAGTGCAATGGCCTTTCTGAGCTAGATCACAGATTTAAGCTTTATGGGTATCTGGAACTCATCTGCTGAGCCAAGAGAATATAGTAAGAATGTCTGCTGAAATCTGTGAGACACCTGTTTTTTCCACATTCCTCTCTACTCCCTAGAGCAAGTTGTATCAAAAGAAAACAACAATGCTTTATGAACTCATCTTTCTCCTTTCATGTTTTCTGAGAAGATAAACAGCAGTTCCCTAAAGCCAATGGTTATTGCACAAGCATAGTAACTGTATTTAAAACATATATGTATGTGTGTTTGTATCACAGAACAGCTACAAATGAAAATTCAGAACACTTACCTGCAGACTACTACCAGAAAATTTCACAACCATGCTACAGGAAAATAAACCTAACCAGGTTATATGTTCACCCTTTTTTCTCCACTCAATAATATGAATTAAATGTGAATTTAAACTTTTGTTTTTTACAAAATGTTTCAAAATGTTCAACTCCACTAATTGCAGCATTTAAATATATGCATAGCGATACATTTTAGATGAATTGGTGCCATCTATGAATATCTTACCAAGATACATGTATAAAGTAAAATGTGCCAACTCTCAAAAGTCACTCAGCATTATTTTAACGAGACTTTCACTGACTCACCAGTTACTGTACTGGTAAACAGGAACAGGTTGTCTAAGGCATTATGTGCACAGGCAGTATGTTCTTCTCATTTCCCAAGATACGTGATGGAAAGTGTGGCTGGGAAAAACATCAACTATCAAGCAAAAGGAATTTTCATACTCAAGGTGACTGTATCAATCTACTTATAAAAAGCAATTTAGTAGGTAGGATTTTAGGATTTAGTAAAAGGACAAGTGTGTATCTTCATTACCTATGTACTTAACTGTAGGTTTAATTTTGTAAACAATCAGAGACAGTTAAAAAAAAAAAGTCACTGTGCTTCCTCATATCTTTAGACTGTCTGAACCATGCTCACGAGAGCAGCCCACTTGAACTAATACACTCAAAGTCAGGTTGTCTTGTTTCCCAGCTTGCAGAAATTGATAGTGCTTGTCCCTGGAGTTGAATGACTTGTGCTCAGGGTACAGGCACAAGGACAGGCACAAGGACAGGCACCAGCCCTTGGTGATGCTTCTTTTGCTTTCCCTTGCTCCCTACTTCCAATACAGTAACAACCAAACCCTTTATAGAGAAGGTCCTATGTTAAAAGAGTATTGAGCTTTTTCATGGTCAAATAAGAGAAACAACCGGGATGCTGCAACTGAAATCAAGTTTTACAGTTCAGCTGGCATCCTCTGCTTGTCTGGAAACTGGCTGTATAACTTGAAACCCTTACAAAGAGCCTTCTATCACATGTCCCAACACATTTCCACACAAACACTCAATAGGAACAATTTTCATGAAAGAATTTCTAAAGCTTCCAAAAGTCTATCCAACAATAACCTGGATTCCCTCACAGTTTATCCATCTCATTGGATTGTAAAGCCTCTTATTTCTTAATGAGAGTCTTCCAAAATATTTTCATCACACACAAAATAACAGTGCCTGAAACAAGTGGTGATAACATCACATTCAGATTGTGTTTATAGCATTACAAAAATGCACAGCATGCTTTTTGGCTTTCATTCTGATGTCTTTAACTGCAGGATCCTCAACTTTCATTTTTTGACTCGCCTCTCACCCATCAAGAGGAATGAAAATTTCTCCACCAATAAACTGGCTGGCAGTATTTAATAAGTTTGCACTTTGAGTGGGAACTGAGGGCTATCCCTGCACATCAGCTTACCTGCGGAAAGTGCCTCTGAGTGTGCTTCACAATCTCTTGCAAATGTGTTTAAGAGAATTTTAATACAAAAGACTAAAGCAAATATTTTTCTTCCTACTGAGGCATATACCTATAAAGAATTAGCTGAAGGTTGTTTAGCTTCTGATCAGTTTATGTCTGTAGCTGATTTCTTGACTAAAATGCTGAGAGGATGGTTTGCCCATACTGCAATCTTAATCCACCACAGGTGTGAACAAAAGACCAGCATTCCTTCTAAATCCTGCACACGTGGTAGCAACGTAAAAGTGAAATCACGTCTATTCAGCAAAATGAGTGCCAGGGGAAAACCCTGGATCTTCACTATGTGTCAGCTTCCATCTGTAGCATATGTTGGTCAACAGAGCACTACAGCACTTTCAAAGGCAAGGAAAAAGGCTTGACTGTCAGTTCTGCCAAGTGTTTCAGTCAGTCTCAGTGCTGACATGAAGGGGTGTAGCTGCTTTGTACTTTTGCTATTTACTGCTAATAGAAAGAGTGGCATAATTGTAGCACGACAATACACAGCAGTTCAGCCAAAGAGAAAACAGACACTGCCCTCTGAGCACAGCCTGGGACACAGCAAAGCGACCCAGCCCAAGGAACCACTTGAGAAGCACAGTGGGCAGAGATGGGATGACATTTATAGTGCAACAGATTTACAGTCCCAAACAGAATGAGATGGATATAACTTACTTCTAAGGTAACAGTGAAGCCATATCAAAATTGTTCTCATGCATATGAGGACAGGTTTGAAACACACTCTGACATACTCTGTAGAATACATTTATAAGGCTAATATAATGAAAATGGCTGTAAAATTAAAAAACCAACCCAACCACTGGTTTTTTGTTTTGTTTTTTTTTGTTGTTGGTTTTTTTTTGTTTGTTTGTTTGGTTGGTTTATTTGTTTGTTTGTTTGTTTTTTGTTTTTGTTTTTCATTTTTTGTTTGTTTGGGGGTTTTTTGGTATTTTCTGCTCAGAGAAAAAAAATCTCAGAAAAAAACCCGGCAGATGAAAGATGGGAGTGGGGGAAAGGAAAAATATTTCTAGGCTCCTTAAGCAATTGAGAAAAGCTGTTTATATGCAAATATGCTTCTAAAATGCTGTAACTACTTTTTGTCTGTACAAAAAAGGATCTAAAAGTGCTTAGTTTGGAGACAGTAACCATTCCAAGGTACTTTCCCATTTTGCTGAACACTACAATCCATTCCAGTGCTCTGCTCACATCACACCTCATCCTTTCAGGCTTTGCTCCCCTTTTACTCTTGGTTTGGTTGTCTCTCCAGTGGAGAGCAAGTTGTAAAGGGTAACCATCAGCACATATGCCACTTATAACTGTCATATCTGAAGTACAGCAATTTGTTTTTCACTTTGTGGCAAACCAGTGGCACCACTCTGTTTCCCCTTAACTTGGACACCTTATATTGGATCTAGAGCAATTCCTTTACATAAAGACCATAAGCTACACAGTAAGAATTCAGATTTTTTTTCTCTGTGTTGATTTCTGTCTATTTCTGATATTAAGAATTAGGCATTTGTGTAGCAGTAAGCCTAGGAAAGTAATGCATTCAGAGCTACAGTCAAAGGCTCAGCTAATAATGGTAACCAGTGTTGGAATATCCTCCACATGAAGGGCTGTACCACTCTCACAGGAGTCTTTTCAAAAACCTTGTCAGGAAAGTCTTTAGCACCTGATTTATGCACAAAAATGCAACTATATCCAAAATACAAGGATATAGATGATGGACAGCCTGCCCGTTGGAGTCCATTACAGAAAATATAATATATAGTAGGACAGAAAATTTTTACCCAGTTGCTGTCAAAATATTTATACAGCAGATCCTCACAGAATTATCCTTCCACCTCTCCATGTGGGAATACAAATCCCTTAAATTTAACGATGCTCTTGGTACCAATTGTCAGGGGATACATATGCATAAATAGTGTATAAATAACCATCATGTTCAAATTCTAGGAACTGCAGATATACACTTTGTTTGCCTTTTTTTAAACCAGTTTTAAGCAACATACAGAAAAACTCATACTAAATCTATGTTAATATCGTTCTCAAGATCTAGAAAATTGAAATAAAGACAAACTTACCTCTTAATCATTAGATTAGCACTCAAAATCACAGTAAGCTTTTTAACTGCTACAGTCCTCTAAGAAACATTCAAAACATCTGCACACATTGACCATTTACTAAAGCATAAAAAGCTGAATTATGACCCCTATTTTTATTTTAACACACGATTTCATGGCTTTGGACAGCTTTGGCTCAACCCTGAATTTTTTCTTTTTTTTTTTTCCCTTTTTTTAAAAATTATAAGAAATACCTTTAAAATCATAACAAAGCATAGAAAATTGCTGTCTGAGCTCCTGAAAATGACTGTTAAAGCAAAACATTTACTCCATTAGAAATTAATAATATAATTCATCTATAATCTATTATTGAGTGCTTGAAGAATAGTTTGTACTCAAGTGGACAGAAATTCTCTCTACAACCCATTTATTACAGAAGAAAAAATTTAAGGGCAGTGTCACATTTTGAAAAATGTTATTTTATTGGCTGTAATTTTTCATGGTACCTGTGGGGACTAGATGACAGCTCAACACTGCAATTGTCCTTCATGTAGATATCCTTTTTTTAGTTGAGACTATCCTGGGAATACACTGGAAGTGATTTATTTGTCCCTGGACCTGTAAAACGTTTCAGGAAGGTGGAAATGGATGCATGGCTAGTTGAGAAGAAATAAGAAATGAGCCCAGCACACTTACTTAGGCAGGAAACTAACAACCAGCAGGGAATATTTAATCACTTCACATTACACCTGAGCAAGACTTCTGCTGGCTCATCCCCTGCTTGCTGCTTGCAGTGCAAAAGGCAGGCAGCCCAGCACCAGCAGCCCTCTGCTCAACAGTAATGAGAGAGCCTTTGGCACCTCATTTACATTGTCACCCTCAGGAGCCAAACCTGCAACCCTGTACTGCATGTGCTGCTGGGACCAATTTCCCAAATGAAGCAACCCTCCCAAGCTAGATTTGACCTAATGAGTGGTATTCAATGTTCTCTACCGATAGCTCATGTTTTAACAAGAACAGCTGGTTTTAAGATGGATATTTACACTTTTACCATCTATACAGCACACTTATGTTCTGCAACTCTATTGGACTTGCTGACTATTGAGTCAAGAACAGCTAGCATTCCCTCAGCCAGAGCAGGTAAGAGGACAAAAATAAAAGAGGGGCTAAAGTCATATTCGAGCTTTGTAACAGTTTTATATTCATCAGACATCCTCCTGAAAGCAGGTGTTTGCTCAAAGAAAAGAGGAGAGATGCCTTTAAACTAAGTAGGCCAAGTTTTATTACTATTTAATGAAATTCAGCCTTTTGGAATAGCACATTTCAAAAGCACCCAGACAACACTCTGCAGTTTAGCTCAGGCTGGAGACTGGGAGCTGAGAAGGATTGAAGCAGTCTGTCTAGACACAACCAAAGGCAGCATCAGAACTTTGCTCTACAAATTACAATGGTAGAAAACCCTCATCTGGTTTCATTCTCAGCAGGTAACTTGCAAACAACAGTAATTATAATCCACTGTTAGTGACAAGACAAAGAAACAGAACAAGTTCCACAGAATTTCCTGCTTTTGGGTTGTTCAATTTATTGCACCATACCTACACAAGGAAATTGTTTACTGGCCTCATGCACAATCCTTCTCCCTCTCAAGCCCAGTTATTACTACCTGACCTATTGGAGTAAAGGATTCCCAATGGCATTGGTGCTATTTAAATACTCTTAACATGAACTATGCAGGTTTGTAAAGAATGCATTGAGATCAGCTGTGCTCACAGCATGTTTTAAACTGAAAAAAATTAAAAATAAAAAATTATGCAAACACAAATAGAATGTCTAAAAAGTGCAAATGCTACATGCAAAATACAACTAACAGGCTCCACCTTATAGTGCTGCAATGTGGAGCATCTCTCTAATGTATATAAATGAATTAAAATGCATTGTGAAGCATAATTAATCATTATAATTTTAATACCTTCAGCTGAAATCTGGCAATACCATATTCCTTGGATGAAACAATCACAGATAGACAAACACAGCCTTCTTTCCCCAGGCAGAGAGCATTCCACCTGGAGCACACATAACATCACACCCAGTACAACATGAGGCCCTGCCCCCATCATGGCTCACACAGACCTGTTATCAACAGAGATTTGTACATCATCTGCAGAAAAAGGACATCAAATTTTGTCCAATCAAGTTATACCCTATTTACAATATGTTGTCATTTATTTCTCCAAACTTGTTACTTTGGATGATTACTCAAGAACTCTTTTCAGACTCATTTGCAAAATACATTTCAAATGCTCAGCAAACATAAATTTACTACCTTTTTGGTACACATATTTTTCGAGTAATTGAATTAATTTTATACTTCAGCTTCTATTAGTTTCTATTTATTCAGGGAGAAACAAGTCTACAAGCTACAATGAAACCATCTTTTCATGTAAAATCTCTTCAGGTGGAGCCTTCGGCCCTCAGAAATTATAACGTCTACAAAAACACTAAGAGGATAATAAATTAGTTATCCAGGTAATGGATTTATTATCCCTATTTAAAGTATATAAATCATAGGATACTGATAGAGCAAGCTTGAATATTATTAGGTTTGTTAGGGTTTTGCTTCCAATATTCAAGGCTACTTTTCACAAAAAGGAAAGCACAGCTTTGTGACTAGGACACTGTACAAGAACATAGCATTTCTGTTAACTTCCCTCTTAATTCAGTAACTTTACTAGGCAAACTGCATTGCTGCCAAATAAATTTACATTATAAAAACAAAGTGCAGTCACAGAGATCCAGAAATGCTCTGTATTTTAGTCTTTAAAATCAAAATATTAGCACTGTCCTCAGATATGCACTTCTGAATTTTTTTTTCTCCCATACACTTGAACACCTTCGAAATTAGACCAAGGTAATTACGTGATTAGACAAGGGAAATAAGCATGTAGTTACTCATTTTAATCTTCAAACTAAAATAAAAAAAATAAGTCTAGACAGTTTCTGTCAAATTAGCTCTGTAGAAGCAGTTGTTTCCTGCAATTCAAGTTATGTTAGGCTAAACAAAGCCAGAATGACTTGGGCACTGCCACAAACTGATACTGCAAAGATAAAACAAATGGATAAAGAAACCACAGGCAGCTCCAGACCTCTAAGGCTCCATAGGCAAAATGTGTATCAATTGATCTGTAACATTAACTATTCCTCCATTGTTGTAGGTTTTGAAGGCTTCTCCAGAAAACA
Organism: Oenanthe melanoleuca; assembly: GCF_029582105.1. Classification (NCBI taxonomy): domain Eukaryota; kingdom Metazoa; phylum Chordata; class Aves; order Passeriformes; family Muscicapidae; genus Oenanthe; species Oenanthe melanoleuca. Next base: position 2,423,586 of record NC_079344.1, on the reverse strand, counting down.
TCAGATATCATATTTAGCTGTCAGGATGCTGACTATCCTTCTAAGGATATTCCCAGGAGCAGTAATTTGTAGGGATAGAACAATTTGGGATGCCTGACAATTCAATAAATATCTTGATGATTTTGGCTCCATTCTGTTTTTAGAAGTATAGAGTCCTTGTAGGGAAAAAAAAGTTTTTTTGAAACGAAGGGCTGTGAGTTTTGATTCAACATTGTTCAAGGCCACTCAAGCAGATTTCTGGAAGTCTGCTGCTAAGCTTTTGAGCTCAGCTCTCAAGTGCAATGTGCTCTAAATACATGACCTGCATTGAACTGCTGCCCCAGCAAGCTGTAGCTATTATTCACTTCACAATACAAAGCCCACAGAACCTGAAGGTTTGATGTACATGATATATTAAATACTTCTCAAACACTACTTTCTGTAAGAGCACAGCCAGCCAAACTGTGCACACCACCATTTATCAATTACTCCTCTCAAAGACATTTTTCAAGTCCTCTGCCTCTTTTTCACCTAGACACAATTCTTAGGCAGAACATGGTAAAAAAATTAAAATGTTGTGTGAGATACAAACCTACAGAATTTTCTGTCATTGAAGACTTTAACTCCCATTACAACCTCTGTCCAATGCTACCAGCCTTTGTATGATCTCTGTTATTAATAATTTAAAGACTGACTCAAGGAGTTGAAAATTAATTGTTCATAGAGTGAGGAACAATCTCTAAACAATGTAACATTACAGTTACCAGAGCTTTTGCCTTAATGCCATGTAACCTTACATTTACAAAATTAATTCTGTTTGAGATTAAGGATAGATTTTGTCATTTCAAACCGAAGCTATACATGGCATAAAGTAATCAGACAAATCATGTTTCTCATTTGTTTTAATTCACAAGATAAATACACATTTTACATCAAATCACAGGATATTTGAGCCCTTCTCAAAATATAGATTTATTCTTGAATGAAAAAAGATGCTTTTTCAACATACTGGTATCCTACAGTGGTTTTGTGCAAAGAATATTCATGAGGTAACTGAGCAAAAATCTCTTTGAGTTAATTATGGTACGATAAATGTAATCAGAATGCTCAAGACCATCATGCTGTGAGCACCTGTGACTTGGTGACAACTCATTTATTTGCAGTGCAGAAGACCTGCAAGTTCAAACCTAACTCCTCATCCCAACTCTCTCAGGGCACACCTTCATGAGTAACAAGCATAAGAAGGAGCAAGCCCCTCATCAACTGCACTTGGTAACAGACTGATGGACCCCTCAAACACAAAAAGCAAAGGCTAAGAACAGACACAGAAAAAAACTTTATGCATTAAAGAAAACTAATGTTGTTAAAAAAAAAAAAACAAAAAAACAAAAAAACAAAAAAGCATGGATCAAAAGCTCTTTTTCTCTTCCAGGTTTGTTTTTTTTTTAATGCAGTCCAGGATCAAAAGTCTGACCATAAAGAGACATTAGAGAAACCCAGCCTTTGGAGAGCATGGAGGGAGCAGACAGCTGGAAATCCTGGGAACTGACTCTCATGGCCCGTGGATTATTGTAAAATCAATAAAGCTCCCATGACAAACTAAACCTACCAGAGGTCTGTGCTGTACATATTCACAGCTGTGTAAGTGCAGCAAAAGGCACTTGAAGGATGCAATCCCCCAGTAAGACTAAGTCAGATGCCCAGACCACTGAGAGTCACAGAATTCGGAGCAACATGGAGCACAAACATATTCCATTGTTTCTCTTGAAGGACTCTGTAAGTAGCAGAGACAATGCTCATGATCATCAGGCCATTGACAGCATTTCCTGCTCTGTCTGGACCACACAAGTAACTGATTTATTCCAACTCTGATGCTGTAACCAGCTCACTGGCTTTTTCTACACAGCTTTGCTTGCAGAGGCATACATGTCAGATAGTTCTCCCGCAAATTTCCATCATTTCCCTCTTATTTAAAAACATGATGTCACATTTTACCAATGTAGCTACAAATGCAGGCCTCATCTCTTGATCTCTTCCTTCTTTAAGATATTAGAGGACTGTGTGAACTTTTGGGTCAAATTAAAACAAATGGGTCAAGATTAATTAGTATCACTGGAAGTTACCATGACTAAGTTGGAGTCTACTACATTATTCACACACCAATGTGGGCTATACCTGCTTTATTCTTAAAATGACAAATTTCATTTAGTTGGGACAGGGCACATATTTCCTCACATCCTCTCCATTTAGCAGTTGCTTTTTTTAAAACGGTAGCTGTAGAAAGCACTGCTAACAGAATGAAGTGCTAACTGCATGAAGTGCAATATGCACACACAGTGTTCCCTCTCCTCCACGAAACCTGCTGTGGGTACTTGAACAGACCTTTGAGGGCAGCTTTCTTCATTTTAGAAGCAAATACCTCTAGGAAGGAAAAGGGAGGCTACTTCTCCCCCTTCCCTTTGACATTATTAACTTCCTCATAAGAACAACAGAACCCCCCCGAAAATTCTAAAACATCAGTTTTTCTTCATAGTTACTTTTCTACTCAAATGTAGGTATGTGCATATCTGTGTTCCAGCTTCACCATGGTAATTTCCATAATAGTTCAGGAACAGCTTTTTTCAGAACATTTCTAGAACTGCCAGAAGTGAGAAATACCTGGTATTTTATCAGAAGCTCATTGCATCAAGAGATTTCTTAACAACTTCATGAGAATAAGCTTGTAGGGTTTTTTACTCTAACAAAAACTACTATTTCTTAAAAAGCAGAAAGGGCAGAATAAAAATAATGGTAAAAAAAGAAGAATAGTTCCTTACTTGCCTCTTTGGTGTTAGATAGATGTGACACAAAATTTTTATCACAGAAATTATCCTTTATCATAAATAAATAATGATGCATTTTTCTAAATGAGCCTGTTCTAAATTAACATGTGCTTTGCCAAAAGAAACAGCTATTTATTCTCCAGACCTGAAACTTGAACAGGATGGTATTTGTCACACTGTTCATCTGTTGGGTTACTGACAAAAACAGGTTGTGAATGTGATTTGGGATATTTAATGGCAGTCACTTGAATTGTTCCTACACTGATAATATTTTCCTTAAATTTTTGTGGACTTTATAGAGATGTGCACTTCTTCAGCATGTCTCTAGCATTACAGCAAACATTACACAGCTCCCAAGATTCAAACATAATAATGTAATGTTTGTAAGAAGTTCATGTGATTTGGCCCAGAAATGGTTTGCACAGTCTGTGCAGCAAGCACAAACTCTGCTGATTTACACCAAGTACATTCATTAGAATTAAGGAAAACATTTAAAAGCCAATAGCTGAAATAAGTTGAAGAGGTTTAGAGGCCAGACTTCCCTTTGAAACATAGTTATTATATAAATCCAGTATGTCCATAATACCTGGGTTTGTATAGAGAATACAACTGTGTTAATATTAACACTGGTCAAGAGTCAGTTGTTTTCTGAAGCAAAGCCAGCAGGTGAATCAAATACACTGCCAGCTACACAGAGCCTCCAGATCAGGGATGAGACAGTTTGGCAGGAGAATGATGGGAAATCATGGGAATATGATCCAAGATCTTTTTAGCTAAACAGCATTACACCTTTTCATTAGACTCAGACAATATTGGTAATGCAGGCCTGTTATCCTGCATAGCGTGCAAGATGAGCACACGTGCAGAGGTAAAAACTGGGAAAACTGACACAGCTGACCTGTTCTCTGTGTATTCTTGTTACTGTCTGATTGTGAAAAGGAACATGTAAATTGGATATTTGAGCTCTTCATAGAAAAGGAAGAAACAACACAGAGGCATTACAAGAAAGCTGGTTTATCCCCCTTAACTAACACAACCACCACTAAACACAGACTTTCTGGTTACGTGCAAAATATGAGAATAAGTCCTGAAATCTAATACTGGGCATTACTCTGAACACAAGGAAAAGCCTTCATGCTTAGAAAGGGTAACAAAAAATTCAGAGTCCACTGTCAAGAAAGCAAGATGCACTTCTACATCCAGCTCAGCAGACCACATAACACACTAAATGAAATCCAGACTCTAAGTACTCTGTGCACTAGACAGTTGAGATCCAGGAAAATCCAAATCTTCCTGCTTTTTCACAGTAAACAATTCAAATTGGCTTTTTCTCCCCATTCCTGTATATACACGAACTTCATTAACAAACATGTATCAAAAAGGTGCTTGAGGACAAACCAGTAATTGCTCTTTTATAACAAATCAGAAGTTACTGAGAAAATCTTCTATAAAGAGTCTGTCAAAAGAAGTCCCTTAAGGATTAGCAAAAGAGAAATCCTCTGTCAGATATATTTCTCTCAACAGCAGTGAAAGGGCTGAGTATCAGAAGATCTTAGAAAATATCCTTTCCTGCTCTCAGAAGGAGGATCTGAATAGTGCTGCCTTCTTCAGAAGCACAGATTCTATTTCTTCCCTTTTGTTTTTATACAAGCTCTACTTTTCACAGCAAATACAATGTTTAGCAACTACTAGAGCAACAACATTGATTCATTCCTCATTTCACTGGTATTTTTATTGGCTAGGACAGTACCTTCAGGAACATTTGCTTATCATCAATGAAAAGCAATTAATGACATTTCAGCTAGCTACATATCTTCAAATAATAGCCCACATCATGTCTAGGGAATACACAGAGTTAGACTATTTTTTTTTTAAATGCAGAAAGAGTAGAGAGTCATCTTTGCTAGTCAGACATTTGCTCTTTCAATATGTAAGGAATTTCTGTGGAAGTCTCGTTTTAAATAGTCAGAATCCTGACACATGTCAAAGCCTTTCAAACTCACAGTTTGAGAAATTAGTATTTAACATGCTGTCAATGAGGAGCCATCAAGTTTATTGTCTTAAAATAAATTGGACAACTCTTTTATTTTGACTTGTCACTTGAGCTTACATCACTAAGAGAATGCAGCATCTGTCCCACTCTGATCTGCTGGGAAATAAACTGCCATCGACAGGCACTAGGAACAACACAGGAGTTCTTCCTCCACAGCAAATGGACCAGCATGTGCCAGCACCAGCACAGCCACATCCATTCACCTACTGGACTGAAACAGTACCTATGCTTTTTGTAAATGCTTTTCTGACTGCAGTTTATCAGGCTTCCCTGGATTGTATGCCCTGAGCACAAACTGATAGCAAGACAGAAAATCACTCCCATTTTTAGCCTATGAACAGACCTCCTTCTTTGCCAATGTTTATGTTTTTCAAATACTGTCCAGTTTCCAGCATTCAATTTTTTTTTCACCACAGCAATTCCTTTCCAGAAAAAAAAAAAATTAAAACCTTAGGCTGGCAAATTATGTACTACCACAACTATTAATAAACAGTTGTTGTAACCTAAAAGCAAACAAGGGTTTTGTTTCTATGCCACAAGTGGGCCATTAAGGGGGAAAAAAAAAGAGGTGGCTGTTCACTGAATCAGAGCCTTTTTCTTTATCACAGAATTGGCAGTATTTCCTATGTAGAAAGGGAAATCTCATCTTGAAACCAGCTACTGCACATGGAGAGGCTCCACACACTGCAAACTGCCAGCCTCCAGGGCACAGCTGGACTGTCACTTGGAAAGCACAGTGTCACATGAAGCACCCACACAAATACTTGCACTGTCCATTGGTTTTGTACCAATCTTCAGCTGCTCGTAAAAATCTTACACTTGTAGAAGTTACCACACCCTGGTTCATCAAATCAAGCAAACCTATGAGTCCAACAGGTTAACTGTCTGAATTCATGATTCCCATGTTAAGTTTCTGCTGGTTTTCCCCCCCTAAACATCTCATGCAATGTACTTTTATCAGTAATATCTCAGAATGCTCAAGAGAGTCCAAACTGCAATGCAGAACTTTTCCAATGTAAAGCTCAATATAGAAATAAAAATAACTTATACATATAACCAATTTAACAATAGTAACCTATTGCTATTTCTTTTTGTTATTAAAAAGAGTGTCTGTGGGCTGATCACGAACAGGTCACCAAGTGCAGCACTCATAATTACTTGGCTCACTTAGCAATTCTGGAACAGATGAACCATATAAAAGACACCCTTAAATCACACATAAATCCTTCTCATGCAAATACTCATGGCATACAACACCAAAACCTTTTTAATAGGAAAAACCAAATTCAAAACTTTAAACCTTGTAGTTTCTGGTTTTCAACATCTTAAATAAACATGAAACATTTTTCCAATAGATGCAACTAAATGAACTAGTGAATTCTAAGCTAATGAGTTACAGGCATCCTTCTCAAGTCAACACAATCAACAGGAATGGAAAACTATCAACCACAACGTTAGATATTTGTTGTAATTGTAAAGCTGAATGCCAAGCCTCAAAGGGGCCCTATTGAAAGTAAAGCACATTCCCTATCTACTTCTCTACTTCCACTCACACCATACATGCTACTCCATATTAAGATGTGCTTTTCTTCAGGTATCCCTAAGGGGAATCAAATTAAAATGCTTACAACATGTGCTGGTTAAAGGTGTTGACAGCGTGAATTTTTGCCAGTTAGAAGTTCCAAGTTCAAGCTGTTTGGACATTTTATCTTTACAATAAAAAGCTTCATTTGGAAACCTTATCAGTAGTCTACCTTTAGATTCAGAAGAGAGGAGTTCTCCTGAAAAATCTGATTCCTTGAGATGATACTTCATAATTTATATACTTTAAAACCTCACCTTGCACCCTTACCAAGGCAATACATGGCCCTAAGGGCCACTGGTTGGTTGATTAATTTGAACAGCAAGAGAGTCATTAGAATTCCTCAAAACAGTGACAATTCCCTGGTTATTCTAGCTTAAAAACAAGAAATCAACAGAAAATTCTCCTTGTGTAAGTCCATAAGCTGATTCTATGTCTGCAGAATAAATCATAAACTTAAGATATTTTTTGATTCATCACAAAATTAACATACATCTTAGAACATTTGGTAAACAATTTTCTAAAGCATTAATAATTACGGCTTTCCTAACACAGACTTCAAGAGAAAAATCTGACTGTCCTAGATTTTAAAGGAAACATCTTGTGATAGGCAGTGAGTTAGTGAAGCACAGTCAGGCTTTGAATGTGAACAGTCCTGTTTGCATCAGCAGGCAGCTCTTCAGTTCCCAGCCTCTCTAAATCATACTTTGATTATAGACTCTGCCTGGATGATGAGCACCTCTCTCCCTAAACTGCCTTGGATCAGGTACAGCAGCTACTTCAGGAAACCCACTCATATATCCCTCTCATTCTATGGGAACTGTGGAGCTTTTTGCTGTGCTCTGACTTGCAGCAGCACCTCTCAGTGTTCCAAGTAAGCTGAGACCATTCTGATGCCTTCTCACAGTTCAGGCATTGTTCTGCTGCAGCATAGGCTGTGACCTCCTTGAGCAGCATTCTAGTTACTGTCAGAGTGCAAGTGGAGCTTCTTCCCCAGCTGAATCAATCTGGCTGCAAGCAGGGATCAGCACAGAGATCAGGTGCACAGCAAGAATGGGGCATAGAAAAGAATGCAAATAAGAATACAGGCATTCAAAGTGAAGACATAATATAAGATACTAAGAAGTTAAAATGGTTTCCAGAAACTGAAGAGTCGTATATGAATTCTCATCTCTTTTATTGAGAAAAGTCTCAATAAAATCCTTGAATAAATCCTGATCATTAGTGAGTTCTGAAGCAACAAGTTTATGTAGTGAGCAAGAACTCTGGAGTGCATTTATAAAGCTTCTCAGGTGGGAAAAGCAAAGACTTTTAACAAAGCTATGAACCAAGGCATGCCAGCCTTCACACCACAGATATACTCAACTACAGCAATAGCACTTAACTGGCATTTACAGACACTGAACTCTTGCACCTGCCTTAGAAAACTCTGTGGAATACCAAAATTTCAAAGTCACAATCTGAAAAATTTAACTCTTAGAAGAAGAAATTTAGAATATTTTTGTTAGTCTAAAAGAGCAACAAATGAGGACAATGAAAAGTATCAGCAGTGTAGAAGCAATGCCAGGACTGGCAGATACTGGTTCTCTTCCTGTGACAGTTACATGTGCTCGGATCTTTTTCAAGCTGGTTACAAGAGTTTTATCAGACACAACTTTCAGACTCCAGACCAATTTGCAAACAATGTCTGTTGCCTGCTGCCTTACAGTTTTCTATTTCAGTACAGTAATTCATGGGTTTGGTACATTATAAAGAGCAAAATTGTCAAGGGACATGAATGCTTTTATCAAACAAACCATCCCATTCCACAAAGTCTGTCCTCTGACACACACCAACTGCACTGTTCTACTTATCAACTTTTCTATTTCTGTTCTCATTTACTAGGCTCTCTATTCACAATTCATCTACCATTTTAAAATCTCAGTTTACTAAATTTCAAATGGGCCAGGTAACTGTCTAATTTTGGGGATATTTAGGCTCAAAAAAGGAGGCAGTTAAAAAAGAATAAAATTACTTGCATTAATAGGACTGCTGATGCACTGAAGTTATGGAAAGAACAACTACACCACTACATCTGGAATGGAAAAGTGCTGCACCAGTGGAAAATACATTTTATGGCCTTGGCTTACTTTGGGATTATTAAACCATGGATACTTAGTACAGTTATTTACACAGTCCCATGATGTAAGAAGCTTTCTATTATATCTGAGTGGGGAAAGTTTTGGAATACCAGAGTTAAGTAACACTCTCCCAGACACCCAAACATTCCCTTTGTGGAGGGGAAGCTCAGTGCTACCAATCTGAAATCTCACTGAAGGCTGCACAGGGAGTTCAGACACCTCCTTCAGGTAATGATTGTACCAAATCTTGTCCTCTTAAACAAGTAACTCAGTTCTTTCAGGATTCTCTTCATGATTTCAGGAGCACTAATAGCAAAGTCTTGTCTTTGAACAAAAGTGACCAAGAGCATGTGTCCTACAAGCACATTCAGTGAACAGAGAGATATGCTGCACAGAAATCTTCCACTTGTTAAGAGAATGCAATGGGTTTTGTGGAATATTTATTGTGCTTTTTATATAAGTGTCCCATCAGCAGATATCTGAACTAACAGACAGTTTTGTACTAAAAAAATCCAACTAAGTCATGAAAACATCCTCCCACTTCCAGATTAAAACCCCATTAGTCAATTACCTTTTTACCACATCTCTTAACAGCTTCAGGTAATCAAACAAATCAAACAGTTCAGGTTACTTGAACAAATTCTATGCAATGAAACTGATAGTCTGAAAAAGTTTTTCCAAGACTTGAAATAATCTAAATAATTATGCTTTCCCCTCCAATACTTTAAATAATCTAAATAATTACAATTTTTTTTTTAAAGTTGAAACTACCCAAATTCAATCCTTGACCTTATTAAGAGTTTGAGCTCCGAGCTAGCTAAAAAACTGGCTGATTGCTGGATTATCTCATTCAGTGTGACCAAAATTACCACAAACTCTCTCAGAAACTTTATGAGATGTTCCAATTACCACCCAACAGTCATGAGAAACTGCTCTGCTGCTAAGTTCCCAGTCAGCACCTTTTGAAAGATGGATTGTTCAGAGATGACACAAAGAAAAAGAAGAATATGAGAACCAAAAACATTTAATTATAATTATTCCCGTTCATAAACACTGCATGCTAGCCATAGTCCCTGTGCAATTTGAAATATGCCTTATGTTTATTCACACCTTACAGGATATTTGTTTGAAATAGGTTCACAGCATGAATCTCTGAACACTTCCTACATGTTTGCACAGTATTTAATTGAATGAAAGACCAAAGAGACATGGTGAACCCAGCTATGAGAAAAGCAGAAGACAGACAACAAGCAAACTAAAAAACCACAAACCTGAATAATTTCTAGGCTAAGAATTCCTGAGTTCCTTTTCTTTTTCAAACATAGATATATATCTGCATATGGAACCATTCACATCTGCTTGAAACAAAAAGAACAGCACATAAGTAATTAATATGCCAGTTGAAAGGAATGTCCACAAAAACCAGATCTGAACAGCAAGGATGACCAATTTCAGAGATTACTTTAGAGCTCACTATTAATCTCTGGGCTGCTACCACTGATTAAACCTGTTTGTACTAGTTTTCATCTCCCACAGCTACTAACCAATGAGGCTATCAGAAATAAACTATTGTGAACTGAAGACGTGCATTTGGAGTTGCAATTGTATGCAAACAAGGCAAGCTTCAGTCAGAACTACTTGTTCCAATAAAAGTGTATCCCTCAAAATAGTCAATACCACAAAAGGAAAAGTTTCACTAAGAAATATAGAAAAATCATACTTATATAAGAACAAAGAACAGAGGTTGTAAATCTCTTTAACAATTTCCCTCCTCATGTAGGTGGCTATGTAATTTATTTAAGAATAGACCAAAGAAACCAGAAATCAAAGCATGAAAATTAATTTAAAGTCAGCTGGAGAAAGCTCAACTCTTGCAATAGTATGGCTTAGGGCAAAAAGAGACAAACATTTTCTTCTCAGTTACACATTTCTCTGTAGCAACCACGGCAGATTAAAGGCACGGTTGCCCAGACCATGCATGAGGCTTCAGTTGCCACAGGAAGAAGCAGTTCTAAGTTTCCCCAAAAGAAATTCAGGTGCAGAGAGGTAGTGTTTTCCTTGGCCTGATTGCTTCACGCTCTGAGATGAAGAGCAATGAGATAAAAACGAGGCAGGCGGACTGGAGCATGGCTGAAGCCCTTCCGCAGGCTGCGGGCCGGCAATAACCGCGCACTCAGCGCTTCTGCACGGTCCCGAACCGGGCTTTGCCCGAACGGCCCCAGCGCTGCCGTGCCTGCTCCGTGCTGCCACCTGGCGGCAGCGCTGAAAGCGGCTGCTGACACAACGACGAGCCTTGTCTATAGATCATGTGTGAGCTCCAGACACGATCTCCCCTTCCTCAAAAGTTGCACCTTTCCCTTCTATATACCCTTGTATATAATCTCTACACTCTGTTATCAATCAACGGGATTTTTTGCTGCAAATGAAAAAAAAAATGCTTTTTGATAAAAAAATGAAAAGGCAAAGCAATCTTTTTCTAACATTAAATTAGAAATCCCTAAAAACCCCCAAATTAAACCAGCAATGTCCCACAAGCAGCAGCCAGCACCCATAAGAATGAACTCAGCAGCTGGCAGTCACCAAGCAAACGAGTTAATACAATACAAGTGTCCAGGAAAAACAAACACCAGCCGTACTTGTTTTGTTTTTTCCACATAAAGAAATATCAGGTAATAAATCTATTTTGAAATCTAACCAAGAATCGAAAAGAAAATCCAACACTTTCTCTTCACATAACTAGCCAGCTTGACCACTTCAAAAATCTCATATTACTGCTAGTTAACCAACCATGTAATTCTAATTTGTTATCACAGAGCAGGTACTGTACGTGCTTATTTAGTCCATCCACATGACAGGGTAATTTGTAGTTATATAATTTCATGGTAATTATAGTTGGAATTACTATGTACAAACTGGGCACTTCCAATGCAATTATCAAAAACTAGAGGCTCAGTATTGACATGATTAGTGGAAGCCTTGCAAAACAAAGTATTATTATGTAAGAGTGACTTGGAGGTTGTTTTTCCCTCCTGGCCTAGCTTTGTAATCAATAAGAGACCAAAGACAATATTTTTACCTCCCATGAGCTGATTAAAGTTGCTGATTCTGCTAACATTCGTTATCAAGGATGACACAGTTGTCCAAATGTTACCCCTCCACTGTAGAATTTTAGTGGATAAAAGGAAAAATTATTTTCATTTTAGACTTTAATTGATGAATTTGAAAACAGACACCAGTGCTAATACCCTTTCTGCTACATTCATTACCACACAGTGCTTGGTTTTGACTTGTGTCACAGACACAAGAACACAGAGATAGGCTGGAAAAAAAGCAGCTTCAATATCTGAGACACAGACGTGCCACTGCTGTGTCTGCCTCATTTTTGTACAAGTGGTCCAGGAATTAAAGGGCCTGTCAGGATACATAAATTCTGTAAACTGTTTCTCCCCAATTGTCTTCAGTTTGCAGCTCATGGTCTCATTTGAGAGAGTAATTCAGTGGAGCATCTCCCAGGCTTAAAGTATATGAAGCCCAAGAGATGGTGCTGTCTTCATGTGCTGAGATGGTTAAGCCTTTGTATGAACATCTGGAAATGAAGCACTGGGCACATGCAAATATGCAGAATATCAATTCAAGTCTGCCAATAATATGATCAATAAAAACAAAAGCTAAAACCTGGAAAATTGACAACCATCTCAGGGTTGAAAATTCATAGCAGACAACAAAAAAAGTACTCTCAAAATCTGGCCATTATGGACAAAGACAAGATACCATGCATGAAGTTTGAGTCTCATTGGCAAGGATGGAAAAATAGCTGGCATAAATTCACTTGAATGCAGTATTAAACTAGAATTATTTCACTACAGCTCCTCATCTCATATTCTACCTCACTCACCATGACATGCTGCAAATGTGTACTAGTGGTTGCATCAGTGAGCCAAAATGAGTGTACTCAGTCAAAATCCTGGAAAACTGACAGGGAAGACTGAAGGAGTGGTGAGGAAACAGCAGCTCCACAAGGTTATTTAAGCCAAAGTCCCTCATTCATGAGCCTTTTTATTTTGCTAGTAATATGGCCTATGTTATTACAAGTAGTTTTTAATAAAAAGTTAAGAAGTGAGAAAGATGATCTGAAAGTGAAAACTTTGAAGAAATAGCTTAATGCTCAATTTGTTTGATACTGTTAAAAAAAAAAAAAAAATCACACACGGTTGTAGCTGAAAACAAAAACCAGCTGGCTGGGGAGAAAATGCTACAGGAATGCCACAACTGCAAAATGAAAAATGAGATCTTTCTAAGCACCAAGCTCCCAACTAAAAGAGGAGAAGAGAGAGCAGAATGCTGTGCTGGAGGTTGCTCTTTGGTTGCCCTCCTTCAGTAGAACTGGATGTTAGTTACAGCTGTTTTCAGAAGTGATGGTTTAAACTAGCCTGCAGCAAACTTCTTTTCCTACTTGCTGTATTTCTCTCAGACTTTGCCTATCTCTGTGGTTTCCTTCTGCTTGCTCCCATTCAACCTGCAATGTTTGATTTCCTAGCTCCAGAAGTAGCTGCTAATATTTTGGCAATACAGCCTCTGGTGTGAAGCATATAAAAAGACCTGTAGGCAACACTCACATTTAAGTTACTACACAAAGGAACAGAAGGGGCAGGGTGAACAAGAAGGCAGCACGATGCTTTCCAGCACTGGACAGATCCCTAAACCAGTTTATCAGGCCACCAGATTACATTTTAGTTCAGAACAGACTGTAAATACATTTTACAATATTTAAACATGGAACCTATCCAGTGTGGAATTCCTGCTCTAGAAGGTGGCAAACCCAAGCAAACTGGTATGTGCAAGTTTTCCCTTGCTGTGGGGTGCTTTGGGGACTAGGCAGGGTAAGTATCCTGGTAGTACATCAAGTGAGAAACTGAAACCCTTTCAGAGCAGGAGCTGTGCTGATACCCTTATTGGCAGCAGTGACCTTCCTGAGGAATTAGGCAGTAGCCAACAGAGGCTGCTGCCACTTACCTTGGGGCTGGGCTGCTATTTGAACCAGCAAACAACCTGGTACTTTGGGTTTGATGCTCCCTTGCAAGAGCATTGACCCCATTCTCTATATCCAAACAACAGCAACAAACCCCTTACAATTCCATCTTTATTATGATTACAAGCCAAATCATATTGCCTTTACATCACCTCGAAGAGAAGGCTTTAGAGACCTCCAGGGAAATGAAAGAGCAGCATCTGTTGCTGGGCAGACCTGCAGCCAGAAGTGAGCCTGTCACAGCAGCTGCCCAGCAGGCAGCACCACCCTTGGCCATGGGGCTGCCCAGGAGTCTCCACGGCCCAGAGGACAGCAGGGTGGGTGACAGCCTGGCTGCTGTGCCCACCTGCACCTGGAGTGAGCTCTGAGGGCGCTTGTGCAGCAGCAGGCAGTAATTCCCTGGAGCTCAGGAGAGCAGTGCTATAAATAGATATTCCCAGTGCCTCCCCACGCACGGCGCACTGCGCTGCTTTAACTCTTTTATCAACGTGCACAGAGCACAGAGGGAGCAAAGCCAGCAGGGGCACTGCTTATGCTGCTCTCATCCCCAGCCTTGGGGAGGAGAGTGGCCTCTGCTGGAACAGCAGCGCCAGCAGGCTGGGAGGTCCTCAACACCACAAGCTGCCATCCTGTTTCCACACTCACTGCAGAGCTCTGGCACCCTCCAGTGAGCCACAGCCCAGCTCCTGTGCAGCTCTAGCGCTGTCCCTGTCACAGCAGAGCCTGCAGCCAGCAGCACTGCCCACGGCTGCACACACAGCATGGAGGCTCACATGGAAACCAGACACTGCACTTCCCAGGCCCAGCCAGAGAGGCCACTTTTCCACACAGGGACATGACAAGCCTTCCAAGGGTATGCCGTGGGGAGCTGCATACATAGGAAGTGGGCACCACTTACCAAGAGCTTGGCAAAATACAGACTTCCCCACTGACAGAATGGCACACAGGAGAGATTGCCCCTGCACCAGGATATCCTTATGTTCCCTTAAAGGGGAACAGAAAGACATTGCACCTATATTTCACTTGAGAAGATGGAAAGCTATCAGAAGAGGAATTAATTTTCATCATCTGGTTAAATTCTATCCCTGCCAAACCACTTGCTCAACCTCTAAGGCAAAAGTAAAGTTTTATCTCACACCTGAAAAAAAGACATACACCAAACCATGAGGTTCAAGAAGTTTGACTGTACCTACAAAGCTGACTTAGGAACTCTGCCAGAGTGAATCTCAGACCTCTTGACACCCAGGCAACTACTCCCTCTTCTAGACCCTACTAACAATGGACTTGTCACTCGCTGGTTTAACTCTCAACCTTGGCACTATGGAAGGACCTGGCTCCTTTGAGAGGAGCCCAAGCAGCAAATCCATAAATAATGTTGCCCATACTGCCATGGAAATGTGAGAATTACAGATGGTATTCTCCAGCAAAGAGCTGAATGATTATCTCAGAACCCACTGATAGGAAAACATGTCCTTTTCTTGGAGCATTCTGTTTTTTCTCAAAATACCCAAGCATGACAAATACTCTCAGGCATCAGTTTACCTAATTTTCTTTCAGGACAGAGCTCGTTAGAACCATTTCAGACTCAGTGTCAAATCTCTAATTCTTCAGAGAAACAAGCCTGTCTGCCTCAGTATTTATCTGCTGAAGATTTTGTTCTCTTTGTTATCATCCCTCACAACAACTTACAGCTATATTTCCTGCAGACAACTCTTGCACAACAAGTGTAGAGTGCCACCCGCTCAGATCCTGTACCTCTCCCTTTCCTGTTTACACTACTCCTTCTCAGAGAAAATGCCTGCCTATGCTGCCCACAATAGGATGTTTGGTAACAAGACCTTGCCCTTAGCACTGGCAGAGAGCTGGAAGGTTCCCCAAATGAGTGTGTTTCTGAACTAGGCATATATTGTCCCAAAAGAGCAGAATTTTGTGTTACTGTACAAATGTGATACTTTTGTGGTGCCACACCAGCATCCTTCTTTTTCACCCACTGTGTTATCAGAATGTCACTCCAGGAAAGAGAGTACTAGGAAAAAGCAGAGAAAACTGCTGTTAGGGAAGCGAGGGATGGTCCAGCTCAGAAACACAGGTGAGATGCTTGCCTTTACATGGGATTGATAACCCACATTTCAGCAATGCAGAGAGCAGCACAGATACAGGATAAAAAGGATAAAAAGTGCAAACAAGACAAACATCCAGACTGAACAGGAATGTTTCCAAGAGCAGTTGCTAGAGTTCTGGTCTGGTCCTTTACAGCAGCCAGTTCTCTTCAGTGGCAAGTAAACACATGTATATATTACTTTACCTTTTTCCTCCCCTTTTTTGTTCTTTGGTTCAGCTTCCAGCCTAGTGGAATTGTATTGTACAAACCCCTGCTGTGCTACAAGTCTTCTTTTCAGTTCAATTAACGAGCCATAAATAACACGATGAAGGTGTCAACAAAGAGTGTAATTTATCATAACTTGTCAGAGGAGTGATTCTTAGGACGAGAACGCTCATTCACAGTCTGCTGTAACACACAGAGATTTATTCCTTGCCTGGTACCTCCCTCTACTCCCTTGGCCTGCCAAAATTTATCTTGTGCTGGAACCCTCACAGGTGTATCACTTTGACAAATATGCTGTGAAGTCTGGTATTCATCACAGGCTAGTCTTTGTTGGGAAGGAGGCCGGGAAGAAATAAATTTGTTTTAGAAAGAAGGTGCTTGTGATTCAATGTGCTCAGGGGTATGGGGAGAGGCAGACAGGCTCATTATTTTTAACCTCCCTGTGTCTGCAAGAGGAGAAAACAAGGTAATGTAGTTGATGTGACATTACAGTTCCTGACTTCATTACTTGCTGCCTGGTTAAACAAGCACCTAGGCAATTACTACAACTGCAGTCTTGCTCAGCTTTGCTTTTGCCTCACACTTGCCTCCAACAGGAAGGGCAATTGATAAGTGCACTTTATGGAGGAGAATTTTTCTCACATCCAAGCCCTTAACATAAATTTAAATTCATGAGCTCAAAGGCAGTTCTTAAAAGGCCCAACTAGACATGAAGCTACTAAAGCCATTTTGGACACCCAAGGCAGCATTGTAAGACAGTAGACTGAGGCAGAAGAGAGTCTCAAACAAGATTGAGATCTGGCTTTACTTCTATGCAAGGATAAAAAGCTAAATCAGTCCCACTGCTCCAGATTTACAATGCTTCAAAATCCATCTGCAGTTCTGTCTTCCTTGTAAACATAAAGTGCAACATTTACTGAATGTGGCCTGAAACAAATACTCATAGATCCATACTGGAATTTTCAGCATGCAAGAACAAAGGCAAATTCAGCTGCAGCTGAACTGGATGTCTGCAAGAAGGCATCCTGCCTGTAACAGTCTCAACCAGGCATGAAGATTTATCATTGCCAAAAACTAGTTTGACATTCTGAATGCAAACTGGCACAATTCTACCAGCACTGAGACTAAAGGTAACTTGAAAGTAATTCCTTTTTAGAGTGTTAATACAAGAAACCCTCCAAACTGTCATACTGGAGTAGTACATGCCAAACAGTCTTCTACGTGTGATACAGAAGAAGAAGGAGAAAGCTCAACAGTAAAACATTTTTAAAAAAACCAAACCCAAAACTACCTGGATATGATAGAAATATTTGCTGGGAAAACAAGTCAAGAACAAGGCATTTTACTCCTTGATCTTCAGACTGACCAAATAATGTTTTGACAGTTAATGTCAATCCCCTAACCTGTTATCCTACAGGTTTGAAAAGTCAGTGGGTTCCCATACCTCTCTGAAGAATGTGCAGCTTGAGGCCCTTCCTCAGCAAACCAGCCCATTTCTTTTAAGCATTGAAATCCTTATAATTTAATACAGTTATGTTAATTTTGTGCTTTTGAGATTGACCTTAGTACTACCACAGTGTTTTTATTCAAAAAAGAAAATGAGCTTTGTAGTGGCTGCAAAAGCCAAGCACAGAGAAAGGCACAGGCAGCCTAGACTTGTACACTTGCAAAAAACTTTCATCTGCCTTTTCCTTTTTTTTTTTTTTTCTTAAGAGAAAGAAGGAAAGAAAGAATTTTTCCAACTTGGACCTGACAGTCTCTTGGTTCAAGAAATACCTGATTAGCATTACAGCAGCAACATGCTAAACAAATTAACTGCTGTGGGGTCACTGTGGCCTCTCACTGACACAGATCCAGGCAAGCATTTCTTTTGCTTTGTTCTAAAGGTTGCCCTGGTTTGAGTCTCCACACCCTCACATAATTTACTACCAGGTCCTACAAGACAGAGTTGTTCCACATTAGAAATACTTCTAAAAGCAATTAAATCTAAGAAGCTGGATGTAGTTCCTGGTTCTTACCTAACACGATTTAAAAATCACTTGGCAGACAATTTCTGGAGCAAAATTGCTTTCCAGTGACACAGCAAGGGCATCAGCTCCTTATACACCTCTGATAATTCAGTGTTAGGTAATTTTCACCATGGTACAAGCACCTCAGTCTAATTTTGCACAAGGCAAATATGCTCCATGTTAGCATATGAGAACACGTAGAATCCTGAGCAAGGATTTCTAGAGAGAGCCAGAAAAACCCTCCAAAAAATGCCTCATTGCAAACAGCACAAAGACACAATCTGCAAAAATATTTGGATTTGCAGGATACATATCAGGTTTATGTAAACATGCATAGGGATAAATATGTGAAGGATATGTATGTACTAATGCCTTTAACTGGAAAAAAAGTGCCCCACCATGTAAGAAAATCTTTTGATCAGAGCACGCTATCTCTCAGCCCCCTGTCAGACTTAATTAAGGGAAGCACATGAACACATGCAGGGCTTAGGTCCAGCATGCCTGACACAGCTCCAGAGGTGGGTGGTAGATCAAGCTTTAGGCCACTTCTCTCTCCTCCCTGATCCTGGTGCTGACTGGAGTCCAAAGTGACTTTTGCCAGAAGTTACAGTCGTGGCTGGCACAAAAATAAGAACTGTATTTCATTTAAGGATTGGCAAATATTTTCCATTCTGTATTGGAAGAAAGATGAAAGCCTTAAGAATGTTGCAGAGTGCTTTGGTAGAACAGTTGACAGTCTGGTAGCCTAAGCAGATAGCTCAGAAAAAGCTGTCAAACCAAGCAGAACTCAGCCTTGAACTTGACCAGCCCACATCTTAAACTGGCCATAGCCACTGGGTCAACTACCAGCTATATTTAACCCAGTGAAGGAGTAATCATTATTTCAAGTGGTTTATTCCCCAAATCAGACTGAGTGCTATCAGAGCTCATGCTAATTTAAGCACACCTGTTCCCCTCACACCCCAGAAATCTCACTGGCCATGCTCTCAGATGACAAATGTTTTCATCATGTTATGATGTGAAGCCAGTACCTAGCAATCAAATATTGTCTATTATGTTATATCAACATTCTAGGTACATTGACCCATGAAAAATTAAATCACATTTGCAAGAAAAAACAATGTACATTTATACACTCATCTGTTTATTTACATGCACATGACAGGTAATTTTGTTAAAATTGAAACAAGCTCCTGTACACATCACGAGTGTTTTGAGCTCTGTGTAACTGAACTCATCTGACTTAGCACAGCAGAAGCAAATGCATTTGCTTGTAAAACAAAGGCAGACCTGTTTGGAGGTGGACACAATAATCAATCCACTTGCCACAGAGGCAGTAAGTGTTCATTTACCATTATATGACCTGTAGCAATACATACTATGTCTTTTGCCAGCAGGAACCTGGCCAGCTGCAGCAACTACAACTCTGTCAGCAATCAGTCACAACCATCCTTGGCAACCTTTTGTTTGCTGCTCAAGTCAGCATTTACCATTAAACTTCCCTACAGATTTCCTCTCTTGCATTCCCACTCCTAGCTCAGTGCAGTAGGAAGAAGGCAACCCTTCCTCTCTGCTGTCAGGGTCTGCATTTTGTATAGCTGTCATATCCAGAAAGGGCTCCAGAAAACACTAAATTCGTCTGGAGTGCTGTAAGGGAGCTTATTAAACTGAGTAAGGGAAGTTGCTAAATTGAGACTGAGATGATACATATGCAGGAAATCACAAATTTTTCCAAACAGTACTGGAGGCCTGATTCCCCATCCATGATACCAGCAGACCTAGCAGATACTCCTACAATTTTTTAATAACTGATTAACAACTTAATTCCTCTGTCATTCCTAACAGAACTACTATATTAGAAAGTGTAATTTTTTTTTTCTTTTTCTCCAAGAAAGACAAGATCCATTAATCATGCCATCAACAGCCAAACATCTGTGGTCTCTAACCTATACAAAAGCTGGGGCAAGGCCTATCAGCTACTGCACTAATTACTTTTTGAATGTAGGCACTGTCAGCTGCAAGTTTCTAATGCAGCATTTCCTTCCCAAATACATCACCCACCTTCAGGGGGAAAAAAAAAAGTATACTTCTGCAGAATTATAAGCTGCCAGTAATCAAGTAAAATACTCTATGCCCTACCATCAATGTAGGCTTTATCTGGGCCACAGGCAGTGTGAATCAAGAGGAGAATTCAAATGATCACAAATTGGAGAATGATATGAAATGAATGATAATTCAGCAAGGATGAAGGCAAAATGCTCAGTTTAGGTTGGTGTACACAGCTGCAGAGGGACTCTTTAGGGAGGATCTTCTGCTTCTAAAAGCATCTCAAAGAAAGGTGCTGCTTGGCTGGAAAGATCTCATAAAGAAACATCAAAAAAATTTCTTTGATTCATGGTCTAGATACCACAAGACTAGATAAATATTACATGAGCCTCTGAATAACTGAGAGCTTGCTGAAGTGTCATCACCTTTTCCTCCCTGACACCTGAAGACAACACTGCAAGTACTAAGCTTGAACTTCAACAGAGCAAATTTGATCAGATGCCAGAAATACCTGGGATGGATTACCTGAACAACTACAGACTGTTCATCTAGTCAGATCTGGAATGACTTTCACATGAAGTTGCTGTGTTCAGGCCCAGGAATGGCTATGGTGACCTCTCAAATTTACCTCCTGAGTGTACACACCTTTTGTGTTTGCCATGGAAAACAACACTGGAGAGAGCACTAACCTATAAATGAACCTAAAATCACTGCATCTAGATACATGGATTTTTAGAATAGAAATGGCTTTCATAAGTATTTCAGGGATCTAAACAAACAACCCAGAAGGTGTTTTGTCTATTAAAACTAAAGAAAGCAAGCAGATGCTCTATACCTTGCAAATAAATTAGTAATTAACAGCATGGCCTTGTAGCCATGTGCAGGACCAATTATTCAATTACCCATGGCCAACTGTGAGCTAACAGTATATGGATTTCCTGCCTTATTACACACAGTACCACAAACTCCATTTACTGTAACACTCCTTCCTTCATTCCCCTCATGTCACTGTGCAATTGTAGCTCTGGACATCTCTACTCCAGTGCAATCCATCACAAAAGCTATTATAAACACTAAAATAATTGTTAATAGTACAGGACAATGAATAAAGCTTCCATACACCTACAAACAAATAGAAAGCAGACAGATCACAGACATCTATCTAGATGATGTGCAATTCATGTTTTCAGCTGAAAAGCATCTCCATCAGTGGTGTAAACAAATCAGAACCCAGCTAATTTTTACAAGAACAAGGGATGAAAATATTGTACCAAAGCTCTCCTACACTCTTTCTTCCAGCAGCTTAATTATGTTATGCACATGAGGATAACTTCCTTTGATATGTGGGGGCTGCTACTTTTGGAGCTGAATTCCAAGCCAGTGGCATCAGCAGCTTCTGAGTGGCCATGATGGATCCCATAACGACAAGAAAGAAAATCTTAAAATAGAAGTGGATTACTGTTGAAGGTACTATAAAAGCTAAGCACAATATTTTTAAGTGCTTCTTAAGCCAAAGATAAGAGCAATCAACATTTTCAAATGCACCCTTATTTTTGCAAGTACTTTAAGAGCTCGAGTCCCACAGAAAATCAATGGGACTTGGTGCTTGTTTGCACAGCCTCATTCAATTCAAGTTAAATCAAATTAACTAAAGTGAAAATTACTATGTATTAAAGATCATTGAATTCTTTGAAAGACTCCTCATTCAGAAGCAAAGTGGCTTTCATTAGTTCTCATTTTAATTAGTTTTACAAGTGCTCTAGCATTCATTTTGGCAAAACATCAACCTTCAGACTATTTGTCCCAAAAGCACAAAGACTCAGATTAGACCCAAAACAATGAGAATAGAGGTACACAAAGCTCTTAGCAAAAGCAAACAAATATTGCAAACAGTGGTTTTATCAAAGGCAACACAGCAATTACTAGCTAGATTGTTTTCCTGGGCTGATATCACACCCCCAAAACCCAAAACAAAAAAAACCAACACCACTGAGAAACAAAGAAACCCCAAAAATCAATAGAACAAACAAATCCTTCACACCTACTGTAGATTTGGAATAAAAACAAAGCCCACACACACTTTTCCCCCTCTGTTTGTGTCCTGAATACAAATCCTTTCAAATGCAATCACACTTTTTACTGCCAATTTGGACCTTGAAGTCCTGAATGTATGACAGTATTTTTCTTCTGAGTATCATCCAAAGGAAAGGAAGGAAGTGATGGTAGGCTGGGGGATGGTGTAAGTGATGCCTGAAGTAACAGTTAGATGTCTCTAAATGATCAAATTAAATTGTCCCATCGGTATTTGCATTGCAGGGCTGTCTTAGGATAGCAACCTCAGTTCTCTGGGCAACAAAAATGAGCAGACAACAATGAAGACCTCAGTCTCCATGAGCCAAAAGCCTCCCAGGGTGAGAGAAGAAGAACACAAAAAAGCAGAAGTCTACCTTCTGGTGCAGAATCAGACTCCCTTCCTGCACTGAAGTGATGTGAGTGATCCCACTCTTAGTAGTGAACTACAGGAATCTCACAACTTGATTTCGAGACAATTTTCTTGGCATTTCTCTTCAGAAAGGAGCAGCAATAAATACAAATTACACCTTTAAGCATTCAAAGGAAAACATTCTATTTTGAACTTTCTTAGAAAACAACAGTCAGGTGGGACCAGCTGAATGACTGTGCAGTGAATTGAAGGGCAGCACTGGGTAATTCTATATCCTGGGTTAGATATGATCATTATTTCACCAAGCCAAATGAAAATACACAGCAGAAAATGTGGCCCACCAACTGTGAGTCACAATGGCAACAGCACTTTAAATATTGACACTTCTAAAGCCAAGGTAAATTAAACAGCAGCTACTATTGCAGGAAAACAAGATGAGAAATGTTTCTCTGTGCATCTCCAATTGCAGAGAAAGAGCCAAAGAACTTCCCTTCATGCCCTGTAACTGTGTGTCTTAGTAGTGGTGCAATGCAAACTCTCAAACCAGGAGTCAGTATAGTAAAACCAACTTGCTTTCAGGACTCTATTTTGCCAACAGGGACTGCAGCACAGAAGTATCCCTGTTTTAATGGGGTTGTTATCACACAGCAGTCTCACATGCCTGGGAATTCAGACTGAGCTAAGAGCAGCCCACTTTGTTAGTACATAACTCATTTGAAATTATCTTGGTTGTATCAAATCTACCCAAGTTAGAATATGTATTAATGATGAAAATTGCAACTTAACTGAATAACATTAAATGAGAGATTTTTTCCAAAAACAATCTCCTAGTCTACGTGTACAATCTGCAGTAGCTTAAGATGCCAAAATCCTCAAGCTCAAATATTTACTGCACATAGGAAAATCAGGAGTCTTGTTTCACAACTATTTGACAATCCCTTCAAAAAACAAACCATCACAAACTCATCAAGACTAATTGCACATGCATGATTTCAAGTTTCAAGCCCATCTGAAACTCAGCTATTACACTGCCTTGCTGCTTTATTATCTCAGTCTAAATGTGCAGCAATGATTTATCTATTACGTTATTATTTTTTTTTATTAAACCTGAGTTATATTTCACTTCTTCATTAGTAGGAATTTAAAAAACCTACTTAATAAAAAAGAAAAAAAAAACACAACAAAACAAAAAAAGCCCAAACAATCCCCAGAGAAAATGCCCAGGAGCCTTACAGCCGAATTTCAAGGTAAGTCTTCTTGTCTTCCTTGCCAGAAGGAAGAGGAAGCAGAAACATCCAGTGAAATATGCACAGCCAAACAGAATGAAGAAAACCCCCCCAGCTAAGATCAGGAAAACAGCAGAGATGTGGAAAGATGAAAACATCCAAACTAAAACAACATTTAAATATATTATATGGAGTAGTGACTTATTTTGTCGAAGATGAATTCAAATGGATGTTTCTGTTCCTGTTGTCCTACCTCTTGTTCTTTGCCTGGGCCCTCCTTTAAGTAGAAAAACATGGAAATATTTTTAGCTGACTCACCCTGAGGGAGAAGAGAGACTGACTTCTGAGAAGTTGGCCATTCTCAAATTTTTTCCTTTCCCAGCAATTTTGTTATTAATGCATTGCATATCACAGCAACAAAACCTTCTTTAGCTATCAGCTGATTTTCTAAGAATTCTGCAAAGATTTGCCCATGCCACTATAAAATGTAACACTTCCCTATGGCTGCAAGGACAGCCTTGCCGTTGGGTAGGAAAGACTTACTAAGCAAGAGACTCAGATCCACTCCAGTGCCTAAAAAGGAGTAAAATACTCTAGGTTTTCCTAGCTGAAAAACTCCTGTAGAATGTGATATCCAACAAGGTAAAAGCAAAGACAGCACAAGTTGCAAGATTTAAATACTTCTGCCAGTGTTATCTGATCAGCAGGGCACAGATCTGTGCAGCTCACAATAACATGGATGATCATAGATTTGATGGCATAGGAGGACCTACACTACATAGTGTAGGAAATAACCAGGAGACCTACAGTTTTTCAACAGTTTTTCCAGTTGTACACTGTGTATTCTAGTCAGTAAAAAAAAAAACAAAACAAAAAAAAACCCAATCTGCTCAGCTGTGGCTTCTTCCTTCTTCCCTTCACATTTAGAGGCCCTTATTTAGTTATTTATTTTTGATAATGAAGTCTGCAGACATCACTGTTCAAATAAAATCACAATATCCTCACCATAAATGCAGAAGTCTGGCACTTTCTTCATTGACTAGAGAATGAGCTGGCAAAGCTAAAAGCTTAAGCCAAGCTTTTAAGATTTTTCTGATTCCTCTCTCTTTCATTCTCCCCCACCCCCTGCCCCATTAAATCTTGGAGAAAAAGAAGATTAGCGCAGATGGATGAAAATATTTTTTCCACTTCAGCATTTGCTGTCACTATTCAGTGCTAAGCAGGTTCTCATATAGTGTCACTGGTGAGATGGAAATTCCTACGCTTCTCTTAAATATAATCACCTCACCACAAAGCAGGAAAAGAAGAAAAATTGGCTATTTATTTTGCCTGGATTGTGTGTGATTTATCCAGCAGAACCTGTAAACATCGTAACGCATCAAATTGATGCGTTACCTTTCATCAAAGTTCAGCTGGCTGCTTCTGCACCACACCAATCTGTTCCTGGCTCACTGTGCCCAGCCAGTAAATTGACCTGGACCCAGAAAAGATGAAAATATGCAGACTTAAAGTAATCCCCCTTGCTGAGCATGCAGGCACATGGTGGGATTAACTGGGGAGGGAGCACAGGGGGGTGGCTGGGGGCTGACGGTCACCCCTCCTGCTGCAGCTGCAAAGGGATGGAGGGATGGATGGAGGGAGGGATGGAGGGAGGGAGGGAGAGGTGGCTACAGGCACAGCACCTGGGCTGGCAGGAGGAGAGAGCAAGCCAGGCCCCATCAGCTCCCAGACATTCAGAGCTGCACACTCACTCACACCCTCCCTAACAAGTGCAGGAGCCAGCACAGCCACAGGAATCAGAGCGCTGCCTTCCCATAGACAAACAGGTCTTTTACCATGAGTAACCAAAAGGGGGACAATGGAAAAATAAAATCAGCATGTTAATTTTGCACATTCCAAATATTTTAACATCAAATAAATGCAAATCAAGACATAAACAAAGTCTTTCACCCCTGACTGGTAATTAGAAAATAATCATCTTGCTAATGACTTCATATTTCTAATAAACATTCAGATTACAACTGAATTCAGTCACAGATGATCACCCATCTTTCACAAATTAGAGAAATGGTCACACTACAGATTCAATGTAGCAGTATTAAATATCTTCAAACCACTCTCATCTCCAATAGCAGAGAAAAAAAGTAGCTGCTTAGGCAGTCACATAAGGATAAATTACTATTGCCACAAACAGCCAATGTTAAGCTGTACTTTGGTTACTTAACACTATTAAATAAGCAATTAATAAAATAAAACAAAACAAATATTTTAGTTAATAAATATGGTATGGTAATTAAGCCTCAGTAATAACCACATTTCCTCTCAGCTGGAAAAAAAATCAACATTTTAATTATGAACAGTTCTGCATAAAGAGAGAGAAATCCACTTCAGAAATCTCCACATTTGATCTAAACTAGCTTTGTCATTCACAATGAGAGTATCTTCAGTTCTGAAGCCCATGGATTACCTGAACAAACAAAACAAAAGAAGCCCATGATATTCAGGAGTTCAGCAGGCCATCAGCATACATGGACACTATGGTGTTCTGCATATTCCCTTTTCCTGCTCCTCCTGTAATTCTTACAGCCCATCTCTTGTAGCTCTGAAATCCCTTTAGCCTGCTCTGATTTTATATGGGATGAGCACCATGGAACTTATTTTTAATGGATGCAGATTAACAGCAAGGAAGGGGTTATGTATGCACCTTTTTTTTACTCTGTATAAAATCTATACCACTTTAGTTCCTTTTCGTGTCATAGAAACTTCATGGGGATCTCCCCAGTGTCCACCACCAACACAAATCAGGCTTGGATTTGCTAAAACATTCTTTTTCTAAAATATTCTTCAATTTCCTTCACCCTTCCTTACCAAGGCCAAAGCTGATTTTTAAAGGTGTCCTGAGCAATCATCTAAACCAAGGTTCAATTCAAATACATCTTGAAGTATGTACATTAAAAAAAAACAATGGCAGATCAGGGTTGAAGTGCACAACTAATAAATCGTTCTTAAAAATATCTTGACGTCATTTTAGGAAGAGCATTTTACATAGCACTGGGTTGTGGATCTGAACAAGCTAAATGTCTTTTAACTGCCCAATTTATTCCAAATATCCAAATATTTTTGGATTGACTGAAATCCAATGCTTTTTCACATGACAGAATTTCCCATTCCTGGCAATCAGAATTCAACTATGGAAAACTAGTTCCTCCATTATTTAAACACAACAAGATAATCAGAGATAAAATCCATTAGGGTAGGAAGTATCCAAAGCAAATTTGAAAGTATATTGCTAGGTATTATATGCTCCTCTCAAAGAATCTTTGACATATTTACAGATCACAGACTGTATAGAAAAATCTTCTAAATTATGAGAGATTCAGGAAATGAGATACTTTCGATCCTGAAATTCAGTAATTACTTTGCTTCCTTGCTATATTAAATGTATTGAATTATAAAATATCAGTTTTAAGAGAAGTCACACAGAATACAGAACACTGGTCATACTGCTAACACAGGTCATTTGAAACATCTCATTTGAATTTACTGGATTGTAAAGTATCACTGCTTTCCAAGATCAGAAAAGACACTGGAAACATTTCTGGAAGCTCAGTTACAATCTTTACCTGCATGTCAAGATACAAAATTGTACTATACTTATGTAAAGATTTTGTGTAGTTAAACAATTATTTCACTAGTGTTCTTAAAAGCAAAATAATTGGGCTACCCTCTGTATAATTAAGAAATGAAGATTCAAAAAATGCAAAGAACAACATTCAGTTTTCAGTGGATAGAAAACATCACTGGTCCAAATGTGCGACAGTGGAAGCCCCAAGGGTTGGGATAAGGACAGGGAGAAATCACTCACTATTTACCACATGGGCCAAACAGACTCACCCTCAGATCTTTGTGTCTGCAGAGCTGTTCCTCTCAGATATTCTCACTCCCCTCCCCGTTTGCAATTGCTGTTGTTCAGGGTTTTCCTCCTGGTGGATCTGTTATCACAGAGGCACAACCATTGTGGCTGATGGGCTCAGCACTGGCCAGCAGCAGCTCTGTCCTGGTGCCAGATGGCATTGGCTCCATCAGACACAACTTCTGGCACCTTCTCTCACTACCAAAACCTTGCCACTCAAACCTAAAGCATGAGCAAAATGACATCTAAATCGTCCAGAAAGACTTTCCAGCAAATACAGTAAAGAATATGCAAAGTTCCCCTTCTGTCACTGGTTCCAGGTGACAACCTGACCCCAGAACAGTGGGATTATAGAGAACTGTATGTAAGCTCTTTGGCAGAATCTACTTGCTGAAAGAGAAGGGGGACAAAAAATATTCACTGCCCTCAGTTTCTTCAGTAAATGCTGATTTCCCATGAGTTTGTTGAAAGCATGTGCTTAAAGAATCTACACATGGAATATCAACACAAAAAATTCTACAGCATAGCTCTACTACACAAATTATTTTTAATATCAGAAGAGAAAGAAAAAGCTTTTCTCAGAGAACACTGCATCCTCAAAGGCAGTTCAAGGTCATATTCATTATATTGAATATACTGTCACACAGTTTCATATTATTTAATATAACAATTCAGTATCTATTTAAGATATTACATGCTCAAAGGCTTTGAAAAGAACTCTATCCTCTGAGGTAGCAAAGGGTAAATAATCCTATTTACAGCCAGACTTCCAAAAGTCTTTACCCTATTTCTGTGTCAGATGACTCAACTAAAGTGCTTCAAGTTTTTCCTCTAGATTTTACACATTTAAGAAAATAGGAAAGACTGTTCCACCTACACACTTCTAGCCTGTGATCAAACACCCTCATTACATCCAGGCAATTTTAAAAGACACTATAAATAGAAGCAAGCTTTATGCTTTCTCAGTACATAAAGCACTAGCTGCCACTTAAAGCATATACGTTAGAAATAATTAATTTTATTTGTTTGGTCTGAGTCTGCACCAGAGTTATTTTTAAAGGTCTTTGTAGCATAATAAATGTTATTCTATTGTAACTTGCACTACACCCATTTCCTACAAAAAAAGAGTGATTTCTCAGTGATGGGAACCCTGTGAATCAGGACACAAAATAAGTGGAAAAAGAAAGTGGATTCTGCTATTAGCATCCTAAGATGCTATCAGATGTCATCACATCTGTAGTGATCAAAATAATATTAAAAAGTCCATTTTATTTGCCCCCTTAGAGTCAGAGTTCCCATGGTGAGCAGGAAGCTCCCCAGAGTGCACCCCCTGTTTTGGATATGTCCTGCAACACTCAACTGAGCCCACCTGCTCCCAGGGGAACGTGCACCACCAGAAATGATCTCTGAGAAAGGCACCATGTCCTCATGAACAGCAGCTAAGACGAGGGTCACCCTTCTGTCACCCATATTGTGACCCATATATGTGCAGAAACCTACAACATGCAGAACCATTATGGATTGGTCGTAATCATGTTTTTTCTTCATCAATCCCTCAAGAAGTGAGCTTGAACAGAGCCCATTAAAACCTTATTAAGAGTCTGGAAATGAGCCAATGGGTAAGGAGTTCCAAAATTCCCTTTCCACAGAGTTCTGCTCCTTACCATGCATGTATTCCTCATATGCAGGCTTTGCCTGCACTGTTCACTGCATGGACTTATCCCACATTTCCACATCACTGTTTTACATCTTTTTCATTTCTGTCATTCCTTTGCATTGAATCTTAAATCACACTGATTTCTTTTGCCACAAATCATAAAAAGGACAACAACAAAATCAGATTTCACTGTGAGCAGATACAAATTCATTTTCCAAGGGATTTAGACAAGCAATTTTGGTAGCATCTACTACAAATCCCTGCCAATAATTAGAGCTGTTAAATAAGAGCAACTTGTTCTCTTCAAGGTGCCATCAAAAAGAGGAAAACACTTGTCTTCAGGAGGCCTGAGCCAAACCTTGCTGGGAGTCTGTAAGTCAAGAGTCTCTCTGAATTCTTCAGAAAGAAATCAGAGTGCAGGGACTGAATTAAAGCCTTGGGCTGGATTGAAGTATATTATGCCACTCACACATAAAGTAGAGGTGTAAGTTTAAGTTTTAGAGCAAGCAAGTAAGAAAGAGTAAGTTTTAAGTGGTTCAGAAAATATAGGTCTTAGACACCAAGGCAGAAGTGTGAGTTCTTGTGAAGGTTGAAAAACATAGTCCTAGATACTAATGTTTCCATAGAGGCTCCAGGAACATAGTTTTAGACATAATAAAACTACAGTAAGAATATTGCTTACATTTTTTAGATAGAACAAGACAGACCATATGCATAGTTTATACATAACCTGGCATGCTAGGAAACTAGAATTCTAATAGGTTAAGAAGAAAACAGCCCGAGTTTGTGTCTTTAGCATGTTGAGAAGTTTGTATATAAAAATCCATGCATTGGAGAGAGATTCACTTTTTGCCTTTTACCTTTGCTTTTTTTCCCACTCTCTCACTTTTCTTCTCACCATCATCATTGCCCAAAGACGACAGGAGCTGCTGCAGCAACATCAGCCCTGCTGGGAGCTTTGGGAGCAGCTTCTGCTTCTGTTTGGAACTCTATACCAAAGCTTTAGCATAGACTTGAGTGCTTGTAACTCTTTCCCTTTCAAAACTAATGTGTCTTTGCAATAAACAACTTTATAGCAACTAGTAGCTGCTCAACTCTTTAAAGAAAACAACCACAACCCAACAAAGAGTGCCCCAAATACCAGTAAATTAACCTTTGCTCTGTCCCAGGACCTGACAAAAGTATTTTTTGCCTGTTCCACCTCCCTGCGCAGCATGACCCCTTACTGAAGGGTACCCACCAGACACCACCACAGAGCACTGCAACTCCAATATCAAGATCTTGCCTTGGACATAAACATTTCAGAAGAACATGTTCTCCCACACACATCCCAAAATATTGTTCAGGTACATTTTAAGGCGACTCTCATTTACTTATGTGAGATAACAGGTTCCTTTATTACCCTGGTACTACAGAATCATAGAAAGGTTTGAGTTGGAAGGGACCTTAAAGACCATCTAGTTTCAACCCTCCTGCCATGAGCAGGGAAAGGGAAACCTGTCCCTGGGTGTGCTTGAACCACCAGTCTTTCAGTTAACAACCCATGTTTCCACATTTCTTTTAACAGTTGCTCTCAGGCCATATTATATTCATTGTGTGCTCTGGCTGGCTAATAATTTAATCAGTAGTAGCCAGTAAATGAGTAATTTTCCACCACTGCAACACTCTAGCAATAACTTATAAAAATACCTAAGAAGCTGAAATGCAAAGCAGACTGCTAAGCATATATTTAGGAGTGGGAGTATTCCATAATGAGATCCTTACTGACTAATACATGCCCATTCAGAAATTGAACAGCTTTCAGAATCCTCTTAATTAGAAGGGAAGATGAATTAAAATACAATCTCTCAAATAATAATTTCACCTTATTGAGTAAATAAAAATGTTTGGTTTTTTTCTCTTTAAATGTAAGCATTCGTTATTGACTTTGAGTAGAATAGCTCATTTTTAGCTGTAAATAAAAAAGTCCTAGAAGGATCATCTCATTAACTTCTTCCCACACAAACCCAAAATCATAAAAAATCCTGCTACTTAACAAAGATCTTTACAAGAAAACTGTTGGCTATTGAGTGCATCCAACAATATTGAGCTAAATTTCACAACTCCTAAGTTGGAATTGGGATTGAAATATTATGATTGCAGGACTTTTGTCACAAGAAACACTACCTGAGAGCCATCCCTTTACCTATCTACTGAATTAGAATACAATGTGACAATAAATGCTTTTTGCTTAACAGACACTATGTGCATGTATATCAAAGTTACCTAATTGTTATTTTTTATTTTTAACAATAGTACATTCCCTTTGTGCTTGGTCTAAGTTTATCTGTACAAATTATAAAAGGCTCTTATAAGAGGCTCACTCTTACAGGAGTGTGAGAGCAAGAAACCAAAACAGGCACAAGGAAACAAAGAAAAAGTGGTAGGTGCTTTCAAGGACAGTAGAGTGGCACATCAGTGATGGTGAAGGACAACTGTAGAGGGAATAATTTGAGAAGAAACACAATACCACCTCTTACTACAGTTCCTCTATAGTTAAGACTCACTTTACCAATAAATCTCAAGCTCCAAGTACCTACATTTACAGTGCTTTCCACATGGAGAAACTTCTGTTCTCCACTGCCATTATAACACAGCTTCCTGAAGACCATCCAATGTGATGTCAAAACTGGGACTTGACGCATGACTGAGTGACACCTGAGTCACAGCACTTGTAACCAAGTCCTACAACACAAATTTTCCATGGTAAATGCTCCCAAACATGCAACTGGGTTTGCTTCTCCCCATGATTTAGTTTAGTTGTTGTTTTAGTGACTGCCAGCTGTACAGCAGCTGTCTCCAGACACCATCAGTATCATCACCCTGTCAGTTCCACCACTACCTCACTCACCAGCTATTACAGCACAGAAAATGTAACTGCCTTAACACAGGCTAAGATTACTTTCCAAGAGCTCTGTCAGAAATTTCTGACTGCAGTCACAGAGGGGAGTAGAAACCTTCCCCTTTACCATCACCCCCCCCAAAAGTTAGTTGCCCATTTCTAAGCAACCTGCAACTGCTCCCCTGGTAGTACCATGTGTGGATATGAGATACACAGCCTTTCAGTGACAGACTTACTCTTTGGGTACAAACTAGAAGGCAGTTGCTATCAATCCCAGACCTAGGAGACAACAGAGTGCTTGGCAGGTGAAGGTGTCAGAACACAGCTGCAGTGTTGGTTCCTAATGATAGCATCCCACAGAGCTGAAGCAGAAGTTGGTTGACATCCTTGGCAGAATTTTTTCTTGTGCAGACCTGACAGAAATGCCTTTGTGGGAAGAAGGAGACTAAGCACTTGTGAGGCTTACAACTCAGTCATCACCACCCCAACAGGGAGTGCTTCATCAGGCACTTCAACTCATCCTCCCCTGCAATTCCAGCAGAAAACCCTTTTTGGTGCCATAAAGATATCAGACTTTAGCAAGAGCTCCACTGGGATTTAAAGTATGTAAGAGTTAGATAATTTCAGGTCTTTATCAGTGGATATTATAACATGATACTGTCAGGACAGAGCATTTCCCTGTAGGAGAAGAGACTGGAAAAAGTCCAAGTTTTCAACATAACAAAGGAAAGGACGGTTATAAACAGAGTTGAAGGAAAGTAGGGGGAAAAAAAGAGGAAAAAGGACAACACGAGAGGAGAAGAAACACATAAGAATAATGACAGCAAAACTTTTTCTGTGTTTGTACTCCCCTGTTCAGAGGCACACAGCTGAGACAATGTGGCTGTGTGACAATTGTTAAAAAACAAGCCAATCTGAGCTGGTTGTTAGCAGTTGGAGCACTGCATCTCAGATAATTGACTGTCTGCCCCAGGTATGGCAGCAGAGCTTCCTCAACCATTCCTGAGAGATTTGCCAGGACTGCAGCAGCTTTTAGCCATCAAAGCCAGCAAGAAAGTTTTCTTCAATCTCCCATCCCTGTGGTAAAAAGTGACCTTGGAGAAGACTGCCTCCTTCATGCTCTCTGCTCCTCACGCCAAATCCATCCTTCCTCCCGTCTCAGAGCTAGACATGTTGTCTTATTTAACAGTAGATAAATCCAACGCTTTTACCCAGCACAGTTGCTCAAACTGATCTGTGTGGGTTGTCACACCTCCAACTGTATCACTGTGTCTAACTCAAAGTGGTATTTTCAGCCTGCTCTGATGTTTGCCAGGAGTCCCAGTTTGGCTTCAGAGCTCTCGTCTGTCTCTCCTCGGTTGAGCTAAGGGCCTCCTGTGAGGGAACAGCATGTGGAGAACAGTCCATGCCTGTCCCTGTGCCTGCTTCCATTTCCAGGCAGCACATCCACTGAGGCAGTTTTGTCCCTCAAGTATTTCACCTGTTTCACTTACTACATTTTATCCCCCAAGGAAGAAAAACAAACACGTGACACGCAAAAAGAAAGTGCAAGTAACAACCACCACCATATTAGTACCGTTCACCTACCCTTCCCTACAAAAGTCTTACAAAAATGAACAATCGTTTGCTGACTTCCTACTTCCACAGTAAAAGAAGCCACACAGAGCAATCCTTGTCAAGCGCTGAGGAAAAAAGCTTGGGAAAAAAAAACCAAAACTCAGAAGGAACTGAGGAGGACAAAGGGCAAAAAAAACCCCATAAAACTCCTTAAATCCTGAGAGAAAGGACAAGACATTTCAGATCAAAGAAGAAACAGAGCCTGGGGCCTCCTGACCACTTCTGAACAGCCACACAGGGCCAAGGAAGTTTCTTTCAAGGACCAAACTTCACTAAGGGAAAAGTAGCTGCATGTACAGAACAACAGGCCTAGGTAGGTCAGCAGCCAGCATCCATGCTCCAGGGTTTCTTGTAAAATATTCCATACTCAAAACTTCCTTCTGTTTTCAGACTGCACTGTGGTTTCCTTTGTAAACACCCATATCATCATACATAACAAAGTATGCTATTTTCAAGCAATAGAACAGTATGATTTCCATGGCAATAGCAAGGAACTTGGCAAGGCTGTTCGATAGACATGGTCTGGTGAGAAAGCTTTTGAGAAAAATAAGACATAATTGAATCTCTCACCACTAATACATTGCAAAATTCTCCGTATTACCTTTCCTCTTGACCTGAATGCTCAGGAACCTCTTATTTGTAGATCTGCCCCTACAGAACTTATTTACTGATGGGAACATGCCAAGGCTGCACTGGAGGTAACCACTGCACCAGTGCAAGTGAATGCCTGCCTCAAAGGATTTACAGTACTACTTCTGAGACAAAACATTTAGTATTCCAAATGGAGTCAAAGCTCCTTTGGGGATGCCACATAAATTTCTATGAGTTACTGCAATTTGCACTTGTGATTTTAACCTTACACTCCAAATCACCATGGTGCAAGCCAACTTCTACTCCCAATAAGTGATCTTCACACATCACTACTCATTCTATTACAGAATACCATGCCAGCTACTCATGGGAACTGAGATAAATCCAAGTCAGATGATTCACCCATGGCCACCCAGCAGATCAGTGACCAAGACATCAAAAGAAGCCCCAGGTTTCTAACTCTGCACACTCTACTCTCAGAAGCTCTGAACTTCTCAAGGGGAGAGGAGAACTTCACAGGCAAGATTTAAATCATTTGGAGACAACCTGCAAATAATCCATTCTTACACAAAAGTAATCCTTTCAGATATCTACTTTTATGAAGATAGAGACTTGTTATCCTCTTTTATTTTCTTTAAGCTTCCATGAAGACTTCAGTAGTCTCAGCCTTATGGGACCAAGGATTGGCTTGTGGCCATAGATTTCACACTTGGTTTCATGAGCAAATCTAAAAAGGCCTTGATTGCAAAGACCATTGTGAGCAGCTGAGCTGCAGACGGAATTCTGGGGAGGGCAAGAAAGGCAAGAATTTTAAAAACATAAAAATCTATCAAAGATTTAGAAACACTTAAGTGACCAGAAAAGCAACTTCCTGTATCACAGTTAATGTTTCAAATAATTTTTCAGCTGGAAAAGCACCCCTCTAGTGTTATTTGTGCCACTCAACTGATGGAAAATTGTAAAACACATGAAACCTGCAGAGGTCTTTTACAGGAAAGAAAAATAAGTTTCCATAAGTAGTGCTTGAGTGGGGCAGTTTTTTAGTATTTTATAAAAAATAAAGCCTGAAAGAAGGTAATGACATTAGCTACACATTAGTCTCCAAACATCAAAAAAACTCGCATGTAAGAGCAAGCATGAGCAGTAACTCAGCAGTTCCATTACAGAGGGGCTTATGCAATCAACTCAGGTTCTGGTGCCAAAGCCCCATGTCTCAGACCAACCAAACAACAGTTTAAATTCATCAAAAGCAGGCATTACATTAAATGGGATTTCAATTAGTGATGGACGAAAATCCAAGCCCTACAATCCTCTCAAAATGTAAACAAGCCTACAAACCCACGACTAGGCCTGTCTCATTTTGAGATCAGAACCAAGTACAACAAACAGCAAAACAATATCTTGCATTTTTCCCAGGTATGAACAAGTCCCAAGGCCAAAAATCTTTGCAGTTCTTGCAGGCACATCACAGAAAACAGGAGAGGAGGGAAGAAAAAGAACATAAGTTTATAAAATTAAATTAAAAAACACCAG
Organism: Oenanthe melanoleuca; assembly: GCF_029582105.1. Classification (NCBI taxonomy): domain Eukaryota; kingdom Metazoa; phylum Chordata; class Aves; order Passeriformes; family Muscicapidae; genus Oenanthe; species Oenanthe melanoleuca. The sequence continues at coordinate 2,387,759 of NC_079344.1, read as the reverse complement.
TAATTATAGTGTTGAGCAGTGACAATCTCTTGGTACAAATACAGCAGTCACTGATGGATATCAGTGTTCTATGACTTCAGAGCTCTGCTTGAATCAATAATGTGGACACACAACCATTTTGTTTGTACCTGGCTTTTATATTTGGCCACAAAAGGAGACATGCACATGTAAAATAAAAACCATAAGAGAACTTTTGGATAATGAATATTGTGGGCAGAGAAGTAACAGATGGTAGAACAAAATAATCTAATTTTAAAAAGACAAAACTTCCTTATGATAGGATAGAACTGCAGAGGTAGAAAAGAATTCAAAAGTGGAGATGTCAAACAAAGTAGGGACAAAGCAGTGGATGGTGCTGCCAGAAGGTGTGGCCCAACCCCTTCCAGAACCCTTTTGTATTACCATAAATATCACAATGTTCCACTGAGCCAGCAGTCTGAGCCATAGCTCTTCAAAAGTATTTGCATTCAGTAAGCAGTAAGGCAATGCACATTATCTGAGTCATGAAAACACCTTGTGAATTTTTAAGCATACACAGGCAAAGTAAGAAAGCCCTGGAAATTCATTTATTGCACTAGAGATAAAATTATTGACTTTTATGTCACATGCACGTTGTTTTTCTGACTGTGTGTCCAAAGCTCTTATGAAAAATACTTAACATTGTCTGATGGACACATACTCTCCACTGTGTAAATTATAATCCCATAGTACAGACACTGGCTATTAGGTGAAAATTATGGGATCAATGGTATTTCTGTGACATGGTAAGCTTTATTTTGTTTAATATAACAACAAACTCATTATATTAGCTGAATTCAGTAGGAAGAGCAGGGGGAATCCTGTTAATTTCATCTTGAACATCAGAGAGCTTCTGAGGGTGCTAAAATAATATACAGAGAAGGAAATAGAGGAATGGTTTCATAAAAAGGAAGGAAGCTTCCATTTCCTCTGAAAGCTGGTACTGAATTTAAAACTGACATGCCTGATTTGATATTAAGTGGCTTAGACATATGGTTGTTGTTTGAGACAGGATATTGGGCTTGATTTGACCTAGTATAGCTCTTGCTACGTTTTTTTTAGTATAGAGAAGTCCTATATAGTGGTTACCATTAAAAGACACTACTTCTACCTCTGGTGAGCACCTGGGGAATAACAGCAATGCCATTCTTCCTCCTCCTCTGAATGTGCAAAGCAACAACTGTCTCCAGCTCAGACAGGAGCTAATAAATCATCACTCAGGTTTTCTCCTCCATTACCAGTGACAAAGTCTTTGCCTTGAAACTCAAACCAAACATTCTCAAATTACTTCAACAAGGATTACAGGAATCTCCACTGGTTTCTCCACTGTATTAATCTGTGTCTTGACTTCTGTAATGGTGGAGCACCCTGGAGCATCTGACAAACCCTCCTCCACCTCTTTCTACTTCATTCACCAAGTCGAGAAACCTGCCACTCCCTGAAGGCAGCAGTAGCAGCAGCAAGGGAAACACCCACACCCTGAATTAGCAAAGCTCTCCATAAGCACATCCAAGAAGATCCAAGGGAAACAGAGTGTAAACACCCATAATTATTACTTACAAAGGTACTTCCTCTGCTTTACATAGGTGGTAACGCTGAGCTCTGAATACCTGTGGGGATCCTGAATACTTGCACTCCCCAAGCAGAAACAGAGAGTTGTGTTAAAAGGATGGTGTGTAAGGTGGAATGATGGTTTGTGATGAAAAGCACTCTTCAACAGCAGCAAAGGGAAGGGTTAGAAAAAGTTGCATTTCTTGCCCTAACACCGGAGCTCAAGTCAGTGCCACCAATGAAACTTGTGTCAGCCATGGCCACCTGCACAGTGTCCCCCTGCCAGGGGACAATCCACACCTCTGGAGCCTTTGGCTAGGCTGAAGGGTATAATGTAGATGTGTCATGTAGATGACCCAAAGACACATTTACAGACCAGTCAGGATCACAATTCTGGCAGATTTCTGACAACCAACAGATCCACCCCAAATTATACTCTCAAAATGGAAATTTAATGAACAAATATACTTAACTGCATAATAAATTGCAGTTACATTATCTGCAACAAACTAACAACAGTATAAGGGGTTCCATGTAAGTTGGTGATCTGATCAGTTGTCCTTTTGGAATGAAATTCAAGCTAACTTTGATAATGCATCATACCAGGTGGAAGAAAAACAACTACCTTTGCTAGATCCTGGATTAACCATTAATCTCCTGAGATATACAGACATGATAAGCATTTTGTTTAAATCTTCTGCAATATTCAACATAAGGAATTCAGCTGTGAGTTTTCATAAATTTGCAACCTGAAGAAAACACTTGGCAGCAGTCAGTACAGACAGTCCTCAGAAGGGTGAGCTTATGGGCTTCTGGCACATCACTGCAATTAACTCTGAAAACCAGCCATTTTTCTCATTAATTGTGGGCATCTACTAATTAAGCTGGTGAAAAAAGTATTATTTACACATTTGCTAGTAGCAAAAAGGGAGATAGAGACAGGTTATAAGCCTTTCACAAAGTCATGTAGCAATCTGGTCGCAGTGCTATTAACAGATGACTGGATTTCTGAGTCCTTTTATCCCCTGCTCTCTTGGCACAGAATACCATTCCTCTTAGCTTCTAATTTTGTGTGGAAGAAATTTTTGAAAAATTCCTGTTGAGAAAAAAAAAAAATACATTGTTTAGCAGGATTTTTCTCTGAATTAAAGAAAGGGCCTCACCTATGGTGGCCTGCAGGTACAGCCAAATTAGTTCTTCAAAGTCCAGATGCACAGAAAGCTTAAGAAAGGCTGACCAGAATGATGTGACCCTGGCACATTGTGTACAGAGGGGTTGAGGGAGGACAGGGAAAAAAGGTAGGAAGAGGAGAGCAGGGAGGAAGAACACTGACAGTAGGATAGAAATGAAAGCAGAGGAACACCCTTAGTCTCTAGTGGAACAAGCTTTGTACTGACTCTCTGCATTTTGGTTTTAACTCTAAACACCTCAAAGTAGCCTAATACCACTAACAAGGAACATATTCCCTCATTCTAAGGCTTTTCACACAGCAGAAACAGTTCACCAAGGGTTGTTTCTACCTGCAGCAGGAGCTGCAAAAATTCAGGACAGCCCAGAATTCATGGCAGTTGCAATATGAAATTTCATTGGCAGCACTCAGCCCCACAGGTCATCACAGAAAGAAGGAGAAACCCTGGGACACTGTTCAGACAGTTAATGCAGCTCCTGACAGTGGGGTGAGATGAACTGTTGTGCTGTGCAATGTCTTTATCTTTTTCTGCAGTGATGCTGTCCCACTCAAACACATGAACCAGAGAGCTGATCTGATGCATTTCCATCACACCCCACTGACCAAAAGCAGGGCACATTACATGATCAGGAAGGGAAGCAAGACAAATGTACTTTTCTCCTTTTGCCCAGAATCTCCCTGCACTGTTTCCCCTGTCTCATGACAGCTCCTTGCTGGTGCTGGATTATCCTGGGTGCCTTTGGGCACTCTCAGTGTCCCTCCTACACTGACAGGAATTCTGAGTGCTGCCTTCTCTCAATGCAGCTGATCACTGAGTGCATGGCCAGTCCCAAGGCCTGCACAACCCTGGACCTGCAGGATGTCACAGGACAAAACATGGTAATTTTTCAACACTTTCAAATATCTCACAGGCACTCGCCTTATAACAGAACAAAAACCATCTTTTTTTCTTCTCTATTTCCACTATTTTCTTCCATTATGTAAATGACCTGCTATATTCATACTTGTCTTGACAGTATTTCTTGACAGAGGAAAGATTAATTTACTGTTAAACACAGAAGATACAGCATCCATTAACAAATAAAATAAGGCAGAGAAGAATTCCTACTACTCTAACATGCAAAAATACATCTTTTTCTTCTTGTTTTGTAGAGTGAGCTTGTGACCTTTTCTCCTCCTCAAGGCTACTTATGCTTCTGAATAATCCTTCAACAAGCATCAACAAGCATCAAGTTGGGACATTTGCATGGAAAAGGCCCTAGGCCAATGCAAGGTGCAAGGATCAAGCAAAATTCTTTCAAGCCAGCTCCAGAGTGATCTTTATAGAACTGATCCACACAACAAAAATGTAAGTAAAAAGCACAAGTAAATAAAGTCTGGTGCAAAAAGCCTTGTGCTGTTGAATTCTGAACAACACTACATGCATTCCCTTCACCACAGTTTCTCCGTCTTTTTTTAGGTAATAGGATAAAATTTATGTCAAAATTAAAACAAGGCCTTTTTCAAAGCTCAAAGTCAGTAAAAGAACAATAAAACTATATGTAGAATACCAAGACATGGTAAACAGAAGCACATTTACAAATAATTTTTCAGGAACAATGTCTCATTTCCAATGCAAAAAATGCGCAGAAGCTTTACCTGAGTGACCAACAGATGGAATAAACTGACAGTGCTCTCATTTCCTGAGCACAACCTCTTAAGTAATTTCCTCTTCATGTTAAATATTCAAATTATTTGGTTTTGAACCTAAATCTATTACACATGGAACAATTTTGAGCACTAAACAGCTAATAGTAGAAAACAGCTATGCAAAACCTCCCTATTTCAACTGACTTCTAAAATATTTCTTGATTGGTAATGCATAGGCTGTCAAGTATTTTACAGATTCCTAGCTTAGCCTGTGCTATCATTTCAGAGCATAAATTTAAGCACAAATCACTGCAGAGGTTTCTTTTATTTTCCATTCCAGCTCTACTAGGTGCAGCCTTGCAGTCTCCCTCCTCAGATACATTTATCCACAGCTCCTGGAGATCTGCATGCTGCACAGACTGACTGAATACACTACAAACTTAATTTTCCCCCAGTATTAAGAACACATCAGACTGCATCAGAGGCAGTCTAAGGAATGTTGAACACCTCTTTAATGAGCCATACGTTAATTGCCCAAAGGTCAGAGTAACTATTTTGGAAAAATGTGGCTCCCTGTTTAAATGAGTAACAGCCAAGTGATGCAATTATGAAATAATGGCAGCATTCCCAAAGGATCTCTATACATTATATGAAATGAGTACAAAGGATTAATGATATCTTGTGCCTAATTTCTCATAATTTCAAAATATTGCCTTTTAAAAGTTAATAGCAATTCTTTAAACATGCACTAAAAGAACATATGCCACCATATTTCCAACATTTGGGAGTGCATGTGCTACTACAACAACATTCCTTTGCTAGTAAATGCCAAAGGCTGTTTAGTGATAAATTCAAATAAAACCCAGTAATTTGAAGGGGTTTTCATTCAGAAAGATCCATGTGACATTGAAAACCATTTATAAACACTGTAAGAAAACAATTTTATTTCATTATATGCCAGCAATGACACGGCTAAATTCAAAGCTAGCTCAGCTTGCTCAGGCCATAGTCAGTTGGATTTGAAAGTCTTTAGGGTTGGAGACAACACATTCCCCAGAAAACCCACTGAAGTCCCTGAGCACTCCCACCCCGAGCAGGGATCACCCTTGCTGCAGGTATGCAACTGCTGCCTCTTGTCCTCTGGCTGTGCATGTACCTGCAAAGGTCACCTCCTTCCTCTACAGCCCTGCACAAGGAAGTTGAAGAATGCACTGAGTCCCACCCTGGGCTAGAATATCCCTTTTCCTTGAGCATGCCCAACTCACTCTCCCCATGCACAAGTGCTGCAGCCCCTGACCACCTTAGTGGCCACAGAATCCCTTGGTAATTGAGGTTTGGAAGGCATCTCTCCTTCTCTCCCATATTTTCTTTCCTTAAAAACCTTTCAAACATCTTAATTTTGAGTATTATACAATGAAAAAAAATTTAGAAGTCTTGAGGCAACATCTGGGAATCACCTCTTCCTCTCTTGGGGGGAATTCACAATCGGTTCTTAAATCCTACCCTGAAGTCTGAATTTATACTTCCAGTCCTCCCAGGCACAAGGCAGCACTAAGAAATATGCAGGACAGAAAAATGTGCATGAAGTATCAACATCCATGGCACCTGCCTAAGTCTGTTGACAGTCTGAAACAGCATTTGCATACCATGAAGGGTCTGACTGATGTCAGGGGGTTGCTAAAATTGAACTGTAAGGATAGCACTTTAAATACCAGTGTACCTAATTATTTGTAGCTGGTATCAACAGTAAACTCATGTTAACTAATCCTCAAAAAAAACTCTCGAGGTGACAAAAACCACAAAGATTTGGTATTTATATGTACTGAAAAACAGAAACCTAAAAGCCACTCATTTCCTTCCTGACAAATTTTACAGTGCAGTTAAGCTTTAGTAATACAAAGTAAAAAGAGCAGCACAATCAAAATAAATTCTAATCATCAATTATACATAGAGCATTCTGCACTGGATTCAAACCTCTCACTTGTTTACTGTGGGAGTTTGTTTTCCTTTTCCCTTTCCTTTTTGTGCTTAATCTGGAAGATTTTCATTAGTAAAACATGAATTTTTTATACTCCATTTTCTGCATTCTTCTGTCATGTTTTAGTTTCTCATAATTTAAGACAAGAACAGTATCTACAATTACCCTCCAGCTTTTTCAGACCTTATAGAATAGGTTATTAGCAACACGTTCAAGATCACCATCCAGATAATTAGAATGTCTGTCTGTAAATATAGAAGCAGAAAAGTTACCTCAGAAGAGCACTCTCGAAGGAGGGGGAACTTCAGAGTTCATGGGATTTGAAACTAAGCTCATATTTTACTAAGCAGATAAGAAAATAATTTTCAGAACTTATTTTTACAGAATTCATATGGCGTAGAATGCACTTACAAAAAAGCTGCTCTGAAGGCCTTTTGGTCTGAAAAGGGCCCCTTCAGAAAAAGCTCTTTGATTCCTTTGGATGACGTGATGTTATTAAAAAAAAAAAAAAAAAAGATATTGGGAATTCAAGAAGCATAAAGTTATCACATAATTAAATTACTTAAACACAATGTAGGGGGTTTTGGGTAGTAGTAAACCAAGCTATTTTCAGGTAAGTTTTCCCATAGCCACAACATATTAGAGCCATTAGAGATCCAGGAGCTGAATCAAGACTCACAACTTGGTGCTGTCCTAAACTTGCAAAGGCAAAGCAGGTATCACACACCTTATGCAGGTGCTGGATTGTCTGCAGGGAAACTGAAGCCCAGCACAGAAAAGGGAGCAGGAAACCACTAAGGTCTGAAAAGGCCAAAATCCTTGACAACTTCAGTATTTCTGAAGTATTACCTTGCTGCAAATCTTCTCTCCCACATGCTTTTTACCATGTAAACGTTCACATCACTGACAATCCAAAGTATTAATTGTCAGTATAATGACTATTAACATGAAATGTTACTGGATTTTATAAAGACACTGCATAGACAGGATCACAGTTGATTACAGTGCACATGGCAGTTGTCATTCCCAGTTAGTTACACCAGTATCACAGTGGTTAACCCAGTGTTAATAGCCCAGCTTGACTGGAGCCAGAAGTAGCTCAGCCAATTTCACACTGCTACAGGAACAGTAGGCCAGCTCAGAGCTTCTCAGAGGAGTTCAATTGTGCACAATTTGCAGAGGAAACAGACTGGAGAAACTTGTGACACCAAGTTTTAGAGAGTGCATGATTTAAAAACCCATTCCATTTATCTGGGAATACTGAGTGAGGATTCATTCTGGTCCCCACCTAACAGAGGAACACAGGTTTCTACAGCACCTGACCAAGACAATTGATAAGGGCCAGTTAACTTCAATATTGCAAAATCAAATCCTTAATTCATCAGCTTGCCAACTTACCAAACCTCAGCGGCCTGTGATGTCTACACAGATGTACGCAGACAGATAAGTAAATGCAAAGAAGTGAAACTATTTGCCTGTAGATGAGAGAAGATTTTATTAATCCTTCTTGATTTTTCCTATTACTTAACCACCAAGACATAAATTAACATTTGACTCTGCTGCTTTGTGCAACTCATCCATAGCATGAAAGTCCAACTCCCAGTTTCCACCCCAGAGATCAGCTCTGAAGTCTGTCTGAAAAGAATATGCCTGTCTGATCTTTACTTGCCTAAGCACCAGCTGACTTCAAGCTCTTTTCATGCTTTTTTAAAAAAAGTCTGAAAAGGTTTTGACATCATCACAGTCGTGAAATGAGAAATGTTGATCCTCCCAAACAAAACAAAAAAAAAAAAAGCTGAGTTTTGCCAAGTAAAACAGAAACACTTCTGTTGGCATGTTTTTAAAATTGACTATTCAAGATGTAAATCTGCATCTCATGGACTAAATGTTTGGCCTAAGTGTCAACACACACAGATTCTTTGCCCTGCAAAGTAACTCACTTCATATTTTTTTGGCTGACTTCCTGCCACTGGTAGATTCCTTTCCTGATTTGAGATAAGGAAAAATTTAACAAACCAGTCTGCTTCCACCATAAAACACCAAAAAGCCCTCAGGATTTTCCACAACTGACCATTGGCAGTACTTCTGAAAATAAATTAGTAAACAAACTATCTTTTACATGCCAGAATTAAAATACAATAACCTCAAACTTTCCCAGGCATCTGATTTTTAGCTACCATTTAAATTCAGATTGGGCACAGCTGAAGTACCAGAAGCAAATGTCACATCTGGGCACCCTGATTGGTGATGGCACTCCTACTCCACTGGATGGGCTCAGACTTTGGGGTATGTTTTGGAGTACTAGAACAGTTTCACAGTCTTGGACATGTAGCATGTAGTTAAAGTAGAAGCTCTAATCTTGAAGCTTCTCTTGGTTTCTTGTGGAAAATACTCCAACAAAATTACAATATTAAGAACGAAACCTGATTTCTCCAAACTGCTTGACACTGACAGCAGTGTGCACCCATATGTTTTTGTATTCTTATTCCCATAACCCTCACATATTTTGCATGGATATGTATATTGACTGTCAATGGTACTTTGTTAAAATGATTATTGCACACAGCATGGCCAACTTTTAAATGTAAATTGTATGCAAATGTATGCAATGCCATCTTTAATGCAGATGTAGCAAAAAGTATTAAGATGTGTAGGGCCTAATTAGGTCCTACATCAAAAACTACATATAAAAACTTGACTCCAAACCCTCAGCAAAATAAATGTGAACTAGAAATCCCAGTGTACTCTCCTAGGGAAGCAAGGGGAGTAACTCTTTCACTGCAACTTCTAAAAGCTGAAGAAGGCGATGAACTCAGAGGAAAAATTTGTCTGCTTTTTCTTCAGACAAAGCATTGTCTTTTTAAGAAAGATGCAGATATAATGGCATGGCTTCTTCACTCTCTTCCATCTCCTAGTATTAAAAATGATTAAAGAAAGCCTTCATTTGTTATCTAGACTGTATATGAAAATTAGGAGTAGGGACACAAAAATTCCTGGGCAGAAATGTAAGTCAGCCTAAATAAAGGGACAAAAAAACCCCAGAAAACCACAGCTTATTTTTCCTTAAGTCAGGGGCTGCTCAGCACTGGCCCTGCCAATGGGACTTTGATTACTGAATTCACTGGAATAGAAAAGCATTTGCACACAGCAAACTCCAGAGACAATAATCAGCCTCAGGGACGTGCATTATTAATATGCTGAAATAAATGAGGCAGTTGACAGCCACTGATCAGGTGTATAGCACTGAGTGGGATTTCCCCCACACATGCACACTTCTTGGCTTTTCAACACTTTGGCTCCTAAAAAGGGAGGATACTTTTTGGGGTGTGACTGGTGGATTCCACAGAGGGCAAGGACTGCACAGAGCCTATGGATTTCCAACAGAAAGGAAACCCATCCTGCATCATATCAAAATGAAAGCTGGTAAAGACAGACATATTTCAAGAAAGGAACAGGTGAGTACTGTCTCAAATTGAAGACAAGTCGACCACCACAGACCAGAGAAAAATCTGACTGCAACCCCTTTCCTGAATGGAAGCCAGTTTCAGCTCCAGTTGCTCATGAGCAGCAATGGAAAAGTCATAAGACCCACTCCACCCTCCAGAAGTACTTGAAGAAAAGGACATATGACTCCAGTAAATCCCCTTTTAAGGAAGAAACTAATACCTTCTCTTTCTGCATCAGCATGTACAAACCTTGGCCAACTACAAGCCAGAAGTTCTCATCTGTTTTCTCCATCCTACTGTTTTCTCTTTTCTAACACACAGTTGGAATCCTCCTTTAGCTGAGCTGCTTGGAGGCATCTCTCAACCCCACCCCACAGCTGCCCACAACTGTGCCTTTTCCCAAGTCACAGAATGGGGCTGCCATAATTTGGATATTCAAGTGGATTATAAATCTGCAGAAAAGTCTATGCTGCTTGCTTCGTATCTCTAGTGGCAGTCCAATTTCTTTGAGGAAAGATGGTACAAATTATTCACTGTGAAATATAAAGCTTGCTTTTCATTTTAATTTTGTTCCATTTCTATCTCTGAATTTCCTTCATAGCTATGTTTCCAGCATTATAAGAAAAAAAATCCAATGTACCACGTCAGCCCAGTCCAAGCCAGACATAACATCCTGCGTATGTTGCCCAGGGTATTATAACAAATGCCTTTCATTTCTCTCTCCCAGCCATCGTTTCAAGGCCTGTTTCCCTCTGCTGCCCATGAGCCAGCAGCACTTTCCAGCAGGCTGCACACTGGAATTCCTGGGCTCTTACATTCCTACAGAACAAACACAGCTTACTGATCCCGGAGAAGGACGGACTCAGCAAGTGTATTCCTTCCATCTACCAAAAAAATACAGGGTGGAGGCCTGAACTGGCCACAGTTTCATTTCTTTCCAGCTTTAAAAGATACCAGCAATGCCTCTCCAAATCCTGTCTAGGCACTGCTTCAGCAGCAGAGGAGGCAGGCAGCTCCTGCTACACAGCATGCCACGGGATGAAAGCAGATCTGGGGAGGCTGTAATGATGAAATGCCAAGGAACGATGCTAAGGGCATACAGGAAAGCAAAGCTGGCTGAACCCTCATTTCCCAGCACTGACAGAGGAAAGAAGGAAGCAGAGCAGCTTCAGAGAGCAGATCTGAGGACAGTGGCAGCACAGCCACCTGGCTCTGTACTGCCTTCGTACAGATGATTTGCCATTGCTGCATTCTTGCCGGCGCTGCAGCACTGTTCTGAGCCTCCTATTTGAATTAACCAGGCCCAGAGGATAAAACTTTCAAATTAAACACATTCCTACAGGATTTCAGGCTCATTGTGTATGCACCAAGGAAACATAACATCCTAAAAATAATACATATACAGAAAGAAAGCACATTTTGTAGGCATATTAAAGTGGAATATGAATTATAAGCAAGCTCACGGGAGAAGACATCAGATTCTATGCAAAAAGGAGCTTTTGTAAGTAACATAGCATCATTCTTTGTAAGCTATCACAATTATCATCAGCCATTTAATTTAACTCACCACCTCTTCTCATTGCTGAAATTGTCCATTTTTCCCCCTCCTGAATTGTAAAGCTCCAGATTTTAGAGTTCAGGCTAACAGCTGTATAGATTACTAATCAAGAGCTAGAACTCAATTTATATTCTTTTCAGTAGATGCATGTCTAAACAGCAAACATGAAATAGCATCTCACCAAGCTGCCATCATTAGAGTACAATATTCAGAAAACACTAAAGCTTTTAAGAGTTAATTGGTGTCAATGCTCTAAGTTTCTGTGTACCAAATTGCACTGAAACCTTAACTTGTCACATAAAAATATTCAAATACTATGCTACTGCTCTGTAAAAATGTTGAAAATGTCACTATGGGCAACATCTGTTTAGTTTAGAATATTAAGGCAAAAACTTAAGCTTTATTTTTGTGGGGTTTAGCCTTTTAGACACAGATTCACAGGGTCCTGGTATTTCAGATTACTAAATATGACAGAATATTTAAGGGCTTTACACATTAAACCAAATGAAAACTTCAAAATCCCTCAGAGGAATTAGTAATTTAGCCCCAAGCTAATCAGAGATGTTATTCCAGAAGAACCAAAGTCTTCCAGTTGGCCCTCAGCTTAATTTCGCTGATTAAAAAATATTAATTCAAGTCAGTTTGTTTTGCTACAGTCTCCTTACAAGCCAGCTGAAGCTGGTACACAGAAAATACAACCTGAAAAAAAAACATCCCAACATTTTGAACATCTGAGAAGCCCTTATTCCTGTTATCTCATATTAACTTATGACTAGCTTTAAACTTGAGTTTGGAACTAATCAGAACAGTGAATGGGAAGCTCTTGGTGGTTGAAATGCTCATTGGAAGACTTAAGGCTTCTTCTCCAAGCTGTGGCAAGACAAACTCTCATTAGTCACCCCTTCAGCAAGAGTTAGTCAGGAGTTCAAGCTTAGGCACTTACACCAGTGGTCCAATTTTCAGAAGTATCAGTCAGCTCAGGCTGCACAACCAAATCCTCAGAAAACAGAAAATTCAGACCACTTTTGGTGCTTCTCCCTACACTCTAAATGTATGAAAATGCATCACTCTACATCCAAGAAACATTCTTATACTAAGACAAATGACAGTCATAAAGTAAAATAAATAAATGCAAAATTATAATAGATGAGGAATTATGTAATTCCATTTCCATCAAATGTGCCCAACCTTTTCCAAAGCTCATTGTTTCATCCAACATGTGTTTGAAGGGCTTCATGAGCAGTGTCCTGCTTGGGCCACAGCGCCTTCAACCGTGACAGTGTCACTCAGAGCTACCTGTGCCAGGGACTTCACGGGTGCAGCCTAAAATAAACCCAAGTTACGCAGTTGAGGCAGCAGAATGAGGAGACCCACATTAGAAGTACACTTGGGGGAGGAAAAAACCAACCCACAAGAGAGATCTGGGCCCAAGTTGGTTTCTGAATGGTACTTCCAGCCCCAGTTGGGTTAAGATTTTTCCTTTTGCTTCTCTCATGGAATTCTGTCCCATCTGTTGCTAAGAGACAATAACAACCAGTGCTTAAAAGAGACAGAAGAAATGGCCAAGGTGAGGGAAGGGTACACTGGCTACTCTCTTATCTGGGGGTTTTCTCCACAGATACCTCAACATTTCAGTGGAGGCAGGGGTGAGGGGCCAGGCTCAGCTCCTCTCCCACTCTTGTTCTTGACATTGGAGGGGACACAGGCTGTGGTTGCTGTAGGGAGAACTCACCATCACTGAGAAGTTCCATCTCCTGCTGCCTTCTCCTACTGCGAGTGAAGCTCTGCTTGTGGGAGCGGCCATTGCACTGGGACCTTACTAACACCCTACATCACCAGAGAAGGGCCCTCAACATCTACTTGGGTGCCTCAGGGGAAAACAGGGACCCTGAGCCCCTTCCCCCTCCAAGGGTGCCTCTCCTGGCTGCGTTTGTGGGCCCGGCTGCCGCTGCCCAGCCCCGCCATTTCCTGCCACTGCTCAGAGTTTTTCACTACACTTTAATCCAGCCCACCCGCTGGGACACGCCGCAACTGTGGAGTTTCTGGTACATTTAATTTACTACTCTGGGATCTGCTCGTTCCAGCTGTCACTTCCACCCATCCAAGGCTGCTGCTGCAGCCCTGCACCTCTCCCTGGCCTGTCCGCCATTGCTGCGTGAGGGAGAGGCCCGGCGCCACAGCGCCCCCTGCTGGAGCGGGGGAACCACCGCCCCGCCCGGCGCCACAGCGCCCCCTGCTGGAGCGGGGGAACCACCGCCCGGCGCCACAGCGCCCCCTGCTGGAGCGGGGGAACCACCGCCCCGCCCGGCGCCACAGCGCCCCCTGCTGGAGCGGGGGAACCACCGCCCCGCCCGGCGCCACAGCGCCCCCTGCTGGAGCGGGGGAACCACCGCCCCGCCCGGCGCCACAGCGCCCCCTGCTGGAGCGGGGGAACCACCGCCCCGCCCGGCGCCACAGCGCCCCCTGCTGGAGCGGGGGAACCACTGCCCCGCCCGGCGCCACAGCGCCCCCTGCTGGAGCGGGGGAACCACCGCCCCGCCCGGCGCCACAGCGCCCCCTGCTGGAGCGGGGGAACCACCGCCCCGCCCGGCGCCACAGCGCCCCCTGCTGGAGCGGGGGAACCACCGCCCTGCCCTGCCCGGCCGGGAGCCAGCAGCGCCCCCGCTGGCCAACAGCGGGACTGCATCAAGGGAAAGGGCCCGCTGCCGAGAAGGGTCACTGGGGTCCTGTTCTGTGTTTTGTTAGAAGGCTGGCACTGGGGTCCTGTCCTGTTTTTTGTTAGAAGGCTGGCACTGGGGTCCTATTCTGTTTTTTTGTTAGAAGACTGGCACTGGGGTCCTGTTCTGTGTTGCTGCCATTGTTGTTGTTTGTTTGCCTTGTTATACGTATACATACCAGTAAGGAACTGTTAAATCTTTTCCCATATCTCTGCCTGAAAGTCCTTTAATTTCAAAGTTATAATAACTCAGGGGAAAGGGGGATAGTATTTTTTCCATGCCAAGCGAGGTTACCACATTCTTTGGTGGACACCCAGCTAATCAGCAGGAACAGACCCAGAGTGAAAGATGCAAACCCTTTACAGAGATCCATAATTTACACTCAGCTGTATCCACTGAAGTATCATCTATGCACACTGGATCTGTACATATGTGAATAAAGGCTCTCTAACCACAGCTAATGATCAACATTTTTGTCTCTCTCTCAAGAATTATAGTATTTTTTCCAGATGTTTAAACCTGGGTATTGGGTTGATTTGACTGGTTTAAAGCCTTGGCCAGAAGAACCACTTCTGCACTGACACAGAACTACAGGAAGAGAATTATTATCTGATTAGCTGCTTGCAAAATTTTCTCTTAACCAGTACCTTTCTTTTTTTCCCCAGAAAGATGGATAGATTGTTTCAGGTATCTCACAGGTACTCAGATGCCAAATATTTAATACTCAAGACAAAAATATAAATTAAAGAAGTGATTAGGGAACTATATATACCTCTAATTTTAGAATCCACATTATGATATCTACAATGCTTCTTATCTCAAAAATCATGCATAACCCTTTATAAACTAGCAAAAATAAGAAACTAAGAAAAAGCTAAAGCGACACCCAAGAGTCAAATACAAAGCAGACACTTTTAGCTGTCCTTTATCTAGAGCATGGCAACACTGAATCTGTGAATAGGCATCAGAAGCATGTAAAACACTGCATCTCATAAACCTTGGACTGACGAGATCCCATTTCTACCAGAGCTCAATGCCCTTGATATCAAAGAAAAATCATTGCCTCCTATGGCACAATCTGCAAGGACAACCAGTCATGTAGTGCCTCACTCTGCCATCAGAGTCTGGGAAAACAAAATTCCAGCAGTGCCTGGCATTGCCTAACATGATAGCTTTTCTACCAGCAGCTGCAATTAGCTGAGGGACAAGACAGGGAGACAGTAGAATACACAAGACATATGGAAGGACATTTCCAAAGCCTTACAGGTGTGTTTTAGTGACCAGCCTTTGTGCAGAAATAAATCCAATCCATAGTCAATGTGACGTGAGTCTGCAAGCAAAGCCTTGATTTAGTTCTTTTAGATAAAAGCCCTGAGCACACTTTGCATGCACTGAAAAACATTAAAAAACCATGATGCTAAAGATGCTCAGTGTTTGCTGGCAGACTCTGTAGCCATCTGATCTGAGTTACTGCCCACTGATGGACTGGAGTAGAAAGGGACACAATTAATACAAGAGAAGTTCATGCAAACCAAGTCAATCTGAGCTGTTGTAAAGGCAGCACATCCCAGTCTTTCCTCTAGAAACCAGGAACCAGTGTAACACAACACACTGCACTACTCTGGGTCTGGCTTAGAGGCAGCCCACTGCACTGATCTCAGCAATACATTATTTAAACATTGATATCCCCATCCTTACTGTGCACCATCTGCACATTCTTTATGTTCTCACTGAAAGGGACTTGTCCATGCATACATGTACATGTGTATGCATGCTTGTGTTTATGCTCAATCCCAGAGGAAATGCAAGGATTTGGAGGGTGGGGCAGCAGGGAGAGTTTCAATTGCATAGTGTTACACAACCATATTGCCAACGTTTAGTTTTATTTTTAACTCAAGGATGAAGAGTTATCACATGCCAGTTAAAACCTGTAACTTATGGATAGCTGTAAGGACATATTAGAATACATGAACACTAAGAGCAACCATATAGATGAGCCTGACTATACACAGATCATGAAATGGAGATGCTAGATAATAATTCAATTCCCTTGAAGGCAAATCTTTAATTCTTGTGGTTTGAGTAAATTGCTGGAGCAATAGTAAAGCTGAAAAGCTTCAACTCTGTTTATAATTCAAGGCAGATTTTGGACCAATATCCTGAGTCTGTATCACAGCTCTGCAACCACAAAACAGACCTTAAAAGCTACCTGCTCAAGAAACATGCTCTACATCTTGATAGAGAATTTATAATTATTTTCTGTCTTCCTAACCATACAGGCAGTTTCTGTTTTCCCAATTGTACAAAATTGCAAGCAAAACTTAACCACTCTCTTCCTCGACAATATTCTTTAGTCCTAAAATAATAGCGCTGCAGTGAAAAGGAAAAAACAGAAAAGGGAAATAATGAAAACTACAAAAACCCCAACAACAACTACCAACCAACCAACAAAAATAAAAAACATACCCAAAAAACCCAACAAAGAAAGCTCAAAACAAACAAACAAAAATGCACAAAAACCCCCAAGCTAAAGCATTTCTTTGCCATTTTCGTTTCCTGGCAAGAAAGATATTCAAGTAAGCCAAAAGAAGCATCTGGATTTGAAGTCAATATTGCACCAGAACATATGAAATCACCAATGCAGAAAAGTACAATGCCTAGATTACTAGAGGAAAATGATTATTTATGGGGTACAATAGTAAGAGAAGTTTGTTTTTCTTTATTCTCCAGTGCTTAGTGAGTTCTGTTGGCAGCTTCTCCTCAGTCGTTCCCCATAAGCTTGCTTGCATACTTATTGCATCTGCTTCTCATTTAATGACCATTGTTTTGGTCTGTCAGAGCAACTATGACAAGTATCCAAATCTGCAAGATTAGGCAAATATTTTGACAATGCTGTGCGTCTCATTTTCTTGGAGAGAAAGAATAAAGAGGATTTTCACTTTTCACATAACTTCACTGGAGCTCTTAATCAAAATGCTACAGAGAATCAAACAGCAGATTGAACATACTTCTAGTGACAAAATAAAGCATGCCATTTTGTTTCCAAGAGCTTGCCAATTCGCTGCACATTGCTATCACAAGAACTCAAACACGAGACTTTAAAATATCATTCACATTACATGGCAGCTGTTTCTAAGCTGAGAAACCAACAGAGCCAGGGAGAAGCAAATGACAACTAAATGGTAATACAGGCTATCAGGAGGTTCTGGAGGGGAAGGGAAAAAAAAAAAAGGAAAAAAAGCTGGTACCAACCCTAGGCTTCTACCCTGGGAGTACTGGTCGCTCTCTCTGTTGAGGTTTTCATTTGACTCACTGCAATGGCAAATATTCATAAAATGTAAATTCACATCCAGATCCTAGACCTCAAGTCTGATGTCAGCGCTAATATTTCAAGTAGGACCTTGCATATATTCTAAATACAACCAGCCAACCAATACAGCCAACCCAACTCAAATCATTACAGACCATAAATCAGGCCTGGATCAAGCACAGCTACAATTCATATATATTACAAGAGGATCTGAACTCTAGGAAGCATATTGAGAAGTCAGCAGTAGCAGTGGCTTGGCAGTGAAGGAGAAGAGCTCACTTAACACACTCATTGAGAGGCAGGAAGGTGAGTGCTCTGCAGAGGGATGAAAACCAGGGCTACAAGTTTTATGAGGAATTCGTGTCTCACAAATCTTACATTTTGTTCAGCTTTTTGAGGGCTGTTTTACTCATGTGTCCCTGCAAGGCCTAGTTCTTCTGGAGCTCTGAGTTTAGGCCAGCTGCAAGGCAGTGGAGAAGTTAAACATCTGAAAAGGCAAATAAGGATACTCCTCCATGCTATTGCCACTTGCTTTGCTGTCAGGGAAAAGAAACCACTTGGGACAAGGTGACCTACTGGCTTCTGTAAGAAACATCCCAGTAAGGACCCAAACACTTGAGGAAATGTGTTAAACTATGAACTTGCTTTTACATGCAGTTCAAAGAGCTCAAAGGGAAGTCAAAAGCAGAGAGGCCTTCTTCTCATAGAATTTCAGAACCACCTCTGTAAATCCTTCTACTCTGCTTCTGGCAGGGAAAGAAATATTTACTGTAAGGAGATGGCTTCATTTGGTACTTCCCACATTTTCTGAATCAAACCTTCCTCTCTTATTCAATGATACTTTTGTCATGGTGACAGGTCAAGTGAATAGATGAAGTAGTGGAGCTCCCTTTCCTATTCTTCCTTAACTTTTACTGATATCACTGAGTCACTGCAATGCAAGACCAGAAAAGTCAGAGATGATTCAGTCACAGATCTGGCTCCTGCTCTCTTTCACATGGTGCCCTTCTGCTACCCTAACACAAACACAATGATTAAAAAAGAAAAAAAAAAAAAAAAAAAAAAAAGAGGCTGATGTCTTCCAGTATAAACAATCCTTCTGTTTGGCCACCTTCCCAGCAAAACAATTTTTTCTCTGATTTCGCTGGATTTTGCATCACCATCATGCCTGTCTTTTTACTGCATTTGTCTCTTATCTGTCCATCTCCATTGTTTTTCTGCACAGGATTTTAAAGATTTCTTCAAAGAACGCTGGTAAGCATAGCAATCTTCCCCTTCCTTTCAAATTGACACACGCCTAATATCACCCTCTTTTTCTGCCAAAGATAAAGGACACATTGAACTTTTTCTTCCTCCAATCATCTGTTTTCCCCATGGCAATACTTGATCACTTTATCTTTCTGGTGCCCACTATCTTTCCTTCCTGTCTACTCTATTTCTTTGTCTTCTCTTTTAACTCTGATCCAAGCCAAGCCTTAATCTTTTCTGTATTAGAAATACTGACTTAACTCACTATTATCACCTTAATGCTCACAGATTTTTACTGTCAAGAACTCTTGGCCTCGTGCACTATAGGAACTGCAAAATGAATTCTGTCACGTGGACCAAGCCTGGAATAGGTGCAGACTCTGATCCACAATTCAGAATCAATACTTTGCAGTTCCTCTCCTCAACCTGTCAGCCATCTTCAGTGTAGCCAACTGTGCTACTCATCTTTCAATAACATCCTTCCTTCAGCTCCCAGGTTTGGTTCTTACTCATGCATCTTATTTTTTTTGACACTCATTTGCATTCTCTTGGAAATCCCCTATCTTTCCATGGGCTTACACAGCACTGCTCATTTCATTCAAAATGTATATTTAGCCTCCAGATCTACCAATTTCTTAACACCATCTCCATCCATCCTACTTCCTCTGCTTATGGCTGCACTGCCACAAATTCATCTCTCACCATCTCCCATTCCAAGCTGTTCCATTGCCTCTTACACAGTTCACTACAGACAAACACCAGGCTCATATCTCCCACTGCCAATGGTAACACAGCATCTTATTTCACGTACTCTGGATTTAGAATAATAGTACAGCCCTGGGTCTAAATCCTGTATAGATTCATGGCTTCATCAAGAAAGCAGAGCTTGGCAGCTCAGCTGCCTGCAGAACATGCTCAGAATTAGTTACAGGAAGAGGAAAAAGCTACAAAATTCAAGACAAATAGGGCTAAAGAAATTCTTAAAAATACAATTAAGTCACTAGCATTGAGGAGACTCTAAAATCACAGTACCTTGTAAGAAAAACTGCAGCCACATCCAATCAACAGTAATTTTGTCAGTGGGCCACAAATTTCATTTTTTCTTCTACATCTTATCTAGCACTTTGACCTGTGTCGGACAGCCTGTCTCATCTAGGATAAACAATCTCACTTTCCTAGAAAGGAGCTGCTGATTTTTGCTTCCTCCATAATTGCTTTCATGATTGTGGTTACATACTCTTGCTGGTGGCTTTCAACCACAGAGGTCTTCCTCCCAGATTAAATACCAGTAACAACAGGGAGAAGGGGCAAAAAAGCAGAAGGATTGCCCAGTGGCTTTTCAACAAACTGACCAGCACTGGGGCATCTTACAAATAATTTCCACTTTTTCCTCAGGTAACTGTTACTTTATATTTTCCCTTACACTACCTTTAAAAAACACCTCCTTAAGCATTTGACATTCCCTTCTATAGGTTTCACCTCAAATTTCACCTTCATTTTTCTCATTTCACTCATGTCAGGATTTTTGTTTATTAGGTTGGTGGTTTTTAAAAAAATCATATAGTTATGACTCTTTTCAGAGATCATCTTCAAACACATTAGAGAGATAGGTGTTGTTATTTTCATGCTAAAAGCAATGAAACACTAACACATATTTAAAGCCATCACACAAGATGGAGCAAAACCAGTAGCTGACTAATGTAAATTGTCCCTGAATTCCCTGATTTCTAACTGACTTGTGTGCAGAAATCCCTACTGACTTCCCGTGCATATACAGGTAAATAAAAGTTTTTTTCAGCAAACAATTTGTAAAATCATGATGCAACTTTTACACTGTAATACTGTATCAAGAACACTCCTGGCATTTTGCATTAATTTTATAGTATTACACCAAACCACAGGATAACAAAAACTATGTTTCTGAGTGTTCCTTTATTTTCAGGCATCTGGGTAGAGCTGAATATTTTGAGATTGTTTCTAATAAAAATGTAACATGCTATGGACAACAGAATCTTCAAAGCTCTCATTTGTAAAATGGAGAAAAAAGGTGTTGGAAGTATTTTCAAAGCATCCATTTCCCTGTACTTGTTTTTGTGACAGGTGAGTGCACAGACTTGGTCAGTCACAGGAAATCATTTGTAAATCTCAGGGGCTGGGAAGGCATCAAGATAACTCTGTAAAAATGCTAGAAATACAGAACACAAATCTTGCTGCAGCTTTTCTTCCCATGCATGTTCTGAAGTACTTTATTATTCCATGGCCAACTTAGAAATTTTTTCCTGGAAAAGCTTCTCTTTTCCCTACATCTTGTTTCCTATTAAAGGAGATTTTGCTTGGGTGGTTTTAAAGAAACCCTACAAAATAGTTTCACTTTGGAAAGACCACATTGAAGCCCCTGGAAGCACCAGCATTAAGGAAGTCTGTCCTTATTTATGTTGACATTTCCATCAGTATTGATCAGCTTTGTTATCTACAAAACTAAATGTACCTGGGAAGAGAGGTAGAAAATTAGACATTCAAGGTACCTTCCTTAAGGAAGGCAATGTGTAGAGTGCTTACCTCACATGTGCTTTCACAGAGTTAGTTTAGAATAGTTTAGCTTCAGATTCTGTTTATCATATGCTATGATACTAACCTGTAGTATCCCCTGATCAAACTGTAACAGGTTCAAATTCTACTGGTTTTGCTCAGAATTTATTTTTATAGGGACTGCACTACACCATCAAGAGATTCTGGCAAACTAAGACATCCTAAGTGTGGCCACAGACAAGCAAACAAAAAAGTAAAGGTAAAATCTAAAACTTTCTTTACAGCTCTGAGCTATATGACTTAAGAAGTCCCTGGCCACTCAGCCACTGAAAACTTTTGTCAAAAGTAGAATCTGGAATGGTATGTGGACAGGTGATTGCTATGACAGTTAGTTGGTGTCCTTCCCATCTGAATCTCATTTAGCTGAACTTGAACCTCAGCAACAACAAAGCAAGTACAGCCAAATTCCACAGGTATCAACACTGAATTTATCAAGTTCCTTGTGTGAGCATCTCTGCATCCCAAGTGAGAACAATTCCTAACACCACCCATGCAAATGTTTCACTCTAAGAACTCCTCATAGATAATAATTTTTGCTATGGGCTACACAGAAATTTTTAATGCAAAAAGCAGGAGCAGATGGTGTACCTAAACATGACCTCTCTGCTGTAGGAAGGAAAAGAAGAAAGCTTGCCCTCAGTGTTGTTCTCACCTCCTCCATGCTGCTCCAGAGAAAGAGAGGATGTCTGGCTGGGCTTGGTGCTGCCTGTTGTCTTTACATCACATTCACTGCCAAGATTAAACCAGCATTTCTAAAGCAAACACTTCTCTTTCCAGCAGGATTAATGCTAAGAGGGTTTGACTTTAGGCTGTCTAGTAAGATCCAGAAAATATATTCTCCATTTTTAACTTTGCTGTTTCTAAGTCTGTTTCTTCTTATTTCAAGAACACTTTGAACAAGAGTCAGGGGGTGGAAGTCCTTCAATTTTTTAACAGGCATGGAAGAAAAAAAAATACCTGGAAATTTCATCTGTTTTCCCACTACCTGTGGCATTTTTTTGGTCATGTTGCTTCGTGTATCAAAGCAAAACAAGAAACAAAGCAAAGAAATATAAGGCACAAAGCAGTACAGATCACCACAGTTTGGGGTACATACTTGCCAGCACACACAGAAATACATATCTGGGAGTACCATCAGGCCATAAGTAATAAGGAAGAGGAAAATGGACAGATCAGACTTCCAAGACACATTAAAAAAAAAAGTCACCAGAACAACAACAAAACCACCATAAAAATAAAGCAAAGACCAGCCTGGACAAAGGACATGCACAGCAAGGTCTATGTTTTCTACTAGGAATGTTTTTACTTTCACACAATGAGAGAAGAGCTGCTTTACTTCCTCCAAAAATCTTCAGTGCATCAAATCAAGGAAGCCAAACCTGCTTGTGGCTGTTCTGCTCAAGAAGAAGGAACTGCTCATCTGCACAGCTTCAGAATTTCTCTAGTTCCAGGCTGTGGGCGAGTCTGACGTCAGTCCCAGTGTGAGCCATAAAAATCCCCTTCAACAACCAACACTCTCCTGTGTGGGAATTATTTTAAGCAAGGACCCAAGATTACCCTGGTGCTTTTTTGCAATATTTATCATAGAGCCAGGGATGGGACTGAACCCAGAGGACATGCATGTGTGTCCATCTCAAATATTTCCACGTGATCTCCACATGGAGAATGGCACATTCTAAAGGGATGTTTACATAAAGCTCCCCCAATCTACTCTAGGATACCCACTGTTGTCCACTGTCTCAGTATAAATGTTTCTGCTACAATAAAGAAATCTTATCTTCACAGTGAAACTAAGTGTGGCATTTGTGCAATACTCTGACAATGGGGGGCCCTTGGAAAAAAAATCTTCACTTCTTGTTATAGGCAAGTTATCTCCAGTCTTCCATACATTTAATGCACAGCCCTGGTGTCTATATTACCCAGTCTACTCTGATTTTCTAGACTTATTTTGATGTGAGATCCTGGAAGAGACTTTTTTGGTTTTGCTAGGTGCCCAGAATGGGTTTCAAGCTACATTAACAGCAGTAACAATAATACCACCACAATCTCTCACAGCATCCTCCCTTACAAACAAAGTCACACTTTGTTTTCAAACAGAAGACATTTTTAAAATAACTGTCACTGCACTTGAAAATACCTAATTGAAGCACTTAAGTATGAATACAACCCATACCTATTATTGAAAAGAAAACTATTGCCTGCTTAACTTCTAAATCATAATGCCTTCTTGTAAATTGAAACCCACATTCTATTCTTAGAAACATCCCTACCACTACACTTAAAATCAGTGCTGAGAAATCAGAGTGCCTGTAAACTCATGCTGGTTTAAAGAAGTGAATTGACACATCACAGTGCAATGAGTTTACTTCAAAAATAGACACTCATCATTTGCTGAGGATTTTCTGGGTCTTCCAGACTAAAGACATTCTAATTAAAAATAAAAACAACCACAAAAAAAAAAAAAAAAAAAAAAACAAAACAAAACAAAAACAAAAAACACCTCAGAGTAAACTTAACTGAGATCCATCTACCTGTCTCATACAGTCCAACCCACACTTCAATTTCTACTAAAGGAGAAACAAATACAAAATCTACCCTATATCTTTTAAAGGTTTCCCAACCAGTTTCATAAATAAAAACCAAGAGAAGCCCCAGCTCAGCAATATGCTTAACTGGTACTGAATTTTAAACACAAACTCATAGCACTATCCTTCATTTCTCTATTGAAAACACTTAAACTCTTGCTTAAAACATAAGCACCTACTATATATAAAGTGCTTCATTTAAACTTGGATTAGATACTGGCATAAATTCCAAAAGACTGAAACAAACTTACACAGAAGCCTCATTACTCAACGGGCAGATTAAGGTAAGTGCCTGGTAAAACAAGATTTCAAGAAACTTCGAAAAAAAATTCAATTTTTTTTTTCCTACCAGGTAAGCAAAATCTTCAGGTTTGTGCTGGCAGTGCCCTGGCAGGAGCAGCCCAGATTGGCCCTGTTGTAAATTACTCGCCACAATCAGGTGGGTTAATCAATAAGGCAATTTATTAGTTCATTGATAAGGAACAGGCAGAGCTGGCCCCTGGTCACTGCCCCTTTTCCAGGCACATTCTTGGTGCCTGGGACTTGCCCACTGTGCTGGGCACAAGTCCCAGCAAGCCCAAACACGGTGGCCAGAGCCCAGGCAGCAGTGGCTACAAGCCCCCACCCGGTCTGGACAAGGCTGGAACCTGTTCTCAGGTGACACTCCCAGCAAGCAGCTAACAGCAGGGACAAGCCTGCTCGTGTTCGAACAAACTCATAAATAAAAATAGATACAATTCATTATTACAGTGACAAAATAATAAAAACACATAAAAAACAAACAAACTCAACAATTTACAACGAAGTGATTTAAACAAATATAATGAAATTAGGTTTTCCTGTCTTATGTCTACGCTTTACTTTGGGTGCAGTGTCCTTGCTCCTACTGACGACACGAACCGCCGTGTAACACCGCACCGCGGGGATGCGGTGCCGGGATTTGCGGGGTCGCGGCTCGGAGCGCTGGCACCGGGCAGTGCACCAGGGCGGCTGTGCCACCTAGTGATGCTTGTCATGAACTGTCGCAGCCGAGCCGAGCGCTCTGTCCTCCACTCCGAGCCACGCAGGCAGCCCTCGGGCTGCCCAGGGCTTCCATCAACCGCACCAGCACCAGGGCAGCACCGTCAGCAGCTTCAGAACCTGCGGGTGTTATCCCAGCAACTACTGATGACTTTTGCACAACCTTGTTTCAATTTTAAAAATTACAAAGCCTCCAAGCTGCAGGATAGCACCCATCAAACCCAGCACTTTTGGTAAGAAAACCTCATGTTCAGGACAGCTTTTTGCCTAAATGAGCTTACAAGTAAATGTAGAGCAATAACCCTACCAGGAATGTACATGAAAAAACCTAACACACAAAATCTGACAAAAAACTCTAACTGCTCTTCTAAATTATGTCAGGAAAATGAATCCACAAACATCAGAGGTTTATGTCCAACAAGGAGACAGAAGAGTTCTTTTTGCTTTATTTGAATAAAGGGAGAGGCCATGGGGCATTCCCTTGGGATCTCTCAAATTTTTGGAGGATGTAGCCTCCTTTTTATCCTATTTTCCTGACCACATTTCCCTCTCTCTTTCCCCATTGCTGAGGTACTTGAGAGGCACAGACTTCCAGAACGCCTGATACCTGAGATTCCCCTCTTAATGTATAACCCTCCCCTTTAATTTTTAATTCTTACAGAATTCACAGTTTTTCCCCATTGCTTCTTTCATCTTCCAATATCCAATCTCATTTATCAGCAAACCTACAGTTTGTTTGTAAAGGCAAATATCTTTCTCAATTCTTTAATCAGTGGAATCCATCCCATTGTTTCTTTTAGCTTTCAGTGCTAGCCTTATCTACCAGCTTGTTTGTAAAGACAAATCTGACATTCCTCCCAATTATAAACCACTCTGTGGTAAGAACACAGTAGGTCTTTAACACATGACAAACCATGCCAATACCACAGAAACCCAAGTACTGCCCAAACCTTGCTGTTCCTTAGCTCAAGCAAGAGGTGAAAGCTTCTAGGAAAAGAGACTAAGTTCACAGAAATTAAAAGAAATTAAGCTAATGATCACTTAATATCAAATTAATCAAAAGGAAAATATTCCAGTGGTATCACACTTAGTAGCTGGGCCGTGCTCCACACAGGCTGCTTCCCAAATAACAACTTTAAATCACTAGTCCCAGTTTCTCCAGCAGCAGGGGAGCTCCCCTATGCAAACACTGACACCACCTTAACAAACATCTGGCAAAATGACAGATGTGATGAGCTTCGTCTGACACAAAGGCAACGGCAAAAAAAAAAAAAAAAAAGAAAACAACAACAACCCCCCCTCCCAAAAAAAACCAAACAAAAAAAACCAATAAAGCAAGAACAAAATCTCGTTCTACACATCAGGCACTTCTTGCTTTCTGGATGCTCTGCCTCCTCCTGTGCCTGCAGCAGATCCCTGCAGCTCAGTAAGGGCAGCACTGACCCAGGGCTCTGGCACACACCACCTTTCTGTTTGCACACTATAAGCTACGTTTATGTTGGTACAGTTAGTGTTAAGACACTGATAAGAATCAGCTATTACATGCTACAATAGAAGGGACACGTTGGACCATAACCTTTTAGCATTAGAACTTGTCAGGGTTTACAACCTGTCAGCCAAACAGTAAGATGGCAACGAGCTGCTGTAATACACATTTTAATACATTATTAGAAAACCTACATCCTGTTATTAGAAGTGACAAGAAGAGGATTTTTAAATGACCCCATTATCACATAGTGTACACAGAAATTTACAGTATGAGCAGTAAAGAGAAATCCTTTGTTGAATTACTTCAAAGACTAGGTGGATATATAACAGCACTCGAGTGCAGGACTATTACCTCTACCTCTTTATTTGCTGCTTAATGAAGACAAAACCAGGCAGCTGAATAGAGCAGTTAGCCCTTATTCCAGGGCTATCAATAGACTGCAATCGATGAAAAGAGGGGGGGAGAGAGACACCTTGCAATACACTAAATTTTGCCACAGTAACCCACACACATTTTTTTGAAATGCCAAGGGAAGCTAAGCTCCACATCAAGCATCCCCGAGGCACTTGGGGCTCTGAAGCCACTGCAGCAAGTGGAACTTTGGAGCCTAAGCTGCTCTGCTGTTTCCAGCTTTGTTCTTTTACATCCTTTCCACTTCAGCTCACCAGCAATCCAATTTTTAATTTCAGTTCTGCCTCAATTATGGCCCTTCTTGAAGTTGACCATGACTTCCTAATTGTTTTTTTCTACCCTCAGCTTTCACACACCAATTAGATATGAAATGCTCTCCAGCTGCACCTTCAGTTCACACACAATTAGGGGATGCACAGAAAAGCAGGGC
This sequence comes from Oenanthe melanoleuca, assembly GCF_029582105.1. Classification (NCBI taxonomy): domain Eukaryota; kingdom Metazoa; phylum Chordata; class Aves; order Passeriformes; family Muscicapidae; genus Oenanthe; species Oenanthe melanoleuca. The sequence goes on along the minus strand of NC_079344.1, from coordinate 2,360,591 downwards.
TGCCTGGTGACAGAGACATTTCCTGTGTTAAAGCCGTAGGAAATGTGACACATCCTTAAGAGCACAGCTTGACAAAGCACGTAATCCCAGCCTCTCCTACGCCACAAATGTGAGGACACTGGAGAGAGTTACCTGACTTCTCACTGCTCACTTGCAAGAATTATTTGTGGGGGGGGGAAGAGCTGGAGAGCCTTGAGCTCAGTAACCAATTAAATTACTCATCTGAGTTCTGCTAAAGAGGAGAGGTGGAGAAAGGTCACCTCCTTTTCTAAGCGCCCTCACTAAGTCTAAAGGCTCCACTGTAGTAAGAGAAAATAGAAAATAGAACTACTTGCTTGGAAATTGTTTTTTAAAAACCCCAAGCAATTTAAAGCATAATTTCTATCACGTATTCCTTCAGCATGTGTCCATTCAGAAGTCTTTCAAATTGCACTATTTGTCATATGATTGATAAGCATTTTCCTCCAAACTGAAGAACCTTTTAGAAAAACAGATTTCTCACCCAAAATAATGCTTGAAAACCACTACATTTAGCTTTTTCCAGTTACATTCACTACATCCACAAAGAAATTAAAGTCCCCATACAAAGGTACAGCCTTGCCTCAAGACACAGGTCTTGAAGGGAAGGAGAAGAACCAAGAGTAAAACTGTTTCAAAAAACAGGCATTTGTAATTATGCTACAGTTCATTCCAGAAATCAGAACAGATACTCAGGATTATTCAAGACCTCCAAAAGATTTGTATACCAGAGTTTCTCCCCCTTCACATTCTTCTCTCACAAGACTGAATACAGCTCAAATCAGGGTCTCATGCACAAGAAGGTAAAAGTATTGCTGGTAGATGTAGTGCTATTTAAAGTATCCATAGCAATCCTTGTTCTTTCTCCCCAGGGAGTGGAAGGCAAAGCCTTCCTGCAGGAGGGGTTATGCTCCCACAAGCACCCAAAGCACACAATTATCAAGTGCTTGTAGCTGCAGCAGGAACTCCAAACCAGCCCCTTCTCTCATCCTTCTGAAACCACTCTAGGTGCATCCTTGAAAAGGCACTGACTTTAATGGTATAAAATTCAACAAGACTTGAAATTAACCTTTTAGTGAATCTTTCACATTCAATGTGAAATAACAGAGCAAGTTGTGATGTGACATTTTTGTAGGTGAAAACATCAAAGGCAGCCCTGCCACAGACTGATCTACCTTTGAACACCCAAGGGTATCTGAGACTGCCAAGTCTCTGTAGACTAGACAGAGAGAAAGAAAAAAGGAAGAGAAAGAGATCTAAGATATTCCACTATTTAAGGTGAAGCCATTTTAACTAGGATTTAATTCAATCTTTTACACTTTGTTACTGCTGGTGGTTTTTTAATACACAGTCAAAAGAGAAGATCAGGATAAAAGGAAAAGAATATTATTTCTGACTGTCAGGCCATAATAAGGCATAAATACATGAAAATTTAACTGGCATCACTTATTCTTTCCTTCCTCTTTAGCATTCTTGCCTTAGGTATTTCTTTCTATTGGAGTTATGCAATAAACAAACCAAAAAAAAAAAATCCCAAAAAACAAAAAAAAAAGCAGAAAAAGAAAAGAGCAGTATCAGCCTTTCAAAGGGCTGCAGAAAAGGTAAGTACCTGTCTAATAACTCAAACAACTGAATTAATGGACAATGACTACTCTTGCCCTTTTTCCCAAGTACACATACAAAATGTTCTCCTGGTGTTGAGACTGGGGGTCTTGCTGGAGTCAGCACTCCTAGTAAGATCCCCTCCTGTGCTCTGGCATAGGAAGAAATGCTAACCAAATTTATGGCTTGCAGCTCCCCCTGTGCTAAGGGGGCACCTTTGGCACTAGGAGCCAAAAAGGAAGGCAAGGCAGAGAGGAAGGCAAAATCACAGCCAGAACAGACTGAAAAGAAGCTCAGAATATCCCCAGGAGACTGTACAGGCAAGTAGGAAAGAAGGAAATGTGAAACCCCACTTCTAAAGTTGAAATTTTTGTATCAAGTTTATTAAACCATACATTCTCTGAGAAGCAGCACACTCCCTAAAGAGCTCATGGCAGAGTAGTAAACAGCAAAACCAGGAGCAGCCCCAAATTTTACTTGGGTTTGAGTCACAGGCTCTGACTTTCTGAACAGTGAAGATCTGCAGAAGAAAACAAGAGTCCACATTTCTCCCACTTGACCCAGGACAGATTGCTTTACAGAGAGATCAAGATGAAGATGTAACACACAAATTACCTCCATGCCAATAACCAAACCCAACCTCCCAGACAGTGGAACTTGTGTCTGATGTATACTAATGACATTTTGATAGCTAAGGCTATTAGAGAACATGCCAGAAAGTAGAGAGAGAAGAGAGTAAAGAGGGAAACTTGCTACTGCCTCAAATTAATAACAACTTTTTCATAAAGAATAATCCCAGCTCAGCTGTGCCTGAACTTCTTTACAAACCAATGTCTTACAAAACCTGTGAGGACCCTCAGCCAGGAAGAAATCTCTCACACCTTCTTCCAGAGCAAGGTGAAATGAAGTGAAAAAGTCAAGAATTCTTAAATGGCCTCTTCTCTAACAGCTTGAATCTATTCGAACTTACCTTCAAAATGATCCTGAGATCTCATATAATGGGGAGAATTATATATATGATACAATTTCTCATGGCTCTTTCACAGTCACTAAGAGAGTGGAAGAAAGACAAGTTGGAAGCCAGCTGGGATACAAAGCCCTAGATGAAGTTGCTAATTCTCACCCAGCTTTATCCTACACATTGCAACATCTTGACCTTGATTTCATCTCTACCAATGATAACTTCAATGCAGCAAAGATCTTTCTGATGATCATTTTCTTTCTCCATGTCTGTGATGCCACAGTAGAGGTAGGATATGGTTTCATGCATGAAAAAGCTGAACAGTTAAGTTTAAGATCAAAATCCTCAGTTTTTATCCTACTTGAACACAGAATTGTGACATTTTGAAAAAAATGCTCATTGATGCACCAGCAAAGCTCTCAAAATCATCTTAATAGCACGAGCAAGGTGTTGCCTAAGTGGATTGAAGCAAAATCAGCAAACTCCCAGCAGTAGAGCACACACTCCTATTTTCATCAGACTGCCTGAATCACACACTGAATCACCAGCCAAGGTTCCTACCATCTGCATTAGTTCTTCTTTTTATTGCATAACAACTGGAATTGCAACTAACTCTTATCTGCTCCTCTAAACTGCCTTTTCAGCTTTTGTCTTTGGAGGAAGAGTTACTAAAAAAATAACAAAAAACAAAAACAAAAAAAAAACCACCCAAACAAACAAAAACAAACTCCAGAAAACTGGAGCTGAGGCTGGCCAGGGCCATCAGTGCAATCAGAGCCCTAACAGAGCCTAACAAGCATCATCTGGCATCAAATCCACGGAGGAGACAAACACCAGGGATCTGCTCTGGAGCAGTGCTTAAACACAAACTTCTCAACACAGCACAAGTTGCTACTGTACTTGTTCCAAAAAGCAGATAAAGAGACTGAAGTAAGGCTTGTGAAAGCATAAACCAGCTTCCTTGGTACACATAAGTCCCTTTCTTACTTAATTTGAAATAAAGAAAAAAATTAAGAAAAAAGAAAATAAAGATATGAAGGCTATATCAGCCCCTGTTTTGGGAGGAAAAAAACCAAAAAAAAGGCATTGTGGGTTGTGAGGGGGAAGACAGAAATGAAGATTCATTCAGAAATGAATGAATCTCTGATGCATCCTGGTATCAGGAATGTGAATGGGTGATTAAACAGGCTGTAGTGCCAAGCATCAGTCCTGCATGCCTAAAAGCCTGATGTCTGAAGATACACAAATGAGTGCACACTAGCAAAACATTGTACTGATGCCTTCTACCCCTCTACTTCAGTGACAGTCCCCAGGGTCTCTGCTCAGAGCCAGGCTGACACAACACCACAGAGGAAAACACAGACCCAGCAAAACATTTTAAGGCTCCAATCCCAGGAATACAAATCGTGGGCAGGCATTGATGGAGGGTGCTGCTGCTCTTCTCAGAGCCACACCTCTCCCAGCAGTTGAACAGAAGGCACAGCAGCCAGGGGAATGACTCTTCCTGCCTACACATTAAAATTCTGCCTCTGGTGTTGAGGGGAGGTTATGGCTCTGCCTAAGTTTCTGAATTATTACCAAATTACCAAAGGCTAACTTGCAAATGGACTGGTTAATAGAAACTTTTTCAGAAATCTTTCCCATCTTTCTATTGGAGGAGCTTCCCAAGGGCATGTGGGCTTCAGTGGTCAAATAATTTAGTGGGAAGAGAGGAACAAAGCAATAAAAAAATGGATAGCGCAGGGATATTGCACTGTAGAAAGAGAAGGAATTTTCACATGTTTATAGCAGGTACACTCAGAGCAGATTCTACTGATGAACCTGCTTCTTCTATTGCAGGCCAGAGATTGCAACACACAATACTGAAATGGTTCATTTAACTTCCTGGTTTTTACAGCCAGAGACATTAACCTGACAAAGCACAACAGTTCATGACATACTGTGGCTTAAGACACATTTATTTCTGGAGGTGTGCCTGAAGATACAATAAATTACTAATAACTAGTAGATTGTTTAGATTCTGATATGATAACAATAAACCATTGCAAAAAAAGGGAAATTACCAAATGTTCAGATTTCTGAGCAGGACACTGCTGAGCTCTGCTCTTTCCTGCTCATGCACTCTCCCACTACACCTATGGGTAAGGACTTGAGCAGAGGCAGCATCAGGCAGTGCTACTGCTCCAGCACATGCAGATCTGCAAATCCACAGCCCAATTCCCTCCTTTTCACTTGTGCAAAATTTCCACTGGGAGACAAGAGACACACTGAGAAAACCTGGGTTTTTCTGGCAGCTCTCAGTTTGTATGAATGCAGCCACACAACATCACAGACAGGCTTTCCACACCACACTGGTTGTGAGCATTCCCTCTGTCTTTCCACCAACCTGGGCTCTTTGGGGGTTCAACAGAACAAAAGAGAACCAGGGATACAAAGAAAGATTTGTCAAAGATTGTACAACACAAAACCTCTATGGGTTGTTTGAAGAATGATGAAAAGAACATTAGAGTGAATAGCATACATGTCCTCAATGCATTTAATGTCTGTTCAGTTTAAAGAAAAGGTGTCAATTTTGTTTCTGAATTGATATAAGCATTAGCCTTCACTTTTCTCTCCTCAATTCTGTGTAGACATTCCTTAACTAAGAACTAGCTGTGGGCTGGTACAGCAGAGAAAGACAAAATCCCAATTCACCTGAAATATCAATGCAAAAATCCAATTTACTACTGGGATATATCTCAGGTCACACACACACGTAGCAAGTGCATTTAAATGTTTGCTTTAAGTCCAACTGCTGTCTGCCTTTATCTTTGGAGAAAAATGGTCTTCAATAATAAAGCAGAAGAAAGAATGCTACAGTCCTTCAAGAGAGTCCAGGGTTTCTCAGAGATTCTAAAAATTATAAAATGAAAAATTATGACAGTTTTGAACTAGCTCTCAGTCAATAAGAGGATTTTAATGCTGGTTTGAACTGCTAGTCAGAATCCTAAATCTCTGGGACAAAGATGGGAAAAGCTAGAAAAATCTAAAGAGTTTATGCTGCTATATAAATGGGGTCTCTGAGGCTTGCTTAGATCTAGGTACTGAATTTATGCCTCCCAAGTCTCCTCCCCAGAAAAGAATGCTAAAAAAACTCCCAGTGTCCAGTGTCAGTATGAAGTCTGTACAATGGAATATTCTTATTGAATACTCCAGTAGTAAAAAATACAAAAAATTAATGACATCAGGACTTTCTCTGAAAACTGCACTGCTGAAATTTGGAATTTTCTCGGTGTAACAGAATTCCAAGAGAGATATTCATAGAGGTGCCATTTTCCTACCATGTTTTCAACACACATTTTCTGTTTTCTAAATAGGTCACCTGTAGTAAGCAAAGAGACCCCTCTGTAGGTAAATCATTAGCAATAGTACAGAATCAGCCATTCCATTACAAGAGAGATGATTTACAAGGCTCACACATGTGGGTGCCTTCTGCTGTTTCAAAAAGTTAGCAAAGCTGACTGTTGTCTGAAAACAGCAGATTTCTTACAGAATTTTTCACACATCAGTTTTAATTTAGAATAGTTTTCCATCAGAGGAGCCACACAGACAAGAGGGAGCATACATCCTTCAAAAGCCACCTATTGCTTAATGGGAAAATAATACTAAAAAGCAAATTACCCCCATTGGAGTTACTACTAAACCATCCACCAGCCTCTCTCCAGAGGGATAGTGGCCAAAGGCTTTCAGAACAAAGCCAGACCAGCCCACTAGTGGCTTGGTCCATCTTCCTGAAGTGTGTGGAGGTGTCCAAGCACACAGATTTCCAAGAAACAACTGCCTGGGCCATTCTGTAGTCCCTGCTGCAAAGTGTCCTGAAAGTCAGCACAAAAAATACCATGGAAAATAAATGTCTTGCATTGCATCTCTTTTCTTCTGTATTGCCACAAATCCAGAACAGGCACTGATACCATATTAAAAACTTGAGATGCAGGTGGCATGATAAATACAGGGTTACCTATACTTATCATACAATTGGGTGAAAAAAGTGGGGAAGAGGAAAATAATTCATTCTAGAAGTATAAATGGCATAGGCAATTTATGAGCCACTGCCCTCTGGGGAGCTATTCCTGCTGTCATTAAGGTCTGGATGCACAGCACAGAAGTGTCATCAGCCTGACCAAAGGCAGGCTGTCAGGTGGGGCAGAGCAGCAGTGGAGCAGGGTCTACAGCAATTCACCATGCAGAGTCCTCCCACTGTGTCCCTGCCTTTGCTTAGCTGCATTCTTTGCTACCTTTTTTAAAAGAGCAGGTGGGTTTGGCACAACAAGTGTAAACATTTTTTCAAACTCCTTAAATTATCTGTCAAAAGGGTCACTTCAAGCAACATCTAAATTTGCTTCTTAAGAGTTAATGTCTGCATTACAAATTAGGCTCGAAGTGATGAAAATGGACCTCAACAAACATATCTAAAGTAATGCATTTTGAAAGTATTCGAGGAAGAAACAAAACCAAAGCACAGACAAATGACAGAAATTGCAATCCCAAATTTGTTTTACAAAGTCACAATAAGAAAGGAAGACATGAGAGAGGGAAAAGGCTGGTGCATCCAGGGAGAGAAGAAGGGGTGAGTGGAAACAGCTGGAATTGTTCAGCTGTGTCAACATTGGGCTGTTTCGCAGATTGACTAGCAAAGTGTCATCTGAAACCAATTACATCCCAAAACCCCACGGACCCAGTTCATAACATTGATTAATCCACACTGCGAAAACATCCCCGAGCAAAACTAGAACAGCTGTCAGCCCTTGGAGCTCAGAAATAGCATTTGATTAAAAAAAAAAAAAAAACCCAAAACAAAACAAAAAAACCACAACAACAAAACAAAACAAAAAACTACCATGCACGCTCTTTAATACCATCTTTGTGGTCATGTACCTGCTTCTGCCACTTACCAGCAAAAACATCTCCTCCATCACTTTTCTGCACTACCATGGCTGGTGAGAGAGGCTTGGGCCACCACTCATCCCCACAGACAAGGCAACTGCCTTAAAGCTCACTCACTCCTGAAAATGCCTCTTTCTCTCCTTTGCAGAATCTAGGCAATCACAATTTACTTCCTGAAGGGTGGGAACTTTCTGTCCCCACTCCAAAAGCCCCAAAATTATCCTTTTCAGGCAGACTAGTTATGCAGAAAGCATCAACTGCACTTCCAAGGCTGCCAGCACGACCTGACTGTGGATGAGGATCAGCTGCTCCACTCAGTTTTTCAGATATTTATTTATTTATTTATTTATTTTATCAGCTATTCTAAAATAAAGTTTAGAGAAGCAGGAATGCTCCACCAGCTAGTATCAAAGATCAAGAAACCTTGCTTGCATTTGGACCTGCAATAATCTTCCTGCAATTCTACCAGCAAAAATTGCTGTCACTGTGGAACATCAAGAGAAATTCCATCCTGCACTTTTATTTTTATTTCCCAGCTTCAGAGCAAGAACTCATCAGACCAACGAGGTGCAAAGGTCCACAGAAACAAAAGCCCACAAAACATTGCTCTTGTATGATTTCAAGCCATTGATGAAGTGATGAATATTAGGTACATGCAACTCATTAATCATGCAGCTTTTGAAAGAGATCATGGATTCAAATGCAGATACACAAGAAGTCTTTTGCATTACTGCACAGCCTGTACCAGAATTTAAATTAATAAAGTCAACATCACTGGACTTAGCACACTCCTTATCCTGTACTATAGAGAAATACTTCCCAGCTTTAGAGAAGCTGTTTGAGAAGACAAGGTATAATTTTATCAGAATATCTTTTGGCTTATCCCTTCCTTCACTCAGTCTTCTTTTTTTTTTTTTTTTAATTTCTAAGGACTTGTCACAGATCAAAATATCCACATTGTTTAAACTCCAGTATTCCATTACAGTTTCACAATCAAACACAGAAGACAAACCCAATCAATTTTATCAATTCATTACTCAGAAAATAAGTTATGCTGGAATAGTTATTTGTGTGGAGACAATGATGTATTATTGAAAGAATGTATAATCAGAAAGGCAAATTCATTTCCAAATTCAAGAGAGCAAATTACCTTTTGACTCTTTACAAAAATACTTTACAAAATAGTATTAAGCATGCCAGTAATAAGCTCCATCAAACAAAAAACAACAAAAGAAAAATACTACTTCACACATTAGAAATTCTGTGAAGACACTCACAAGCTGACCTTGCTTCCCATAAATGTTGGCTATATTAAAAAAAAAAAATGGAACTAATATTTCATATTCTGCAACATTAATAGACAGTGGCATTAAATACAAACCAGAAAATCATGAGACCACAGCAACCCCAAATTCAGAGATAGCTCCTCTGCAGTAGCCAGGCTTTTTAGAGGGACCAATACCTGATCTTCAAAGAACAGCAAATTCAAGAGCTACCAGATACTGCACTCTGTGCTGCTGAACATGCAAGCATTGAGTTATATTTTCTGAACACTGAGACTTACTATAATTTTCTCATGAAAAAACCTGAATGTCTCAACATTATCTTCAAGAATGTAGTTAAAAGTCAAGATTACCTCCATCTTATCAAAAGCCAGCATGAGAAAGTTAATTTCCCAAGTAATTCTTACAGCACCAATGACTGGATTCACATGGGCTACTAATAGTAGCTAACTGACTGAGAGAATAATGCACAAGGTATTCTTAAGATTATAATGAGAAAAAGTTGTACGAAGACTTGTAGAATTAGGGCAAAGTACAAAGAGATTCAAGCTGTATCACTAGCAGGCATCTATCAATTCACAGAATCTAAAGTTTAAAAAAAGACAAGTGGGATGATCTATTCTTGCATATCCTAAGACGTGCACATCATAGGTCATTGCATTTCACATCATTAACCCCAGCACTGGGGCCCACAGCGTTTGATTAAAACTTTTCTTACAGAAAATCATCCAAGCTGAAGCTGCAGATGTCCGGAAATGGAGCAGCAGCTCTTCCTCCTAGTAATCCCTTCCCATATTTAACTAGATTTAGAATTGAATATTTTTACCTACTCTTGATTTGAATTCATCTATTTCAGCCACTGGTTCCTATTTCCTTCAGCACCCAGAATCTGCTTCCTCTGAAGACTCTTAAACACTGCTACCCTATAGACACCCAGTTTTCTCACTGACAAATGGAAGAGATGATGCTCCAAGTAATTGCAGACCAACCATTTGTTCCTACCCCAAGTATTCTGTGCTGACTTTCTGAACTCAACCCTCAACATCCCTCCTAAGACAAAGATATCAGAATGACAGCAACTATTTTAAAATTGTCTTGCCACACTACACAGACATATAAGCAGACAAAGCTTCTCTCCCAGCTCCCATTCCTATTTAAACAAACAAGTCTTGCATCACAATTCTCCACCAGCAGCCTGTGGCCAGCTGTTAGTTGAGAGGACCATCTCTGATTTGCTTGACAGTCTTCTCCCACTGGAATATTTCTTTTACTTAGGCAAGTTCATTTATCTATTTTAGGTCTTCTAGTTAAACAGACAAAACAATTCAGAGCCTTTTGTGATAAGTGTCTACTAATTTCTTCTCTCACATTCTGCCACTCTTTGTGCTACCTGGAAACGAAGCAGCAGTAATTAAGAAAGATTATTCCAAGTAACTGACAAAAATATTGAACAGTGTTGAAACTAGTTGTGATCCTTGTGAAATTCCTGTAGCACCTCACAGTGATTCTCCCTGAACATGTGTCTGGGATAAGGCAGTTTAGCCAGAGCTGCACTTAGTGCACAGACTGCTACAACTAAAAAAGAACTTGCAGGAAGAAGCAAGAGGGGCTTCAGATCAAACCCTGTGCACTGACCCTGTCACTGCAGGGACTTCTCTGTCAGAAACAAATGCTAGAAATGAGTTTACAGAAGCTCTTAAACTCAGGAATCACATCTGTCACAAAGGTGAAGATGCACTGATGTGAAGCAGTAATTAAAACAATCATGAATTTCTAGCACAGACACTAAAAGTCTCCTTGAGTCTCAGCTTTCTGAAGAAAACCTGGATTGTCACCAGATTGGTTATCTTAAAGGGTCAAGTGTTGAAGAGGAGGTATGAAATGGTGACTAAAATAAGCAAAGGAGAACAACAGAAGGAACGTCTTCCTAAAGAGAGGAATGACCATATATAGCATGGCTTTTTTTAGCTGTACTTCATGTGTTTGATGTCTGAGGACCTTTCATCAACTCTGTCATCAAGTGGTATTTCCCAAATGGAGGACTGGTGTTCTGCAAGTGCCAGCAGTTCTTTATTTGAGCTTTTGAAAGCATGACTGTTCCATTTCTCCTTGCAGGGGCCATCACACCAGAGGGCATTTTGCAGTATTTGCCTCCAATGCTGACATGACTGTGCTGTTCCCTCTCTGTAGATGCTCAGAACAAAGTGACCTTCCCCTGCAGATCACCTGTCCCCAGCTAGGGAACTGGTGACAACTCTCTGACCTCAGAGACCCCAGGAGGTTTCCCCAGGCACAGCAGTCACTGGGCTGACTTGTGTTTGCACATCTTTGTAAAAACAAATATGGATGAACACCTCTATGTCCACAATACATACCTTTAGAAATATGCCTGCAGGCTTGATCATTAATATCTTTCAGGATAGTGTCCAGAAATGCCTAAAACTATACTTATGTAACCAAAACCAGTGTAATATAGAGGTAACAATACTAAACACCAAAACAATTGGCTGACACATCGTTCTTCAGATGGCCTAATCCACCAGCAAGAAATACAGCAGGTTATAATAGTGAGATAAATCAAAAAGATACATAATTTTTGATGAAGTGAAAATACAAGATACAATGAAACAGTGAAACTGAATAAATACCTTTCCTTTCTTGTCCTAGAAAATCATCTTCTGCTTCCTTTTAACTTTCTTTACATATTGAGGAAAAAACACACAAAAACATACAGAGACATACTGGATAAGAAATAAAAGAGTACAGGTATCCCAAACTGACCTGATTTTATACCTCTTTATACCTCTTCAGCCTCTGCCCTGGGACACCATGGACTGGATCAGAGCAAGGGACACAGGACAATAAAGCTTCCCTCTCTTCAAGTTTCTGTTTGATCGCTGCTAAATTTGGTATTGAAATCACCAAAACCTAAAATGCTGTGCAAATAGCAAAATAATTTTTTTTAGTAATCTACAAAAGGGTCTAGAGACTAGAAATTTGCTGACAGAGAAAGGTGGCAAGAAAAAGTCATAAACACCTTCAGCTGCCCCTTTTTTTTCCCCCTTCTAAACCTTTAGGAAGTAAGTAGCAATTTAATGCAAAATTCAGACATATAAGCTATGTAGGATTTAATCAGTTTGGATTTAACACTACAAAAACTTTACTTTCTTTTCTCTGCACAAACCTATGACTGCCCTGCCTGCATCTTTTCCAGCTTCCAGATATGAAGATACAAACCTGGGTGCAGTAAGAGCAGAGAGCAAAACGTGCTCTCTGTTCCATGACCCAGCTTAAGGCTGAGCAGGCTAATGGAAAATAGAGACCAAAGCTCCCTCAGCCTCTACAGGACAAGGCAGAATGGCAGGAACAGGGGGGAAAGTTTAGGAAGAAGGACCTTCAGACCCCCAGTACCTCCCCACGTGCCACTTTCCAGCCCTGGCTCATTTTTAAGTGATCTTTTGCTATTTTCTCACAGTCATGCTCCAAGTGCCTTTGCTCCTATTTCTTTTTTATCTCTTCAAGTCACTAATTTTATGAACCAAGGCTGAAGTGCAAAATACCAAACCATCTTTTTAAGTGGAGATGGATCTGATTGTTTGCTGAGCTTTGCAACCAGGCCAACTTCCCCCTTTACATTCCAGTGTGAACTATGCCTTGCTACAGACACAGCTTTTCTAGTATACGTGCTAAGAAAAGACAAAAAACCCAGAATCCACTTGAGGACTTGCTCCACAGATGAAAATACAATAGATGAAAAAACACCTCTAAGATTTGAACTTACATTTTAACTGCACAAGAAAACCACCACACCACTGATTTATCTGCTTTTCCCAAGATACCATTTTACAAGTTGCTTTTATTCCATGACTTTTAGTTAACTTAAGTTAAAAATACATTTTAAGATTTACTTGCTAAAAAACCCAAATAAAACCAAGGTGAAGGAGTCTGTCTGCATTTTTTTATTACTGAAACACACCATCACTCACACCAAAGATTGTCCCACAACATATGACTCTGCAAGAGGAAAAACGTTTTCTGGAAATTGGGATTACTATCCTGAAGGTTTACAGAAGCTACAGAAAAGTTATAGAGACGAATACAATTGAGCTGTAGTGCTTAACCCCAGAAACGTTAAAAGAAAAAAATTATTTAAAAGGAAATGCTTTGGTGACAGCATGATCTGAAAGGTCAGCATGTAACTGAAGTTATATTCTGGACTTTTACAAAAAAATTATCCTGTGCTTTCCACAGAGCTCATAGATTTTATTTTAAATCCTTGAAGCCTGTTAAGTTCCTGAAGAAGACATGATTGTCTTGTTTTTGTCAACACACCCACCTACCCAATCAATCTTCAAAACATCAAAATTCACTTTACTCCCACTATCTCCTTGATGTAAATTATTCTCCTATTAATAATTCTCTTTTGTTATAATCAACCTTTCCTACCTAGCATGAATTGCTCTCATGCTAATATGACTGAGTTTGATCTAACTTCTTGAAAAAAGTCCTCATTGGAAAAAAAAAAAAATAGGTGCAAAATTCTTGTCCCCTTCCAAACACTGGAAAAATCTTGCTTTGGATATTGGAAATGACTGAAGACTTGCTTTGCTCCAGAACATGTCCCCCTCCAGATCCTGACAATTCCCAGCATCCCCAAGGGGACAATTCCTCATAATGGCCACATAAGCCACGTTCCAAACCAGTAAACATACACTGACTGCCTGAGTGGATAACAGCAGTGAAACAGTCCCCAGTATTGGTTCACTAATCCCACATTATGTCACCAATGCAAAGCAAAATCTGTTCCATCCCTGAATTTTTCTTTTCACCCTCACTTCAATGGGCAGCTTTATGCCATGAGGCTGCTGTGCCACTCATGGAACACAGAATGCCCTGCTGCAAACAGTGTGTTCCACTCGTGGAGAATTGGACATGTTTGCTGGAAAAATGAGGATGTTCCCAAAGCCAAATGCCTACAAGTTCTGCACTAGGATTCAGGCTTCCCAGTTTTGCAGTGAACTTCCTTTATTATACCCAATCCTTTCAGTGGTTTTCCAGTTTCCTGGAAATACTGCTAAAGCAACCCATCTTTCTCAGACTTTCACTATCTGTTCAGCACCTGCAGCACAGTGGCCAGAGGTGTAACTTACTGCAAGGTCAATGCCACCACATCACATGGAAGCCCCACAGATGGAGAGAAAAATCTATGGATCTACAGAACAAAAGTTTCTGGCTGCTGTTAAACCACTGTCAGAAAAGATAATTATAAAAGTCCCCTTCTGTTGGACTATTGGAGATGCAGGGTGTTAAATACAGCCTTTTGTGTTTGCAGGGGTTTTTTCTGCCACTAGTTTTAACAATCTTTTTATGAGACTGGTTTTTGTTTCAGTTTTTTCCTTTTTTCCCCCCCTCCTCCTTCCTGGCTACCTGAAGTCTCCCCAGGCACCTCTGAGTTTGCAGCAGCAATTCCCAGGAGACTGCTCTGACATGATAATAACATCCAGACTGCAGCTACCCTGCTGGGAAGTCCAGCCAGTGATTCTCTGGGGCTCCTGTGTGGTCAGGGGCATTTGGGTTTGTTTGGGTTTTCCTTAATATTTTCTTTTTATTATTAAAGATTTTTTTTTTAATAATTTCTCTTTGTTATTGTTAAAGATACCTTTTTTACCCAGGGAGTTCATTCAGGTTGTCAAGCAGAAAAGGATTATAAAATGCAAAGGCAGCCAATGAATAGTCCCTTTTCCTGTTTCTCCATCTTCCTAGATGCTTTTAGCACAGATTTTTTTTTTTTTTTTCATCAGGCATATATACTGATGTATAATAGGAGCCAGAATCAAATCTCTGATGTGCCCAATAGGCACTGAATTACAGAAAGTGCCCCAGAGCAGCTGGTGAGCTGGGCAGAGTGGGTTTTTGTATCATCACTGCAATATACTGTGCTGACTTTTCTAAAAACAGCAACAAGAGGAATTTTCAGCTTTGGTCTGTGATCAGATTTTAGCTCCTCTACTGCACCTCATTTCTATGGGTAACAGCAAGAGCTAACAAACACACTTTCTAACTTGTGTTTTATGTGAGAATTCAAAAGGCAGGCAAATTTATGAGCACTGCTGGGAGATATATGACTGTCTTTTGGCAATGAACACTGAGCAATGAATTATTTTAGCAGCACAGGTCAAACAATAGAACTGCAAGACAGCTGTAAGCACACACAATAGCAAGGAGCACAGTTTAGCTGAAACTGAAAAATGTTTCCTAAAAACTCTGTCCAGCATGACAGAATGATTTTGGGGGGGAGATGTGAGGGTGAAATTTATATGTTGTTTAGAAACCATTTTTTTATTATACAGTTAAAACTTTGAAAATATGGTATTTTCCTCCTCCACACCTAAGTCTTCAATTTAAAAAATACCAGTATGGAATCATACTTGTAGGATGCAAAGGGATGTTACCACAGCTGAAGTAGCATTGTACCTCAAACACTCCTTCACACCTAAAACCACTCATTGAGTTGTAATCATGTGTATAAACTTCAAGAAATCCCCTATATTTGGATATCCTTATGTTGCTAAACTAAGGAATATTAGCAAGGCTTTGATACACATGCCTAAAGCATGTTGATCATTAATGTTCTTATGATTTTGTTCTATTACTTTATAATATGCTTTAGAAAAATAACCCTACCTTAGAAGAGTGCAGTCTCCTTTTCTAGGAGAAAAGGACAAAACTAGGCAGAATGCCGCCCCAAAGAAGGGCTGTGGGCCCTGCTATCATAAAACAAGCTTAAATAACTTGAAAGCAGCCACAGAAAGAATACAACTTACATGCTACAGAGGTGTGTAGGTACGTATTTTCTTTCTGGTGGAGTTAACTCGGGTGTATTAATCAAAGAACAAAGCTATGCATTAGCTATTTATACACTTATGAAATACATGAACATATAATTACATAATTATCACATTAGGAAGTCCATAATGAATGATTTAATCAAGTTTAAAAGAATATCATAAATATGGTCAAATGATAATGGAATTGCACCACATGAATAAATCTGACTGGGAAAAAGCAAGTACCCAGCAGAAACTGGTAGGGGACAACCAGTTTACATATCAAGATGTATCACAACTATAATATTAAAGAATCCTGAGGACATTTCTGTACATCAAAGAATGAAAACAAATAAAAACCCAACCCAGACACACAAGGACTTGAAATAAGCAATGATTACATGTGGATTAATGTTAGAGTTCAGAGCCACAAAAATTATCTGCTTGTAAAGACAGATGCATGATAAGCCAACAGATTTTTTAGAGAGCTTTTCTGCTCCAAAGATTTATTTCATGATTCTATATTCAGAAATGGTTCCATCAGTTTTGTTTGCTTGGACCTGGACTATCATCCTCAAGATTTTCAAACTATGTCTAGGAGGCTCAAAAATGAATAATTTATCAAGTTCCCTGTATCTACATCTGGAGCCTTTACTCAGGGCTATATGGAGCTGGCATTCCAAATGCTGAACAAAGCCAGGTTTCCTGGCTGCTGAGCAGTCCCCAAACAGCTGCAACCTCCTGGGCAGGGCAGCCACAGAGCTGACACACCACAGGGCTGCCAATGCCACCAGGGGCACAAAGGCATTGAGCCCTCGCTCTACAAACACCTTACTGCCACAAAAATGCAGATTTAACCAGACTTGCTAAGTTCTGCTGAGCTGGAGCAGGGGAGCAGGACATGGACACCAAAGAGGCACTGCAATTCCAAGAGCTCTGGCACGCTTGTAGGGATTACAGCACGGAACAGGCAGCTGGGGGTGACTGTGGAAACAACCAGTGCAGGGTGAAGAGATGGTCACAGGGCACTGAGAGCAGCAGGGAGAGTGAAAGATCAATACACAGAGCCCAGCGAGGCCAAAAGCCCTCCCCTCTCTTTCTGCAGCACCTTGTGCTCTATTGCCACTTGAGGAGCTCTCTCCTTTGTGCTGCCTTTGCTCCCGGTTGCTGTGCTGGTCATTGGAATTGTGTGCCAGACCAAGATGGTAACCAACAGTTTTGTATTTATTAATAAAGCCATAAACTGCACCAAGCTTTCGCTGCCTGACAAAAAGGGTGCTGTTTCCATTATTCTTTAATTTCAGCAAGGAGAAACAAAGAATTGGATGGGAGAAAAGGACTCCTTTGCCTTGGGAGTGGCAAGGCACAGTCTCTGGAGAGCTCAAACCAACAAAAATGCATAGTCTCCACTGTGGAAAAAAATACAGCTTAATAAATCACCATCTGAAGTTGCCATGGTAATAGTAAATGTCTAGTTCCCTATACTATTTAACTCCATACATCCACTCCTGCAGGAGAGCAATAACACCCATTTCTCCTCCGTACCAAACACTGGAGATTCTTATTTAAAGATGAGGACAGAGCGTGCAGCTCAGCACAGGCAGGCTCACGACCTGCAGGGTACTTGAGGTGAAGGAACACTTTCTTTATGCAAGTCAGCTCCACACCACACACCCGCTGTACTTTTTGCAGAGCTCGCTTCCTGGTGCAGTTGCCTCCCAAGTGCAGCTTGCCAGATTACCAGCAAAGCAGCCCTTGCTTTCTAAAACTGGAAAACGCTCTGCGATTGACTGAGCAGTGCAGTCCCACATGGAATGCCGTGCAATAAATTATCATAGCTGTAGGTAAATATAGACACATAGACAGCATCCAAAAGAGCTTTCTGTGCACCAACGACTTCTTGGACGGAGGGGCTGAAGTAAAAAGAAAGAATCTGACAAGGAAAAGGATGGTGCGTGGGTCTCTCGCAGAATAAGGTCAGCTCCCACAGACTTCCTGAAGCAAGTTTCTTAATGTTCCTGCATCGCAGTTCCCCCATCTGTACAACAGTGTTAACATGTACTCTGCTTATCTAAGCTTATTAGCATGTAGAAAGTGATTTGTAATCTGAAAGTTCAGAGCCTATGAAAAAAGAAAAGTTTTATTTCAAAACTTCGCTGCCTCTAAGAGTCTGAAAAAAATAGCCTGGCTGGCAATCCCTGTGCCAAAAAGCACTGTCAGTGTTTGTAAAGCAGAGATGAGACATTTCCACATCTCATAAAGAAGCAAATTGACTAGTCATACTTAGAGCAGTATAATAAGATAAATGAGCAACAAGACAGTCAAGAAAAAACAAAGCAATAGTGGCACTAGGAACAATCATTGACTGGAGATGTGCAGGTCAAAGACAAGAGGAGAGAGAAAGTCAGGAACACACTAGTGCTGAAATCCAGCAGATTTCAGTGTCTCAAAATCAGCTGGGTTTTTCTAAATATTAATTTAAAATACTTGCTGTCCCCCCTCAGATCATGGTCACACCTATGGCATGTGACAGCAGTTTACATAAGGTCAGGTTAAATATCTTTCCTGGTTTCTCATAAGTGAGGTCCCTCAGATGACATAAAAACCACGAAATCTCACTGCCAAAACCCAAGCCACAGTTTGTGAAATATAATCTGTGAATAAAGAATACTTGTTTTCATTAGAACAGGTCCTAGAATGCAGTGCCAGCACAGTAACAGTAAGAGCAGGCAATTCAACTGCACTCTTCTTGTAAGCTCTTAAGCCTTTGCTACTGCAATTTCACATTAAATAAGATATGACATTAGCCTAGAACACAGCTCTTGTAAAACTGGGATTTTTCAAGGGGAATGACCAGATCTGTTCCTACTGACTGTTCTAGGACAGTGTCAACTACCAGTACTTTTCTCTCAGTCTTTACAGAGAGTTCTCTATCAGGCTACATATATGCAATATATATGAAAGCAGTTCCTAGCTTAGAGAAATTTATCACAGCTCCACATTTTCTTCTTTAAAGCAATATACTATCTAAAAAATGGGATAGGATTTTTAACCAAACTAAAACTTACTGTAAGTCTGAATCCTTTCTAAAACAAATTGTTTCTTAGCCTGTAAAAGATGAACTAAAGGTAAAACGTTCTCAAAACTGATACAACTTTGCATATTGTGATCAGACAAAATCATTGCTTGATTATTTCAATATCTCAAATAACTATTTCCTCCTCTTTCTGCATGTATTTTGTGTTTGTGAGACACAGAAGTAATACCAACCCATGAAAAAACCAGCAATGCACAGCTGTGAAAGGCTCCTCAGTATTAAGGTGCACCTCACATACCCCAAATTAAGATCTCACAGTTTCAGGGTGCCTCCATCCCTCCCTGACTGAACTGCTGCATCCAGCCTTCACTGTCTCCTAATGCAAACCCAAACTCCAGGTGGAAATATAAATTCATAATAGGTTCAGGGCAAATATCCAACATACCAAGGTTACATCACAGTAGATGCAATTTGCAACTTCAATGGAAAGACAGTGAAAGGAATCGAAGTGATCCTTTGAGGAAAGTGTGATTTACAAGCTAATGCAAGACCAGCATTTTGTGTCCTCTGTACAAAGACATCCATGGATTGACATTAAATATGTAAAAGATTTGAGCTTGGGCAATTTCCTTGGAATATACCAGTGCTATCTTTCTGCAAGCACTTCACTATCAAAGAGGCCAACACATCAAAATATCACCAAACCGTAGCATTTACAGGTCAAATGATAACTCACTGAAAAAAAATAAATATGAGGACACCACTCCTTCCCTGAGAAAACCTTATGCCAACAATGGACACAAAACACAGCCTCTTATTATGTAACAGAAGAGGTAAAAAGTAGTGAAAAACCATAATCAATGCCCAAGTTAAAATTTAAAAAAAATTAGTATTCTCTATATTCTTCCCTCTCAAGGGACACAGGTCTCATGAGGTCTGCTAGGCACTTTCTGCACAGCATCAAACAAAGCAGACAGTATCAGAACACTTGGATACTAAGCAGGCTTGGAGAAAAATATACTGAAAATTATTTTGTCTCTTCTAACAAGAATGCTGCCAGTGTCCTCAAACACAACCACAAGCTTATTTCTATGTAGTCATTTACCTCAAATTTAAGAAATTCCTAAAACATACAGTATTTTTAAGATGGTAAATGTTTCTCAACAATCTGGCTCTTCTACATGTATCTTAGTTTTTCTGGAATGAAGGTTAAAATAGACACCACAACACAAAGTGGTTACAGTTTGCTATTTCTCTCAGCCATTCTGTGGACAAAAGAAAAAAAGTGTGCAAACATTCTAGCTCCAGGCAGGCAATACTGAAGCACCAGTTATTCTTCATGCTCCATGCCAGGGAGAGGAGCTCCCCAGAAGGGCAGCAGGAGCATCTCTACCCCAGGCAGGTCCCCCCAGCCCTGACACTCCCCCATTTCCACTGCTGGCATCGTGTGTGTGACTTGATGGACATGTGGCACAGAACAGGACACAACAGCCAGGACATGCCAAGGCTGGCCAGAGATCAGGGCACAGCCTTGCAAAGGACGAGAAGTCGCAGAGGAACTCTGGACAGAAAGCACTGAAGAGGTTAACAGAAAAAAAACTGTATTAATAAAACATGAAGTTATTTAAAATAGTTCAAGTGTAGCAGAACTCACTTTCAGTTATGCCAGACTGGATGATGAAGTTTGTGTGATTAATTCCATTCTCTTCCTTTTTATCTCAGAAAACTGTCAGCTCTGTTGTAGCAACAACATACTGTTACAGTGGCATTGTGAACAGCTCTTGGATAGCAAACAAAAAATATTAAGTGAGCTTTGCCAATTACCTACCACAGGTTTTGCTTACTTAAGCTGCCTTATTCCCTTAAAACCCTATTGTTGTTATATTTAACCTTTTAAAAGTAATAGGTACCACTTAAAAGCAATTGCTATTTTAATTGTGAATTGGGGTCATAAATCCATTCTTTAAGAAGCATTTTTACAATCTGCTGAATTCTTTTGAATGTGCCTCCTTTAATTTCCTTGCAGGCAAGTTCTGCTATAATGAAATTTTTCATTTGCAAATTAGATTTGCTTGTAGCTAGAAACAAAAATGCATCATCAGAGAGCCACTAAAAGGAATGCATCCTTACCAGTTAGGTGCAGTGACTGCAGTTGTAAAAGCTGCCTCTTCTTTCTCCTCCAGCTCTATGATCTGAAGCAGGATTCAGACACATTGGCACAACAGGAAAATGTGTGTTTCTATACACAGCAAAATAAATGTGCCTCTTTACAGTGTCTTAAAGACTGGACTGTGGTAGGCAGGATCCATTTGCAAAATTTCTACATATGTGTACACATACTATGTATACATATTCATGTTACAGTAGAGAAAGGAAATTTAAATATTAATGCAGAACCACCATTCAGCAAGGGACTGAAGCAGAGGTTCACATAAGAAGCATTCTGCTTAAAGGCAACAGTAATCAGCCTGACAAATGTCACAAACTTCACAGTGTACTCAACTTGGTTTGATATGTCTTATTGACAACAGAGAACCCAAATAACACAGCAGCCAGCCCCACCCATAGCCCACCTTCTCAAGCAGAACCTCATGGCCACTTCCATTTGACTTCCAAAAACCTGGCACCACAAACAGGCACAAAAACATTAACCAATCAACCCAAAGCTACTCAAGAAGTTTGTTGGAGTGTTAAGTATTGAAAAAGGATCTTCCAAGTTCCAGCCTTGCACCTTGACACACATAAACCTGAGTTAACCCCAGAACACTGGGTATGGTTTAGACTTGAACCTATGTTTTCCCTGATATGCATTTTGTTTTAACTTGTAAGACTTAATACTTCCTTGAGACCAAAATAATCCCGAGACTGTACAATCCAGTTGTTATTTCAGTAACTAAACCCTGTGCAAGAGTTGGGTATTGTATTTTTAGGTTCCCTGCAAGAAGCATTGTTCATTTTTATCCTTTCAGTGGTTGATCTTTATCTCTGGCAGCCTTTGGGATCTTTTCTTCCTGTTCAAACACCAAGGACATTCTTATTATTCCTCACTCTAATGAATCCTGTAGCCTTCGGAGTAGGCCACAACTCATTTGGGGAAATTAGTGAAAGGGAACAGCTACCAGATGACAATGAGGAGACCTGAGAATGATCCCATTTTCAGGCATGAAAAGGAAGTAGCTGGAAACATACCTGCCATTAGGCACAGCAGGAGCTGGAAGCTTTGAAACCTAACATTGCATAAAGAGAAAGTTCTGCTTTTGGAAAAGTGGAAGATTTTATCTGGATACGTAAATCTGTCAATTGCCACATGTCTCACTTCTCTTTGCAGCAGAGAGGTTTGCAAGGGCTTTATTTTTTTTCTGTCAACCATTTCAAACACAAAATTCTGTTCTTTTTTCCAGTCAGCCCTGCACATCAAGCTCAGGAACACTTGCTGAAAAGCTCTTCCGGCCTTTTATCCTAAGCCCTGCAGAAACCGATTTGAGAGCCATAAACCAGGTTATGTGCAGAACGCTGATGAAACCATCACTTGCGGCTTTGCCTCGCAACGCTTTGAAAAACTGGAGATCTAGAACTCTCTAAGTCTCCTCCCTTTCCTGCAAGGAGTTTTGCCAGTGCTCACAGAGCAGGGGAACAGAGCAGCCAGCAGAAGGTAGAAGCAGAATTTGGCAGACTGTATCAAACCACTGTGCCACAAATCTGTAACCTGCCCAGAGCAGTGCCTAGAGTGGGGGAAACACACACAGTGCTCCTATGGCTCTGTGCCAGGCACACCAACTTTGTCCTGGAGCAGCAGGAAACGGGCTGGGAGTCTCTGAGCTTTGTCCCACCTCCACCACTTGGTGACCAGATTATCCATGAAGCCTGAATGAACTCATGCTCGCCCAGCTGCAGCAGGTTCCAGGATGACCTTGGGGTAAAAAGTACAGAAAACCTGCTCCCAAGAGAGTGAGGGAACTTCACACAAATTTACCCAAATTTTAAGCTCACCCTTTATGGACCTTTACAATTCTAGCCTCACCCCTAGCACTGAATAGTTTCCAGAACCTAAGACAGCCCCATTCTAAAGCTACAGAAAAATTGACACCTTCTCCTGTCTGCCCTTAAAAGTGCTGCAGTACACTGGCACAGCAGAAGTGAGAACAAAGAGGTGACACTTCTTGCCCTCTCACAGCATGTACCCTTGTACCCTGGAGGAGAAGGAAGTCCCACTGTTATCTGAGTGTAGGAGGCAAAGAAGAGAGGTCCAAGAAACAGGCCAAGGCTGGAGAGATGTCCTGGCTGCAGAAATGGTCCAAGGTGGCAGCACACAGACTAGAAAAGAATACTCCTCTTGCATCTGACAAGATAACAACTCCAATTTTCAGCAAACCTGGTAAAACAATGCCTCTAGTAGCAAAAGGTGACTCGCTGTGTCTCCTGCTGCCACAGAGGGGCCCAGGCAGCCAAGGCTGCTGCAGTTCCTCCATACCCCAGGCAGCAGCCAGCTCTAGCACAGACCTGACCCCTGCCAGGGCCCCAAGCCCAAGTCAGCACAAATCTACAAAAGCTATTCTGTCACGTGCTTCTACATGCTTGAAAACAGTCAAGTTCATGATTTTTCTGGATTTTAAAGGAACAGAATAAGATCAAACTATTTAAATATTTTGATCATGAAAATAAGAAATGATACCTTAAAAGGAAGGGAGAGGACAGAGGTGCATCTATTCTAGCATTTTAACTACAATGCACAGCATTCTGCAAATTTTAACTTCAACATCAGAATATATCTCAGAGACAACAGCTTCCATGGTGGTTGTACCTCAGCACAGTCTGACTTGTCTTTATATTCCAAGGGCCCCAACAACTGTGGTACCTGAAACAGTAAAGGCTAGCTGGGCTGCTCCAGCTGGACAGCAGAACAAAACAGAGCCAGCAAAATGGAATGCAGCCCTGGTATTGTTTACAGGTCAGACCAAAGCAACAAGCTACTCCTGCTATGTTACAGGGGGAAAATCCCCAAATCTCTGAAGCACTTAAGAGGAGGGCTGAGCAAAACCTTTCAAACTGGCTATCCACATTTCAGACACAACCACACCAAGCCCTCTCTATTCTTCCACTAATTCTTTAAATAGCATTCAAATCATCTTCTCATTTTCCATTCTTACTTCAAGCTGATGAGTTCCCTGTATTTTATTTTATTTTTTAAAAGCTTCTCCTAAGAAATCATTTTGCCTAACAATTTTTTATTGCTGGCACGAAACATCTTTAGATTTCCCCCTGGAGGGCCATCCCTCCTGCCTCTATAACCAATTTCTCAGAATCCAGGGGTTCCATAATTAATCTGAGAGATACTTTCTATAATGTATGACAGTTACAGTAACACTGCCTTTTGTTATGTTTTGGTTTTGTTTAAATTTTTACTGAACTTTACTTCAATCTACGAAGAACTATGTAAAGTGAGTGTTAAATGTCCTTTATTTTCCTCCACCTTGAACACATTTGTTGTTGCTGCTGTAAACAACTTACACACTTCCTGAAGACTCTTGCAAGTGATTCTGCACAAGCACAAACTAGCAGGTACTGGATATTAAGTAGGACATTCCAATTCCTATCACATTCATTGATTCTTGGCTCCAGCTGCACTGGAAACCTGTGTCCCAGAAAGCTGGCTCACAAAGAAAGCAGTCCATGAGCACTGCAACTTTGGGTCATTTGCATGCAGGAAGGGATGAAATCCCCTTCCCTTACACATGCTGAATTTGCCTTGCAACCACCCTGAAATGCCACTTTGCAAATGTGCTATGTTTCATTAATCTGAAAAAGATGCAACATCAATCTCTTTTACACCTTAAATTTGATAGAAATGGTTATTTTTTTCTGGTTTCTCCCCTCAATTAAGCAATATGCTGATCCTTTTCTTTTTATTAAAGTTAATTTCTTAGGAATAGTAAGGAATTGTGCTTATTAAATCACACCTTTGAATGAATGCATCTCAGGCTTTCTATCTGCCCTGCCTCTTATTTCAAAACCCACACTTGCTTCTCATGAAGCACAAAAAAGAAAAAAAAAAAAACCCTCTTGTTCCCCAGTCAGATTTAAGATTGTTATTTTGTACAGATTTCTTATTCAGGCAACTAGGAAAATTAGCAAAATCACACAGGTTTGACTTTTTGAGTGGGTTTGGGTGTTTACTAATCTCAAAGTCAGTAAGTTCTATCAGTTTCCTTCAAACATAAATTCTGACAACTGTTGAACTTCAGCTCTTACTTTAATGACTTTAATTTTCCTAAATACTCTATAATGAAGGTGTCCCCCTCCACTTCCAAAAGCTCTCCCTAAACAACAATGCTTAATTGCAGAGATGATAAACCTGATCCAAGGGGATACATAAAGATCGACAGTTCGTCTTTCTTTTCTTACTAATATTCTCAAAAAAAAAAAAAAAAAAAAAAAAAAAAAAAGTCCCAAAAAAACCCCTCACCATTTCTGTAACTTGAAAAGGTGGCAAGACTTAAGAATTAAGTCAGGAAATATATTTATCATATAATAATCAGCACATTCCTGCAGCCTGGGTGTATGGCAGAGTACAGCCTCGACTATTGCTGCACCCCAACATCCCAACATCAGCCACCAGCTCAAACACCAAGGTCACAAATCCCAGTGGCTTAGAGCTCTGACAGAGGCTCCTCTGCCTGCTCCCCATGAGGAAAAAGGCTTTATTCTGCTCCTGGGAACCAAAAGCCAATAAAAAACGGCATGGGTACTCCAAGTATAACAACAGTATGTCTTTCCACTGAATTAAATTGGATTTTGCCTCATTAATCAACCCAAAATGTTTTATCTAATGAAAACAAGGCCAGTGCTCACACTAATCACTGTATCCTTGTATTTTCTCTCTTCAGAGATCTTCACTTAAAAACTAAATACAGTGAAATAAACCCAAAAACTCAGTAAGCTTTAAAATTAAACCACAAACAGGTTCTGAATTATTTCTCTATGAAGAATTAGAAGCCATTGTAGGTAGTTCAGTTCAAGAAGAATGTATTTTTTTATGACACATACAGAGGTCCTGGCACTGCAAAGTGTGTGCTGAGCATTTTGCTCGATTCAGTAGGGCTGAGGGCCATGATATGCTGGGGATTTCACCTCTTCTGTTACCAAGGGAAGGCTGTATAAAGGATACAATTTCAACTCTGTGCCTTCAATATTTCACCATTATGAGAAAAAAAGCAAACCCAAACAAGAGTATGATTTTCAGTATACACACCTGCTGTAAAGCAGCAAAGAAATACATGGCCTGGAATTTACCCTCACTTGCCAAAGTAGAATAATGCCTTGTGATAAAATTATTAACAAAGGAAAACAGGCATTTCCACAATCCACTGGAGATATTATTTTGATTTTTTTATTATTATTCTTTCTCATATTCCCTCTCAAAATTTAAACTTGGGATGTTTGACAAAGTATATAAAGATTTTTCTTTTCCCCAGCTTATGATGTAATTTATGCAGGCTATCATAATGTGAATAATGAAATGATGCTTTGCATTCCTATGGGTTATGAAAGAAAGAGCATTGGCACTGTCCTGTCATTGCAAATGGTCCTGGATTTCTGATGTCTCACTTCAATTGATGTTAATGAGAAAAAGAATACTGAGACAAAATCTGCTGTTGGCACAGCATACAAGAAAAAAGCCTCACAGAATCCCAAAAGGGGGAGGGTGGAAGCAGGCAAATCTCTAACACATAAAGGAATAAGAGTTTCAAAAGATCTTTACAAGCTGTTAAGTAGCAGTTGGGAAGAGAAAAAAATAAATTAAATTACCTAAATGGCCACACAAAATTTGGGCAGAACCTAGACCTTAACTAATATTTCCTCCTTCCCACGATGAAGGGAATGCTGTATATGCCTGTGCTGTGGATTTCATGTGAAGACAATTAAATATAAAAAAAAAAAAAGTTTAAAAGAAGTGGTGTCACTCCATCTGAAATCATTAGAGAGATCTGACAGTTTCTTTGGGTAATAAAAGTTAAGATATTCATTTCAACAATTTTGGCTTAGACTACACTGAACTTTACTGACAGAAAATGGAAAACCTTCAGAGGCTCAGCCATCATGGCTAATAAGTACTGCAATGAATCAAACTGATTAACTGGATTCCCTATAGACTTTCAAAACATTTCTTTGTAATTCACAAGCAAATATACATATGTGCCATGAGCTTGTTAGATAGATGACAAATGAACAGAAAAAACCTCAGTGTACATACAGCTGAGTTTGAAATCCCTGAATTCAAAGTCTTGGGAACTCCTCTGGCACTGTTTCCTCCCTTGAACACTTTGGTGGGAAGGCTGAATTTCTAGATGAACACTGCTCATTTGCAAGTGGTTTCCCTCCATCCTGCTAGATGATTACACATAAGTAAACTCATTAAGGATCAAACCATTCCTTCCAAAATTACAGGGTATTTTTTTGGGGAAAGTCAGATGTTACAAGTTGGACTGAAAAACAGAGGTGAAGGAAGAATGATCAAGACTTCAAAAAAACCAAGCAGGAAAAATAAGAGGACTATGGGACCCCTCACTGTGTTTCTGTGAATCCACCAAGTCCTGATAACCTCTCAGCTTCTAGAGAAGAGCCCAGCATGGAGGAAAAATCCCAGTAAGGTACTCATTAAGACTTAAGGAAATCATTCTTTCTTTCTGAGATGTATTTCAATATCCACAGTGAAGCTCCCAGATATTTTCTAGAGCTGTCTGCATTAAATATAACTCAGAGGAATTCACATTCCTATGATGTACTGAGAAATAATGTGAAATACTGCATTGTTTTAAACATCCAGCTGTTATCTATTTCCTACTTGCAAGCTGAAGGACTCAGGGGAAACTGATTAGGGTTCTATTTTTAGTTAAAGATGCTTAAGTGATAAGCAAAGCAAGGTTCTAATATGCCTATTTTTTTGCTTACTAAAAATTATTTTATGTTTTATTGTTTCATCTTCAGAGAAACCATATACACATAAATACTTCAAGGTTGTAATCAGTACCTAATAAAAACATGCCACCTTTTGCAGCTTGAAAAAAGTATCTCAAGAAATAAAAACATGTGGCTTGCTTTGAGTCTATTGCACGTGAAAATGAGAAATCTCCCTCTCCCACACTGATTTCCTTCTGCCTCAGAAATGCCCTCTGAACACAGGCCCAAGCTTTACATCTTTCCATCAAAGTGCTGAAAACTGCCACATCCACAGTGTTGCACTCAAATTCCTTGGAGGAGCTATTAACCATCAGCAATCCAGCTCCACATCTTCCTTCAGTTCCTCCTCGTGACGAGGGCACTGATGTGGAAGGCGACTTCCTATGTTCTGGTCATGAAATATATAGGAGCCCAGGACCGTGTGTGCACATTTCTGGGATGTGGTCTTTTTCTAGGACTAACACTGCCCTTGAAACCATAGCAACTCATCACCCAGACTGATGTCAGAGTGTTTCAGCTTCAAAGACTAATGCATTCCTTGGGACACCACTAAAATGAAAAAGACAGTTTATTGTACCATTTGTTAAAGTACTCCTTGTAATGAAATATTGAGTAAGTATCACTTCTTAAAGGCTTTTTAATTCATTAAAACAAAAACCAACCCCCCCTAAAACCTTCATGGGAACATGTCAAACCAAGGGAAAATCCTGCATGAAAGTTCCTGCTGCAATTTTGAGGTTCATCTGTATGTATTAGGGTTTGGATGACACTGTATCAGTTAATCTCAGAAAGGCTCAATAAAGAAGCTTCTTTTAAGGCACCAAACTAAGTTGGCACCTGGGTAAGTTCCAGAAAGAGTGAGCCAAGGGGTTAGAACAAAGCACAGATTTTCCCTTCCCTCAGCCATCCCTGGCTGCCTCTCCCACTCAGCTGACAGGCAGTTTGCAAAGAAAGGAAACAAGAGCAGTGCATCACTTTGTTCCCAGGCTTCTGCTTACCTCAGAGATTCCAGATCACAGTAACTGTTGACTGAGCCTTCATTTTCCTAGAGAAATGCTTCATCTCATTGATGAGCCCATAAAGCCAGTCTCTAGCTGGTGCTAACTCCAAACAGAAACAGTTCCCATTCAAGCATCTGCTGCAGCTGGAGACTCTCCTTTCTCTGGGTTTCATATTTCTGGCAGTGCAGAGGTTGGACAATAATGCCAGTGCATCTCCACCTGCAGGACAATTAGGTGCTTCTTGTTTCAGTCACCTGGGAGAGGTGGGGTATTCACCCACAACTCTTCCTCTACATCCCTCAAACTGTGTGTCCTTCTGCTCCAAAATCTGTAAAAATAGTTCTTTTTTAACTCTTTGGTCAGGCACAAGTGCATACCCATCCCTCCATTTCCTCTGCTCTTGGATACTCCCTTACATACAACCAGCTGGGTCTTTTCTGAAGTCAGGGACAGCAACAGTGATGAATATCATTTGGTGAAAGAAATTACTGGAAGAAATAAAGCACTTGCATAATAGTCAATTAGAAGACAAGATGTTCTTAAACCAGTTAGCCAGCAGCTTGCAGCTGGAAAACTGGAACACAGCTTCATACAAAACACTGCTGCATTTTAATGAGAAGTGGAGAGATGGTGTTCTTGCCCACCTCCAAGGTGTGGGTACCATTGTCCTGTCCTCAGCAGCTTCATTCCACCTAGAGCTTGGCAGCACAGGAAGAGCCCCAAATCTGACAGAGCCCCAGTTTGGGTATCTCTGCCCAGAGCTGTCTCGAGGCAGGGAGCAGATGGCTGCAAGGACTGCAGCCACCACAGCCCCTTCCTGCTTGGATCTAAATGAACAGCCTGCAGTTCCAACAGCCCCTGGACAACCACAGATGATGACTTTTCTTACAGAGCCACCTCCCTGCTCCCCATCCAGGCTCCATTCAGTGTTTCCCTCTGGTACAAGGTGGTGCCTTTTCTCTCCTGTTTTGCAGTTCCCACCAGGTACTGGGAAGTGGAAGGTGGCTGGGAGGAACCTGCTGCCCTACAAGGTGGAGATACGGTTGTAGGACAGGACCAGGGAAGAAAGCATGCCAGAAAAGAGAGGAGATGAAAGAGTGATTGCCACCCACTTCAACACCCTCCTTAAACACTTTGTGTCCTCCAGGTTCCTCCCAGAACAACCCAACGCTCTGACATCTTCCCCTTTTATGTCACACATCTTACCTGCATCTTAAAATGGGATTTTGCCTGTGTGACTCAGAGCCTCAGGCTGTGCCTCTCTCAGATGAACTTCCTCACCTGAACACACACCTTCCATCTAGCAAAAATATTCCTCCCACTCGAGACTACAGAGCAAAGGTAGTGTGACGTGGCACCTGTTTGTCACCTCTCTTAGATCTGTTGTCTCTGATTGCAGTTTTAACTCTTCCTTTTTAAAACTCAGCAGAAAATATTTCAACATATTTAGCATTTCAGCTGATGAAAGGCCCTAGTTTTTATTTTTCCCCCTCATTAAAAACACCTTTGTCAAAATTAGTTAGAGCATGACCAGATCATCTCTGTGCCAAAGGTCAATTGTGGAAAAATCAGCTGTTCCTTCTCTTATGGCAGCTCCTCTGCTCTTGCACATACTCTGATGGAAATGATTCATTAATTTCTCCAGCATGTGGGAAAACCTCTTTCCTCTTCATTTTCCTAACGAAAGATTTTTCTTCTTAAAAAAGATATTCTTCCTACTCAAAACAAGATGGGATATAAAAGTACAGAATATGTCTTATTCCTGGTGGGTGTGAAACGCTGTCTTTTATAAGGACATGTATCATCACTCATATATGAAACAATTTTTCCCTCTTGAAAGTAGAGCAGTTTGCTCAATTTCCATTAATGATTCTCACCAATTTTTTAACCTCTTTTTACTTTCCTACCAGTATTTTGAGGCACACTGAGGGCTTCTTATATTTGGAGAACAGTTCTGTACTTCCTCAGTTCTATTTTATTTAGTAAGCCAGACAGCTGGAAACCTGGATAAAAGCTCAGCCCATTTATTTTTACTCTTAAGCATTTCAGAGAAAACCCCTCTCCCATTTGTAAATCAGAGGAAGACAGAGACTATAATTTCTCCTGTTTTCCTCCTGAACTCCCACTCCACAGAAGACTATATGCTCTTCCCTAATTTTAATTCTCAGGCAAATGTTTGAGGTATATGTGAACTTCAGTTTCAGCATGATAGAGAAAAAGGACACCTAAAACACTTCACCAGGAGAAACAACTTTGCTTAACAGAAAAATGTGACATTCTAAAACTGCCTGTATTTCAATGACAGCTATCAGACAAATTGCAGTGGTGTCTGGGGCTAAGTACTGATGTCTCTTTGGGCATTACAGTAAGGAACAACTGGAGGACAAAACTAAAAAAGAATACAACTAGTATGGATTATCAGCATCAAGTAGGGAGATATTATTTGGCAACAAAGAGAGTCCATTTCCTTAGAATATATCAATTGCAAATATCCAAGTGATAGTGCAGGTACATAATTTTTAATGCTTAAAATCACTGACAAAATTATTGAGGATTTTCAATTACCAAGAATAATCCAAAGCATCCTCTAAATATTTGTGTGACTGAGAAATCCCATGCCAGACTCCACTGGGCACTCCCACGGAGAGGAGTCTCAGCCCAGGTGAATTATGAACACTGGCTTCTCCCTACAGTCATCAGAGTCTGTTTTCCAACGGGGAATGGAAAGATTTTCATTTGCAAGCCCACAGCTTTCCAGAAGAGCTGGAAGCTGCCACATCCTGTGTGTCTACGTTGGTTAGAAAGATGCTCTGAGGACTTGAATGTGTTTGGGAGATAATTCCATTCACCCAAGATGCTGCAAAAGCACCTCGCCTAAAATTAGATCCTTTATGGAAGGGCTGATGAGTTGTTATTTCTCTGAAAGAATAACTGAAAATGCTGGAATTAACAGAATTGTCATATTTTAACAGGAACTAACTATTACAATAATTCAGTCTAACCTGCCAGAAATCTGCAGAATAACATACACTAGAACCTTTGTACATTAAAAAAGTTCTTTGCTCTTTTTAATCTAACCATTTTCTCTAATTTTTATATCTTATCATGTTTAGTACAGTGTGCCAGGGACCAACTCAAGACAATTATCACAACACAAATGAATATTAGAAGACAGACAAAGAACAGAGATCTAGATGCACAAGATAATTGGTGTTGCAGCATTTTAAAAGGTTTTGAGATTCACAGAATACCCTGTATTATGTTGCATAGAATTCAGCCAATGTGGAAAGGATAGAAATCCAAATTCTCTGCAGCAGAAGCCAGTCTTTAGCTGAGATGGAAAAAATACCACATACAGCCACATGACTCCCTAATTGGGTGTTGTAGGTTTTCTTACGCTTTCCTTCACAGCAGCCAACACAGGGCATTGTCAGATAAAAGAGACACTAAATAGAGCAGAGACCTGATTCAATTACATAATTTTCATCTGGATGGAGACAGTTTAAATTTGGGGGGTATCCACCTTTAATGCAGCAACTGTTTTAAACATATAAAACAAATCCAGTTCAAAGCAGTGCATATTACTGCCTGCATTTCATGCTGAAGCATCATAATGTCTTTCTACAGAGAAAAAGGAGGATTTTATGTTCCCATGTACCTTTAGTTCATCTTGTTCCCTTTTTCAAGCCCTTGTACTGCAGTAGGAGCACAGAATGATGAAGTCACACTGCTGACCTGCCCTTTAACAGGACCTTAACTTTTACACTCCTCTGCATTCAGCCGAGCTAGAGAGATGAACAGCTACTGTAATTTCTGTCATCTTTAACTCTAAAAGCCAGTTTATCTTGGTTCCACTTCATATTTTTCCTAAACTTTCCTTGTTCTCTATTCCCATCATTTATCTCCTCTCCATTTCTATTTTCACCCATCACTTTTCTCATACATTACCTGTACCTTTGCAAAGTCATCTCCTGCTCACACACTAACGAGCTACAGCCTCCTGGATGGAGTCAAGTGACCTGTTATTACTGGTATCTGAACAGGCCTTTTCCCAGCTTGTTTTTGTAAAAGGACAAATCTGAAAATCACTCTTCCTACACTGCTGTCCCTGTTCTGTGCCAGGTTAACCATGGCTGTTGCTAGGACAGGACAGCAGGAGCCATTCATCACAACAGTTGTTGACTGATTTGTTGGAGGTATGGTACTTGGGGAGGCTCCATTTGTACCTGTCCCTCAGTACTCAAACAGCTCTTCTGCTCACCACAACTCATTCTTCTGCCCTACATACGTGCAGGTGAGATTTAACTCCTGCTTAGTTGTTTCCATTTATTTCCTATATTCTTGGAAGAGTCATCACAGAATCACAAGGTTGGGAAAGACTTTAAGATCGAGTCCAACCTCAACTAAACCATGGCCCTGAGTGTCACAGCCAATCTTTTTTAAAACACATCCAGGGATGGTGACTGCACCACCTCCCCAGGCAGATGATTCCAGTACTTTATCACCCTTTCCATAAAAAACTTTTTCCTAATATCCAACCTAAATTTTCCTTGGCATCATGCAGCAAGGAGGAGTCATTTGTGTATGGCTCTGCTGTGCTGACACCCTTCACTTACAGAAGTGAGAAATCATATTGAGATAAAACACAAAAAACAATCCATTCAGGAAAAAAGAAAGGGAAGCTATTCTTTGAACAGCAATAAATTCTCTGAGCTAGTTTCACAGATTCTCCAGCCTCCAGTCTGTGTTCAGCAATGCCTGCAATACAGCTTTGTGCAGAAGGAGCCAGCTCTGAATCTTATGACCAGGCAGATTTAGTATCACTATTACTTGACAGTTTACTTTGGAAGATAAAAAAGAAGGATTAAGTCTTCACCACTCAAATTATCAATCAAATGAAACCAAGTGCACACACAGAAATGCTACAGGTTACAAGCATGGGATTGTCTGATGTGAAGATAAATGATATAAAGATACTCCACATTGTGCATTGCATTGGCCCATGGTAGTAGTCCACAATAACCAATAATGTTATCAGTTTTATTTTCAAGATTCAAAAAATATTAATGGGGAAAGGCTTGCAGCTGAGTTGGGATAAAAATACTTCAACTACTAAAAGAAAAAAAAGGTTTTTTGCATAATACACATGGAAACATGTCCACGCATAAACAACAACAAAAAAATACTGAATATATGGGTGAGAGGGTGTTTATAAAGATGAAGGAACTTGACTTCACAAGTACACAACTTGTGTGTTACATGAAGCATAAGCTCTCAAGAAAAGGTGGCTTCATATAGATTTTAAATCAACTTTCATAAGTGGATGGGTTTTTTTACGAATCACCAAGCTTTATAAAATAAAATGAAATTAATTAAAACTATAAGCATGAATAATAGGGCAATTCAAGCTATTAAAGCTACATGATTTTTCAGCTGGGCAGAAAATCAAAACATGCATTTGGCATTTTTCACAAGCCATCGAGGAAATAACATGGGTCTATTCTTTGTTTTGTCTCCTGTTCCTGGGCTATTTCTCTTAAAGCAAAGAGGTTTCTTCAGAAAAAATACAGTGAAATAAACATCTCTTTGGGGCAGAACTGAAGATAAAGTGGCAACTTGTAAGAAACAAAAACTAATTTGGTTCAGTTACAGTGACTGAAGTTTGTATTTCATGAAGGATCAAATGTGAAAACAGGAACAAGGAGGATCCCCACAGTACCCAAAAGCTACAGGGTAAAATAAAGCTTTTTTCAGCCTGGAATAGCTCCAGGAAGACTGAACTGCTCCTTTCTGGACTAAAAGAAAGATGGGGACAAATTTTTAGCAAGGCAATAGGATATGGGCTAACAGTTATAAACTAAAAGAAGGCAGATTTAGATGAGACATAAGAATTTTTTTTGCAATGAAGGTAACATGAAACATGAATGGATTGGCCAGAGAGGTGGTGGATGCCTCATCCCTGGAAACATTCAAGGCCAGGTTGGACAGGGCTCTGAGCAACATGACTGAGTTGGAGTTGCTGCTCTTCTAAGGGCATGTGTGGACTAGATGACCTTTAAATACCTCTTCCAACCCAAACTGGTCTTTATTATCCTTCCAACAGCTTCAGCTGAAATTACACCAGAAATGCAAAAAGTATTTTGCCTATTTATAAATCAGAACTAGAAACCAGGTAATTTCCACTTGGTTTTTTTGTGTTTGATTTTTCCAATGCAAATCAGTTCCATAAAAACAGTAGCAGGGTAAGATCCAATAGCTCAGTGCTCTCAGATTGTTAGAACAGAGTGAGGCAAAGGACTTCACAGGAGCCTGACTAATAGCCAGATGATTTCTACTGACAACGCTGACATAAAAGGAATAGTATCAAAAAGGAGAAAAAACATCATTCTTAAGGAGAAAGAGAACACAAACTGCTGCAGTGTCTGAGGAAGGGAAGCACAGAAAAGGATTCCACAGGCCCTTGAGCGTTTCCCCAGCCCTGCAGTTTCCTCACCCAGAGTGTTGGCACAGCAGCTCACACCACTGATTTGTCAGACCCTGCTTCCCAGCAGAGGGCAAAATGCTACTTCTGTATCTGCTGTTTAAGCTGCTTTAAGGGACACCAAAAAGAGGATGAAAAGCTGATGGTCCTGAAAGTAACAGCTCCCAAAGAGGAGAGGGCACTGGAACAGCGCCCAGCTGCCCTGGCTGGGCTGGGAGGGAGGAAGGAGGGAGAAGCCAAGGAGGAAAAAGGAGCTGGTTCTTGGAGAGGGAGCACTGCATCCGGCCCCCAGCCCGCCCTCCCTCACTTTGTGAAAATAAATACTTCATCCTTATGTTTCTCCATCACCACACAGTACCAACAGCTTCTCCTAAGTGCATATTCTGTTGTAAAATACTGATTTTACTTTGCAGGAAAAAAAAAATCTTTACAGCTCCTGAGAGTAAACAGCATCAGTAATTAAATTACATTGCAAAAAGGATATCTAACAGTAAAAGAAAGAAAAATGTTTGTATATAACAAACAACACATTCAGTATTAACAATTCTAAAACAGTTGAGCACATGGAATACACTGTAAATAATTTAGAAACCAGTGCCCTCATTAATGATTTGATACTGTCAGAATGTTGCTTATTCAATTCCCTCCCCCCTCCTCTATTTTTCACTCTCCAAAATGGTTTTATATTTATACAAGGCAAAATACATATTTTGTACTTGCCTGAAGGGCTTAAGTACTGCTGTGAAAATAGCCCTTGCAATCCCTGGATTTGCTAATTTCAGGACAACAGGATCCATTTACAGCACCTTATCATGAATGCAATCCACTAGACAACATGAACAGAGATTGCTATATCCAATTAGAGAGTATCAAAGATAATAGAGTTAGATTTGCAGAAAATTTTCAAAGATGTCATATCTTTGAACAAAACTTATTAGGGCTCCATTAGGCGTTTGAACAGTTTTAATGAAGTTGAAACTCAGCTAAGTACGGAGTTATTTTACTTCATTATTAACTTTGAAGAATTTTATTTTTGAAGCTCTAACATCATGTAATTAAAAGGAATCCTTAACACATTGCAGTAATTCAGTATTCAGTAATTTATGTTGCAAGATCTACTTTCAGAAATGGTCTTGATATATATAGCCAAATGCTGTTAACCAATGGGTGCACTTCCATTTATTGCTACTGGCTTCTTTAATATTTTACATCTCTTGGAGAAAGCATATTCTCAGCTTCCCATTCAGCACTACAGCAATACATTTGAAAAATGCCCTTCTTTTGGCAGCCAGAGCTTTTGCCTGCAGTGTTTGCTGCATGTTAACATTTACCTACAGCAGTGCAATGCAACGCAAATGCCAAGGTGCAGCCCCAGCCCAAGGCATTAAAGATGAAGTGTTGGCAATTATTGAGACTTACAACCATTTGCAGCTACATTTTAACATCATCTCAGTCCCCACTCTCACTCACTTAATCTGGCTCTCTCTGACCTGACTCAAAATGGACACCACTAAAGCCAACATTTACTGCTACTTTAACTGGAAGATTCTTTTTTTCCATGTCTTTCAGACAGCAAATGAATCTATTAATGCCACTGCTGTTTTACCAACACTCTCCAAGAACAAGACTAAAAACAATCACACCAAAATAATGGATTTTAAATACAGAACACAACAAATAGCTTGGCCAAATTTCATAAACCTTATTTAAAAATCACACTGAAAGGATTTAGTAGCTCAGGACTCAAACCAGCTCTTATCAGTGGATGCTGTCAGCACACAACCTTTCATCATAGCACAAAAGACTTAATGCTACAAAGTATATGGTCTTTAAAAACAGAGTATCTTGCATGCCACTTCTAAGACAACCCTCATATTGGTTTTCTCCAGCTTCAGTACTACAAATTATAGTAAAAAGAAGAATGAATAGATGTAATAATAGAAAAAATAAGCACTATGTAAGTAATTACCTACAAGCAAGAAAATAAGAATTCTCATCCTTACCACTACAAACTATTTGCAATGTATGTTTTTGAAGGTTTAATAGGCACTATAAACATTACTCTCATGATTTATATATTTTAGAGCAAAACTTTGACATTTCAATTGACAAGGATATATTGTACCCAAATAAAGATACAGCAGAAGAAAACAGAGAATCAAATCTGCTAAGAGAGAGCAAGAATTTCTTTTCAGCTGTCCCAGTACATGTACAGACACACACCAACCAGCCAGGAACTGCAGCCTGAAACAGTTCTTGATAAAAATGACTGTCTACTATTTTTGGAATGGAAATGATGCATAAAACCACTGCCATCAACTGAAGAGTTAATTTTGAAAAACATCTGTATTTTATTTTGCTTTGCAAAAAGCCTCTTTTCAGTAACATTCCTTGGCTTTAATCCATATTCAAGAGTCAGCCAACTCTAATATCACAGTAGTAGCTAAATGAAAGACAAGTGGAACCCCATCCTTTGTGACTCTGGAGTATCTCTGTGCCTTTTCTTTCCCAAAGGGAAGCAATGAACAAAGGAAATCTTCGTGTCAGGCCTGGGGTAGTTTTGTGGTGGCCTCCATGCTGGGAGCTGAGGGGCACAATCCATCCCAGACCTCCCCTAACCCTGACCTGGAGCTTTTGGGGGGCCCAGTCTACTCAGAGAACACTGGAAGCGGTCCTGCATCCCTGTTCCTTGCCAGCAGGACACCTACAGGGGCCTGACTGAAGGGAAAGCAGCACAGTTCTGTCTCCTCTGGCAGGTCCCTGATAGAACAGGAGATAAAGCAGGAGAAAAGGCTACTGCAAAGAAACAAATCATAACTAAGGAGGAACAAAAACATTTCAGAGATGTTTGTTATTTCCTTCTTCCCTCTATCTTTTCTCATACACACATTCCTGCCCCTACATTTCCTATTATTATTATTATTATTATTATTATTATTATTATCATTATTATTATTATTATCATTATTATCATTATTATTATTGATTTCAGCTCTCCTGACCTGTTGGGAGATATTTTGGGTAAAATGAGACAAGTCTACAGAAAATGCAAGCTTCTGATGTAGACAAGAAATCTTCTTTTTTCCCCCAGAATATTTGGCTTGACACTTCAAAGGCTTCTTTCTCACATTCACAGTGATTCTTCTATAAATATATCCATCTATATGCACATAGCAACTGCAACAAATCCACGGTCACACAGGACTTCACTGTCATTACATGCACACCAAACTGCAGCCCTGCAGACCTCACAGGAAACCATGGGGAACAACCTGCAGACCTTCTGCAAGCACCCCACTTTGTGCTAACAGGCTGGAGAAAAATATTAGATGCAGCCTTCCCAGATGCTGCTCCACATTCCAATTCTCATGGGACAATGAGGGCAGAGCTACTCCTTTCACTACAGAACGAGGGTCTTGCTTTACACCACACCTTACACAGGCACAAGGTGTGAAGACACTCATCTTTTTTGTCTGCTCAATCAGGATTTAAATAGGGGACTAGTGGAGACAGTTTGCAGCATGTAACAGTGTGACTCTTTTTTTGGATGGGGAAATGTTCTGCAAAAAGCAAAGACACATTTGTCTGTTTGCCTCTCCAACCCCAATAGCTGTGTGGATCTCATTCTTGCAGGGATTATACTCTACTGGTGTCTGGTATCAGCCCACACCCAAATCATACTATTAAGTCTTCCAAAATGAATAATAGATGAAAGGAGGTGCTGCTGAAAACAGTGACAAGCAACTTATCAAGAAAAGCTGTTTTTCCACAGTAAGAAACCTCCTGCTCAAAAACACTAAGCCATACCTATCATCATACAGAGTATATTCTATTTACAGTACACCTATCTGGTTTTAATCACATCAGAGGAGTGTAAATTCTAGGAGTGAATCCTTTTATCTTTCAAGCCAAGAGATTTATCAAAAGTTAGAAACACAGTATCAAAATATTTTCATCCCATTTTGAGCTTCATCACAAAGGTGTATTTATAGCATCAACGAAGGCGTGTTGTGCAGACTTTCTGAACCAACTTTTACAGACATGCCATATCTATGCATATTATTGTCTGAAGTACATCCTTCATCATTTGAAAAAGCCCCATGAGCTCCATTCTTACAGAGACACCACTCTGGAATTTAGCTCTTATTCTAGGTTTTGTAAAACAAGTTATTTGTAAAAGGATGGGACAGTTCACTAAATGCAGTGGCATGTATTGTCGTTTTTCTTTTTAGTACAGCTCAATGAGCTTTTAAGCTACTGGAAATAACAAAAAAGGGTGTAGTGCACTCTTCACTTAAAAACCTCAGTGCAACAGCTACCTGCACCTTCCAGATACATGGAATACTGTTTATATTTGAATATATTCAAAAGGCCATATTTCATACATCAATATATTATATGTTTTCTTATTAATACATGCTTTATCAATTCTACATCTAACAGCTCCTTGCCCATGTTATCAGAACCCCTTGAGCACATCACAAACTCCAATGCTCCTTCTCATATTACTGTAGAGTTCTCTGCCTGCTTCACAGAGAACAGAAAAAATCCCACAGATTACACCAATGTCTCTGCCTTCCCAAATTCTCTGGGAAAGCAGAAAGATGGACTTGGATCCCTCACCTTGCAACACTGACTTTATTCCTATTCTCTGCCCAGGTATGGGAATCTGTTGCCAAGTGAGCCACTGCAAGGTAAAGTTCTTTAACAGTGCAGGCTAAAGACTCACAAGTCCCTGAAGGTGCCAAAGTGTGGATGCTGCAAAGTTCAGAAAGGATCATCACAATAATATTTTACAGCCTGCTTTTTAATCTAAACATGAATAAAATTCCAAATCCAAGCTATCACAGCATTCATTCCCCTATGGCAACTTCTCAAGAGGAAGAAGCAGACACTGCAAGTGAGTCAGAGACAATGGCACAGAACAAACTCCTCCATTCCTGCTCACTTGAGACATTTTTTCAAGGTCTACAAGGTTTACTATTTCTTCCCTGAGGCAATTACTGGGATTGCATTTTTCCAATCCCCCTTCAGCTCACCCAGCCACATCTGTCACCTCTCCTGGCATCTCTCAGCTCCTTGGTGATACCTGCTAGTCCTTCCATCTTCATCTTTCAGCTCAACCAATCATATCTGTTATGATTGATCTAATTTTGACAATTAATATACATGATACACTTAATGTCCTGTTATTTTAGCACTAAGAATTCCTGAGAAGGCACTATCTTTAAATAAGACTTTCACAATTGAGAATTTCATCAGAAACTAAATGAATCCTACTTTCAGGTACAGTAATATAATTTACTGTCTCCAGCTGAATTGTCATGTCTCCAGTGATACCCACTCCAGAATGTCTTCCAATGGCAGCAAACAGGCAGCCCTGACATGTGGGACTGCACAGATGAACTGAACTGAACAGAGAGCTGCCTATAGCTCACCTGGTTGGAATACAGGAAAGCAGTGTGCATTCTTTATATCCAGCTCTGTAGCATAGTTCCTGATTTTATGGTAAGTTAGCTCCTATATCACCTGGTACAATGACTGTCACTGTAGTGCATGGTCTGTCCAGAGGGATGTAAGGCTGCAAAGCCTTCCTTCCCCATCCTCCCACTCAGGCCTAGGGGCAAGAGTGAGTACCAGAGGAAAGGAAGAAAGAAAAATTCCTTGCCTCAGTTCCTGGGAGGCAATCTTGGGTTCTCATCAAGCCAGAAGAAGATTGTCCCTTCAACAAACCAAACTCAAGCCAGGTTAGAAATAACAACAAAGGAAATATAGAGCTGAATTATTTGTGCTGGTATTCCAGTAGGGATGAAACCACAGCATGTCCTGAGGACAGCTGTGCTGTAAGGCAGTTTGAGCATTTATGATGATCTGCAAAATCAGCATTACAGGGAAATTCTGCATCCTGTGTGCTGGGCATCTGGAAGTGGCCCAACCTCTGGACACCTCTGTGGAAGATACATAGAAGATGACATGGTAGGAAAATAATAGTATGGCAAAAACAATTAGTGTGATATGTGTTCTCCTTTTTTGATTAATAGTGATAACCTCTGGGAAGGCTCCACCTACTACTGGAAGCTTGAGACTATACATTTATTTAATGATGAAGAATGATAATGTTTCCACGAGCTTCACACTTTTAAAATGCATCCATAGCCATTCCTCTGACTCCTACACAGGTACCCACCATTTCCATAAGATGTAAGACTTCCCCTTTTTTTTGTGCAATATGCTTCAGAGAAGTGGATAAATCACAGTTGCCTGAACCACAGCAGATTGTTCTCTTTCCAGCTGAGCACGACTGAAAATGCAGTGGGTGAAAATGGAGCAGTGTGGTTTGTGCTGTTATTACCACATGGTTCCCTACACACACCATTTGTACAGCTGTAAGGCAAAGAGGTGAATTTTCCAAGCATGCCGTGAGTGATGAGCTCTATTCTCGCCTCCTCTTGAAGTTAAAGATTGGTAAAATTGTAGAGGCATGGTCTCATTTGATCATAAGTCATCAGAAAGAAAACATACTGTTAAAAATGCTAGAGATTAACAGATTTTCCTGGAGATTATTTTTTCCAGTGTCTAGATGAGAGAATAAATTGCTACAGCTTCACTGTCAGTTTATCTTGTCATCCAGACCCTCCAGTTGAGATTACTTCTGTTCTCCACTCCAGACCATCTGTCTCCCTGTATAGAAAGGATGTATGCACACTGCTGTTCATTAGTGTACATCAGAAGTGCCCTCTTCTTGCACAACAGTACCAATTAATCGATGTTATTTAAAGCTCCAAAAGAGCAAAGTGGAGCCTAACGCTTCACACACACACTGACAAAAACCCCACTTTCATGTATAATTTAGGAAAGTGGATGCAGTTCAGCAACAGTTAAAGATGAATCCCTCTTGCTTTTTGTGCATTTACATAATTGATTTGCTAGATAATGCACTCTGCTCCCTTATTTAATAAACATGTTAATGATTTCAGACAATTACTCCAAACTGCTTACAAGTGTCTAAGAAACACACAAAAAAAATTAAAATGAAAATACACACCAAAAGGCACATCCTTCATATCACACAACACAAGATATTAAGTCAATATGTCACCCTGTCAACAGTCACTTGCTACCTGCTGTTATACATTTATTCCAACTCTGGTGTATTAGCCAGGGCTGCAGCACTGACTAGACACCCATGTGGGCTAAAAAGGGAGCTCAGGAATCAAACTGGTGTGCTGTCAAAAGTCTGCGTGTGTGCGAGCGGGGAGGGGAGCTGTGAGACAGAAGGAAAGGAGGAGGGAAGGAAAATAATGCAGGGTGGAAGAGAAGATTAGAGAAGACATCTCTGTCGTGTGGTCTCCTTTGGGCTACAGGGGGGAAATTATGGAAAAACTAAGCTTGTTCTATTTTTCTCTCTACAGCTTGAAGAAGGCCCAGCAGACAAATGTATCACTTCGAATCTTGTTAGCCAGCACACACTTTAGCCACTCTATTTGTTCAGTTTTAAAGGCACTGGAGAAACTGCTGATTGTAGGGCTGGGACTGGGAACCCACATCCCACCTGTCTCTGCTGTTGCAGCTGCAGCCAAAGCCCCAGCACCAAGAGCTGCCACTGCATCAAGTGGAGGAGGTGATGCTGCTGGCTACACCTGTTTAGGGCAAGTACCACAGGCAGGGTGTTTGTAGGCCAAGATGTTCAGGGCTTCCCTTTCTTGACCAAGTGGCAGCAAGGATTTCTACAGATGTATTTAAAGAGAGCCCAAGTTGAATTGAAAAAAGTGGGAGGGGGAACAGAGCAAACTCCAACTGACATAATAAGTGGTATCACCATTACACCACAACACCTAATCCTGCATTTAAAGGAAATTACAGCACAAGCACAGCAGGTCTGATCTCCTACTTGACATAAAACATTACACAGAAAAGGTCAATTTGCTTTTGGAAAAGTGGCTAATGCGAGGTGCTGCATAAAACCAGCCACAAAGCTGTTTCCATGGCCTGGGCTGCAAAGACATCTAAGAGGATGCTACTTGTCCACCTTCTCAGCTGGTGGTTAAATTGCTCCAAAGCTGACAACCCAGGGAGCAGAATAAGAGAAAAATTGTCAGTTTCTTATCTAGGGTTTTTAATCACAACAGGTATTTTAAAAATAGCTATTCACTCCTCTCTGTGTTGGCTTAGCAATTCAGGGAGGGAAAGGAAGGAATCAATAAAAAGATATTATGCTGCACCACTGTTATCTTCATCCAAGCAAGGTTAATGGAAAAGTATCAGCAAGATGTTTCACTAAGCTGAAGTTAAAAACAAGAATGTAGGTATGGCTGTGCAATAAAAGAAAATCAGCACATTACAATTAGAAAATGAGAAGTAGAATGGCTTTCTTGTGGCTCAGTCAGTAACTTGGTCACTGTACAGTATGAATACTTCATATTCATTCTTTTTAATGTTTTACCTATATGAACCATATCCACAGCCTGGATGCAACAACAATCTTCTAGAACTACATGCTTATAAGGTGGGAATTAAAACTGTCTTCCTCATTTTTGGCAATAATGAGTAAGTGCACTATCAAGCATTTTGATCATCACCTCTAAACTGATGTTCTTTGAGTTCAGGAAGACTCAGAGACTTTTTATAGTTCTGGCCACAACATACAAATGCCACACTTCCACAAGACACATTTTAAAGCTTTAGAACTGGTTTTAAGCATAAGCAGAGAGTGTTTCCTTAATCTTCTATTGGTTTGGAATATCTTGCAAGTCTTGCAGGGATTCTGTATTTCGTATTTGTTAACTTCCCTTGGACTGGGAAACTTTTCTGTGCACTGGAAATATTTTACAACCACCACTGATGGCATATCAACTGAAAGGGAAAAGTTTCCATAATTCCAGTATCTTTAAAGCTTCTGTAACCACACTGTTGGCCATTAATTACTTCTGACATTTTATGAGAGCAACTGACTGGCAAGGACATTACTGGTCTAGAAAATAATTGCCACAAACAAAAAAATCTTCAATTCTCCATGTTTCCATTTGCTTTACATTTCCAGGGAATAGGGAACAAGTCAGCACCACCACACTTTCAGGTCCCAAATTCACATCCACTCTCAGCAGCAATAAGACAATGTCTTATCATCCTCCACAGTGACCATCCAAAAAGTTAAAAATCTCCTCCATATTCCACCACACCCTCTCATTTGTCTCTAATGCTTAGGTTCATTGCCAAGATTACAGTTCCCAACAACTTTGTTCTCAATCTCCCCACCCTAAACAGATGCAGGTGTCACTGGCAAAGGACACATGGAATGTCCTGAACAGATTTGGAGCACCTTGCCCACCAGATACCAAGGACACAAATGCAGTGGTGGGGAAAGCCTCTTCATTGAGCTGTGCAGCTTCAGAGCATGACCAATTTTATTCAGAATAAAACAGCAGTGTAATAAAAATAAGTACTACTGCAAACCCTTTGGATCTTCACTCTCAAGTAATGTAAAAAATCCTATTGTATTTGTTTAGCTGAAGTGGGCACACAAATTGGCCAGAAGTACCACTTGATATTTTACAAGTGGCCTTACTTTTCCTATCCAAATGTATTACATTTGT
This sequence comes from Oenanthe melanoleuca, assembly GCF_029582105.1. Lineage (NCBI taxonomy): Eukaryota > Metazoa > Chordata > Aves > Passeriformes > Muscicapidae > Oenanthe > Oenanthe melanoleuca. Next base: position 2,315,907 of record NC_079344.1, on the reverse strand, counting down.
TACTATTTGGTCACCAAAACCCTTTCTGATCCATCACTTCTGCTCAGCTTTCAGTTTCTAAATGTTCATTCTTCCTCAAAGGACCATATTTGTTTTCCTGAACCACTGCTAGTATTCCACCTGGAGCAGATTCAGGATGATGACAAGTTAAAATACTATGAGCTCTGTAAATGAAATACTAAGGCCAAGACTGTCTTACAGTCAAAATAAAATACAAGCAGCAAGAGAATGCTGATAGATATGGCTAATAAATATATTGGCAAGTCACAGATTAATACCTAGTGACTCTCAGATTTATTTTGTCTTTATTTCAAAGACTCTAATAAGCAAGCAACATAAAAAGCAAACTTTTTGCATAACAGAAGAAAAAAAAGAAATCCACCGTACACAAGAAGCACGGCCATCCATTTAATTGAAAGTGCACCAAACAAAATCAATTTTATTGGTTTGGGCTATTTTTCCTCTGTGTTAGGAAACCTGAAATAAGTGTAGCATCCCATTTTTGCAGTCTCTGACAAACCCCTGCATGTAGGAGGGCAGAGAAAAGACAATATTAATAATCTTTACTCTGTCTCTCCAAGAAGACCAGCCCAGTAAGCTGCTTCTGTTGTGCATGACACACCAATGCACTTCCAGAGGAGCAAAGGTGCAATTCAGTTGCAAGACAAAAGGCTTGACAAAGGTAAGAAAACCTTACTTTCCCCTCTAGGTCTATTACTTTTTCCTAACTGCTCCCACTGGGTTATATCCTCAGCTGGAATGAATGAAAATCAATGAGGCAAAGCTTATTGACACTACTTGTTCACCTATTGTAAAATCCCCTTGCAAGTGGCATATTCATGCTCCTCCTGACACCTAAGCCAGCCCTTGTAACACACAAAGAACACCCTTCTGTTCCTCCACAGAACTCAACACCAGTGAGCCTGTTCAGTGAGCTCTGCTCCAACACATTATCTAATTTCAATTATAATGGCAGGGAACAATATTCTTTCTAAAAACAAGAAGCTGATAGACCTGGTCTCCTGAGATTTATGCCCTCCTCCCTTCCCCCCTACCCACCACTTCTCCCCTTTGTGTCTCTCCTCTATTCTTTGTTCCTTTCTACCTGGTTATCTACTTCATTTAGTCTGTAAGTTCTTTGAGGCAAGAGCCAGTATTCTCAGGAGTTTGAAAAACATCTTTGCCATCTTAGGGCATTCTATTAAAGAGCTATTTATAAATAAGGCTCTGTTGCAGGATGAAAGTGATTTATCAGTCATGACACATCAATGCAACATAAACCTTGTACAGTGGTTAAGCTCACTATCCTAGGAAGGAGGCAAGGTGTCATGCAGTCTTTAGGATTCTGTGTTTTAAGCCCCTACACATGTTCATTTCATTGCAGAAGCTGCATTTTTAAATTAAAAACAGATGGATAAAATTCCACTTCTGTAAGTAGACGAGTTCCAGTTGTGAAATTCAAATGTTATGTTTATTTCACACATTAAATTATATATAAGGTGCCATGTTGAATTATACATATAGGAAGAGCTCATATAAGTGAGGTAAAGTCTCTCCAGATTTCTCTACTTTTCTCTTTCAAAAATCCCAAAAAACCCCAAAAAACAAAGCAACCAAAAAAACAAACCAAAAAACCACCACCACTTCCTCCTCTTTTTTATTTTGTCAGCAGAAGGCAAGAACTGTGTTAAATTCTGATCACAGGCACATGCCACAAGCCTTAAAGGGACATTTAAGCTTCATCATGCCCATCTGAACCTAAGGCATTTCCTGCAGTGTCTACACTTCCAGGACAAGAAGGCATCTATTTTCTCCCATGTATAACATTAAGAGACTGCTGGATCCTGTATTCCTGCAATACACTGGGTTTTCCAGGCAGTGCCATCTGAAATGACACACCTATCAGCACTGCAGCAGAATCAGGAAAAGATGGCCTCACAGGAAAATGAATTTTAAAGAAATCACTTGCAGTCAGTTGCATGGTTATTTCCATTTCATCATCACCACTGTGCCAAATATTGAATAAATATATTCTATTCAGATAACATCATCCATCCCTTGATGAGATCACTCAAAATAGGATGAAAGTCAAGTACAGTAATAGGCACAACATGTGGACACCACTCAAAAATTCATTACCAAGTCTACTGAAAGCCAGAATTGTGGCAATTACGAGGTTTGGAAGCAATTTATTGAGGGTACATAAAGTACTTCTTTCAACTGCTCATTATTGCTGCTACCCAGAAGAATCATTAGCAAGTACCACAGTGATGAGCATTTCAGTGCTCACTTTGTTTCCTCTCCTGTTGCTGGGTCACCATTCTCCACATTCTGAGCAGCTGCACAGGTGACCTGAAGTCCTGTTCCCAAAATCCTAAGGACCATGAAATAAATCTGTACAAGGTTTAGCAAATTTGCACTGCATTTTGGAGGGAGACAGTAACTTGTGTCCTTACTTCTTCCTGAAATGTTTTTCTTCTCTAGCACTTCTAAAAGCTCGTCTGCTATTTCAAATGCAAGTGCTAAGAATTCCTGACATGCTGCCATTCCTTCTCCTCCAAAACACAGTTACTAGAGGTAAGCCTGGGAGACTTTGCAGACAAATGTAAATCCAAAAAAGAGCTATCACCTGGTGACTGTGGCATGATACCCACACTCAGGTGAATACTTGAGGTGCAAGCAGTCCTAACAAGACTGACATTACACATTAACACCAGGATAGAGACAAAACACTTGAAAGGGAGCAAGAAGTCATCTTTACAAGGTGCAACCCTTCTTCCTCATCATCTCACTCAACTTTGCTTAAAATTTACCTAGCAGGGTCTTGCTAAGGTACTGAGGGAAGAGATGGGAAGATGACAGCATCTGCTTTGCTCCCTACAAACATCTGGAACTGTCTGGAAAAGTCTTCCGGATGGAAAGAAACAAAATTCACAAACTTGACTTCTGCACCAGCAATTACCACATAAGAGTAAGCACGTTGTGAATGCTGGGGATGTATTTTGAAATTAGCTTTGAGCTGATCAATCTGGGACACCAAACAAACCAGCACAAAGGAATAGCATGAGAGATAAGAGCCATCATCCAGATGTCAGGAACCAGATGGACCCCAGGTATGTTTCTTCACTCTCCACTAAATGGTCTAAGTCACCTGAAGAACAGATTCCCCATAAATCTCAAAATAATAACAACCCTTTCCCCCCCAGCCATTGTTAATGTCTTTTATCTTAATACCCTCCTTGCACCACCCCAACCTTCCTGCTTCCACCAGGTGGAGAGATGGAATCTGTTTCTTCCCTCCTTTTGCCTTTGGAAAGACAGACTATCCAAATAATTCTGAGGCCTTAATTGCAGGGCATTTCAAGCACACTATTACTGTATTTGTTATTCACCCTTTCCCCATATTCCCTATAGCAGCCAAGTTCATGGGAATAAGTGTGTTTTTCATTTCTAAAAGCTAGTCTGAATTAATATTTTCATGTAGAAAAAATATTCTTTCTGTATGTTAATTCCATTGCAAATATCTGATCTGAATTCTGAGTCATTAGCAAATGAAGTGGCCTGTGACAGAAGGGCTGCCTTAACACATGTATGGAAGCTTATCAGAGAAAGTATTTTCAGATCAAGAACCTATATTGCCTATAAAGCTTATGGGATGTGCAGGAGTACTGAAGAATATTCTTTATTTACATTAATGAAACATTACTTCAGTACCAGCTTGGAGAAACAGCAAGAGACTATGTATTGTACCCAATTTGAGTGAAGCAGGTCACCTCATTACATTAATTACAAGCACATTAATTTGCACTTTCACATTTTAAAAAGTAAATAATAGACTCATAACATGGTTTTGTGTTGGGAGGGACATTTAAAGGTCACCTAGCTCCAAGTCTCTGCCATGGGCAGGGAAAACTTCCACCAGACCAGGGTGCTCCAAGCCCCTCCAGCCTGGCTTTGGACATTTCCAGGGATGAGGCAGCCACAGCTTCTGGGGGCACCTGTGCCAGGGCCTCACCACCCTCACAGGGAACAATCAAACTTCTCTGCTAGACCAGAACTACATGTTTTATATCAAGATACTACAATGAAGGTATTTCCCATTCAATGTCCTTAATGCTACTTCAGTTATAAGCTCTAAAAAGAAATGTCTGTAGTATAGGAGAAAACAACCATTTGCTGGAGAAATGAATGTTTCATCCAATGAGTAACTCTCCTTCAGAAAAATTAATTTATTGCCAGGTTCAATTTTTGACTGCATTTTTTTGCAACAAACCAACACAGAAAAATATTTAAATTTGGAAGTATTAAATAAGCTTTCCAGGCATAGTAACTGAGCAGTCTGTTCACTTATGGCCCACAAGCCATTTTGAAGGCAAAAAACATGTGCCAGTATATATTTATATAGGCACATATATTCTCACTTACACCACAGGAAAAGACAAATGTGTTCTCAGATGTTATATAGAGTTCAGGGGGGTTGTTTTTATTTTAAAAAACAAATCACCATCTATGCAGAGGGAAATCTAACATGTATAAGCTCACGGTTAGAACTTTCCCCAAAACTCTGAAATACCATGTTTTCATATTCATAACCCTACATTAAATATTAAAAGTCCAAAGTGAATGTTTAAAGCTGGTGAATATATGACAGAATCTCTATATCTTCTTGAAATGCATATGATCTCCTTCAGTGAATGTTAAGAAACTTTAAAGAACTCAGGCAAAGAAATGACCACTGGAGCACATCTTAAATTCACAATTAACTTGTTTCTTGGTAAGGTAATCCCCACCTCTCAACTTGAAATGTTCATCCTGTTGTCTTTTGCAGATGGAGGGAACTGTTTCTAAAGAGACCCAGCACGAGTAGCCCAAAGTAACCCGTTCAGGAAGAAGCTCAGAGCTCCCCAGCAGGCAGGAGCCTGTTCTTGCTGGCTCTGGTCCTCTGGGCTGCTCCTGGGGCAGGGGCTGAAAGCAGAGTCAGACTTCCCACACGGTGCATTGCAGAAATCACAGCCCCAAAGTGCTGAGGCCTCAAATGACAGAACCTCTGCCTGTTCCTTTCAGTTACTTTAACAAGAGATGCCATTCTCAGTCCACACATTCAATGCAATAATGCAACATTCACTGGATTGTTTTACACAGGCTTTCCAAGATGGTATTTTATAAAGATCAGGTATCCTTTCAGCTTCAGCTCACGCAGGTGAGGAGGCAGTATTTTCTGTAAAACAGGCACTCTAGAAGACAGATGGGTTTGGAAGGATTGATAAGAGGTGTAAAAGATACTACAGAAACCAAGTAGGCAGGTGGAAGAGCTCTACTCCAGCCAAGTTTTATCACTCACATAAACAATGCAAACCTGGTTCTAGGATTGCACTCAAAGAGCCTCTATATAAAAAAGAAAAAAAATTACTGCCAAGCTAAACACAGCAACCTGCAACATGTTAGTAATGGCCAAGGAGAGTTCTTTGTCACTCTTTACCTCCCATGAAACCCCAGATATCCAAACTGGCATTAGTGCCATGGCACCTCTGGAATCATTTGCTTTCTCTCAACAGTATCTCTGTTATCAGGGAGGGTTTGGGGCAGGGGGAAATCACAGAAAAATGGTGAAATGAACTATCTTTTCCACTGGGATTAGAGCTTGAATAGTGAGCAAGAAACCCTTCTCTCCTTCCCCAGTCTCTATCTCCCCTCCACACTACAGCAATGCCTCCTTCCTTTGCTTTTTCTCAGTTATGTTGAGCCTGCAAAACAGTCTGTTCAGCAAATGGCAGCTGAAGCATCTTTTACTCCATTTAAACTGCTCTTTCAGATATTTCCTCCACACTGTGGGAAACAGGCAAGTTGAAAAGAGGTCATCACAGTCTGCACCCCTTAAAGACAGAAAGTTTTCATGGAGAATAAGTGGGATGTCCAAATATCCCTGTCAGACAGGACCAGCACACTGCAACACCAGCAAGGGTTCTTCTGATGCAATTCTATTCTGCAGAAAGGCAACCAGGTAGGAATGTCCTGATGCATAAGGCACATGTGAGAACTCACCTACATTATTTATTCTTTTTACATAACAGATGAAGAGAGGGAGGGGTTGCAGAATGGACTTCAGCCTTAACATAAACATAACTGCCTACAGAGAAAGCTTCAAGGTAGGAAAACAGACTTACATGCTGTTCTCATAAAAAGATTTCTAAAAATCTAGACAACAAATCAGCCAAAAGCAAACACATACTAAAGCATCTTTAAAAATTGCCTGGAAAATGGAAAATGAAGCAGTCCTTCAAGGGCTAAACATCAGATGCTTAAAAATAGTAAACATAAAAACACCATTACGAAGTACATGGAAGTTTGAATTAAGAAAAAAAAAAAGTTCTACACAAGACAATAACTTTTAAAAGTCTACACAAAGCTGACTGATTTCATACACCATGAACAAAATAGCTCCATAATGATTAAAAGGCAAGGAAACTTCTTTCTTATTAATTTAAGTCCTTTCTCATAGACTGAATGTGTCAGAATTCAAGACTGTTGCATCAATTCCATTTCTACTTGAAATGATTGAACGAGGAACAAGAACCCAAAAACAAACAAAGAAACCCCCCAAAAACAACAAAACAAACAAACAAACAAAAAAACAAACCCAAAAAAACACAAACAAAATAAAATAAAATAAAATAAAATAAAATAAAATAAAATAAAATAAAATAAAATAAAATAAAATAAAATAAAATAAAATAAAATAAAATAAAATAAAATAAAACAAAACAAAACACAACCCACAAAAAGCCCCGACCAGCCAGAGAAACAACACAGGCCCTGGCCAAAAACATTTCTGGGTATGTGGCACTTTTAAAGACACCCCATGTTTTCTAAAACATTTCTAGTGTCATAGATTTCTGCCTGGAATTCTGGGAAGTAGCTTTACCTGCATGTAGGGCCTTTTGGAGAGGAAGATTTCAAGGATCTCTGACGTAAACCTTGTGCAGTCACAAGTTCCCTAACATGTCCTGAATCTCAACAATATGATCACAGCACTGCTGTGGAGTTTTAAAATCTAAACCTGTCTGAAAGATCATGAACACATTAGCATATTGTTGCAAAATGGAAATTAGGATTTTAAGCTTTACACAAAGACTATTTAGCCTCTGTAGGATCTCTTAAGAACAACACATACAAACAAACATTTGAATATTTTCTTTCCCCAGGAAAAAAAAAAAAAAAAAGGGAAGGATAGGAGCAAAAAGCCAATAAAGGAATCAGACAAAGTTAGTCTGAATTTCTGACAGAGAAACAGAGTATTAAGCATTTGGCTTTTAAGACAGACATCGTTTTCCTGGGAAAAGCATGACCTAAACAATAGGCATATCACAGGATGGCAAAAAACTTTGGCAACCAATACACCAGAAAGGTATTTTGTTACTCTCTAGTTGCAGCAGCAGCAGATGCTTGTGCTCTTCCAAAAAGTATTTGGAAAACAGAGCATTTGAGGCAAGAGGATTCCTCACATCAATGGGTGTAGACTTGCCTAGGCAGACAATACACTTGGACTACCAGTTTTCAGTCAAGGAAGTAACATATCTGCCACTAGCTCCAAATTCAAGTTTTATTTATTAGGAACACCTGAAAAGCACTTTAAGATAAAAATCACTACACAGATTTTACATGGACACTTTATGTTGCTCACCACATTATCACACATTATCCAGGATATTTTTGTACTACTTTTAGTGTTGCATGAAATCATGTACCCACAAAAAACTCTGTGCATTTCTTGTAATTAATGATATCCTGGTAGATACCACACCAGAGCAAATGGCCTGACTGTGCTTTCCATAGCAGAATTCTGCTTTTCAAAGCTGCTTTTCTGAAACTGCAGTTTCCAAACTGAGCTATACCTGCCAGCCTTATCCCTGTCTTGTTTAGCATAAAGATGAACATACTGGAACTTGTTCTGTTTGCAAATACATGCTACTTAAATCCTTCCTCACCACCAAGAGAGGCTATCAACAGATTATTCCTGTACTACATCTATCCAAAGCACTTCTGAGAATAAATGAGAAGTCATAAATCCTTATTTAATTAATTTGTGCAAGAAAACATGAAGAGTGCACTAGCACCAAGGCTCTGACAAATCCAAAGGCAGAGCAGTGAGCAGTATCAAACCCCACCAGGCAAATTACACTTTTTGTGTCTGTTTAGCCATGTAAAACATTACCTAGAAATCACACAGAGACTGAGGGATTGACAAAATTATAAAATACAGGGGAAATCTCCAGCGCTTGAGGCTGTCAAATGTCAAAGGAAATTCAAGAACTTTTAGGCAAGTACAAAATGCCAAAACTTTCAACTAGTTATATCCAGTATTAACTCACAGTTACCAATAAATGATACATTTTTTCTATAAAGTGCATGGCATGAACCCAACACAAAAGAGAAAATTCCCGAGGTAATGGCTTTGTAAAAACCTCAAATCTTGATTTATAACTTTTTCTTCTTCATGCACAACTTGCTTAAACAATACAGAGTGGACTATACATTTATATATATATATTTATTTATATTTATATCATCATCAAAAGTAACAGAACCAAGAAGTATCTTATTTTTTGATGAATCAATCTTACAATGAAGTAAAAGCTGAGAATTCTTTTAGATAATAAATGCACAGGAATCAAAACCTGCATTATTTCATTAGGGAGTAAACAGACAATGATATGAGTTAGATGCCAAATGGTATTCACCCTCCAAACACTATAATTCAATATAAGTTTACATGGTAAATAAGCTCAGCACTGAACAATGCTCTAGAGACACCCAAACCCAGTCAAATAAATCATCTCTTTGAACAAGTAAGCTTTTAAACAGGCATACTTAGAGGAGACTAGGCTATAAATTATTATTTTTCCTAACTTCCAAAATAAAGCTACAACAATAACAGAACCAACAAGATATTTTAGAATATCCCCTGCATGCCAAATTGGAGCACTAAGTAGTATTTCAATTTTCTTTTCCATTTCAGCTTCTGACTCACTGAAACATCCTCCTCGATTCTTGCATCCCTTTTCAACAACTCTGTGTATAAAAGGATTCACTGTGCTACTACACACAAACCAATTCTCTTTTTCCTGTTCCCCTAAGCACATTTACCACTAGAGGGGCTGCAGCCTGTGGAAGGTGCTCCCCAGGTGAAGCTCCCTGAACAGCCCAGGCCACTTTGCCTAGAGAAGGAGGGGAAGAACTGCCAGAATCTGTCCTGCAGTGCAGCAATCAGGGCTTGAGCTGCAGCTTGGGTCTGACAGGTTTTTGAGCAGAGATCATGTTTTCAGAGAAGCTTCCCCTACACCAAGGACTGCTGTTCTGACTAATAACCACAAACCAGTATTACATTTTCATCTCCCAGTAGTCCCATTTGAGAAATCAGCTGTACAAATGCTTCTGGACTTCTCACTGCCTTATTTTAGTCTCCAAATATTAGTGCAACACACAGCACTGTGCTCCCTACACATCCAGGAATTTTACTATGATTACACTTGGAGTTCATTTTTATGGTGGTACTTCTGAAGCTGCTCTCATGTCATACTTTCCTTGAAATGAATTTACACAATATTTGGAAGGAGACAAGAACCCCAAGCAAGCAGCCCTTCACATGCTCAATTCTGATTGGAAGTACTCACTTCTAAATGAAAATAATTGTATCAAAATGTGGTTATAGAGGGAATAACCTTAGAGCAAAGCAACTCAACAACACTAAAAAAGACATGATAGCTCAACACACTGAGACAAAGGCCTCTCATTTATAAGAATAACACTGCAAAACTCATATCCAACAATAGCTTTGCTTCCAGCAGCACCTGTGTCAAACCCAAATCTGATTTCTCACTCCTCCAATCTAAATAACCAAGCTTCCTTGGGTGCTGCTTACCCACCCACTCATTTTGTCACAAGGACTACCCCTAGTTCCTATGATGCCCTCTCCTAATCCCCAGGCACAATCACCCCAGGACAGCTCTCCTACTGCTGATCTCTGGCAGTACATCCTCCTGCCTTCCTCACTACACCTTCATTTGCAGGAGAGTAGTAACTTAAGAAACCAGCGTCTGCCTTCCTACAACAACATCCTTTTGTGCATTACACCTTTTAAAAAAAAGAAAAAAACACCACTTTTAAAATGTCTTTAGGTTAGGAAACAAACTATTTGCTTTTTTTGCCTAGAATAACTGGATTTGATTACAAAGAATCAGAGTAAAGATTAGCTTAACTATTTCTGTGAAGGCAAGTGCTGTTCAAAAGAAAAAAATGCAGCCCTTTTATTAAAAATAAACCATCTGCAAAGAGAGACACAAACATGAGGGGGGTGGGGGGCAGCCACAGCAGATATATAGGGAACACAGCAAATTCCAGGAAAAACAGAGGGTTTCAGATCCTATACTCACACATCACCTCTGACTTCACAAATAAGTAACTTAAAACAACGGAGTGCAACAAAACTGGAGACAAACACTTCTGCTCAGCCACGTTCCTATTCTTGACCTACCAACAAAAATCGAAGGAGATGCAGCAGCTGAAAGCTTTTCCAGTAATGAGGGAACTGAAGTTACCAGTTATAATTCCAGCCAACCTTCCTCCTTTTTCATGCTGGGGGGGAAGAGACAACTACTATATTTTCTGAGATCCCAAGGCTGCCAACTGGCTGTTCTGCTGGAAAGGATTAAAATGCAATGTCAAGGAGAACTGCAGGAAGAATGAAACCAGGAGAAGCATACAGCTGGGAGCTGGGGACTCTTCTTTGTGTCTGACAGTGCAACAAGGATTTTAATACTTCTCCAGGACCTGCAGAGCAAGGGGCTGCTCTCCAGTAATTTAATACCGACACTTTAAGTTTACTTGGCAACAAGACCAGGAGGCAAATTCTTTTCTGTAGTTTCACTGGTGTAGTTTGAAGGCAGTGAGAGTGGAATCAGTGGCACTATGTCACCATACAAGAATTGAATTCACTTCCCATCTCTGCAATGAATAGGACAGGGAATCTGAAAAAGCAGCAACTTCATTTATACTTGACAATCTGTTCCTTCTGCCAACAGAAGATTACAGTTAACCAGAAGCACTCCTTCCTTTTCTAGCACCTGGTGCATATTAATTGCTGCAGCTCCTTTGCTGTGACTGCCAAGGCACTGTAAGCACTCAGAGGCACTGGGAACTGAGGAGAAATGTGTCCCATGTGTTCTTGAGGACAAGCCCACTGTACACACACACAAAGTTATGGAAGCATTAGTCTCAGTGAGGCAGCCATGCTCTCACCACTGCCATCCTTCTCCACCTCCAATCCAGCATTTGCCACCGCCTCCAGTTTCATTTAACTCACACAACAAGTTCTGCCAGAGATTCCACCTTTGTCAGTAAAGCAACATCCACAGCCATAACAAATTAATAGTAATAGATAAGTACTGTGTTATATTGACAGTAAACTGGTGGGTGTGATGAAGAAAAGATACTCATTTGCTTGATACACTGTGGGATATTAAAATCAATGCTTGGTATTTCCAACTATGAACCTAATCAATTGTTTTTATAACTGAAGCCTTCTCCTTCCTTAATGCACTGAAAAATAGCTTAGCCTAAAAAAACAAGCTCTAGTTGTATGGAGGCACATTGAGAAAATTGAGTAAAATAGTGGTAAGGAGATACTTTTTTGTCAGGCCAAAAAAAATACAGGAGCTTGCTGTTTGCAGTTTGCTACCTTTACATTCACATTCATGGTTTTCATTAATTCTTTCATAAATAAAAATCCTATGGCCAACTTCAATCTTACTCCTTGTAGTAATTTCCCTTCTGAATTACAAGTGTATGGAAGGTGGTGTCAGGAAAGAACTGCAGCTGCCCAGCAGCAGCAAATGCATGTAGAAAGTGCTGCACAGGTGTCAGACAGAACATTCTTATTTATAATGATCTGGTCATACCATGGCATCTCAGTGCACCAAGGCCTGCCTCTTTTATAAAACTCAAAGAGAAAGACAGCAGTGGACAGGGTCTCAATGCTACAGTATGCAAGCAAATAATATTTCTTAAGGGAAAGAGAGGAGTGAGAGTAGAAGGCAGAACAATATATTTATGCAACACAGACCGGCTCATACTACAAAATTTCACTGGCACAGTTATGTCAGCAGCGAGAACAAAAAAAACAAAATACACCCACAAGTGGCATCACAACACCAACAGAGCCTCCCAGAGAGAAGAAACTCTTCAGCAAACTGTCATTTGGTCAGTGCAGTTTCTATCATTTAATCAGATTGTTTTAAAACAGCCAAAGGGATCCATCTGACAGTGCTTCTTTGTTCTCTGGAGCAGGGAACTACCCAGCCCACACCTCCTGGTTCATACAGGTGCTGATGCATCTCTCTGTACAGGACAAGCCTCACACCACACACCACCTCTCCTCTGGCTCTTGACACAGCACCCAGACAAGCCACAAGTCTCTGTCTCAGAACCTTCTGAAAGATCCTACAGCCTGCTAATCTGCTGTCTCTGAAATGCAGAGCCCTAGGTCCAATTAGAACTGCAGGGAATATTCATCCTGTCCCTGACTAAGATGAAGCACTTCTTTCAAAAGCTACAGTGGCACAGTGCCAGCACTAGCAAGTCCAAGTGTTCTGTGTGGAGCCAAGAGTTATTAATTAGTTTTATTAGTGGCAGGTCCTTAATGTGAAGTGACAGGGAAAGAGAGAATATCGCATCACTACTGAAATATAAATTGTCCAGATTTCAGTTTTGTTGCTCCACAACACAAACAGGCGGCCAGCCAGGGAAGAGTGAGGAAGAGTGAACACAGCCAAATGCCTGTATTCAGTGCTCCTGTATATTAATGGCACACTGAAAAGACTTTGTTACCTCAGGTGGCTCTCTGGGGAACTGTTCATGAATTTTAATTCTGAGGGAGGGAGCATTTTGAAAAATAACACCGCCTGCATGTTAGCATTAAGCACGGCCTAAGCTACAGCAGTCACTTCCCATGAAAATAAAACAGGCAAGATGAGCAGAAAGCCTACTCTCTTTTGCTTCAGTAGGACTGCTAGTCTTTGGAGAAGGGGTCTTGGCCTCAAGGATGGATTCAGCTTTGAGATCAGCCTAGGGAATGCCTGAGCAGAAGCAATATTAATTCTTGTACAGACTAATGCAGCCATGTAAGCAATAAGGCACTTGGAAAAAACAGTCCCATGTCAAATGCCTCAAACCAGAGATCATTCCTAAGCAGGCCAGCAATGAGTCTTGAGCACAGTTGAGCCCAGTGATGCCTTCAGGCCTGCAGCTTTTCCATGGTGTCCACTGTGAGCCCAGACTGTGAGGCTGCCCAGGAAGGGCACACATGGGAAGGGAATACACATGAGTAATGTCAGACACAGGATGGAAAAAGCAGTATGGAAATGGAGGTGACATCACCTACATGAAGCCACACAACTGTTTTAGAGCACAGAATGTACACACTGCCCTCCTCCTCTACTGCCTATCTGGAGATTTTGTGAGACATGACATTAAGGCTGCTTCCAACATCCACTCCAGTATGGTTCCTCCAAAATACAAGGAATAGGAAGTGTAAGCACAAGCCTGCAGGCCAGACCTCCAGCTATTGTCATTGCCTAAAACTGCTCATGGGAAAGAGAGTCTCTCTAGCAGTACCCCTCTACCAAGTAAAGCCAAAAAATACTTGGAGCAGAAGGTAAGTACTTCCAAGAGTCCATAGACCACCACACAACTTTTTCACTTAGAAGCAAAAAATGGGTGGGGGATGTAGGGAAGAGGCAAAGAAGAGAAAAGGGGTAAATAACCAACCATTCAAAACAAATCATTGTGTCTGCTTTGCCATAAAGCCTCCAATCCCAGCACTGCTCTACAGCCACAGATCTGAGCAATCACAGTTATCTCTGAGTAACAGTGTACCTGCAAGAAAAGACCTGGAAAAACATTAATCTGATGGAAAGCTTGAAAGCAGCTGCATTAAACAAAGCCAGCCAAGGCTACTCTTGCAACTTCTGAAGTAAATAATTTCCCCATGGAAAGGAGCCCCATGGACTAAACTAATAAAGAGAACTGTATGATCTAATGGTAATATTTTTAATTAAGTTAGCTTTATCAGATTGGCAGGAATGAAGCGATACCCTAAAGAAAACTAACCTTCAAACAGGGGAAAAAAAAAGAGAGGGGGGGAAGAATAAATTTGCATTCAGACACCCATGAAATTCCAGGAAAATTTCAAAACATCAGCAACACAGCTTGTTGTATTAAAATCTCTCCTGAATGTTGTTGCAGCTGGGAGACAAATAGCTTTACGTTGTGCCTTTTCATAAAGAGGAGGTAAAAATAGTTACCTTGTTTAAAGGAAAAAAAAATAAATTCACCACTACCAGCAAAAATCCCAAAACATTTCACTGCTTTGCTTGCCTGGGCATTGAGGGAAACACACACAAAAACACCCCACAGCAACTTCACAACACTGCTCTCAAACCAGAACTTCTGGCACATGGAAGATTATTCCTATTGAATAAAAACACTTAGGGGAAAGAAAAGGTTTCAAAAAGCCAAAGATGAGCTAGGCTATCAAAGGCACTGACCATTTCCACTTTGCAGATCTCCGTAAAGTATTTAAAGTACATGGCAGTGCTGCTCAAGAGAATAAATCATAGATTTAAGCAACCAATATATAAAGATGGACACTAAATGTGTCTGAAAAGGCTGCTGTCTTTATTAAAAGTTCCATTGAACACTCAGGTCAAGACCAGACCCTTTCCATTGCCTTCTTCTGGAAGCAAAACCCTATCATGCATCAACTCTACAGTTACTAATGCTTTAAAATCTCAAGTTTGGATTCCAAAACCACAAATCTATCATCTCTGGTTTCATTTTTTAAAATAAGTGATTCAAATTAGCACATACATTTTCAAGAATTTGGATTTAACAATACCAGAAATGAAGCTAGGAAACACAGCTATATACCACAAACAAAAAGACTTTTCCAGCATGCTCAAGTGACAGCAATTGTTTTTCCTTGTCATTACTTTTCTCTGCAACACTCTCTTGAGTCATCTCATCCTGAAAGTAGCAACCAAAATGGCTCTTCATCTAACAGTTTGCAAGAAATGGAACACAAATTATGAAACACAAGAGAGCTGAATAGAAAAGGAAAAAAAAAATCAAGTGTTTTATATCTCCTCATTCTAATTGGGATGAACAGTACATGTGTTCACTGAAAAGAAAAAATAAGCCCATTAGCTCTCAAATAAAAGACAAATATGAGGGAACACTCACAAATGGAGCTCTGTCCGTCCAGAATTAAAAATACAAACCAAAAATTGTAATCCATTATGCTGGGGTTTTCAGATCATCCTGTGGTCCCTGAACACTCAAATACCTCCTAACTATTGCTCCTTACTAGGTCTTGTAATTTTTGCTTGAGACAGAAAGGAATAAACCATTTTGCTCTTGGACACCTATCACCTTTTAAATATACTGCATTCTGCAGCACTGCTTTGGCTTAGGAAAATAATTTTTATATTTTTATGAATTCTTGATCAAGTAGTAAAAGCTCTAAATTTAAAGATGGACGTGTGAGAGATCAAAGGTAATGTATCCATGCAAATAATTTCAGTGTACTCTTTCCAAAACCAGCATATAGATATTTAACTAATCTTAACAGGTCCATGCATAGAAATTAGTAGAAAGTCTGCAGTTGAGAAAAGCCAAATAAATTGCAGAGCTAAGAAAAACATACTTAAATTGTATTTACAATGAGTGAGATACTGTTCTGAACATGCCTTTGAGTCCTGGGTAAATTTAAATTGGTGTCCCTGTCCACCACTGATGTTCAACAATGTTTCTGAAAGCTCTACAAATGAGTTTGAGAAGTCTGAGCACTAAAATGTCAACTTTCTCCACTGGCAAGACCCTGAGAGGGCTTATGGTAACCTCTGTTCTTTCAGCAACTTGGTTTTCTCGTCTTCCTTTAACAGACTTAAGGCTTCTCCCCAGGACCACAAGGTTTTTACCAGCAAAAAGACACAACCCCCTGCAGCCATCATCCAGGTTAGGAACATCCAACCTTTGGGCTCTTCCTGTGGCATAGGGGTTACTCACTGGTATTACCATGGAGCAAACATGGTGCTAGCATAAAATACATAAAGGCTATTGCTTTGTGTGTTTTATTTTTTTTTCTCTAAGAAGAAAAAAAAAAAAAAAAAGAAAAGAAAAAAGAAAGAAAGAAAATATGGTGGATGAGGGAAAAGCCATGGGCTCAGCAATAATGTGGAGGAAGTTACAAGGAAAAACATGGCCTGTCTCCCAGCTCCAAGCCCTTGAAGGAATACAAATCTCCAGCATCCTCTGCCTTCATCCCCAGTACCTCTCCTCACTTGCTGAGAGAGTTCCTACTTTGATGAAACACAGGAGAAGCTGAATAAATGTCTTTATTATTGAACAAGGCTGTGCAAACACTCCCTTGGGATCTGAATGCCTGCACTTGGAAAGGGAGCTCACCAGTGCACGTGGGCCTGGTCCCAGCAGGGCTCCAAGCTGAGCCATAACACACTAATGATCCAATCCATGATAGATGATCTGTCCCTCTGTGCACTGGTGAGCATGCAGAGGTAATTGCCTTACCCCAGCACACAGACTCGCCTCTGAGGATGCCTGGAAAGAGCTGTGGGGAGCTGGGGTGAGAGCAGTTTTGGAAGAGTCCATGAAAGCTGAGCAGTGTTTAACCTCTGCAGCACCTTACAGCTCACCAGCTGTAATGTTGTTATCTGAAAGCAGTGGCACATGCATGTTACATACAACCATCTTCTCCCCCATCTCCAGAAAACAGAGCTGCACAACAAACAACATCCTCTGCTGCCACATCACTAAAAGCACCAAATAAGCCACTGGACGGCTAAACATCCAAGGCATAGAATGCTATCAGCAACATATAAAAGGAAATTTAAAGCTCTGTGCTCCTGCCTATGTAACACACCAAAGCCAGGCAGCTTTTCCATGGCCTGCTTTATCGCTGTGTTTGGATTAGTGCAATGTGAAACGCAGCAACTGCTGTTATGTAACTAAACCCTGAGTATACAGTTGTCATTCTGGGTAAATTTAACTCTGCAGGTTTAGGACAGAGGTCTATCGCCAGGCAGGCCATGTGAACTAAGAGAAATTTAAAGATACAGGGCCATTTTTTGCTTCCTTCTCGCAGAGAAATAACAGGGTAGGTCAGTCTTGCTGCCTGTCTCAGACAGCTGGTGGTGACAGCCACTGCAACAGTGAGCTCAAGAGCACCAAATCCTGGGGAAGGCAGAGCTGCTTGCTGAGGCAGCTGGCTCTCTTCTCCATGTGCAGGCACCAACAACACAGACAATTCCAGGGTTTAATGCAGTGAGGAGCCAAAGTGCACGTGCTTGTACCGTGATGAAATCATAACAGGGAGACTTGTAATGAGAATAGTGTATTATTAGAACTGTTAGGAAACTGTTTCAGCACCTGCAATTAGTGATTCCCTATGACTATCCATTAATATTAATCTATTAATCTGTTTTCCTCCTTTTGTCATTTATCAAGAGGCAAGTAGTCACTGAACTACCTTCAGCTGAAACTGGTGAATAAGCACTGACATTGGAACAGTGTCAGGGAATAATAATATCACTCAACCAGCATCAGAAAACAAACACCAAAAGCAGTAGCAGTAAATATGTGAATAACTCAGAACTGAAATATTTCTAGAAAAGTCTCCCTGAAACTGACTATAGACTTAATTTTTAACATCTTACCATGCAACATTCTAATAAATTTGAAATACAAAAAATGTATTGGTTTGGGGCTTTTTTTCTATTTTGCATTTTACACAGCTGAAGAGCTTCTTTTAGGTGAAGAGGTGCTTCTATCAGCAGAGATTCCTCCCCTGTTCTAGCAGCATAGCTGTACCACCTCCTGATCAGCCCAAGCCTTCAGGTTTTGCTGGGAAATGCTTGCATGTATTTGAGAGTAAAAATCAACTTCTTAATTGATAGAATAATGTTCACTTCTCTGAACAGAAACTTGTTTTCAGACTTAAATGAATGAGGATATTGCAGAAGGAAGGAAGATTGTAGTGACTTCCACTAGATCCCTGCTGTTGACAACTTATCCTACAGCTCATAGGTTTGGAATAGACAGTGACAGAGCTTTTCTTGGATTACTGCATTCCAAAGAAATATACTGAAACCCTGAAAGCTAAGAAGCTGAGTGTGATGTGACAAAAGCATGAACTGAAGCAACATATGCTTTAACATATTTAAAAGACAAGCACAATTGACTGTCTCTTGAAACTCATCAAAATAATTCTCTTCATAAGCAAAATACAACACACTACAATAGGATGAGAACTGAAGAAGGATGGAATGGTGAAGAAAAACCAACAGCTTCACAAAATTTAAAAAATAATATCCTACCTGATACATTTATAAATAGTCATCTACCATTTGTATTATAAAAAACATATTCATTTTCTTTTAACTGCAAATCTTGCTGGGGCAGAAAAGCAGGATTTACAGAATTTAACAAGGATTTCTAGACATTCTGCAAGACAATCAAGGAAGTAGCTCTGACTGCACTACTAGCCAGCCCAACACCCAAAGGGATCCAGCTGAACATGCACAGGTCACCTGTGCACAGCTGGCCAAGTCCAACCACTTCCACATCAGTAGTTCCACCACTTATCCATTGTACAACAAACATTTTTTTTTTCCTCCATTTTCCCTTTAAGGAAACTCCAGAAAGAAATTTGAGAGCCCCATCAATTGCCCAAATGCAGAGGTTCTATAAATAAAATGTAATGAACTCACATAATCACCAGACTCAAGTGTGGCCAGAGATCCAGGTGCTGCAGCATTCTGGATCCACAGATCTCTTCCCTAGAGATAAGAGCTGCTGGCCAAAGTGCTTTTCAGCAGAGTGGATGGCACAGCTCAGGCCAAACCAATCCTACAGGTTGAAATCCTGTCTGACACAGACCTATCTATGGAGCACCACAGAGAGCTAAGAAAATTCAAAGGTTAAAAATGACAGCGACTGCTATAATGCTCTCTTTATTTTCATTTTCACTGCTTCCCCCTTCAAAAAATTTATCTACAAAGAAAAAATGAATCTTTGGTGATGATAATAGAGAAAAGAGCTCAGAATTGTCTTTGACCAAGTCATCTTCAGTTTCTTCAATCCCTAAGTTATGTTCACATCAACATTCATCTGAACTTCTTCCACCAGTATCTGCTAAAAGAATATTTCTAGTATCAGAACCATTCCTTTGCAGCACCACTTTAATGCAGCTATGCCAGATAAATATACTGCTTTTAAATACTTATTCCCAATTTGTAGTATTAATCAACAATTTTCAAAGTAACAAGCGAACTAAAAAATGATCTCTCAAGCTGGAACAGACAATGACAGACGCTGGCTGCCAGCCTCTGTGTACAAGCCCAGCCCCAGAAACCCTGCCCATCAACCAGATTATATCAACCCAGACACTCCTCCTGCATTCAGTGCCTGCTGATTACACCCACAAGCCACACCCATCCCCCAATTACTCCCGGCTTCATCATTCCTTTTCCCCTCTAGGCTTGCAGACAGTTCTGTGTCTCGTTTCCTAACAGACGTAACAAGGCCTTTGATGTTCTCATCTCTTCTCTTTGCCTTCCATTGTAGTCAGCATTTTCATTGAGACTGAAATTAGAGCTTAATGCTCCTTGTTTAAAAATACTTTCAAACAAGTCAATTAAATGTATCAAGTGATATGTGTATGTTTTTTAAATGAAAAACTCTCTGCAACTCATTGGATTGGGCTTTTTTTTTTTTTTTTTTTCACTTGAGCTGACAAGGTTCCTTTCAGAATCCATCTGAAATGCCAAGAAAATAACACAAGTTCTAAAAATGCCCATTCTAACGAGGGAGGAAGAAATTTTAAATATATACCTCCTTATTTCTCAACTGGTTACATTTATTTTATGTGAGTTTGGTATTGTACACTCCTCCATGACTTACACTCTGACGACAGTAGAAGAAACAGGGTAAGATATAATTATAAGGAGGGAAAACTGGAAGCAGTTCTCAGGGAGCTGAGAAAGCTGGCAAAGGAGGATGTGTCCAAGTAGAACATTAACTTTTTGATTCAGAGGTACACACCTAGGTAACAACACAGAAAATTCACAGGTAAGACTTGAAAATTTTGCATTTCCAATACATTTAAGAAATGGAAATGGCAGCAATCAATTAGCCATCCAACAGAAGCTGCAAGTCAAGGGCTACCAATGTATAACAAAATTATTTTAATTTTAACATACTGATAGAGGCTCCTTTCTTTGTATTTGATGCAAACCTTATCCTCTCAAGGGACTTTTTGCTCACATCTTAAAAATCTAAAATCACAATGGTTTGTTGATATTTCTAATAATTTTAGACTATGGAAATGATGAGTCTTCTGTGAGTCTGTGTTTGAAGACATGCAAAAAGCTTTATAATGAACTGTGTGGTTTGATAAGAGCCATCCATATGCTTTGGCACTAGATGAGCACTGCCCATGCCCTGTCCCACTCCTCTTCTTGAAAAAGAAACTTAGTGTAAGGGTAAGGTAAATTTTTCCCCCCTTGTCTCAATTAAGAAAGTATTAAAGTCTTAACAAGTTTTCATTCAAGTATTCTGTATTTCTACACACCCACATATCACAGCCTTCTCCACAGGAACTCCATTTTTTGGCTTTTTTCCCTCCAATGTCTGCTATTCTTATTTCACAGTTATGTTCCAGATTTTAAGATGCCCACAAACTCATTCTGAGGTTGGCAGCAGACAAGTGGCTTCCCTTTCACCCATGAGCATATGTTGCCTACTTAAACTAGTTTCATTTCCAATTCACCTTGGACAAAGCCTGGTGCATAGAAGGCACCATTCAAATGGCTATGTATCATCAGCAGGACCTCCTCATTACTGCACAAAGTTCACAGAACCCAGATGAAAGGGAAGCTGCAGGATTGAGCAGGGGGAACAGAAAGGCAAGGCCTTGCCTGCTCAATGAGATGAGCACCAGGAACAGCTACTTCAGTTCTTCTTGGTGGACAAGAGAGGGTGAAAAGCACACTCTAGATTTTACTACAAACAGCATACATGGATATCTAAATTTTCACTAAAACATATTAATTTATTTGCAAACAATTGAAATTTCAGAGCAAAG
This sequence comes from Oenanthe melanoleuca, assembly GCF_029582105.1. NCBI lineage: Eukaryota > Metazoa > Chordata > Aves > Passeriformes > Muscicapidae > Oenanthe > Oenanthe melanoleuca. Next base: position 2,294,693 of record NC_079344.1, on the reverse strand, counting down.
GACAGTTAGCTTAGGGACTGCCTGACAGCTCCATCATAATAGCTCATTATTTTCATGCTTTCATAGCCTAAGGACTTTGGGCACATTAACAACAGATAAACTTCTGAGGATAATTAAAACATAACAAGAATTCCTTCCTTAAACGAGTACAAGAGTGAAAGCAAAGACTAGTTCCCAACATGCCTAGCAGTATGTGACAAAAGGTAAAATCAATGAAGATAACAAAACCCTGGGAGTTGTTTTATTTTTAGGCACCTCCCAACCTTTTCTTCTACTTGCCCGTGTGCCTTTCTGGCTGGCTGAACTAGTTACTCAAAGCACCTGACAGTTTCAGCTGACTCAAGGAACATATTTAAGCTTTATCTGTGCAGCAGAGTTATTTGCATCAACTCCAAGTCTGTGCTTTTGACAGTTGTCTCATTTAATTGAGTAAAAAAAGCTGTCAGTCTAAAGAAACTGAGCCCAAGGTAAACTCACTTTGAACTAACCATCTGCCAGAGCATCTCTCAGGACAGTCAATACTTAAGGATATGGTGAATCCAGTTCTCTGGATCCCTAATTAGATCATTCCTGAATTAAACTGTCAATGGCCCTAAAAATTCTATGTGCACTTTGCAACTGCTAAGTCTCTTTTCCCTAAAGACAAGGGAAAGCAAGTCTCTTTGATAACTATATAGTAGAACAAAACCATTTTCATAACAGATTAAACCATTCAGCCAGACCCCAAAATATCAATTTATATCTATTCTCTCAATTTCAATTTTTTTGGAGCAGCATATGCTGCTCCAAATACAGGTTTCCATGTAATATCATAGCATTAAAACAAAAAAGCAGCAATATCCCAGAAGAGAGGAGAAAAGCAGATAATATTGCCCTGGGGAAGATTTTCCTTCATTTCCCAGCAGTACTGCAGACCAGGCCTGGTCAGGGAATTTATTAATTGGAGTGTATAGTCAGGACTCTCAGTTGTTGCAGAGCCAGAGCCTTTCCAGCTGCAGAAGTAAATAATTTAACTCCTTCACATTAGCAAGCCAGTGGATGAAAAACCAGATTTACCACTAATGCAACTCATGTTACTGAGCCTCCCTGGTAAATGCAGCCTGCTGCACACACAGCACCCAGCCTGGCACTGCTAAAATAAGATTTCACAGGGGTCTGATGCTCATTATCAATTACAATCTCCACTGCCATTTTTTTTCTGCAGAGGAATAATTTTTAAACTCACTCTTCTATATGGATTCTCTTGTGTCTAATAATAAGTACTTTCATTTAATTGCTTGCAATTAAGCCTCTTCTGTATGCCTATTCTCAGCAAACTTGCAATATGCCATTATCTTTGAAACGTCTGTCCTTCTGTCAAACATGACCAAAACTGATGGATTGAAGAACAGCAGTGGGAGAGGAAACATACCTAAAATTGAAATCCCCATGAAAGAATGAGAATGAAGGATGACAACCTTGGGGGTAAGAAAAGTAAGAAAGGAAAATGAATGAAAATATCATAAGATTAGTTTATTGACAAGAAACAAACAGAACTTGAAAATCTATCTGTATTCATTAACCAGTCTGCCACTTCAAACTTTCCACCTTTTTTTAAACCCCACTATTTTCATGCAGAAGCAGATGAAGCAACATAGCACTGGAATACAATTATTAGAGACCCTCAAAAGCTGCTTGGATCTGGTTTAGCTTCTCTAGTAAGTCTAGACAGGAGCTGCAGCTGAGTGCTGGAGAGCTACAGATTAATTTAACACTTAGCAGATGCAAATTAACCCTATTTATCTTTATTTGAGGTTAGAGATGTTAGCATCCAGTCTTGCATGGAAAACAAAACCTTGAAATCAGGAAGATGTGACTAAAAAGGCAAAGTAATAAAGGCACCTATTTCTGTGCAGCTCCATTTACAATACAAGGTGGGAAGACAAGAAAAATAAAAACTGAAGTCCACATACAGCACTCTTTCTTCACAGTCTTACTTTCATCCACAGCATCCTGCCTTATCTAAGAGAACTATTTGTCAGCTAACTGAATTCTCAAGTCACTGAAAATTAATTCCACATTTGTAGTTTCTCTGGTATATTCTCTTCCCTTTGAAATACACGAGGAATTAATCCATTCAAAGGGGTCTGTTGTTCAAAGCTACCCCTTCTGTCATTTTTTTGAGGAAGAATTCAAGCAAATATAAGAACCTGGGGTTTACAACATGCATTTTGTACCTGGCCATGACCTGCTAATCTTCAAAGTCTATTGATCCATTAATGTTTCTGGAGTAATATCATTGATTCTTTAGAGAGCCAGAAAGCAGCAGCTAAAATGAGCATGTCTGGAGGACCTGTACACATAAATGGTCAAATTTCAAATTACTGTAATGAAAGATTTTTCAGGCATGAAAATGTAGTATGTATTATTACAATTTCATGAGGATTCCTGGGTTTGGGTATGATTTGGGGGATTTTTTTGTTTGCTTTTTAGCTTTGGTGGGGTTTTTTAACAATATAGCAGTATATAAAGGGCCAAATTCTACACTCAGTTATGCCATGTTCAGATTCTGACAGCAGCTTCCTAAGTGCACATGAAAGTACATTTAGGCCCTAAAGTCAGCCATAAAAATTTAAATGGCATTGCATATATAGAGCGGGAAGTGTCATTCTATCTGAAATATTTCCCAATCTGGAGCAGACATACATTACTTGAAAATGAAAAATATTACATAGGGTTTGAATAAAAGGAATTTGAAAATGCAATAAATGCATTAAATCTAACACAGACTAACTGCAGTGGGCTACCTGTTCTCAACAAATAGTTTTGACTGTTTCTTTTTTTGTTCACAATAGATTACAAGTATGAGTTTTTTGCTTACTGCCTAAGTCTGTAAAGAATGCAACAATCACAAGAAAGGAAGAACTCTCTTCCTGCATGAACAAGGAGACAGGGCTGCATCTCTAAGTGAAATCACATTCAGCTTTTCTGGGTTAACACTGATGCTCAGCAATTTGAAAATTATGCCCTTTAAAAAAAAAAAATCTAGTACTCAACCTCCCAACAATTATTTTTTTTAATTTTGGCTAGAAGGAAAAAGTAGAAAGAGATCACTTGATCTTGTTTGTTTGGTTTTTTTACCTTAGAAGTGCAAGTGGGAAAAGTGGACCCTAAATGAACTCACCCATCTCTAATTCCCTCCTGTAATTCCTGCTGGTGAGACAATTCCTCTCCTGCATCTGGCCTGAAGCACCCATGGTGTCAATATGTGAATTTGCAGTACTCTAATACAGTGAGCTTGCTTAAATTTGTATGGTTTACAGGAGAGAAACAGGTATGCTCAGGGTGATTCCCTGACTTAATTCAGACATCAATCTTCAGAAGAGTTACCCCCTTGATTATCCCCTAAAGGTGCCAGGGCATTTTGAAGAACTTAAATATACATATCTACTGTGCCAACATCGTGGATTGTTAGAGGAATCCTACATGGGATGTTCCCTGTGCTGCAGTTTGGGTGAGAGGTATCAATATTGCATACCTGGAGAGAAGCAGCTATTCACAGTGGAAAACAAAACACAATAATGCTTCTTATCAGCCATGGAGACTTGCTCCCCTCCTTCCAAAAGGGGAAGTTGCTTTTTAAACAACTAAGAAAGGGAAATAATCAAAACAGGTAATGCAGACTTTACTCATCATTTGCAAGGAAAATGGCCAGAGCTTCAAGGCCACTACAGCAGAATAACCAAGGAGCAGAAGAGCTGTAAAGTTTGATTTTGTGAGGAAGCTGGGTAAACATCTTCCAGCACTGTGCTTTGCATTGCTGGGACTTGTGACACACAATAATGCAGCTGAGAGTCAGCAGGCAGGGCATTCCACCATGGCTTAAAGTAACTATTATCAACACTAAGCACTTGAAGCAATTTTCAAAACATTACTCACTCATTTGGTTCCCAGACATCAGAAGCCTCTCAGAAGAGGTTCCTCTCATCTTCTGCTCTTTTCCATTCTGTATTATGCGGGTTTTTTTGTTTTGCCCATTAATCAGCTATGACACAAACAATATTTTCATACTTCTTTCCTCAGCCCAAGGAGCAGCTTCCACATGCTCTTCAGGATTTATGCTTCCAGAGCCCCACTCAGGATACCACACTGGGATTTTTCCTAATTTCTGCCATATCTCTTTAGGGTCATTGGCATACACTGAACTTCCATGTAAAGATCACAGGGAAATCTGATGAAGGCAGCAGAATATACACTCTCTTATTTGTCAAATCTAAACTGAACAGTACTAATCACTCTTGGAGAAAATAACTCTCTACACTTCAGGCTAGACACTGGCAGCCCTACCTGCCACAGAAGGTACGAATTCCACACATCAGAAGAAACAGTGAGGAAGAAACAGTGCCTAGACTGGTTTTTCAGTTATAGCTATTATCTTATCATTTAAAGCAAGAGAAAAAGTGATGACCAAAGTATTCCCACTGCAGAATGTCTCTAGGTCCATTGCAATGCCATTGGTTTGACTGTGTAGTGTATCAATGACAACAGCAGCAGTGCCTCTTCTTCAGCAACTAATTTTATGAATACTGTCTTTTTGCCTGTAGGAGCCCACAAATTTCATTCAGCTTATTTGATAAGACTTATTATTTTGTGTTATTTACACTGCATGGCTATTTCATACCACAAAACACTGATCACATATCCAGCATCACCAAGGCAAAAGCAAACAAAAATCCAGCACCACTTTTACTTTTTGCAAACTGTACACAAACTGATTAGAAGTAAAGGGCTGTTCAGGAAGCATTCCAAGAGCCACTGAAACCTCTGCATATGTTTATTGCCACTTACAGTGAGCAGAGGCCATTCACATAGACTGAACCTGTGGGGCTCTGACATCTGCTCTCATCTAGCCTAAGCAATTAAGTTTCAGAGGATTTCACAAAAAAACATTCCTTTTCTTCAGGGTGAATCTTACAAAGAGAATATAAGCAAAACAAAAACACTGGTAACCAGCCTCATGGCAAAAAAAAAAAAAAAAAAACAACAACACAAAAAAAAAAAAAAAAAAAAAAAAAAAAAAAAAAAAAAAAAAAAAAAAACCACAACCCTCTTGTGATAGTTCCTTAAAGCATGGCTGGGCTAGCAGCTCCCTTCACCAGGGCACTTGTTTTAATTGAAACTTTTCCTAGGAAACACTAGATAGTGTCTTTTTAATATTTAGAATTGGTAGTGACTACTGCCAGCCCATAACCTTAGACATTTTCAGCAATCAGTTAAGTTACTTGAAAAAAACCTGTACACAAAAATGTCTTCAAAGAGACTGGCACTTAATTTTGTCTAGCCAGAAGGAAGGTTGTTGGGACAGAGATGAGCAAAGTTAAATTTCATTAAACTATCACAAAGTTTACTCACCACAAAAAACACTGGCTATAAATGAGAAATAAGACATATAAGAAATAAATAAGAGAGAAATACCTACAGGCAAAAGACTGAGAAGGCTTAGCAGCACAGAGAAGAAAAAGCAAAATAGTTAAATGGTTACTCCAGCACAAAGCAAGTGTAACACAGTTTACTAATTCTCTGAGGAGGGAGACCTCAATTCCATTACACTTTCAACACAAAAAACATACCAGTCAGTAAAAGAATAACCTACTGGAACATGATTTTTATTCATTTGATTGTCAGTACTTATCTCACTAAGACAAAAATCAACACTAACTCTTTCCCAGCTGTTTATCTTTCAGAAGCAGTGCTCCAATGCATCCATTTAGCAATTTATGAGCAAACCTGCATCTGCTCCAGTTGTTCACCACATCCATTTTCTGAAACGAAAACATCTTCTTGTCTCCATTAATTGGTCACTAAATTTTGATACCAACAGTTCATAATTTGTTATAATTTTGTCAATTAAAAAAAAAATCAACCTGGAAGATGATCTCTACTAATGGGATATCAATGCATTTGCTGTTACCTGAAACCTTCTTTTGCTCTTTTAGAATTACTTGTTAAATGCTTTGAATGGAACCTTCATAGTAGAATTATCCAGCTAAATTAAGCTGAGATAATAAAAAGCTGAAAGGATGACTAACAACATTTAGGATATCTCCAGTTTCTGAATTCTACTGTGACCCACCCTAACGAAAGGAAGCACCTACCCTGGCACTTCACCTTCCAGTCTGGCACTTAATCTAAAATACAGAAAAGCTTAGAGATCCCATTTATAAAAATGGCTGAAAGTTTCAAAGTAACACAGTCCCATAAGGGGAGATGAATTTTCACAACTGTTCCACAAAAGCAAATACAGCACACACATCATTATCATAATCAATGTTCATTTTCTTTTCTTGATGATCCACCTTTCCCCCAGGACTATAAATACTTTACTTAAATTTTAATATCCACTAGCTCCCACCATCTTCATGTTGGAAAAAGAGCTCTTTAGAAACCTGCTCAGCTCAGAAAAGAAAGCTGAAACAAACTGCTTAAATAAATATAAAACCTTTTTAGAAATCATTGTGTTAGAAAAATTACTCCCACTTGGGTGTGATTAATGCTAAAACTTCTTCTGCTTCTTTCCACCATACAGAAGAGAAGGGAAGAAGTCAATGTTGGTTTGCTGCATATTTAACACATAATATCTTGGTAACACTTGCACTAGCAAGATGCAAACAGCAAGGAGACCAGAAGTTTACCTGATCTCTTGGGATGCAGTACAACCTACTCCAAAAGGACAACATGTAAGTATTGAGGAAGTAAGGAAAAAGAATTTCAACAGATATTTCTACTCCTAAAATGGAAATTTTAATTCAGATATCAGTCATCACGGCAGAGATGCAAAAATTAGAGAATCAACAGAAACCAAAACCATTTTTCAATATCTGAATATAAAAAGAGTCTTCCCTAGAACTGAAAAATTGATGATGGATCAAGTAGCTGAAAATCAACTGACATAACAGCAATGAGAATTAATGGAGAGTCATTACATTATTAACAAGATTTGCATGATGCCTCAATTAAAGCTCCTCATACTAAGATGGGAGAGGCTTTGTTGATGTTTGGGCTGGTTTCTGGAAGCTCAGTTCCATTTGAAACCTACTGCTGAATTTGGTCTGTGTTGGAAATATGAGGTGAGCCATGCACAGTGCAATATTCAGTTATGGTAATGTTGCTTTGGAGGTTGATATGAGAAGAGTTCATTCCCACTAAAAGCCAAGATTCCATCTCTTCTCCAGCATCTGAAGGGTACACAAACCTCCTTTTTACTGCAAAGTCTATCAAACACAGGTTTCTCCAGTGCTGAACACATGAACTAAAAAGCAGATCTCAGGTTTGTTTCTCTGGCTAAAGACCACAGCAGTGATCCATTTCCCCTTTGCTGGAAAAAGTTCACTTAAACACAGCTTCAGACTGGAACTAACCAGACTTCTGTTCCCATTTTAACAATCACCTGTCTCAGCAAGATACTGCTAATAAAAACCTGAAAGGATGACTAACAATATTTTGGATACCTCCAGTTCCTGAAAGTGCCTTTGGATAAAAATTGCCCTTAATCCTTCTCTGTAACACAACCGTGTATTAGCAACTTAAAGTTACATAACACACTGTATTTCAATTCTTTTCACATCTTGGATCTGAAACTCCAGCTCACATTAAACAGTCTTTGATAGCTAATGATACAAATTTATGTGGTGCCAACACTCACATTTCAAGCTCAGAACCTGCAGCAGTGTCACCAAACCAGAGCCTTCCCAACACTCTTTGGTCCCCAAGCACGGCTGTGTCACCTCATGCACACTGCACACAAGGGGAAGGGAGCTCCAGAGAAAAGGAGCTTTTAAAGCCCAATCATCCCTTTCAGTTTCTAGGTATGGACTGGAGGTAGACAGAACCACAGGAGATGATAGCAAGGAGTTCAAACAGAGTTTGTGGTTCTTGCTTTCACGCTCTCCTGCAAGACATTTCCCTCTTGGTAACTCAATGGCCACAGTGAGGACAACAAATGGAATTAACCCCTTGTGGCACAAAAGAATATAAAGAATAGACATTTCAGACCCCTGGCTCACTGTACTGAGCACAGCAACTCGGGGACAGCTGGATCCAGATGGACAAATGGGATGGTCAGAAAAGCACATCACATCTGCACCTCGTCCTGCCAGTCTCACCATGTGAGGTTTGAAACAGATGTGAAGGAATGGAACCCTCCCATGTGGAATATTGATCAAAACATTCAAACAGAAATAGGAAACTAAGTAATAACCAAATCTGTGTCATTGGAAGGAATCTTTCCTCCAAATTATCCTTAAGGAAAATGTGAAGAGGCTAATTATTATGGCAATGCCTTGAATAAAATATTTTTACATGTTAGTAAAACATTTTTAAATGTTTTACATTAGGAACACCTCTACAGATTAGAAGCCTGTTTTGCAAAACTGACTGCCATATTGCTATTAACTGCATATTAGAAGACAAATTACAAATAAAAATGTAATTTCTAGAAGTTGGCAAGTAGAGTGCTTAGTCCTTAATAAAGTCTGGTGGAAGTCATGCAGAACAGCTTCATATGATTTAAATCTAAAGTATGTTTTAAATTTAAATTACCTTAAAGGTATTAAAAATCTCTAATGCTTTAATTTTAATATAGCTTAATTATTCACTATATGTTCTTGGTTTATGTCTGTAAAACTTCTCCCTCAGTAAGGTCCAGCAGTTATAAGTCTCTCTGCTTAAAAAACAAGAAAAATATGAAAAAAAAAATTGCAAATCAAGAGCAATGTGTTTACATCTAAAACATTACATTGGAAAAACATAATGTAGAAATATTTGCTTTTATGGAGAAACATCATGTAGAGATGCCAGGATTACACAAAAACTTCAACTGCTTACACTTACATTTAAATGTTGTTGCAAAAATCAGACACTATCTGAGACAAACTAAAACCAAGTTTCTCTGTGCTGATCTGGTCAAAGTATGCTGAAAAATACAACACTTAAGAACTTCACCAAAAGAAGGAATATTGCTTACCCCCTACCACACTCATTCATCTATTTTTTATCAAGTTTTCTTCAGAGATGCCTCACAAGTTAATGTCAAATGACAATGACAACAGGTATCTTAGTAGAAACTACCAATCCCAAGGTCTTCCCCCCAGATTAAGGCACCAGAGAAAACAGTATAAACCTTTTCAAGAGAAGCTTGGAATTTACAATCTCACCATTTAGGTGATAAGATGTGTTTGCTTCATAAAGAGTCCTCACAGCACCCCACTGTTAGCCCACAACTCTTTTTCTTTCTTTTTTTTTCCCCAAATATTTGCACTGTTGCTGGACCATAAAAACAGGCTTTCATTTTAATCTGCTTAATACACTGTGGGAAAGGGCTTCTAATTTCATAGGGCTGAGATAAGACAAATAATTCATATAACACATTAGCACAACATCTATGGCAAAAAAATTTAGTCGGAGCTCATTGGAAACAAAAGGGTGCAAAATAAAAAATAGCAAATCTGAGGCAACTGTTTGAGCCCACAGCATGCACTAAAACACATTTTATTACATTCCACAGCAAAGACAAGATCACAGAGTAAGACCATATTAATTGCACAGAGGAAATAAGGCAGTAAATTCCCCTCCCCTCAGCAGACACTGTAGCTCCCCCCACTACTCCAGTGCAAATGTTTGGGGATTTTTCCAGGCCGTTCTCCAAATCAGTCATCTTTCTTTTGTGCCCTTTCATTACACTTCTTCCTTAAGTTCCACATCTTTCTTTTACTGTTCATTACCCAAAACTACCCTGTTCCCCCTTTGGCTTCATTTACTTCCTTTCGGGGTTTGTTTTTACATTTTCTATTGCTGCCTTTTCAGAGCCAAGTTTGCTTCCAGTGTGTGTTCTGCTGTGTGCAGAGAAAAGCAATGCAACAAAATATTTTCAGTATATTGGCATGAGTCCCCACCTCACCACTTGTGATCATTTTCTCTCAAATCCCTAAAGACATTCTGCTTTGAACCTCTGCTGTGGCAAAGAAAACAAAGGCTACGTGGAAGAAATTCTGAGGAGATTTGACAATTCCAGAGATCCTCAACAAGCCATTCCTACAGTCTCTAAACTGGGCTGAAAACAACAAGAAGGTGGACTTGGGAAGGCTGGAAACCCAACACTGTGGCCAAACACAGCTTGCTAAATGGAAGCCCGTGGTTACCTGTAAACCTAGCTGCTCTGCTAATCCTGGCTTCATCCAGAAGCTTTTGTCCTTATCCTCTCCAAGGTGAATGTTGTATGGGGGAGCATTCTTCAGAGAACTGAAACCAAAGATTTTAGTGACAGACTGCCTTGAGCACTGCCGTGGCAAGTTAATGACTAGCTAGAATTTTGGAAGGATTTTGCTTCATTAAAAAAAAAATTAAAATATTTTCCCTTGTTCTTTGGCACAGCCTTAGATACTACACTGCATGTCACACTAAAGCATCTCTGGGAACTTCAGTGGGGTATTATTATCCAAAAAATTAACAACTGCAATTTCTCATGAACTAGAACTGTGTATCTCTAAAAGGAGGCCAAGTGGTATAGCATGATTTACTCAGGAAAAAAAAAAAAAAAAAAAAAAAAAAAAAAAAAAAAAAAAAAAAAAAACAAACAAACAAAAAAAAAAAAAAAAAAAAACACCAAAACAGGAAAATAATTCAGTTCTGACCAAACCATGTTAGAGGCAGCCAGTAAGGCAGGCCACCTCAACAGTCAGCTTATCAAATTCTCTGAAGCTAAATCCCTACAATCAGTTCACCTTTCCCTCCATCTTTTCCATCACAAAACAAAAGAGACTTTTTGATTGTTATAAGAAGACAACTAAGATGTCAGTGGCTACAAATTAAAACCTTTAGTAAACTTAGGAAACACACTCCATATATAGCAACAGACAAGTGCAACTCAGGTTCTGTACCTGAGGAAATTCATGCTCATTTCCTAACAGCTGCTCTGAAGTAGGGATACAAATTCTCCTGCAGCAATAAAGCCACAGTATAATCCTGAAAGCAAAATTATAGCAGAGTAACAACGTATCTGCCAAAATAATTACAACTACTCGCCCAGCCCTACCTACTGTGAAAACTACAGTTAATTCATCTTTTATTCAGAGGCATTTTCATTGGTGCCAAAATTTCTTATTTTTCTTAAACCATTTCCCAGTGCAGTTCTTGATTACTTGCAGCTCTCTCTTGATCTTTACTACACATGCACACCTAGTTTTACCCTGCACTGAAGTACTATCACTGACATCAACAGAATCATCCCAATGATTAGTATTAAACACACAGATAAACTGCCACAGGATCCATTCTTCTGCCAGCAGAGCAGAACACTTCTAATAGTCAAGGGTGGCTTTCCTGCTGCCAACATATGACTGACCTAAACTGATCTCTGGCAGATTCACACTCACGAAAATCAGATCACTTCTTAAAAATACACCTGATTCCTGCAGAAAATGACAAACATTAAGAGTGTTGAGTGGAAATGAAATCTCTAGACACAACTCAGTGGTTTAATTTTTTAAAGATTCTCAAGGTGTAATGCCTGTCTGGTCATTGATGGATTGGCAAGATTGCTAAGGGACTGGAAGAACATCACCACTGTACATTGCTTTGTCCATTATTCCTCCAAGCATCAGTCCTGGAAAGAGTTGCTTTTGTGCTCTTTCTGATTTTCATGTATTATCTCAGGAGCACTCTGACTCCACTGAAGATGTCAACAGTTCAGAGTATATTTCATTAGAATTTTTAAAAGGCCTCTCTAACAACCCAGGCAGTAAAGGACTCTTTCCTAACTTCTATAATGACAACACAAATTACTAAAAAACTCCTCTGCAAGATTACACTAATGAAGCAGGATGCACAGAAAGGTTTTTGATATGCCCTAGTTTCCTTTGAGATTGCTTTCATTTTATTTTATTTTTTAATATACACAGGTTTAGGAGATGCTTTATGCTGACAGGGGTTTTTTTTGTTCAAGTAAAGTATTAGCAAAAGCTGTACTTTAGCCTGTCTTATCAAATTTCAAGACTTCTTATAAAGAAATAGTTTAAACCTTACCTTTCTGCCCTTAGTTAAAAGGTGTAATGCAGCAGAGGCCTCCTATTTACATTTGGTACAGACTTTGGCAAAGTCACCTGTTAGTTCATAAAAAGACATTATTTCCTTACATTTGAAGGGAAACTATGAGGAGAAATCCTACTTTAAAGTAGTCTCATAATTCCACTACAGGAATAAAATAAACCCTATAATCAGTATTTCACAAGTCTTGGCCTTGGTTTTATCCTTGACTATCTAACAGACCTTGCTTCAGTGCCAAAACAGTCAGGCCAAGCTCCATTAATACATAATTTAAATCTTCCCCATGGTGTCTACAGTTTTATATATATATTTATTTCAGAAGTGCATAGCATACACTTGTACATAACTATGTAAAAAATTCTTCTCACCCAGGTAAGGAGCTGGCAATGCTATATGGTTACCTCTGGGTAACCATATTTATTTTTCCCTTCTGTCTTCTTTCAGCCATATTGTCAAAACTAGCTGCAGGGTTCCTGATAAAAATTTTATTACACTTATAAATATCCTTTAAAAAAAAATTAAAAAATGAAAGAAGGGGCTTCTCTGTCCAACCTCCTTCTAGAAGTTGTAATTTCCATTGCCTCTGCATATGAAATACTTTCAATACATTTGAACAGTTGCAGAACTAAAGCACACAGATATATTGCTAATTAATGCTGTAAATACCCCACAGTCTGTATGAAATGAAACATTTAAAAAGAACAGCAGCACCACAGTTTTTCATCCCATGATCACTCCACCTGCTTCATTAATCTCCTGTACCCATGTGAAGTAAATACATAGTACAACTGCAAACTAAAAATCAACAAAGCCTTTAAAAATGGTTTAATTTGATTCTACAAGGGAGGTTATCACAGTCCAAGTCTGCTTTCTCATATTCTGCTGGCAATTTCTCTCAGCTCAGTTTCCACACTAACTTTGTTCTCCATCTCACAATCTATCATGCTGTTATAATGCCAGCTCAAACACTGTAACAGTGCAGCAATTTCTCAGAAGTCGCCAGCTTCACAGTGTGTTCCTTTAGAAGTGCACAGAAATTATTAGATTAAATTACAAATGAACGACTCTGCAGTTGGTCATTATTACTAGGACATTTATGTACATTCAGCTGATCATGAGTTTTGACTTCTGTTCCTCTGCAGATCTTCTGTTTATACTCTGTTCTGCTAGATTACATGGGAAGTGAAATTGAAGACAACTGGAAAAGAGCTGTATTTTCCCCACAGTCATCAATATCCTCACAAGACAAGGCTTGACACCTATCTCCCCCATTCTCTACTGACTTAGTGTCAAGAGATCCCCCAGAACCATTTTTAAAACCTCTTTAAATATGAGCACATTTCACGGACAGCAACTCACTATTTAAGGAATTCACCAGTAAAGAAATTTGCTTTACAAAAGCAAGACCTGCAGCATCCCAGTCATCCCCCCTGGTTTATAAGATTTCACATACCAGCATGGAACCAAACAATTAATACATCCAGAAATACCTAAAAACACTGATCATTCTGCAACTGGTGATCACAATAGGGTAAGCAGCAGGATCTTCAATTATCCCACTGCTGGGGGTATAATTTTCAGGAAGGTATTTCAAACCAATTTCTTGACCATACACTGCCACTGAAAATATCTAGTAATTTTCTACAGGAATAGAGCTGTTTGACCCAATTCCAATGCAGATAATTATATTATCTGTATCCAAAATCCCTCAGAGTGTTTCAATCAGGTATGGTATTCTTCACTTTCTGTTCTGATCTGCTTAGCATGGCTGAGCACCATTAAACAGCTGTCGGATTGCACACAAGAAATGGCTGGATTTCAGTAATAAGCAAAATGGTTCCCAATAGTGTTTAAAACACCTGGGGATCCTTACAAATGAGCAGTGCAATGAGGCTAAACTATAAGATTCAACTGCTGTAAAATAAACCCCACAATTTCTTCATGAAAATACACACCCCAATACACTTAAGTCTCTGAAGAGCTCAGTTGTTGCCAAGAATGAAACATACCTAGATGAGACTTCAGATAATGGCATGAAGAAAAATTCACAACCTTTACATTCAAGAAATTAGATGATTAACTCCTCATGACACACAGCCCAAGTTGTTCTCATATTTCCATCAGCACAGACCATCTACAACAGGTATGCTGAAGTGCTAAAGTGTGAGCCATAGAACAGAGCTCCCTGTTGGTTCAGCTATCACAAAATAAAATACCAGGCTCCTCTTCATTTTCAGTCCAAGGAGGTTTTATAGAAAACAAAAGAAGCAAGTGAGCTAAATGATCATGAACACAGATAAGTGAAAAGAAGGTTTTTAATCATCAGACAACAGAGCTACAGAGGGGCCTCCTATCAGAACACTAGAACCAAAAAAAAATTCGTAATAACCCTAAAAACCAATGTGATCTGGTTATGACACCAGATGTGCAACATGGATCTAGTGACCTTAGGGGATTCAGACTCTGCTCTGCAGGGCCCTCCTCTACATATCTGTAAGAATCTTTGCAGGTAAGAATGTGTCACCTGCCTGCCACCTCTGAGTATATATTAAACCAACAGCTCTGTAAAGTACATTTCCAGAAGTGATTATTCAGGCTACAAAGACAACCTCAGCAATCAGTGAAACACAAGATACTTGGGAAAAAAGAGTCAAAGAAAACAAGATAGCCAAAATCTGCATATGAAGGATGCTTCCACACACTCAGAAAGTTTCTTCAACACTTTACCCACCAGAACTTCCTCTTCTGCCAAAGCCACAGAAAAATTATCTCCACAGCAAGCTCAAGTCCAGGCAAAAGTGTGACAGAGAAAAATAATTCAGTTTTTCTTGAGAAGCAGACACTGCTCCCCACTCCAGCATCCCACCCAAAGGCCCTGGGATGACAGGCAGCCTCTTGCCAAAATGTCTAGGATGGACAGACAGCTGAGGGGCAGAAAACTGCCTTGCAGCATGGCAGTGGAAGGCTCTGAGCCAAGTGAATTGTTGTATTTTTACAGCTCCTGTAAACTACCTGGGCCCAGCATTCCCCTTTCCCTGGCTTCCCCAGCTGTGTTTCAGCAGCTGCCACTGCAGCCCCTTTGCTCCCCAAGGAGCAGCAGCAAGCACAGAGCCTGTAAACAATCCTGAAGCTACACAGCACCCACACTTGCCAGTGCATTTAGATATACTCTGCATTTCAATTTTTTTTGTATTTTTTTTAATGTCTGCTCCTATAATTGCCTGTCACTGAAAACATGCTCTTAAAAATATTTCAGTGAAGAATGGATCACCTATTCACAAATTAATTTCAAGAGTGATACAGATATCACAGTAATTTAAAACAAGGTTGGGATTTTTCCCCTTCTCACTGGGATAGCTCTCAGACTAAATCCAACAAAATCGACTGAGTCATCTGAGATTTTCCCCAACACATATTTTTGTAGCTTAAAAACAAATATTGGAAGAAAAAAAAAAAAAAGACACCCTCTCAAAGCTGAAATTGCCCTTTCCATTCAGATGCAGTGCTATACCCAAAACTGAAATTGTCACACAGCCCATTAATCTCTATTACAAACTATGTTCTTTATTTAGTAAAATTACAGCATTTGGTTGAATGACAACAGTACTTACATACTGGTTTATGAGCACCTGAGATGTTTCTCAAGCAAATAAAATAAGAGAATAGGTTACAGTTTATTGAAATAAGAGAACTGCATTGTTCCTAGGAGAACAACATACTGCTGCTGTTATTGCTCCTATGCTACAAATGTTTAAAACAATGCTGTACTTTAAAGGATTCAAAGCACATATCATCTACCAAAATAGGACTAAATCAGTGGTGCATGCAGAATAGTCCCCAATGATGACAAAGGCAACCCAAAGGATCTACAGAAAGCAGAAAATTTACAAAATTCAAAGAGTCCTCCTGAAAATAACGTGCAAAATTTTGTATTGTGGCTATGCTCTAAATAATCTAAATCCAGAAATGGATCAAATCTAGGAAAAAAAAAAAAAAAAAAAAGAATATCTAAAGAAAAGAACACCACAAACCCATTGTTGTCACTATTAATGATGTTACATCCCTACTTGTGGAGCATCATCCAAATTTTTTAAAAAGCACAAAAGCAACATGCCACAATCTACCAGGAGAGACAGGATCAGGATAAATTGACGACACGACAAAGAATTCCAAATGGTTCTGAAAAACAGCAAATACACTCAGAACCTCAACAGTAAAGAAGAGCAAGCACCTACGTAGCTGCAATTTTCAATTATTAAATATTAAGCACCATAAAAATATTTGCACATGGCATCACACAATGATGCAAGAGCTGTCTTAAGTATTTTTCAGCAAGACATCCTCTCTTGACTCACCTCTGAAACCAAGAGCTCAGTTCCAAACAAACTAAGCATTTTTTAGCAGATTTAAAAGCTTTTTATGTACTTTGCTTTTTAATGTGACAGTAGTTCTTTACTAAAATAGAGTTTATTCAATTATAACTATTTCTAGGGGGACTAATAAAATATTAAGCCTTAGACTGCAGCATGGGGAGAACTCCATGGAGGTCAAAGCCTGCAAAGTGAAATAAATGTCAATAAAAGCCACAGTCCAGGGCCAGAGCTGGTGAGGGAAGCATTCCTTCTACCAAGCATGGCAAACCACAAACCCTTGTTGCAGAACGCACACACACATCCACACTCAGACTGAAATTCAACCTGCTGGTCAGTGACTGGTCTTCAGAAAATTTTAACTACTGTCAGCAGTAATAACATCCCTCTGGGGGAAAACCAGGCTTTTTATCCATTTCCTGCTTTTTCCAGTATGGTGACAATTTCCTAAGAATCCGTTTTAATATCAGACTGCAGGGAATTTTTTGAAGCATGCAAGTATGCATGCATGCCCCTATATACTAAATATATCACATAACTCCCCATTTGAAAAGTGCTTTTGGTAACTCAGAATTTACATTTTCAAGTTAAGTATTCTACACAAAACCAGCATAACCTCTGCAAAATAAAAACCACGTTATGTAAGATCTGACGGTTACAGACAGGTTTGCATACCAAGCAATAGAGTATTTTGAAAATATATTATAATAAATAAAGCTTCACTTAAGAATTTATTCCACAGCAAACTCTGCCCACTTCTCCATCAACAGTCGTCTCTTTAATTTTGTTTTCTTCATTCCTTACGTGCACTGATTATTATAAACCCAAACATATGAAAGCAGCTTTGCAGTGTGTGCAGCTATGAAAATTAAGGATATTAAATAAATATTTGTAGCATTTGCCAAATCAAAAATAAGGATTTTTACAGCCAGAGAGGTGTATAAATGTGTACATATACCTAAATATCTATGTGTTTGTGTCTATTCTCCACACAGCTCACATGAGAGTCCAGAGCTGCCTGCTTACAACACATGGCAGAACTGTGACCCAAACAAGTAAATTTCTGAACACAATACACAGTTGAACATATGAGCTTATAAGGTAACAGTTCTAAAAATAATTTCACCTATACTAGTCACACATTAAGGTCACATTGTTGCCACAAGATATAAAGGACTCTATTAAAAACAAAAAAGGCAAGAAATAAAGCGCTATTTCAATAGCTTAAAAAAAAATAAAAAATAAAAAAAAATTAAAACCACAAACCTGCAAGCCTACAGGGACCCCTAACACCTAATCCATCCATCAAGTCTTGACTTCAAGGAAACCAAAATGTTGTCATTGTCGTGTTTTCCTGTGTGGTTCTGTATCTCCAACTTTTAACTATTAGACAGGCAGAATCAGCCGGTGTGTATTGTACAGGTCAATTTCCTTCCAATACACTAATTTATGCAACATTAGCACAGAATGCCAGCTACAATTCTCTTACTGTTTGCACTCTAGGAGTAGACTTGTATTTTCTGCCAACTCCATTACATCATCCGAAAAAACCCAAACACTTCCCCCCACACCCCCCCTCCCCAAAACCCTGCCACTCTCCTTTTCCTTCTCCACTCTCCCTTCCCAAGCCCTTACAAACCACACGCCAATTACTGCCGCGAGCTTTATTTCGCTGTAGAGGCTGCAGAGCCCCAGCGCGCAGGGCTTTGGCCATTGTTGCCGGGGATGCCTCCATCACTGACCTTCGCTTTCCCACTCAGACTGTTACATAACGCGGTGCCTGCCTGCGTGCGGCGGCTGCGAGCCCGGGCGAGCGGCGGCGTGTGCCGCCAGTGCCTGGCCCCCTGCTCCTTCCCCTTCCCCAAGAGAGAGGAAGGACATGTGGGTCAGCGGGTTAGCAGTACCAGAGCCTAAACAATTCGGGACCGCCAAGAAAACACCCCCGCCGCCGGAGCTGCCCGGGCTTCCCAGCACCCCCCTCTCCTTTTCGCATCCATACAGAAGCGACAGCCGAGTGTTACATAATTGATGGGATCCCAAAGTTGCCCCCCTCCCCAAACCGGCTCCCTCCGCCGGCCCCGCTCCCCGGCAGCACCATCTGCCTGCGCCGCCGAAGCGCTGAGCCGGAGAGCCGGGAGGGGGGGGCGTTGTGTAACACCCACGAACTACGGCCGGCTCCGCAAACATCCAGAAAACTCCCCGACAAATTAAGGAAATTTTCTCCAGTGTTTCTGATTAACCTCGTTACATAAGGCGCTTGCATTCCAAATCCACTCTCGCAAGCTCTAAATATACCCCGCGCAGCCAAACGCTCCCTGCGCACACGCCCGTGGCCACCCGGCCTCCTCCGGCCGAGCCCGCTCCTCCTCGCCTCGGCATCCGCCGAACGGCGCGCTCCCTGCTCGCCAATCCTCTCTAATTAAACGTTTCAGCGTGTGACATCTCGATGGCTTTTACTGTACGCGGATTCCCTGAGTGGGAAGCTGCCTAGGAAGGGGGGGTGTGGCCAAAAGGGGAAAAATACTGTAAAACACAAGCCAACACATGATCAGCCATATTCCAATCTACAACTCAAACCCCCTCCGTCCGAGGAGAGACGGTCTCCCCGCCGCCGGCGGCCGAGCATCGCTGCCCCAGCCCCGCCGGCTACCGCCGAGGGGACTGCGCTCCCGCCGGGCACGTACTTTTCTCCGCCCGTCATTTCTTTCAATACACAGCATTATTTAATTCTTTTTTTTTTTTTTTTTTTTTTTTTACCCATCACCGAGGGATTTTTACCGAGCGAAGCCTCTCTAGCGCGCTCCCCTCTTGTAGGAGCAACGCTTCATAAATTATTTACAAGTAATTAAAGCCGCAGCCTCCTCCCTATCGCACGTCTCGGCAAAACTCCGGCGGCGTTTGCAGCTGGGCCCGTGTCCGCGCCGCGGCGGGAGCGGCTCTCCCGCCCCGCTCCGCTCCGCTCCGCCCGGCAGCGCGCAGCTCGGCGCTAACGCCAAACTTCCACCGCCCCGAGCTGACCCGCACGGCTCCCAGACGCAACCTGAGGCAGCAGGGCTTTGACAGCTGGCGGCGGAAAAAGGGGGGCTCGTTTTGTCTGCAGCGGTTTATTCGGGGAGCGGTAAGAGAATCCTCGGGCGCACGGAGACCCCTCTACGAACTTGTGCACCTTCAACAACACAGCGGCTACGAGGTCATCCGCTCCGCGATGAAATAATTTTTAAAGATACACTTAAATGAATTAAGGGAAAACAGCGCACGACAGAGTGAATAAGTCACCCGCAGACCGCAAATCTCGTGTTTAATCACAGATCCCCCATTCACAACAAGCCACAGCACACCAGTTGAGAAACTGTCAAAAGGAGACAGACGAGGGGGAGAAAAAAGGGGGGGAGGAAGGACACTGCAGCTTTAAAAGTTTGTTCCCTTGAATCCCAATACTCCCGCTGTTGCTTTATATATTTATAAAATTATGTAATTTCAGGGGCACAGTACCCATCCGGATACCACAGGCAATAAACGAGACAGACAGGAAAGCACCAAACGCCGCTCAATATTTTCATTGCGTTTGTCCCTCCTCCTGCAGCAATTAAAAGAAGCTATAAAAGTTTGCAAGGTTTTGCAGGGGGTAGAAGCCCGGCTTCTTTGCGTGCGCGGCTTCAACAAGCACGAGCGATAAACCAGGGGATTAAATTGCTGCATTTCCCCCTTCTCTCTTACCCCCCTCTTCCTATTCCCACCCACCCCCCGATCCCACTCCCCCGGCCCCCTCCCCCTTCCCCAAGTCTCCCTACCTCTGCTGCTGCTGGAGTAGCTCTGCCTGCGGACGGGAGCCGGCGCATCGCTTTTCCGGGCAGGCTCCAGGTTCACCGGGGTGTCCCTGGCGCCGGCGGCCGCCTCGGAGACGCTGCTGCCCGGCTCACTGGCTGCTGGATCGGGGGCTGCCGGAGCCGACTCCATGTTTTTCCCAATGTAGATCGCTTGGAGATGGCGAGCTCCTACACTCCCTCTATCTTCTGTTTCCAGCGCAACTCTATGGTAGGAAAGCAGAAGGGAGAGAGCGAGCGTGATCCAGATGGGATGTGAGCTTGCCTGGCTGTGACCACAAGCAGCGCTAGCGAGAGCTGCACACCCCCCCGCCCCCGCACCCCCCGCGCTCCGCCGCCAGCCCCGCGCCCCACGCCCGGCACCGCCGCCCTCCCGCTCCGCTGCGGGACCCGCCGAGGAGCCCCGGCCCCGGGAGCAGCGGCGCCCGCGGGATCCCTGCGGCCCCCGAGCGGGGCCGGGGGCCACGGACGGTGCTGCCATTGCCCGGGGCGGGCGGGGAGCCAGCCCGACCTCCGCCCGGGCCGATGGTGGGGCCCGGCCAGCGCGGCCGGCGCGCCGCCGGCAGCCCCCCTCTGCAGCCCCGGTACCAGCGCGAAGAGCTTCCACGCAGGGCTGTCTTCCCTCCCCCATGACTGTTTCAGCTGAAGCCGCATCAGAAGATGCCAGCTGTATTAAACGTCTCAAGACCCACATGTTTAGCAGCCACGCAACCGGAAAAGGCAACATTTCAGACAGTACCTCTCTTTCAATGAAGTGTGCTTTGACATAGAACAAAAGGTGACTAGCAAGGTGCCAGAAAACCTCCAGATCTGCTCTGACTTCTGCAAGCACCCTTGTGCAGTTCACAGTCTCAGTAATGGTCAATGCCTTGTCCACTACCTGATGTTAAAATCCAGTAACAGCTGCCACAAACGCACCCTGGAGAACACATCACTCCTGTACGACAGAGGCCGTGTTTCATGCAGCCCTGCTGCCTCCTGCACAGAAGGTGCTAAAGCTGCCTTTGACGGCTCTCACTAGAAGTATCCCGAGTAGACCAAATCAAGATATTTTTACAGAAAGCAATTCAAGTTTTTTCCAAATGGCACTGGATCATGTGCAAGCAGCTGATATGCCACCTTCTGCCAACCAGGACTGCTGCTACAGCTTTCAGCACTGCTGGTGCTAGTGGTACCTGATGAAACTTCTAGGTAAACCCTGGGCAATTCCACATTCTGCAGTATAATCACCAGTGTTGCACTGCTCTCCCACAAATGGTGTCTGCTCAAACAGCTGTGAAATGTACCATGAATTCCACTTGTCCCTGTTGCCTGTCCAAAAGTTGGATTACATCTTGCACTGCTGATAGTTCTTTTGGTGGAAGGGTAGAATCTTGGGTCAGTTGATTTGGAAGTCCTGAAGTTCCAATTACCTGTATCTAGAAAAAAACACCACAGTAGTTCTGATTATCTGTTGTCTGCTTCTATCTGAGAGGAATAGGCAACGATTGCAGAAAACAGGGTAACATTGAAGAATTATTCTGCATTCACTTTCAGAGCTGGGCTTACAGACTTTACCCACTGTGTAAATCCAGGTCTTGTTCTTTGTGATTAAGTGCTGGGTTAGGGCTAGGGAGCACAGAGTATGGACAAAAAAACTACCAGGTTTTTCACCAGCATCAATTAAAAGGGCCTCAAGCTGGATGGAAGCTGTTCCTAGAGAGCAGCCTGAGAAAGAGAGTGAGTGGAAATGGACAAGGGAATCAGGACAAGTGGAAGGGGAGCACAGGTTGCTTCCCAGGACTAATATGGAGGCTGTGAGCACCCTTGGAACACACACTGGCACAGGCAGGAGGCACAGGCTTTGAGCATGGTCTCTTCAGAATCTGCAGAGGGCAGCAAGGTGGTCCTTCTCTGATGCAAACTGGGTGGATTAGAGCTGCAATTTCCTGCAAAATCTCTCCCTTTACTTTTTGCTGATTGACAGCCTCCAAATACAAGTAAGAATTATGTGATCTTTGGAAACCAAACTGCCTGTTATCCTGAGAAAAAGCTTATCCCCCCTCTCCAAATTGGGGTTTAAGCAGGCTGACCAGGCAATGTTTGTTGGGAAACTTGCCCGGCTAATAAAAAAAAGAGCTTCATTCCTCAAAGCTGCCAGGCCACTGCCTTTCACCAGTGCTGAGAACAATTGGACTACTTGCCACAGTAAGGATTATTCACGTGAGTGTTTTGCAGGACTGGTTTTAGTAATGCAACTACTTCAAATAATCAGAGAGTGTAGAATGGGTTTTTTCTCATTCTATCTGTTAAAGGCTGCTGATATTTTGTACACCTGCCTTGTTACACAATTGTCATTTACTGCATCTTTTCCCCTATTTTCTAAATCTAAACAATTTTTTAATTTACTTAGATGAGAAAGGAGAAGGAAACACTGAAGGCTACAATAGGACAACACAGTAGAGCTTTGGTTTTCAAAGTAAATTGTGAGGGAGGGGAAATCACAGGAGTAAGCCCAAGTGCTTAGAACATCTGAATTAATGGAGAAGAAAAATTAATTTTATGTTGTTTCACAACATCTCTCTCATAAATCACCAGCAATTAGAACCAGCTAAAGCAGGAAAAAATTGTAGCTTGTTTGTAGAGGCCACAATCTAGGAGCACCTACACAAGCAAAAAGACAAAGCTGCTTTGTTCTAGCAAAAAGAGAGGGTGACCACACAGTGAAAGCACCATGAGCAAAGGAAATAGGGTGACAGGTGACATTTGAGATTTATATAATACATAAAACCCACGACTTTTGTCCAAAATTCCCTCTCCTGTTCTGCTAAGACATTTTCTGTGCATAGAAAAGGTCTTCCTCGTTCTTCAGTCTATTTCTAGCTTCCAGTCCCTACCAAGATGGTTCATTAACTTCAACCATTAAGCTTGTTTCAACAAGTGAGACAGCATTAGCAGCAAAGACAGGTATGCTGAGAAACTTGAGGATAAATGTTTAGTTAGATGAAAGAGGGCTTTAGAAATTACTGCAGATATTACCTGCAGCAGATCCTATACCAGAAGTATCAGTAATGGAACAAAAAGGGACAAGGATCACCAAACATCTCCTATTGATTAGCTGATTTCAGGTAGACAGAATGATTCATAATTCTAAAAATTGTAATTTAAAAAGTCACATAAATCTTACATGATTCTGGAGTAGAGGAGGTATAAAGATCCTCTGGACACTTTTTCAGTGGCAGAGGAAGTGGCAGAAGAGCTGTAATGCATGCAGCCACCAGACACACAGAAAGCAATTCTTGGGCAAGGACAGGCACGAGGTGGAGAGCACACAAATATGTGCAAAAGGACCACAGCTCCCACAGGAGCAGCACCACACCATTCTGCCAGCATTCACTGCCCATTACTGTGCAAGCCTGCTTTGAGCCTGAGCCACTAAGGGTCTTCTACACACATAACTAATCCAGCTGTTCAAAAGGAATGCCAAAGTACATTCCTGACCAGGAGTTTCATGAAACCATAGAGTATCTCAAGTTGGAAAGGACCTGTAAGGATCACCTGAGTCCAATGCCTGGCTCCACACAGGGCAGGACTAAAACTAAATCCTGTTACCAAGAGCATCATCTGGACTCTTAAACACGTTCTGGAGTCTGGGCTACACCTGGCCACACCACACACATGTCAAAGGGGACTGTCAAGCCCTCTTAGGAAGCTTTGTTAGCTCCAGTCTAGCAGTTGTACAGAACATGCTGATGCAGAGATGAATAACCATGAGGGCAAAGCTTGAATAACAGGGCAGAGTTACAGCTGTTCCTCCTCTACAACAAGTTGCTAAGAGTAAGGCACTTTTGCTCCCATTGGACACATCCCTGTGGTTTTGATGTCTTTGCAGGAAAAAAGAAATAAAAAAAATCATTGATTGAAGACATTCAGAAGAGCAAGTATCAGAGTCAAGCAAGGCATAGGACACCAAGCAGGTCTTCAGCACAGTTCTGATATCATCATGCTTATATATCTATATTCAAAGAAGAGTTTAAAATATATGCATCTATTCTTTGTAGCTGCATTCTGTGGCATATCTTTAAATGGTTTACAAAACTTTAGTTAATTAAATTTTTCAGTAGGACAAGAAACTGCCTCCACTGGAAACACATACAGCAACCTCCTCAAAATTATGCAACTCATTAAGCTTAAGCAAAAATAGGCAGACTGGTAAACTACAGGTATGGAACCTGAATATTTGACAGTAATTAAATCAAACAGTACCTGAACAGCATTCTCTCATATCCTAGATGAAAACAAAATAAAAAATAATTGGAAAGAAATAAGACAGCTCTGCTGGAGGCACTTAGACTGGATGCAGCTTCAGTGGACCCTTTCCCACAACTTTATCTCTAAGCAAAGTGGAAAGCTCATCAAACAGTTCAGCTGGAATTTGCACTCACAGACATAATTTTGTTTGTTTTAAAGACTGAGGAGCATTTGTTAATCAGCTAGCACAGCACAGATTCAGTGCAATCTCCTTCCTTGCTGTAAACTCATTGTGTAAACTATGAGCTGCTTTTCATTGTTTGTTAAAGCCTCCATTTCCACTTTCCTCTCCTGCCATTTGGATTCATTCCTTATTGGATTTTCTGGTTCTGAAAGAAAATGGAGAAGCACACAACATACAAAGTAAAGAATCCTTTGTGCTTATCTGTACAAGCACAATGTCCACGATCAGCATCTCCTGATATAAAAAATAGCCCAGGTCAGTTTTTAAAAATTCAAGTCTTTCTGTAAGTGAATTAAGGTAAAAGGCCCAGATATACCCACCTCTCTCAGCAAGCTGGTTTTGCTGCTGTTTTCTTGCAGATAAGTTTAAAAAATTATTGAATATTTTCTTTTAGCCAGGTGAAGAATTTTCTTGCTTTCCATATGCTTGCAGACAACTTCTTCCTTCCACAAAGTTAAGCTAATTGAATTAGAGGAGCAACTCAGCCTGCTCATATTCTCTGGAGAGTAGAAGGGAAACAGGGAAGAGAAAAATCTGATCTAGAGTTACATTTTTGTTCTCAAGAAAATGGAAGATTTTTTTAGTGAAGATGAGTAAATGATCTGCCATTTCTGAAACCCTGGATCATTTCACTCACATCCAAAGTGGGTGTGGTTGCTTCAGTGCTCTCTTCTTCCCTGCATTTTTTACTCAAGAGCTGTTTCCTCAAGTACCACATTTATTATAGAATTTATCCATAATACCAGACTGATAACTCACACTTGTGCAAAAATACATGCCTCTCTAAAAGTGATAATAGGTTAAAAGCAGGTTAAAGCAAGGAGAAAAAAATAGCTTGTCCTTGATAAAAACAATTCCTATTGTCTAGATGGTAATTTTGTATGTGCTTTTGTACATCTCTGTCATTCTCCCAATGAATTTCCACCAATAACCTCACCATTCCCAACAGAACACCTTCCAAAAGGTGGGGGAGTTATTGTACAAACTGCCTTCCCACTCCATCCCAGCCCAGCCACCTCACAAACGTTCTGGACAGGTGGTAGGAAGCTCTCCCAGGTTTCCCATTGCAACAGCAAGGAGCTGCACCTGTACCCATTCTGATTTGCCTTCTTTTTCTCCAGGTCACAGAACTTGATCTTCTAGCTTAGAAACACAAAAATTATCTTCATTGTACATGGAACAAAAAAATTACACGACCCATCAGTATAAGCAAGCAGCCCAATACATAGCAGAGACATTACAGCTTAGATGACCACTAAAACTGAATTATGCCAGAAATGCAAAAGAGAAAGTAGTAATTTTATTTAAAATGGTCAGGTTTTACGTAATTTGAAGCCTAATTTGATTTATTTAAACACTGTATCTAGTAAAATATTTTTATTTCAAGGAAAATGGAAAGCTGTCTACTGCATGGAAAGGTCAACTTGTATTAAAGAAAACATTTATTCTGCTGCTTGCTTTAACTCTTTGAGAGCTTCAAGCTCCACAACAGAACAGCTTGTATCTTTTATAATAGTAAGTCCAAAATTTTATATATTTTATACAGATTAGAAAAATTAATATGAAGCATCAACTATTACTGAAAAAAAGAATCCTTGGAAGAGGAATTTCATGGTGAATATATACCAGTGTGTTAATGGAACAAAGGTGTAGTAAGACAGAAGAGATATGTTTTTCTCTGTGTTTGGAGATGAGAAAGAGGAGGGCAGAACTATTTAGCTCTCACAATTGACAGTTCTAATACCTAATAAAAACAAATTTGGTTGTTGTTAGAGTTGTCTTCATGTTCTATAAAGCACCAAACCCCAAAATAAGCTTTGCAATTTTTTCAGCTTTTTCTCATCTGATATAATTACCTTATAACCAAACAAAATATTTAATTAGAGCTGAAATTAAAATGTGTTTTGATTTTTTTTACTCATTCATAAAAATTATGTTGAGATATGTTTCAAAGTAAACAATATTTTCTGTAAAAAAAATAAACAAAACCAACAAAACCAAAAACAAATTCCTGAAACACATTTAAAAAGGAACATCAAGGTCTTGCATATTTTCCAATTTCTTCTTCAATTTAATATATCAATCATAAATTAGAGTTCATTAAATTGATCCAACCATGGATTTTTCTAGCCAAAAAAGCCACTCCATTTTGAGAACAGCTCTAGGAGCTGGTTGCCTTTGTACAGTGAAGATGGGGATTCTTACACATTATCAAGTACACAAGTGCACACAGGTTGCTCAGGAATAGCCACAAGAGAGACTCAGTATCTCAAACTAGGAGCCTCAACATCCTCAAATCAAATTGCAGCTTTAGTAAGCCTAGCAATGAAAAATCCCAGCTCTCCATTTCTGAATCTCTCCAGGCCTATGAAAGCAGCCCTGAGACTGCTAATGCATCTCTCCTCTTTCTCTTTTTGAAAGAGTCACCA
Organism: Oenanthe melanoleuca; assembly: GCF_029582105.1. Lineage (NCBI taxonomy): Eukaryota > Metazoa > Chordata > Aves > Passeriformes > Muscicapidae > Oenanthe > Oenanthe melanoleuca. The sequence goes on along the minus strand of NC_079344.1, from coordinate 2,267,518 downwards.
TTTTTCTTTAAAATAAAGCCATTATCTAAAAGCAAAAACAGGCTATGTAAAATATCCTCACAAACGTATTTGCACACACTATATGCTCTCATTTAGAAAAAAAATTGCCTGAGGTTTCATGTAAAAATAGAAAGCTCTTTCCTACACAAAGTTTGTTTTAGTAGTTGAGGTTTGAATCTTGTGACTGGGAGACTTCATGATAACCCACACAGTTATTTTGAAGTTTAAAGCAAAAGTAAAGCCTGCTGTACTCCATAGATTCTTAGAGTACTCTTCCATTTCAGCTTGTCACTTACAGTAAATTTTCTGTTACATTTCTTCCTCTCTTTACTTCCATATTACCTTCCATAATATGGAGGATTCTTTCATAATTCCTCATGGCAATCCTTGTTGCCATTGTAGAGATTCAACTATCATTTGAAAATGACATAAAGCAGAAACTCAGGCAAAACTACCAAAGATTTAAAAAAAAAAAAATGAAAGTAAAATCCTAGGTGGTGAATAACTAACATGAAAATCAGCTTGCTACAGAAAAGAGAATTATTTTTTTTCCTCATGCTTCATGGCAATGCTACCCTATGGACATATTAACAAAGTCCACAGGACATTTCCCAGATTCTTTCTGCCATTTCTACCATGTTTCATCCCTTCAGGCCTGCCACTGCTCACCCAAAGTAATCCACACAGATTTCACAGTGTGCTTGTTAGCACCTTGGCATGATGGCAATCATTTGCCTCCAGTTCAAAGAGAGAAAGAAATAATTAAATATTTACAGCACTAGCTTTACACTAATACAATTTTCCTTTCAGTTTTCTGTAACCTTTCTAATGCCCTGATATTTTCCTGGTACATGTACCAGTGAACACTACTGCTGTGCCTCCCCTCTGCTGAGACTCACAGCTTTACAAAGTCTTTATTGTGATTTTTCAATTACCATCAGGAACCAAGAGATCAGAGAACAATTTTCAAAGGGACAAGAAGTGGTTCACTTTAAAGTTTATTACTAATGTTTGTGGCTTTTCATAAATCAATACAAACAGGCAAGAACAACATAGCAGCTCTACTTTAGAATTTGTGATTGTCTGAATGCAAAACTCTACTACTAACAAATAATATATTTAAAATCTTCTTTATTTTCCCTAGTGCTGTAAGATTTGACTGATAAATTGTTTGAAATCAATTGGTTTAGACTTTGAGAGCCAAAAGATTTATATTTCTCACAAAAAACAAAAGCCATCAACCTGAAATACTTTATATCTAGTGATCACTCAGTGTTTTCCACTGGGAATTTTAAAGTTTCCCTACTTTCTATCCACATCTTAAAAAATTACAAAATCTAACAAAACCAAGAGAAAGAGGTTTGATGAATAAGGAACAATTGATACAGCACAAGCACTTTATGCCCCTCTGCATCAAGCAGTCAGGAGGCAAGCAGCAGCATGGGATGATTTTCCCAAATGAATGCTATTAGCTATTCTATCATTACAGGTTCACAAATCCAGGAAAGCAATTTCTTACTTCAGATTAAAAAGCCCTTAATACTTTTCCACCTCAAAATCTTCCAGCTACATTATGGCATCTTGTGTCCTTTCATCTGGCATGTTGGGCCCCCATCTGGTCAGCTCTGAGCTTATGTTCCAACACCAAAAAAAAATAAATTTAGGATTGCCCTTTGCATTGGTGCTCAGAGTAGAAGCTTCATGTGATACAAAGTTTACATTCCTTCTAATCTCTTCTCATAACTCTATTCCATGGGGACATCTCTATCAAGGAATAGATTCTTGGCCTAGGATGCTGAAATTAAAAATTCCTTACTAATTAATTTTTAGTTGGCACAAAGCAGTGTCTGTTTAAGTTCAGTAGGAGCTTTAAGTCTATTCTCATTGTTTAACCACTTATAATTATAGATAGATAAATAAATAGCTTTTTTTTCCCCAGATGAACATACTGATGACCACAGCAGGCTTTTCTGCAGAACTTCAGTCTGGGGATGTGAGATTTTTAAGAATCCAACCCTCCAAATGCTTTCCCCTGAGAGAGGAAGGGATGGGAGGAGGTGAATAGTTCTGAAATGATTATAAAAACTTTCCAGCAATATTTTTTAAAAGCCCATTGTTGTTTTTAACACTCAAAGACAGAATAGTTTAAACAACCATGCTTGCACACTCTGGACTGCACACACAGACACAGGACATCACACATTTAGTCAAGACTTTCTGTATCAGGTAATTAGAGTTATGTGCCCTTTTTGGCTACACATAATTAAAAGAATGTGTATCTCAGATTTCATGGGCAAGCAGAACATCCAGAAAGCAAAAAACTCAGTGTCAATGGATTTACACATATTTAGACATTAAAAGATAGGGGACTTGGAGAAGTAAAACTTGGGAAAGCATTTAACTAATGAAGAGTAAAACTAATAAAATGCTTTACATGATACGTGCCTAAGTGTTTTCCTGTGCTCAGACCTCATGAATACCAGGAATAGGGTCTTTAATATTCTGGATTGAAAAAATACTATTAAAACACAACATTTTTAAATTAGTAAAGCTTCCCCCAAACAAACAAACAAACAAACAAACAAAAAAAAAAAAAAAGGGAAAAAAAAGCCACCCTGAAATATAAAGGTCTGTTATAAAGGTCTGTCAGGTTTTTTCTTTTTAAATGTCCCCTCTATTTGAAGTTTCGATTCATGCTCAAGAAACTGAGTGGTACCAGTGGTCACAGAATTACAATAAACTACTTTAGTGCTGGAAAACTAAGCTGTCTGTTTTGAGTGGTCAAGTGATAGCAATTCTGTTCCCTTGACAGCATCTATGGAACTATCAAGAGGAGAGTTAGAAGAAGTCATGACAACAACAAACCTCTGTATGATCACTGTGTTCACCCTGAAATAAACTTCCATACACTGTGTAATCAAACTGCTCACTGCATGTACTTGGTGCTTTGGTTTCTGGACCATCAGCAAAGCAGAAGAAGCAACACAGAAGTTCAAAACACTTGCTGAAAACATATGTGGAATGATTTCATGCTTTCAGAGTTAACTGCAAGGAGGCCTCAGCCAAGTTACAGTACTTGTTTTGCCAGTACCAGGAAGCAAGACATCAAAATAACCACAAATAGTTAAACAATATCCCTCTGTTCTTGTCAGGCAGAGTGACAGATGCAGCAACCTGCTTGAGCCTCTGAGGAGTTTAGAGCAGGGAGCTGGCAAACCCAGGGATGTTATCACAGCCCTGCCCCTTTGCTCACCACCTTTCCCCCTCTGCCCTGTCCATTCTGCTTTGCTCTGTTCCTGCTTGAAATAAAAAAACCTTGGTTTAGTAAAGCTGCCCAGTCACCAGAGCCACAAACTCACAATGGGAATAGCTTCAGCTCTTCAAATCTCCATGCTCAGGGATTCAAAAAGCAGGACTTGACCTACAGCTGGAGAATTTTGGGAGCCACCTCAGCACTGCCACAGCCTAGGACCTGTAGCAGTCTCCTGACAGAGAAGCCAGTCATATCAAAAATCATTTAACCATGATACCTGTCAGCTTTTTCAGAACCCTCATTCTTCCCCATGTCTATGACATAAAGTAGTAGCAGCATATATTTAAGCTTTTATTCAGATGCTTCTTGGTTTGTGACTGTCTTGAATTCATGCTATGCCCACCTTCTAAAGTGCTTAGTTGTGGCAGAAAGCCATTAAGGCAAACAGAAGAATGAACAAGGACATGCATGATTGAAATAAACTATTTTTAGTTTATTGTATACATACAGAAACTTGATCATGGTATTCAGTGATCTGCACTTTGTGATGCACTGTTGTCCACAAACACAGAATTCAATAAATGGGTTTCAAGGTATTCATTAAATTTCTGGTATAGATAAATTATGAATAAGAGCCAGCTATTCATTAGTATGCAATACCTGAAAATACCTGTTATCCCTCTTGATGAATCTGACCCAAGGTCTCCCTGCTACTGGGGGGGAACTAATATTGTAGCTAACAGAATAGTGAGCTTTACCTATAAGAAAGCAGAAAGAACAAAATGAGTTAGTTACTAAAATAAGCAAGTGATTTACCTCAAATTTGTAAAAAGCTCTGGAAAAAATTCCTTTTAAGAAAAGAGTTCAAGGCACGCTGCTGGTCTAAAACATCCAGAGAGCATGCAAGCCTTCCAAGATGCAGAAGAGGTGTCAGCTCTTTGTGACTTAGTCAGCAAGAAGTTGTCTGCCTGATCCATTAAGTCTCTTGCCTATGAAACCTCTCTGGCAGCAGGGAAAGGGAGAGAGGCTGCTGCATAAAATCCACTTTGTAATTTCAAAACTCCAGTCCTGACTCATCCCTGCCACTGACTTGCTTTTGGTTACAGAGAATTTGTTTTGTTTGATTTTAATTTCATTCTGAATTACAGCAGTATTATTATTCTTGCCAGGAAGTAGAAGGGGTTAGTGTGCAGCTATTTCATATTGAAGCAAGATGGTGTTTAATGCTTTCAATTTTAGTGCCACTGTCTTGCAGAATCCCAGATATTTCAGTGTTTGGTCACTGCTACTTTCATTATCCCAGGAGGTTCCCAGTGCAAGCAGTTCATGCACTGCTATGCCAGCTCAGCCAAGCAAGACTAGGAGTTTTGTGTTTGTACTGCCTGTGCCTAACTAGAGTAGCAGCAATTGATGAACATGCTGAAAAGCAAAACTTCTAAATGTTTGAGAAAATAGCTAAAGCATTTGGCTCTCCAAAAAGAAGAAAAGATCAGATTGGTGTGCAGTTCAAAAAGTGCTATGGAACCCACTAAAGGCAAAATGTTCTCCATGGACAAAGAGAATTGGTAGATACATTTCTGCAGGTGTGCCCAGGTAGCCCTGTAGATTCCTAAATGTGTCCACACTACCACTGAGTTTATTCACAGATGAGCATTTACATTTGATCCTTCACTGGAATGTTTCTCACAGCTGTTCTAATTTATGGACCAAGAGCCACACTTCTAGACTCTTAAAAAAGATTAAAAGGAAAATTGGCAGGCTTTGCATTACCTCCCTTCCTGTTTTAACTCCAGAAAGGGCAGTTTCTGGATGAACTAACTTGGGCACATCTCTATAGTTTCATTGGGATGAAGGATACTCAAGCTACAGATTTTGAAGGGCAATTTCAAATCAAGCTTGGAGCTCAATGGGGTCTAACAAAGTAAAGGGCTGTGGATGTACAGAATGATGGACACTTCACTATTGAGTATAAAGTCTTCTGTGTTGTTTCTATGTTCATGTTTTAACTCATTGATGTGTTTAATTATGCTGCAAAAGCTAAAAATGGAGCTTTCTCAACTTATTTCTCCATATAAGTGATTTGGAAGCTTTTAATCTTTTCTGGTCAGGGTCTTTTATATGACGTGACAAAATAAACAAACTCAAACTAGAATAACAGCCATACATTAATCTGTCAGCATTCCCAGAAAGGAAAAATCATCTCCTGTTTCAAGTTTCCATTCACCAAGTAAGAACTAGGAGGCAAACCAAACTGCATTCTGTACTGGAGACTTAGGGAAGCCTCTAAGGGGAAAATGGCAGGGGCTGATCTTCATAAAGAGAGAGGGGAATTTACTGAATAATAGATAAATAAAAAGCTAAATGCCACTTCCTAGATTCTAGTAATCTTCACAAACCATTCATTTTACATTTTTCAGTTTTCACTTTTATCCTTTGATAAAATACCTGTAAACTCTTAGTTTGCATCCATCTCAGCTCTACTAAAATAACACAGGAAAATAGACTGTAGTCAATGACCTTATATCAACTGGGATACATTATACACCTAGAGATACAAATGATGTTTGATGTTTAGTCAGGTTTTCAGTCAGGGAGAGGTACACATCTTCATAAATATCACCCAGGTTTATGCAAGTCTACTAAAAACTTTGCTTGGGTTGTCCTGAAACTTGTTTTTCAAGGGCATGTTCCAATTATTTAGCTTTCTGGCAAATTTAAATTATATTTCCTTTAGTCAGAACACAGATTTTTCTACTGATTTACCTGAATTTTATCTCAAAGGCACTGGTACAATGTATGAAATGGGAATATGAGAATAAAGACTACTTGCAGAGGTCATATCAAGACAGAATATAACACAGTAATACTGAGAATGGTTGCACTGGAGCACAACCTGAGAATTATTTTTGGATAGGGCTGATTGTCTGCACATCATGAAGCTCTAGCCCCTTTTCAGTAGAGGCTCCCTGTATCACCTTTGAAAATTAGGCTTAGAAAAAAAAAATAAGTATTTTCAAAAGCACTCATGAGCTTTTGGAAGAGAATTCACAGAAAGGTTTCTGCACAATGACACTGAGCTCCGCAATGTCTAACTCACAGTCAAGCAAGGCTTAAAACAATTCCCAGGGCCCAGTTTGATGCCCAGTGCTCCTCCTCAATGCAGGAGGAGGGTTAGGCAGGGATGAGGTTCACAGAGAGCAGCAGAGATGCCTTAAGGATGCAGACACCAAGTGAGCAAATCCTCACTGCAGGGAGACTGCTGCCCCCACTCTCTCAACTTCCAGTACAAAGGCATTTTCTACCACAAACCAGAGGGTACACCTGTCTTTTATAACAAGCTGCAGGAAAAGCTCTTTCTTCATCTAATAGCTCAGCAGTTAAGAGCTCTCACAAAAGTTTTAGGACAGTTGTAATTCCTCCTCCAGTTAAGGTCCACATCTTTTTCAACTGCAGAAGTTGTAAATGTATCTATCCTATGCTCATACATTTACAACTAGTGCTGTTGAAACCAGCAGAGGACAAGTGGGGAGGAGAATGGTGTGAGTCTATAATAGTTACATGTTGTTCCTTAAGACACTTCCCTACACAGTTTCCTATCCTAGAGTCTGTGAACTCACTTGATTAGGTGGGGGGCTTGCTAAAGTGACACGGACCAAGGTGCAAATACTGCTGCCACTGATACCTGCCCTTCTAGGGAAAGACATCCAGAGCATGCACAGATTTTCCATCCCTGATCACCAACACCAAAAATGTCCACCCTGTAGCATCATCAGGCTGTGGTTCCCACACCTAAAACAGCTCATGGACAGACATTTCTTCCACTGACACAAGTTTGCTGATTGGCACCGTCACACATGATCTCCAGTGTACAAATCTCAATCTTTATTCAAGATACAAATCTCAATCTTTATTTCCACGTTTGAAAACAATTTAAATGATCATTGTGGCAGGACATTTTGGGTCTTGCTGAACTCTTAATAAGCAGAAACTGAGTTGGAAGATAGTGCCTTTTCAGAAGCAAATTAACAACTTGCTTCTCTATGACAGACAGTGGTGTCCCCATCCTCCTGTATTCCCAGCTTCTGTTGAAGATAAAATCCAAGAGAAGGTGGAATCCAGGAGACACTTTCTCACAGCACTTCACAAAACCAGTTGCAGAATACACAGGGGAAGCAGAAATGCTGAGGAACACAATGACAGCCCCACAGTGCACTGATTCTAGCTGGAATCTACAGGGGCACACTCCAGGGCAGAGAAACTTTCCAGTTTAGATCCAAATTTACCTCCCAGCATTACACCCATAACCAGTGTTGGTGCAACCATAACTGAGCCCATCCTGGGGGGGTCACAGTGAGCAGAGGAAAATTCTGCTCAAATCTAATGAACATGCCCTTGACTGGTTTCACTGCTTAGCTCTACTTTTAAATTAAATGGGCCAGCCTCAACTCATTACTGTCCAATATTTAGGGAACTGTCATGAGACTCCTAACACACTCAGAACTTCCAGTTTAGCTCTCATAAATTCTATACAATCTCAATCCAGTAAATCTCTGACCTTGTGATTGCAGCTCCCAAAAAACATCTTCACTGCCAAAAGATTTGGCTGCACCTCTGAAATTGTTCAGATGTCATCATGGCCTAGAAGCTTCCTGCAACTTTTCAGCAGCCTCTGGAATAAGAGTGCACTGTCAGGCTCAGACAAGAATTACAGATACACTAGGATCTGAGAAAGTCTTTTCAGTTTTTTACTGGTTTGTGTTGCAGTGGAAAATAATTATTTGAGAATGCACAACAAAAGGTTATGAGATTCATAAAAGAAATCTATCATTTATAATGAAAACCCTTGTGCTTAAAAGTATGATGTTCAGCATTATTTTTTTATTACTCAAACTATCTATCAATGCTGCCTTTTGACATACAAAAGAAGTTTCTAAAAGCTATGTTAGGAAGAACATTCACACCTCAACATTTTTAGTATAAAACAAGATATCATTTATACTCTGGTGCTTTAAACCACTTTCAGCTGAGAAAATTACAGTGAGCAAAGTACTTAAAATGTCAGACAAATAGTATTAATTACAGGCACTCTCAAAAAATCAAATAGTTTTTAAATTAAAACTTAAATCAAGTTTCTTGTCAAAATAAGAAGATTGTCTAGGTTTTAGCTCTATTTAGGGAAATGTCAGCAGAGTTTTCAGACCTGGAGGAAAATATTAAGATTTGGTGCATCTGGTTTGTCCATTCATGTTTCTCATCTGATTGAGTTCTGTCCCCAACAGATGCTTGATGAAAAAGCTCAGCTGCCACACGTTTTTACAACTACTGTAAGTCTTGGGGGGAAAAAAACCAAACTAACACAAAACAAGACTGGGAAAGGTACCAGACAAACAGTGGGAGTCTGAGAGACTGCATAACTTCCCTTTTTTGAACTATAGAGAATTAAAGGCTTAACTTTTTAGAAACCAGATGTATCAGTCTCCCTGAAAATCATGCACAAAAGTGCAGTTTATCACGTCTGTAAAAGCAGCTGCCGAGGCAAAGGTAAAATGCTGGAAGGAGCCACTGACCTGTGGGTGTTTCTCCCAGGGCACAGAGGCAATCCATATGAAACGCATCAGCCTTGGCAGCGTTTCACAATTGTTTCAGTCTAAACCTTGAGGTGCAAAGACTGACAAATACAAAGGCCTTGTCTCAGCTCCCATCTTAAAATTCCAAAGTTCCACTGACTTGTAAATTGTTAGAAAGGGTTGGTCTGTGAGCGAGGTAAATGAGCTCCCCTGCTCTTCCCATACCCCAGGAAGAGTTACAGAGCTGTCAGCCACGACCTGTGCTTGCAACACTTTATTTCTCAGCACACACACCCCTGACATTTCACTGTCCCCTTCACTCACAATCCTCAGGGTCCTTGACCAGATATTTTCACCAGGAAGACACCCTTATTAAACTTTTCCTGAGAGTTTTACCTTTTAATTATGGCCATTTTTGTGTGATGTTACTCTAGGAATAGCTGTGCTACAAACCAGAACAATAACTAACACCACCAAATGGTATAAGTATGTCTGACTGATTATTGCAGAAACATAAAATGCAACTTTGCTCATAGTTATGTTCATTAAGATTTGCAAAGGCATGTATTTTTGTTTAAATCCTGACTGAGTGCAGAATAAATACTGCCCAGACCTCTTGCTACATTTATTCACAATTCTTTTACTACGATTGAGAGTGTAAGGAAAGCAGAAATTGTTTAGCTGTTACTCTGAACTGATACATTGCAGGCACTCAGTCCAGTTGCAGAAAAAGAGACTGGGACCAAGCCTTCAAGGAAGGAAGCACTCTCTGCTACTACTAAATAAATGAACATAAAGACACTCTGTGCTTACAGAGCTGGAGAATTCTTTAAAAGCAAAAAAGGGATTTTCATGTACCAGACTCAGCGTGTTTTAAGGAAACTAATGCAATATACAGTAAGAGAGGTCATGACAGTTCTCCTCTAATTTATCCTTAACTGCAAGCTAAATTCCTTTCTCTTTCTAAAACCAGAGACAAATAAGCTGAACAGATAAACTTCTACACATTGCATAATTTGTGCAGCTCATCCTGTTCTTTAGTGGAAAAACTTGGATGGAAATGCTTTTGACTCAAAAAAGAGGTATCACTGTGATCCCAAGGAGAATTATTTGAGTGCATCCAGTTAAAAGACACGTGGCAAGAACCAAGGCTTTCTGTATTTTCAGAACTGGAATGCAAACATCACAATTCGTCTAAGACAAATTCTTCAAAGAGCCTCAGGAAAAGACAGAAGTTCTCACATTCTTACCCTAAGACATGAATGTTTCTCTTTCCCTGTGCAAAAACATTTCCAAATCATAACTTTCACAGACTGGAAAACATACCAGGCTCTTCACATAAGAGCTGAGTTTAGATCAAGCACAAATATATTAATTTTTTGATTTTAAGGAGCATATATAGCAATAATTTATTTGTCCTACTCCCATGTTATCATAGTTTCATCTTCTATTCCCTCTTGCAAAATTAAATTCCATGTGATTTTCTTACAATATAGACAAAAAAATCTCCAAAAGAGCTTTTTACTGATTAGATTTCTAAGCAAATCTTCTCAGTCACCATAACTGAATAATAATTTTCAAAATGAGGCCTACAGAATCGGTCCCAGAAAATCTTGAACCATGAAAATAATTTTATTAATATGTTTCATCATCCTTTTGGTTTTAAAGCTGTCTTCAGACTTTCTGAAACTCCTTAATTGTATCTTAAATATTTAGATGTGATCTTGATACACATTTTATATCAACATAACTTAGGTAAGGGTGGGGTTTTTTTTAGATTTACTTGCTTATTACTCCACAGTGACGTGACTCCACACATATCCATGTAATTGAATTCATACTGCTTGGTGTTACTTGGCCTACTCTGAGCAAACTGAGGAAGATAAACTGGTTTTTAGAAAAATAATAAATTTCACTGGCATTTTCTAGTCAGCTTTCTTTTCAGAGTCCTTAATAGTTCAGTATTTGGTTTGTTAATGCTACAAAGAAATGCTTATTAACAGCAGTTCCTTCAGAATGAGTTTTTAAAGGAGTCTCCAAATTCCATTTCAGCAAATGCTTACCTTGAGGTCTAGCAGGAATTTTCAGCTATAGTAAAATGCCACAGTCCATTTTAATTAAAAAAAGAGCTGTAACACCAAAAAGGTAAAAAAAAAAAAAAAAAGTCCCCCATGAGAATCAAAAAAGGAAAAAAAAAAAAAAAAAAGGAGGAAAGTAACAAGCAGGTCAAACTAAGAACTTCAGTTTGGAAAATAAGTCAAAGAAACAGCAGAAAAAATAAAAAGCCACCTGTTTACTCTTATTCCTTCATGAGAAGATATCATAGCCTTTAATTATACAATAACACACAATGTTTTTTCATGAGATTCCCACCTTATACAAAAAAATATGTAGGTTTTCATTCCATGAATGTAACTCCTGCCTTACTTGCCATGTGATCTTCAAACTTTAATGAAATTATCATTTTTGCCTTGTTTTGAAAAATTATTTTTACAAATTATCTCTACAACATTACCAGTGCTTTTTTCAAGGTCTGCTTCAATTAAAATTGGTAGTAATATAAGCACATCCCTATGCACATGTACAACTATATAAACAAACAGGCACCACAAGAGTGCAATAAGAAGAAGAGCCAGCAAAACTGTAATGAATTGCTGGATTGGAAAAATTATTTTCTAGATAATCTTTATGTTAAGAATTTATGCTTCTTCCAAATTTCAATACAGTTTAATTACTCCAGTTATTTTCAAGAAAATAAACTTCACTCTATATCCTTTTTGATCTTTCTGGCTTAGCTTTTATTTTTTTATAATTTCTTTTGTCATTCACCATTTATCACTGTCCCTCCCCCTTCCCCAGTTATCTTTAATGCATTTCATTCTCCTGGAGTATTTTTTCCATCTCAGCTTCATTCCCTGTCTCCTATTTCTGGTTCAGCCTTGAAGTTCCAAGTCGTCTCATTTTCACAATAGAGTTTGTCACAGATCAAGGAGAATCTCAGCTGCACCCTTTTCCCACCCTTTTGATCCCTGCAACTTTCACTGTTTCACTGAGCAGAAGGCTTTGAAAAGGAATGCTGTATTCTGGTTCCAAGTCAGAGATGCTGCTCTCCTCTTACTTCCTCTCAAAAGAAGTCAAGAAGGAAGATTCAGAAAGGTGTTTATTCCCTGCTCATCAAGACTTAAAGAGCACACAATTAAAAATTACAAAATTTAACTTGCAAGGGTATCTTTGTATATCTACTTGAAATTTTTTGGATATAAAGCAAAAAGCTTTATATAAGCCTCGGATATGAGGAAAAAGCAGACCCCAGGAACACATAGTTCTTATAAAAAATGGAATACTGGACTTTAACATCCACTGCTTGTGTTACAGGCAGTCCATAGATGCCACGTGCCCTTTGAAACAGGCCCATCCTTGTCTCCTTGGCAAGATCTCCATACAATTCATTTCAATACTTGAATTTGCTGCTTAGCAGAAGCAGCACCTTAAGAAATTGATCTGAAATTCAAGTGTATGCACAACTGCATTTTGATCTGTCCTCTGATATCCATAGCAGCATGTAGGCAGCTTTGGCATGTTCACAGATTCCAGGTTCTAACTTGCAAGGCTCCATTTGGGTTCAGATTGCAAGCCCAGGGGATACATAAAGTAACACAGGAAGATCTGGATCAAAAAGAAGGTTCTTCTGCTATATTTGATAATGGGAAAGTTAATCACTTTCTGTCAGACTCCAATGCAAGTCTTACATTCTAGGGACATACTTATTCCATGAAAAAGGCAAGTTCTTTGCAGGTCAAAGCAAAACCATTTTTATAAGGGGCAGCACTAAGTTTACTTCTCTTATTTCTGTCTAGAACTCACATAATTCCTACAGACAGAGACTGAATAACATCAGCAGTAGCATTTTTGGTGGATGTTCAATTCCATATCAAACTTTCCTTGAACAAGGCAATCATGCTGCTTCTTGGCTGTGAAGCTCAAAGGAGATTATTCCTCCACCACATATTGCTGAGCTTTGCAATCAAATGCTTCCTTTGGGAAAGATGGAAATATTTGAGAATCATGTTAGACCACAGAGAAGCATTTCATCTCCACTACATCATCTCTGCACTGTTTGCAAAGGCTATTGCCAAGCAGTTGTCACTTCCATCTCAGGAAGCCTTTGCAAAGGCCATTTACACTTTTGTCTTTCTTCAGGATTAGATTACTGTAATTCTTTATTGACTGCCTTGCACAACAGGGCTCTGCACAACCTCCAGCAGGCACAGCCTCCTGCTCAATTTTTTGTGAGAAAGAGATGATTTGAACATATTGTGCTGATTGTAAAGCCTTTTCATCACTGGCAACAAAGTCAATGAATTGATTATAAAATTGTTCTGTTTACTTAGGGCAGAAATTATGGTCACTGCCTTTTAGCTGGCAAGTTTAATTGAAACTAACTAGTTGAATCCTGTACTTTATGGGACATATCACACCCTTACTTTTCCCAACAGAGCTCAAAAGCTGCTTGAAGCAAAATATGGCCACTAGAAGCTCCTAAGACCTACTTCTACAACTCCCAGGATGAATGAGATTATCTTTTCAAAATTGAAGCTGAGAAAAGCCCACACTTTCTGGCAGCTTATGGTGTTAAAATTGATTTTGTGGTGGGCTATTTCACTCAAAGTACTGATTTCTGTGTTTTCTTAGCCATGATTTTGATTGTTTGCTGTATTTACTTCCAGCTGCATGATTTGGATTATTTTCTACCCTCTGTTGCCTACCAAGATAAATAGCCAATTGCACTTCATATAATGGAAGACTCATTGCACCCCTTACAGATCAAACATTACTCACATTTACTCTGATAATTAAACAAATGATTCATTTACTTATATAAATTAAGTATTGCTCAACTCAAGCTTCACCTATTTCCATGTAAAGAATCTAGAGTTAATCCTCATTGTCCTAGACAAGTTTGCAGCTACTTCTGGCTCTCAAATGATTTGGCATTATTAGTATTCATTCTGTTAAACCCAGCAATGCATAATTTCTCCAGAACTGTAAGGTTAATTAAGAAATACACAGACACACACGTATATATATACACACACATACCTTTATATTGGTGTCTTGGTTTAAAAGACAGGTGTCTGCTAAGGAAGGCAGGAGCCTCTCTTGAAATGGAAAATGTAAATCCCATCCCACCAAATTGTCGTAATTTTGAAATTAAGGAGCTCTCAGGCAAATATATGGGAATAGGAATAGCAGTTCTTTACTATGAAAATTAAAATAAAAATAGAGTAATACCAAAAAACCAAAACAGTGACAGAGTCAGAATATAACCTAACACCCCATCAATCAGAGTGCTGGCAGCAGTCCTTTAAATGGTGGCTGCATCCTCCTGCAGGGGCAGATGTGGTTCAGCTGGAGCAGTGCTCCTGAAGAAGGTGCAGTTTTCCTCCAAAGGTCCAGGGATGATGTAGAAGGGTCTGGTTTTCCTCTGGGAATCCACTGGGAAAAGGCTGCCCTGATGTTCCAAATCTCAGTTTTTATCTGGGTAGGAAAGGCTTGGCTCCTCCCCCTGGGTGGAGCATCTCCCTATAGGATGATGTAATTTTATTAGCCATGCAGTGGGACTTAATGGCCATTAACAGAAGATATCTCCCTGGAGGGAGGAGGGGTTGCAAAAATATAACACCACTCCACCTGGTTTCAACAGATGGTGATAGAATGCAACTTTTGGTTGCATCCAGCATTGCAACCCAAGACAATTGTATGTATTGAGAATATTCATCAAACCTGAACCTCTGATTGCCAGTTAGCCTTTCCAAGTTCACCACAGGGTTTTTCCAGCACCAGTTCTTAGTTGCAGCTTCCTGTCCCCAGAATGCCAGATCATTTCCCAGAAGGTTCTCCAAACCTTATTTCTTCTGGGTCTGGTTCCTTGTTTGATGAAGAGAATTCTCCTGCCCATATACCTCCTAATCAATGCTTTAAATGTTTTTCATTATTTGATAAAGCAACAGAGAGATAACTCCAGCAAGACATCGACCACAAAATTTGTTTTCATAATTCCCTGCTTGTATTTTTTCTTGTTTACATCTTCAGTTCTGTACAGTGTGGTCCTGTTAGTAAAGCATAGCACACTGGTGTGCATAGCAAGGAACACTGAGCAAGCCAGGAGGACTCAAAGGGCCTCTTAACACATTTGCAGTGAAAATTTCCTGCAGCATAATAGGCTTGGTGCCCATTGACACCCACTAGAAAGTTGACTCGTGACAATTTGTTATTCTAGTCAGACTTGTTCCCAGCCACTCCTGACATTCAGAATTGTAGTAAGAAAGTATATTTTTATTATACTGAAAACACTCTTTGAAACAGATTTAGAATTGCAGGAGATCTATTGATGTAATTCATCTCAGTTGAAACTACAGAGCAGTGTGAGGCTTTTCCTTCTCTTCTGTGTTTGCATATTTGACAGTAGCTGTTTCTGTGTGCTTAAAAAGTGATGTGTCTGTCAGTTATTATTTAATTCTCCTCTCAATCACATTAGGCAGAACAAAGACAGGTCAATTACATACTCTTTTTTAAAAGACACTTTCATTAAAATCAAGTTTGATCAAGAATCAACATTATTTGAAGTCTTTTCTCCTGTCATCCCTAAGGCACACAGGGATTAGCACTGAAGTTCCTTAGCCAGAAGCAGTGGAGAGACTCCCTTACCTAATCTTTCTCAGGAGAGGAAGACATGGCAAATGCAAAATTGCCATGTTATAGACTAAATTTTTGGTAGGATGGTACTATATTTTCTGGATTTTGATCCCACTAATACATTAAATGACACATTTCAAAATACTAATACAAAGATGGGCCGACTTTTGAGCCCAAAATGTATCTTGCAGAATTTCATCTGCCTTCTGAATGAGATAGTGTTCCCAAAGCTTATGTAAATATTTAAAACTCTTCAATATTTGTTATATGGAAGTGGCTTCCCAGAAGCTGAAAATAGTGCAAAAGATGAAGATCTGTAAGAATTATTTGGAAAAAATAAAAAGAAAGAGTATCTATTTACTAAAGAATCCAATCATATTGAATTAACACAAGTTTAGTGTATCTGCTTGCTCCAGGAGTAAATCTCCAGACAGAAACCATGCTGTGAGTGGAGCTGTGAGATTTTGGATCCAGAGTAACAGAGGGGATGACAGAAGATCCAGGCCCTTTCATTTAGCTGGTAGTTCATGACCAGACTGCATTACCTTCTACTTACCTCCTTTAAGTGAGGATAGCAGAATACATTTTCTTTAAGCCTGATTTACGTTTGCAGTCTGCTCTCATGCATTTTGGAGAAGTTTTGAAAGACAGAAGATCAATGGAGGACTTTAAACAGAAGATCACCCCCTCTGAAGGTGAAGCAGAAACTGGGACAGTTTCCAAATGTTTAACAGAATCTAATATTTCTGGCAGCTCCAGAGATCATTACAGTCTTAAATGAGAAAGCAAAGCAGGGAAATATAGCCAGAACATTTAAGGAAAAGACTGGCTATTTAGAGAATTAAACACAAAAGTGTATCAAACAAATACTGCACACTGAAATAATTATAATGTGGAAATCTCTGGCACCTAAAATTATTATAATGAAAAAAGATATGACCCTCTCTCTGTGCCAGAGCACTACTCAACATAGGAATGGGAAAATGGAGTGGTGTAATGTGCCTGGTTTCAGCTCCTTACTTCCAAGACAGGTTGCCTTAATTTATCCTGGCTCCTTTAGGTTATTCTAATTTATGCCATCTATGAATGACTTAAAGAATCACAGGCCAGACAAGGATCATCAAGCAAAAACAAATTTCTGTCCACTTAAAATTATCTTTCTTTCATTCTTTCAGGCATTTGCAGACGAAAATCTTTGTTGGTGCTGCTTCACCAGTCCAGAAGGGCTGAAAATGTGGTAATCAATCCAACCTTCCCTCTAGAATCCTTAGTTGTTTATAATAAGAGAGATTTTTAAATACAGCATTTGGAGAGGTTTACATATACAGATTTTCAGTGTAACACTTGCTCAAAAGACTGTCAGAGCAATTTAAGGTGTTAGTGCAGGTGATGTTTGGAAACAGAAGAGATACCTTGCAGAAGGTCAAAGTAAGATAGAGAGATTGCCTGAAAATTGACACAGAGATGAGTTTAATGGAGTACAGTTAAAAAAAAAAAGTAGAGCATGGAATGGAGCTGCAAAAGAAGAAAATTAAATAGTGGAAGGAAGCAGAGACAGAATATATGTAAATATACATTATAAAAATCAACAGTCTAGTGCCAATGAACTACTAATCTCAAAGAGAAGTAGGTTTGGTCATGGTACATTATTTCTTTCCAACTTCCTCCAAGTTCATGTCTCAGAATTTCAGAATTAATCTTTCTAGCTCTTCCATTATAGTTCAGTGCCATGGAGATTCTAAATCTCCTGAAAATCCCACCAAGAACATGCCAAATTTGGTCACAACAAATTTTTGATGCATGCTACACTCGAGCCAAACTGGAAAACTACAATTTCAGTGGAAATATATAAACTTTCTAGCTTTTTGATACATGTTTAGATTAAATACCTTCAAGTGAAAAAACACACTGGTTTTGACCTGGGTCAGAAGGCACTTTGGGGCACAAAAACTCATCTCACACATAGCAAATGGCCCTCCTTGTACACCCAGAAGATATTCCCAGCCTGTTCTCATAGACAGCCATGAACAAAAAGGAACATGTGCACAGGCAGAGCTGACAGAGGTTTACAATACAAACAGATGCTGTGAATACTGCCTGGGCACTAATCAACAAGCATCAGGGTTTCAAGAACAACACATTTGCAGAGTGATTTTTCTTATTTTAACGTGCCTAGAAGTAAACAAAGCAACTTTCATTGAGGGATAGATCACATCTATTTGTAGTACAAAGTCCACAGGACTCCTGTCAATCACAGGCATTATAGAAACATTCATAGGCTAATCATGGCTAAGCTAATTTTGGCTCTTTCAGAGCCAAATTACGGTGGCTTGTGCCAAACCTTATTATAAATTAATTGCAGTCCTAGTGCACAGTGAGGAATTTGAAAGGCAATACAGAAAGGTGTTGCTGCACCTGGACACCATTCAGAGTTCTGCTATTCAGTTTTTCATCTTAGACAGAGAAAACAAAGCACATCAGGCATTAAGCCATTAAAATTGATCACCAAACTGTCCAAGAAATTACTGCAGAGTGTTTTGACAAATTAAGCATTAAAAGTCTCCTTTTGCAACTCAGATGCTTTAGGAGTAAAGACTGAAGAATAGTTTGTGGTAGAACTCCCAACCAGCCTTTTAAGTCCTTCTCCCCCAAAAACTATACTGAATGCAAACCATGGAGCAAACACCCAGCCCCTTGCTCTGCATGCAGGGTCCCTCCCTGTCCCAAAGTGTGGCTCACACTGCAGTCATTTCTTGGTGCTTCTTTTGACAGAATAAAGCAAAGTTGACCTATTTTTGACAGTTTTTGATGAGATGAGGCTAAAAATGTTGTAAGGAATTTTTGCTGAGAAGAATTTGTCCATGAAGACAAAGGTCCCAGCAATTGTTCTTCAAGTGGTCAAGGGCTTTGGGCACTGCAGGTGAAACATTTTCAAAAGATCAGAGAGCAGGAGGAGAGTAGAGTCCTATAATCAGTCCAAGATATTGAGAGAGACATCACCTGGTAGCTGGCCAGTCTGCCATGCATCCTAATGTTATTTGTTAGCAGAATCCCCACTGCTTCAAGAGCTGCTGTAATTTTGGATGATGTAGTTTCAAACTTCTATAATTACCTGCTAAATTAAAAGAGTAACTTCACAAAAGTTTTTGGCCTTGATCTAATAGCAACTCTTTTCTACATGCTTAAGTCTGATATGTATAGCAGATACCACTAAACTTCTCTTAACATCTAAACCTAAATCTAAGTAGGCTCTAAAGTATGCCAGTGCATCTACAGAAATATTTTTTGCTCTATAAATTTACTGAGTAATGCTATCATTAAGTCAACAGCCTAAGAATTGTATTATTAACCTCCTGAACATCAAACTTGTTATTAATTGCTTTCTTTTATTTTGCCACAAATACATAAATCTCCAGCTCAACTCCTCTGTTGAAACAGCTCTGGAAGGATCATAAAAAAAAAAAAAATATATAGACAAAGAGTTTAAGATGTTAATGGTAAATAAAGATAAAACAGAAAAAATAATTTCTTCACTGTCTCCAAGGTCTCATTGATTTTTACTGATTTAAAGAACAAAAAAGGAAAATTCAGGGAGAAGCAGGACCAAACTGAAGTATTTGGCAGATTTATTTCAGAAAAGAGACTATTTAGCCACTTAAAAGTTAACTGATATGCATGGGTTTTCATATACTCCATGTCTTCAAGGTTATAGACTGTTTAGCAGAGCTCTGCCAAACGCCAGTTATCTGAAGGGAGCTAGAAATCATCTCTGTTGATGACAGACCTCTGAGCAGATGGTAAGTAAATCAAGGTCCTGATGTGAAATGTTAAAGCTTTTATACTGGAAGACACTGTTAAAGCATTATCCAGGTTAAATCAGATTCTGAAAAAAACACCAGTTTACCAGCAAGCAGGCATGAATTCTTCCACTGAGGAATTCTACAAGTTTGGAGGGTTGGTTTATATGGGGATTTTTGTTTGTTTTAAAAAATACTCTAACAGATAACTTAGTTGGTTTTTGTTGTTTTGCTTTTTTAAAATTTTGAGTAGTAATTGAAGCAGTTCTAGCAAAAGGGAAGGATGAGCAAGGGAAGGTAGGGCCATTTTAAAATTTGTCATTAAAATAATTTCTTGTCATTTTTCATTAGGCAATTAGGATATAAGAAAGGCAGACATCACTGAGAATATAGTTAGGCCACATACAAGATTTTCTTCTAAAATTCCTACTTAGATATGCCCAGGCATTTAAAACAACATTTTGGCACCTAAGCCTTTGGAAAAGATCTAATATCACAGAAAGAAAATAAACACTTCACTCTGCTTTAAAGAGTACAGTATCAAAGAGTCTCTGCTAGAACCAGGTGGGTCTGTTAAGTAACTCTGTGTAACTACACATGGGGTGAACCAATTTCAGTGAAGCAGAGGAAGCAATAATGGTCCTTTAATTTGCAGTGCACAAATCAGCTTTGACTACCAAAGTTAAAGCACCAAAATTTAGTGTCATCACTAGGAGAAAACAACATTTATCAATTGATAATTTGGACTGCTTAAATTCATTATTAACCAACATCAAATAGAGATTATTGGTGACTTGGCTCATTGCCTCATCGTGGTCCATGGCTGATCCAAGCCCCTCCTGTTGCAGAAAATTGCCTTGAAAATCGTGTTGAATTGCTTGACAATGCTGAACACCTGATTCAAGTTTATGTTTGCACACACAGCTAAGTGCCACCAAAACCCTTTCTATTGCAGCCATAACATTAGTTTCTCCAGACCTTAAAGGACCCATGGGAATATTATGGGTAAGTGCTGATTATAAAAAAAAGCAAAATCCAACAAACTAAAACCAGTCACAAATCATTTATAGAACCTATCCAAAGGACCTGGATTTAATCAATTACAGAAAGCCACAAGCTACCAGAGATTGCTCTTTCATTGGAAAACACACTAATACACAATATTTTTCTTTAAAATTTTCTTTAGATACTTAAACTTGCAACCCAAGTATTTATGTACCAGCTTCAGAAACAGGTTTTGCATACTCTTTTCAGGTACCTGAAAAGCTTCATGTGAATAGAGATTGCACTGCTGCTTTTTCTTATGTAGTGGTACTGTTCTAGCCACAAATTTTAGATTTCTATCCTGCCAGTTGTATGCCTCTACCTTCTCCCCCCAGCCCCCACCTTGCACAAGAAGATCCATAATCCCTGAGCTAATGCTTCCATTGTCCTTTAACTTCTGGAGTCAATTCCAGCTTATGCTCCAAGGAATGGGGGGAGGGAGAAAGAAAAGTACATTTTTGACAAAGACCCTAAGTGATGAACACAGCTACAGGGGGGAGAGATTCCCCCCCCAAACCTTTAGTCTTTTCACTCACTCTCCAAATGCACTGAGATTAATAATGCCTCTGGGCCACTGTATGCAGAAAAAAGATTATAATTGAATACCCTATTTTGATGGGCAAGGAAAAAGAAAAGCAGACAGACAGACAGGGCTCAAAGGCTGAATTGGCCTGGTTTGGCTTTCAGCCCACAGCACCTACAATTATCCTGCAATGATTTTTATTTATCTATTTAGTGTTCCCACTAGGCAGAGAGAGAATTTAGTATTAATTTAGTGCTCGTGGTTACAGAGAGAGCTTTAAATTGAAAAATGTTATTCAAATGGATAGTGAAATGTGGCTGGAGCCTTAATGTCCTGCTTTGAATGAAAACACTACAAACCACAGCTCTTCTGCAAATGTTTTACAGTCTGACAGTTTATGCACAAATTCTGCTAAATTACATTTTTACACAACAGCCTTACCAACGTGGCACTATCAGACCTTTACATACACAAGCAGCTAAGCTGTTGCCAAGCATCCCAGAGCTTCACAGCAAAACAAAAAGTGAAGGGCAGGAGCAGGAGAGAAAAAACAGCTCTGACATAAATGAAGGAAAGGATAAAACCTGAAAACCAGGATGGCACCTCCACAGCTATTCACTTATGGCATCTGCATGAAGTCATCTAGTTTGCTTCTAAACATCCATGGCAAAACATTCTCTTCCAAATTAGTGCAGGGTATTGCTGGGAGATGCTGTTTGATGAGGGCCTTGCCAGTACCAGCATCTGCCTATGACCCTAAGAAACACAGGTGACAGGAGTAAGAGAATGAAACACCAAACAAAATTTTCTTTAGCCCACTGTAAATTCAGATGAGCTCCATAAAAAGCACCTGCTTGAGTTAAGCTACTGCTCTCTTCAAATGCTGGGAATTGCACTTAATGATAGGAAATCACAGCATAAAGAAAATAGTTGCTATCTTAGCTGCAATTATTTCATGAAAGCATTCAGGAAAATATGAATGTAAGACTGCTAAATGAAAGGTATGTGAAGAAATTCAGGGAGGTAGCAGAATGCTGAGTGTGCAATCAGGAACGTGCAAGGGTTGATCAGGACAATTGAGAACGATTGCATGAACAAACACAGGGACATTTCTTGACTCATCTACAATCTGAAGTTTAAAATATATTCCATAATTCTAAGGATCAAGCTTAACTTCTATGGAACACTAATGCTGCATTCCAGAAAATAATCTAAATTTATTATTTTAACTGTATTGTCACTGTTTTTTTGAAAATACATTAACCACCACAATTGCTCCATTACTTACCACAGTGCATAAAATGTCTAAGGCTTTGTAAAGCAAATAACAGAAAAATATGGATTAAACTGATAAAAATGATAATTCCAGACATGATTAGATTCACTGTGTTGTGTAGCCTGCACAGTAGGTGGGGGATCCTTCAGAAGAATTAGAGAAAGGTTTAGGGAAAGCAGATTAATGGGGAAAAGATTAAATGGGTTCTAAAAGCAGGACAAAACATATTTTTAAAATGACAATTCTAACAGCAGTGCTTAGGGATGCTCTGGAATGCAAAGTACACATACTCCATTTAAATACCAGATGCACAAATGTCTCCTACTTACAATTATGCAGTGCATTGTATGACTTTAAATCATAAGCTGAATAAGTATTTGACATTAAGTGGTGCTAGTGACAAATATTAATCAAAATATAGCCAATAGTTTCTAGCACGCAGTAGTCAAACTCTATTTTGCCTTTCTCTGCATGCAACTTTTTACAAAACTCACAGATGAAGGTCTACCAATCTCTTTCATTTTCAACAGCAGTATATATCTGGATATAAAATGAAACACAGTAATAGCAATTTCTAGAATCCTGAATAATGCATGTTGATGCCACAGCCCTCTCTTCAGTGTTGAAGGCTTCCTGTCTTGTAATAAGATGCTGTGCATGAAAATGGGTAAGAACAAAATCCACAGTGCAAAAGCATCTTCTTAACATCATCTCAAAGAAAGAACATTCCCTTTTCCTCAAAAAAATCATCTTGGATCCATGTGTCACCCAAGGCTAATGATTAGTCAGGAAATGAAAGGTGCTCTGAGGCAGAGCTATTGGAGCTGGTTGGTTCTGCTCCCCAGTGACCTGTTGGTGCTCCTTAGGGGCAGAAAGCACTGTGCTGGCAAAGACCTCTGGCTTTTCCACAGCTGCACCCAAGCCAGCCAAGTCTCATTTGTGCCAGCCTTTTTTTGCCTTATTTTGTTGTCTGTGGTAGATGAAGCACTTTTAAACTGCCTTCTTCCTACCAGCTTGAATTACATGCTGCTTAGCATCTCCTGACCTGTGTCCATTATGCTTCTCTGCCCCTGCTGTCCCTAGTTTTTAACTCTACAAATGTGACAGAGAAATCTCAATCCTTACAAAATGAATTCCACAGCCAGAGCACAAATATTTGCATATCATTCCCAAAGTGACCACATGGGCTCAGAGCCTTCTCCCCTTTTCACTCACCCCAATCTATTGTGTGTCCCCCATCCATTTGTTCTGTTGTGCTTGTTTTTATGCTCTAATCTCCTCCAGGCAAGCACATCCTTCCATATGTTCTGCAAAGTGCTTTTTCAGGCAATAAAGCAGAAATTGTATCTCTCAGTTTCCCCATTTGAAGGGGCAGACTATGAACATAGTGCTCACCTACCAAGGCAGCTGGCAGGTTAAATTTGTTAATGGCTGTGAGCATGTGGAGATCCCCTTATGGAAGGCTCAACAGGAGCATGAAGCATTGTCAGAAGTCAAAAGTGATGCTAACAGCTTGAGTTAGTTTCCAATTCTGGATACTTGTGTCTTTCCACAATTAAAGGGGAGTTCACTAGAGAGTAAAAGGCTGGGAATGGTACTGAGGAAGGATGAAGGGAACTGCCTAACAAGTACACTGGTATCATAAGGTGATGGAGGAAAATAAAATGTTTCCTCTTTTCCTCCATTTAGCATTAGGACATGGGGAAAAGTGCCTCATAGGATGTCATAAAATTCAAACCAAGCTTCTTATCTAACAGTGTTTTCAAAAAAGAAATCTAAACTTTTCTAGCTTCTGTGTAAAAGAAAACCCATGTAACTGCATATTACATTAGACATACAGAAAGGTATGTTACTGTTAAGAGTCCAAGAGATTTCAGCCAGACAGTCTGGTTTTACAATTTATTTTTTCATAATTAAAGTTGAAAGTGCCCAACATGCTATTTCCTTAAATTTTTCATGAGAGTGTAAAAAGTGTTTGGAATAGCTCCAGCCTCACTCTAAGCTTCTTATATTCAGCCCTCCCTTATGGTAACTATTATATGACCAAACATCAATTTATAAGGGTCCTCTCCCTCTACTTGTATTTTTATTTTTTTAGTGGTCAATATTACAAAATTTGAAAATATAAATTCAGTCCAGTTTTAGATACCAGATATTCTTTGTGTCCCTAATTGCAAAGGACATTAGAAGCAGTACAGCCAGAACACTCAATTAAATTGGGCCCCTCAAGCCTCTGCTAATCTCACAAAGCTGTAGCACACTCTAAACTCTGCTCCACTCCCCCCAAACTCAAATATACCTAACAAGGACTCTCCACTGCTGCACTGAGATGCAGGAGGGGAATCCATCCTCCTCTTTCCCTTTGCTCCCCATTCAAGTAGGCAGCCAAGCAAAGCTATTGTACAAGGCACTGCAGCATGACAACACATTAAACAATTAAGGGTAACTCCAGGGCAGAAAGAATGAGGAGAAAAAAGTGCTGCATGTGACAGTGAATTTGTTGGGCTTTGTACATTAAACCACATTGAGAACAAGTTGTCCTTCTCTCCCACCCAGTGGGTAATGCAGTAAATTTTAAAATTTGCAATACTTACAGTTATATATTGCTGAACAGCAAAGTCAGAAAATATACACTATATAAAACAACATAGAAAGTCCTAGCTCTCTTCATTTCCAGCCTGTGGTTTTATTTTCATATCCTTCTATTTCATATCTTGGTTATAACAACTGTACTCACCATAAACAAACCCTCAGCATTCCAGGAGAAATCTGCTCACAGAAGGATGTGTTGGTCCAAAGGGAGAATTTCCAACTTTAACAAGACTCTTGCCATAGAGAAAATCCCCTCTTGCACATGAACAGATGATGTCAGATCTGATTTACCCTGCAACTGGGAAAAAAACAACAGTGTGTTTACAGGAAAGCAAGTAGCTAAAGAGAGCTGTAAGCAAGACAACTCATTTGAAGCTGCCACTGATGTTGACATCCAGGTTATAGCTAGTGTCACCCCTGCATGTGTGTAGATCTCTCTTTGTCACACTTTGCCTTTTTCCTAGGACAACTGTTACCATGAGGCTGTTAAGCAGGACCTTACTGAAACCACAGGAGAGCCATGATTGGCTGTGCAAAACCAGGTAACTGAGTGCTGCACGTCACAAACACACATCCCACAGTTACCTAAAATAATCCTACAGAAGCATTTGCAAAGCCATGATGCACAGGGAGGACCCAGCACTGCTCCTCAAAGGGGGACTGGGCTGGGCCAGGGGTCAGTGACTGAACTGGGACCACCTTCAGGGGTGGCCTGACAACTTTGTTAGAGCTTGTAAAATATACTTTTGAGCTAACACCTCATTTTTGTGTTTGTTTTGCAAAGTACTTGGAAATTAATTCCCAATTACTTCTTGGGAAACTAAACCAAATTCACCACTTAATAGATGTCCACCCAAGCAGGCTGTATGCAGGTGTGACCTGGCAGGGACAGATTGCTGCATGCTCTGCTTTGTGCACTAGGATGGACACATGGCCTGCTAAGGCCACAGCTGTCTGTCTGTCCAACTGCTCCACCCTCCCCAAATGCAGCAGAGCTCTGCTGTGGCAGCAGTGTGTCTGCAAAGCCACCTCAGAAGTACAGAGGGAACAGTCATAGCCTTCACTGCAGTGAGAAAAAGCAGCACAATGAGTCTGAAAGGCATTTGCTGCATGTCCTAGATGGAGGAAGGATAAAGCTCTCTTCAAACAGCTTCTATTTAATAAAACCTACACACCTGAGCTCCCAGTGACAAAACAGTAAAGAACATTGATGAGCACTGAATCACCCGTGGCCATAATTTACCAAAGAACGGGTAAGACTGGAAGGGACTACAGTGGGTCGTCTGGTGCAACCTCCTGGTTCCAACAGTCATCCCAGAGCACATGGCACAGGATTGCATCCAGACAGTTCTGGAATATCTCCAGGGAGGGAGATACACCCTCTCTGGGTAATCTGTGCCCAGGCACCCACACAGCAACACACACTCCTTATGGAGTTCAGCTTACGACACTGAAACATTGGTCAATAAAATAAAACATTTAAACTTAATTACTTTCAAAAAGCATTTCTGTACCCGAAGATTCCTTGCAGTTTCTAAAGAAACAGAAACGGAGAACACGCACCTCTGGCAACAATGGTTCAAACACTTTTCCAAGTATTTCTGTATGTTTTGTTCAGTACCTGGCAATTTAACTACATTTGGACTCACTGGCAAGACAGGCATGTAACCGAGTGAGGAAATCTTAAAGCTCAAGAAAGAGTCTGAATATTCAGGCTCCTCCATGCCAGCCACAGAGTGCCCAAGTCAGCTGGCAGCACCCAGCCTGGAGCACAGTCCACCATGGAATCCATATAAAATGTGCAGAAGGTGACTTCTCCCTTCTTTGGTTTCAAGACTTTTCTTTGACTCTGTCCTCTGACTGACACACTTTACTCTTGGTAAAGACTCTGTTCCCCATTGTATTTCCCCAGAAGACTGAGCTATATTAAGAATTCAGACGTAGATCTTTGCTTCATTGTATGACTGAGTTGCTCCATGCTCCAAGAAGCTTTTGTGTTATTTTAGAGCTGTCTTGAAGACGACCATGCAACTAGTCTCAACTGCAACAGTATGAAACATCTGGGAGAAGGATTATTTCTGTCATGTGCTGCCAAAATAATATTTTGCTTATGGAATTAAAATTTTAGGGATTTTCCCAAATCCACATAATGTTCTTGAATGCTTAAATTTGCATTATGACATTTACATTAGCATATACAAGTATAAAAGACCATCTTGCCAGCCAACTCCTATTGGTTATTCAAAAGCTTAGCTCCACCAAAAGCTGGGATTAAAGTATGTTTCTGAAACACTTCAGTTACAGCAACAGATTTTCTTCAGCTAAGTGCCTTTTCCCATCTGCTCTTACAATCACATCTGATGTGTCTCCAGTGATCACCTTGCCATAATTATGGACACCTACCCAACTCCCTAGACAGGGATAGATTCCCTGTTTTGTAGATGTACTATTTCTGTATACACTGAAGTTTCAGCTTCTTAGTAGAAATGACCACAGCAAAAAGCTGAATATGATGCAGTAAAGGATTCTACTACTTGTCATAAATACTTCTCAAATACAAATGCTTGCTGAAAATAAACCAGCTTCTAAACACTTTGCCCCTGTATCCCAGCTAGTGCAGTACAAACTAAAGGAACTATGTATTTGCAGTGTTTATTTTCTCTTTCTGTAGTAATAAGTTCTTCTGCTGAAAGGAATATTTTGCTGTATTGTTTCAAGGTGTTGTAACAGGCAGACCAACAAGGCAGTGCTCCCACTGATGAGAGAACAACCCCAGATGAGAGAACAGAAAAAATTTACCCTTAATTTTTGTAGTTAGAGATAACCAAGAAAATTCTCATTGTATGAGAACCCATTCCACACAACTTTATTTGTTGAAAGTCAAAACAATGGTAATGCAGTGTGTCAACCACTCATACAATTCAGTTGAATTGCAAGATGAAACTATATTGTTTGCTCCTTCAGTGTTGAAGGCAGAAACAACATGCTCATACCCAGCTTCCAAATTATTTCCCACACCATTCCCAAAACTGATAGTTCCCAAACACCCTTTACTCAGCTGCCAGAACTTCTCACTTCCCTGTGACAACCTCTATGGTGCAACTATATACATTAACACAAATCTGTCACATCAGAAGCAAGAAAGGGAAGGCAGTGCAAAATCAACTCTGTTTACTATCCAAATATCTGACAGAGGAGGTATCAGAACTGCAGTACCTCATTCCCCAAGCCCAAGGTGTACCCACTGCCACAGACTCTGTCTTCTTACTATTTCTAAGAATGGATTCCTATGTTTCTGGCTTTGGTGACCTAGGCAGATGCTCTTGAATGATTGTACTGAAAAATAGCTGTCCTGCAATGATCTCAAAGAAATGAGCTTTCAAAGGCCTGTTCTCCATCAGAGCCTCATGCTGCAGAGCTGCAAGCAATGCTGCCAGTCTCAGACCTGCACAGATGTGCTCTGCAGCCCAGAGTTTACTTGCTTACCCTTTCTCCCCTCAAACCTAAGATTCCTCTTTCTACTTTCTTGGTAAGAGCAAAATCAACAGCTTCACTGGCCAGGAGTAAATTGGTAGACTGATAAATGCATAGACAAAACAATAACCAAAAACTCTCTCTCCCACTTTGCATTGCAGTATTTGATTTGTTCTCTTTGAGTAAATGAAAAGGGACTGCCCAGAAACATCCATCAGACCATTGTACACGTCAGATACACCTTTTCATAGCCACAGAAGAGAGGACAGGCCTGGCTCATCACTGACAAGGCTAATGGTCAAAGTAATTGACTTTGGAAAACCAGCAGATTTCAAGTTTCATTATTAAATCCTGCTGGCAACACTAAAAATTCAATCATATTTTTCTTTCAGGTCAAATGGTTTCTCTGAACTATGTTTGCCCCAGAAATACCCTTGTTCCCATCTGTAGCAGAATCCTCACAAGACATCTTTACCACTCCATCCCCCATAGCATTACCTCCTTGTTTCCAGCTTATCTTTTTAAAGAGCATGGCCATAATTTACTGAAGCAATATTATATGAGGTTAAAACATTCCCACAAGTGATGTGATTCACACAAGAATTTATCTTCTCACATTCACCTCCCAATATAGCCCAAACTATGTAACAGTGGTGTTCATTATAACCTAAACTACTTAACAGTGATGTTCACCTACTGCTCCTGCAGACTTCATACCCTGTTTTAATACCCACTGGACATATTGTTCACAAAATGGAGTAGTCTGGGGTTCTTTAAATGCCAAAAATATGCAGCTAACAAGTCTTCAAATTATCAAAGCTTTTACAAAGGTCATATTTGCTTTTGTCTCCTTAAAAATTACATACATCTTTTGGCAATTTTTGTTCCTGATCATTCACACTTGACATGGGAAGTACATGACCTTTTAACTCTTATTAATAGTTTATGCTACATCACACATGAATTCCCCATTCTCCTCTCTTACTTACCTGAACTGAGTGAATTTCGTCATCTAATTCATAGGCCTTTAAAAGGCTCCAGACCTCACATGCAGTATACTGTGCTTTTCCATGAATTATTCAAGCACCACTGTTCTTCCATCATCCATCTCTGGCTGGCTCTATTTCTTCCACTCTATTGAGGTATTAACTTACGAGCAGACTTATGTTATTCTTTCTTGATTGTCACACTTTATTACAATTAATATTAATTATGTGGATTCTTGTCCAATGTGTAGCTTTCTGGGCATAAAAGATTGTCACGTTGTAAGGTTTTTTCTTTGCAAACTTTATGTAATAAGGCATTCTCCTGTCAGGAGCTGTCAGCACCACATATATCTACTTGATAATAACTGTACAGTAATAGAGTTAGCTAAAGAAGTTGTGTGCAAGCCGACATGAATTCCCATGGAGAAGCCAATCTTGTAGCTTATCCATGATTTCCTATGGCTGACATGCAGTTAAACACAAAGTGTTGCAAACAGCCTGCTTGACGAAATGAATAACCTGTTACAGCCTTGAAAGAAATGCTGGCCTAGGATGTTAAACTTCTACTGGAGGCTTAGGTATAATAAGTAGATTCTGACAAATACTGTTCACACAAGTGTTTGCAGAATGAGAGTGTTCCATGAATATTAATGAAAACACATTTTCCCGAGTATTTGCAATCCACACAGTAAACTAGGAGTCTTTGACTCTTCAAGTGCCTTGTCCCCATTAGAGGGACAAATCTGACGTGATTTTAAACTAAGACATTTTATCCCATGGTTGGGAAGCAGCAACACTATTGAGTTATACAAATAAAAATCTACAGCAGATCTAACAGTAGTTACAGGAAGAAGCAGAGAGAAAACTATGGCTGTTAAAAGACAACAATTACATATTCTGCATGTTCTCCTTTAACATCACCAATTTTAGCAGCAGCCATCAGTTATGGATTACAGGAAGATTAACAATAAAAGAGCAGACTATCAATTAAGCCTGATTAAAGGGTCACACTTGGACTGAAAACAATGAAGACAAAATCCAGTCTAGAATCAGCTGGTCAATGCAGAGTAACAGCAAATACAAAAACCCACCACGCTCTGTACTGCAAGAAGAAGGTTTCCAGGAGAGGAAAGTAACACTGAATGATGTAGTGTGATGATATGAAATAGCATTTAAACTCAAGAATAAATCATGTTGCATGGGAGACATCAAGAGAAGTGACAGCACCAGCAAACAAGAGACTGAAAAACAAAGATTCAACTCACCATGCAGCTGTGAATTAGAAACAAAGTACAATTATTATAATTCAAACTGGACCCATGAAAAGTATAACAAAGGAAGAACAAGTACTGCTGCCTTGTCTGGTAAGTACAAAGTAATCATTTCCCCTCAGGTAGGGCCCAAAATTAAATATAAGAAATCAGAGAGCATCACAGCCCAATGATGTGTATTGGCAGAGTACTGGCAAGCAGCCAAGGAAAAAAAAAATTAAATATGTCTTCTCTAAAGCTATTTTTAACTACCAGAATGAAACATTCATTCTTTGCTCCAGCAGTTATTTTTAGTAAAAGGAGTAATACAACTGGAGAGCACTAGTCCAAAAGTAGCCTCCTGAGCACATGTAGTTCTGGGGACAAACAGAGATCAAGTAGAGATGTGCTGGGCTTTACCAGCTGAGCTAAACATGCAATACCCTAAGGGGAAAAAGTAAAGCTGAGCACATGATATTGACAGTCTGTTGCAGTTGTCATCCTGCCAGCCAAAGGAGCCACAGCACACAGCAACAATTCCACTTCCCAACACAACATGGAAGGCCTCCCAATATCAGTGCTGTGTGTCAGTGGTCACTTATCCCATGGAGTGTTTGCACCAACAGCACCTTCCCTGCTCAAAGGTCAGCACAGCTTGGTTTGGCTGCTCTGAAACTGCCTGTACTTCTGAGGATTCTTCTCCTCTTGCTAATTATCCCTTTAGATTGTGTTCTGGTTATGATGCCTGTTTACTTCAGATAACAATTATTTTGAGAACCGGGGGCAGAAAAAAAACCTCTAAAATAGACAGGAAAGTATTGGAGTGAGCAGAAAAAGAAAATAAATGGTCCTGGACCATAATACTGGTTACACCTTGACTGCTGATGGCTGCATCATTAAGACCAAGACCAGCACTGTCCCCCAATGATATCAGAAAATTTCTTTGTATTTGAATGTGCTCTGCATAAAGTCCCACTTGGACAATAAAATTCATCTTTTTCATATCTATCCTTAAAAACTGCTGAAAGAAACATAATTCATTGAGTGGCTGGCATCTTCCTCAACTGAAAGAAATCCTCTAAGCACTTTTGTTGACATAATGTGATTGGAAGATTACCTGTAATCAAAAGAAAGCAGGAACAAACTCAATGGATTTTTCTACATCAGATAACCCTTTTATAGACAAGACACATGCCCTAGAAGTCCTGCAGGTTCTAAGGTGCTTCATGATCACAAAGAGAAAAGCAAAACAAGTTCCTTTAAATTCTTGCTGACTAGACAGCATATTTCCATCAGAAAACTGAAATGAATGGCCTTGAAATAAATTTAAAAACAATTTTTAATATGCAAAATATTTGTAGTGAGTTTGGCATTCAATTGCACCTGCAGCATGATGCTGTATTGCCTCAATAGCCAGGCTTCTCAGCTGAAATTACTAAGTGACCACAACTGTGGGTCTGAAAGCTCCTTTGCTACTGGAGACATTCCATTTCTAGGAGCCTCCAGTAACCCCTCAGGGCACAAGCAGAAGGGCCAGCATATAAGGATGTTATTTTGCACTAAAGGAAAATATTCTTCTCTCATAACAAACAAGTTTTATTGTTTGCTAGCACAGCAAAGCTCCTATTCAAGGAAAAGGGAGGAAAGGGTGCAACAGAGGCAAGAAAAGTGAGAATAGATTAAAGATAAAGACATTGAAATTCATTAGCATGCATATGCCAAAACATCATGGATACTTTTCAGCACATCTGTCAGTCTTATTATTCCCCAAAGTTATATAGTGCTTAATTATTTTTAAGGATTTTTTTTGAAACACTGTCCCAGTGTAACTGGCTATCTACAAAATTTATTTCCTCTGAAATTCAAAAAGCATTTCTGCTACAAATACCAGAAAGCAAGACTCAGCATGCAAATGAACTATTGCAAAGTCAGCCAGAGTGTGAACTTACAGCACTTGGGGCTCTTTGGTGTGGCTGGAGAATGGAACTGGTGTAGGCTCTCCCTCAGCAGGAAACCTGGTCCATCAGAGGCTTTGCAGGATAAGAATACACACAGCAAGTGCTGCAGAGAGTAACCATGCACTGTAACACACACCCTGCCTTCTCTCTCAATGTTTCATGTGCCCATGTCCATTATAGCACCCTGCCACTGAGTGCAAGGGGATACCCTAACAACAAAGCTGAGCTTCATTTCCACCGAAGAATTCATCACCAAAACCACATGCCTTGCAACAATGTAGGAAGAAAGACATGCAGCTTTTGACATTTCTGTGGTTTTGATCAGTCAAAGCAGTTCTCTGCTTTTAATTAATTTTCAGCAGTCACATGAATTTTCCAGGTAAGAGACAGCATGCAGATATCTAATGGTATTTAGTCACACCTCAAAAATATTATTGTTAAGCAAACACAGACACAGGTGTAGACTGTATCTTGGTCCAGACCTCCCTGAGCACTGTTAGAAACAGGACTGGTTTCCATGAGCACTGGATGGATACTGTGATTATGTCACTATCAGGACAGTAATTAAATACTGCATATCTCTGAAACCCAGCCGGTGGTGTCTTGTCTCTTGAGTCAATTGCGATACTCCTCTTTCCCAACGTGCTGTGTAGAAGTTTTCCACAAACATGTTAACTTATCCATTAAAGGATAAGTTACCTTACCCTACCTATTTCTAAATGCAGGAGACTACTCATATAAGGCACTTCCAAATTTATTTCTTTTTCCTCTGAATTGAGCTATGCCCACAGTTAGCACTTCCTTGAGGATCACTTTATCAACAGCTGCTAGAAAAGGTATTAATTTGCACCTTGCCAAAAATCTGAGTGTACCAGTCAGAAAGTCCAATCTGGCACTGCCTTTGCCCTCCTCAGGTCAAACCCAAGAAATGCAGTCAGATCCAGCAGCCATGCTGGCCAGGAGGCATTGTGGTTATCTCTAGAGCATCAAGAACGTGGCAAGAGGACTGTCAGGAGCATGGTGTTGTCAGGAATATGCATGTGCTGATCAAACACTGAGCAGTGCCCAGCAGGAGCTCACAGCTGAGAGAGGGATGCCCTTAGCTGGAGCCAAGACCTGGACCCAACCCACAGGGCCTGAGGGAGGGGGAGCAAACTGTAGGTCTTCAAACTCAGCCATTGCCACTCTGAAAATCTCACAGGTTCCTTAAGATCACAGGTTTTTCATTTAAGTTAATACAACTGGACACAACTATGCCTTTAAAGCCTGCCAAAATTCCACTGATTACAAGCAGGACAATATTCCCTTCTGCTGTTTCCATCATGCTGATACACTTCAGGTTGTGCATCCACAAAGAATTCCCATCATGAAACTCTAACATTTATATCCCATGAAACACAAAAACCAGCTGAGGGACAGAAATTTTGTGTTTCAATGCATCTAATTTTAAAACAAACATACATACATTAAAACAAAGTGTTTACAAGGGAAATATGTATAAAATATTAACTGACATTTATCACCTTCTTGTATTGATGAGTGGGCATCCTTCCCTTGACAGCATTTGCCAGGCAATAAACAATGAAACAAACGGCAGAATTTTATTTTATCATTTCTTCCCACACTGTTATGATAGTGAAAATGGTCATGTCTGTTCATTCCAGGTTAACAGGCTAATAGTCAGAACTTCCATGTTTGGTTTCCCACTGTGCAGGGGCTGTGGCCTGGCTTGAAACAACAAAATTCCAGCAAAATAGGGGCTAACACATAACCAGTATCAAGAGAATTGTACTTCACCATCTGTGCAAACCCCACCTGCTGAAGACCTGCCTCTCCTTGTACTAGAATTTGTGAAAGCAAGGTGCTTAAAGCAGGGAC
Source organism: Oenanthe melanoleuca (assembly GCF_029582105.1). NCBI lineage: Eukaryota > Metazoa > Chordata > Aves > Passeriformes > Muscicapidae > Oenanthe > Oenanthe melanoleuca. The sequence continues at coordinate 2,233,224 of NC_079344.1, read as the reverse complement.
CCTTGCTACACGTGTCCAAATAGTTTTATATGAAGCATAACATAATTATGTTTTCATCAGATCCAAGAGTGAGATCTTTTTTAGTTAATATTCCAAATTTGGTACAACTTGATACTTTTTGCTGATAAAATATAGACTCTTTTTTAAACTGATGTCTGCTTTACCTGTATTAAGCAGATTCAGTAGATGCACGTGACGCTTAAAGTGTAATGAACTGTGCATTTTTATAATGAATCCAACAGTGAAGGTAAAAAACACTCTTTGATCTTTCTTCTAGCAGCCCAGTTATTCCTGGATTTATACATTGTAGGTGTCTGTGGATTACTTTCAATTAAACAACCTGTTTTACTTTCTATTCTGTTATAGAAGTAAACCCTTTCAAGTCTATAATGACACAACACATGGCTCAGTAGTCCTATTTGACTAGGTAGAAATTTAAGCTCCTGATCCCCTATTTGCTTTACTGTTGCTGAAAACTGCCCCAAACCCACCTCTTTAGGAGTGGGGAAAGAGGAGCAGCACTAATCTACAAGCATTTCCTGTTTCTCTGCTCTTTCTTCTCCACTAGCAGCATCACAACAAAAAGCAACAGGCATCTATTCCCCCCAATTCAGCAATAAAAGAAAACTTATTCTGTGCTGCTTTTATTGATCACAGACCCGAGATGAAATATCACAGGATATGCACAAATGTGGAGAGCACAAAAGAGAATAAGCAACTACAATGGTTTGTGACAAGTTACAGCTGTAACATACTCCAACACTTTACTTGTTTCCTTATTTCTGCCCAGCTGTCCTTTCCAGCCTGCTGTGTAGCCACAAGAGCTTTACATCTCCTGCCTAGGACTGAAAGCCTCACAACCAAAGATTTTCTAGTCCTTCACTCTGTTGTTGTTCTGCATGTTGAGATAGTGACCAACGGGGTGAGAAAAGCTGGAAGAAGCTGGGACAAGAATAAAAGCAGCACTGCTCCAGCTCCTCCATAAACTTATGGGGCAGATTCTTCTGAAGCCATTTTTCATCTATATTTTCTTCTTTTTCTTAAAAAACATGCTGTAATACCGTTTTTGACAGTTTCCTCAGAAATTCATGTAAGCCATTCTGCAGAGCGCAATTTATATTTGCAAGTACAGATGAAAGATATTACTGAATTTCTAATGTGGATTGCAAATTTAAGTTCTGATGAACTGTCAGTGCCATTTTTTCCACAAATAAACACCCACTGATCACAGAAAGCAATAGGGCTCTTTCATACCTGCTATTACATTGCTGCAATTGCTTGCACGGGAATACAAACACAACTCACACTTCTTTGGTTATTTAATTGAAAAAATAATGCATGTTGTAGACCTTAGCATGGAATTAATTCAGCAGACCCTTTCCTACCAGAAAAAAGTTGACCATATTGTAATCTGTGCAACACCTACTCAGAAGAAAGGACAAGATGCACAGACTGTGATTTAATTTATAAGTGTGTTTATTAACACACTACATGTGGGAATTATCAGCAATACTGGCATGATGCTTACCCAAGGTCCCATCAGCTGAGGCAAGCTGCTGTTGTTCACTGACATTAACTCCAGTTTGTTCCCTACAGAGGACTTGGGCCCTACCAGAGTAGTGATTATTGACAGCTACTTACATGTAGTGACAATGGTGCTCTCTCCAGATGTGACATTTTTTTGAGTGTTTCACTCTCAAACAGCCTTGGGTTACCCCTTTGTAAGACAGAGATCACACAGGGAACTGCCAACCCACAGCTGTGCTCCTGACTGCTTAGAAAGGCAAAATACTCCACTAATATAGAAGCTGGAAGAAGAAGCATCCTTGCAGTGCCAAAGCTGGAAACTCCTTATTGAAGGGATGACAGAAAGCCAGACCAGTGGGATTTGCCTTCCCTCCCACAGGCAGCAGACAGCATCCAGGCTGTTCCACACACATCATACAGTAGCAAGCCATAAATCAGAGGAAAATGTAAAAGGGATTTTCATTTCCACATGTTCAAGCAGTCTTCTACCTGAGCTCTGCAGAAATCACACTGAAAATGAATCCCCAAGTCATCACCCCAAAGAGGTTAGATGCACTTAATGCCTTGGGGTTTAGCTTTTATATTTTTCACATTCTCTGCTGCTTAGTCTGTGACTCTCAAACTTCATATTAAGTGTTAGTAAGTTCTCTTCTCAGGGTAGTTAAACAAAACTATTCCATCCTAGCTAGAGAATCAAGGACAACCAGTACCCAAAAAGCAGAAACCATGGCTAAGGGAAAGGGGCAAACCAAGGAGTTGAGACTTCATAATCTGGGGCTGTGGTTGGGCAATTGACCCCAATATGTAGATGAACCTAAACTTATAAAAGTGTAAAGTCTTGGAACAGGAGCTATCTTGGATTCAACCTGGGTGTAGCCCCAGCCAGACTCTTGCACTGCCCAAGAGCCAATAAATACCTATTTTATTCCTTTTACTTTGCTTAGTCTTTGTTCCAGGTCAGCCTTTCCAGGCGTCACACTCACTGCTCAGTAACTGTCCAACTGTCTAACCTACTCAAAGATCATGTGGATAGAAAGGTACTTTCAAAACACCTTTGTATGTGCATACACATAAAGCAGATATAGCTCAAGCTATGTCTGAAATCAATAAAGTAAATAGTGCTCATAAGTGTTTAGGGTGACTACAGTTATTCAGTTCCAGCTACCAAGAGCAGTGAGTTTATACTCCCATCTACTATAATGAAATATGTATTTTTAAATATATTTCTAAAAAAAAAATAAAGCCTAGGAATAGTTAACTTCTAATTGGAGTAATGACTATAGAAGAGTAAAATAATTCTGCATAACTGCTAAAGGTAAGGCATGCAGTAAATCTCAGTCCAAATGGCATCTTGTTATGTGGAACTTCAAATCAAGTGGAACAAACAATGGTTAGAGGCATGTTGTGTTCCGCATAATGCTCTTTTGTATCTATTGTTTAGCTGATATACAGATCCATCCTGAACCTAGTTAACTAGTAATTAAAGGTCTGCAAAATTCAGTCTTATCTGAGATACTGCTGCAATACACAACAATCCATTTCACGTGCTTACGCAGTGGTCCTATTTTGGTTATTTGCCATTACTTGAAAACAGGCATTCCATATTGCAATCTGAATTTAGAAAATAGATGACATTTACTTCCTGTGGTATCTCATACCACTTGAAAAATACTACCATTTTCATAACCAGAATTGCCTATTTCACAAAATATTAGTTTCCTTTTTTTCCCAGAAAATCCACGTACTAGCACCACTGCAGATGTGTTCATTTTCACAAGTCCATTTGTGATTTAATCAGAAAATCTTTGTTGAATTCTGAGTAGAATTTCATTATGAATACTTTACATAGAATGTGATCATTTTGTGGTTAGAACTAAATATTTATCTTTGTCTCTACCTAGTTTCAAGGACAAGAAATATATATTGAAACACATAATTTTTTCTAAGAGTTTCCTACCAGTATCCTAGTTTATGACAGTACTGTTAATTTTGGGGATTGCAAACATTAGCTTGCATCAAAATGCAATTCAAGCAATTCTTGCATCTGAAATTCTTCTGAAAAAAATTTCTAAAATTTAAAAAATGTTTGTAGTACAACCAGCCCAACAGACCTGAATTCAATGGACATTTGCTTCGCTTGTAAGAGCTGAGTAAAGAATGGAATTTACAAAATAATCCTTAACACTGGTCTTTGCAGTTCAAATAAACAGAGTGAAAATAAAGATTTCTGGAAAGCTCCTTTCTCACTCTAGATTAGAAAATTACTATGGAATGAAATCAAAAATCGTTGCAGTTTTGCCCAGCATCTTAGCTTTTAAAAAAAGCTTTTGAATGTATTGAACCAGATTATGCCAACAGAATTGAAAACATACAAACAGCACCAGAAGCTTCTGTCATCTAGCCTGGTTACAAGGCTGCTACAGCAGAAACATGTCCCAGTCTTTTCACTGTGAGCACATATAAGATGACCAGATAAAAATCTACCAATCAAGGTTTATTACAATAATAATACCTTTGATGCACTCCACACAATGCCATTAATTTCTACCAGTGTCTTGTATATCTCCTATAAAATCACCCTTCAGCTTTTCTGTACGTTGACTCTTTCTCAGCACTTGCTAATTACTGCAGCATCTCCCCAGATCTTTAATATACTATTAAATATTTAACATCATTCACACATAATATTTTCAGCCATTACACTTGCACATTTAAGCGAAAAACAAGCCAGAAGCTACTAAAGCCAGCCAGATGTTAAAGTTGTGGGAAGAAGCATCTCTTCCAGTGCTGTCAGACAAACCTGAAGCAGAGAAAGAAAGGCAGCACACCAGAAGCTCACAGAACCACGCCAGCCTCCTCCGTTCCTCTTCCCTGCAGAAGTCCCCTACACCTGGCTGCTGCACTGAGAACATACCACACGCTTTGAGATCATGGAGATAAGAGGCAAGATTGGCCAAAACCTACAGGCCAGGGCAAGGTGTTGTGCCAGTGTCTTGACAGCCTCCTCATCCTTTATGCAAAGGCTGTTCCCGCCCGAAGGAGAGGGCAGGGACTGTGCCAGCCCCACAAACGGGACTGCACGTTCTCTCAGCTCGGAGGCAACGCCTGAACAGGCTGCTACACTCAGAAAGGAATGTACGTGCCCCAGGCAGCTGACTCACCCCCAGGTTCAATAAAGGACTGGGAGACAGCAGAACCTTAGTGGCACTGAGTTTTGGGGAAGTGCAGGATGTGACAAGGGTTCTGGAGGAGGTATTAAATTGGATAATCTGCTGACAGCCCTTCCAGGGGCTCTACAAGAGTTCCAATGGGAATTATTTACCTCAGGCTGCAACCACTTGAAGAAATATTTTTTGAAGGCAGAGTTGGCTGACTTGAGTCATCCTGTGTTCCAAAGGCAAAGCTAAGCCATGATTCTTTGCTTTAGCCGAACTGGAAATACTGGAGCTATAGCTGTTGTGTGAAGACCTCTAACAGGCCATCAGAGGGACCCTGAATTCCTAAGGTAGAGCTGAGGAGAATATCAGCCTGGAAGCTCATGTCAAACCTGTCTTAGAAATCAAAGTCTGAAATAACAAAACACAAAATAATGTCAACATTTGAGAAGAAAAGGTCATATGCCTCCAGCCAAGCTTTGTAGGATTTCCCCTCAGAGTAACAGCTGGTCTGTCACTGCCTTACAGCCAGCCTGGCTTAAAGACAATCACAGGACAAAAATTAAGGAAATAATCTCCCTGCAGCAGCTCGCCACTGGCAGCCCACAAGTACTATTGCAAATACCATCTTCCACTTTCCTCCATTTTCACTGCTGTTCGTCTGCTTTAGCTGAGAGGTGAATGTGTTCAATCTCATCAGATCTACAATTCAAAGGACACTGGTATGTAGTGTCTGTGTCAGCCATCAATAGCACAGAATCTCAGAACAGCTTCATGTTACTACACACGTGTGCTCCATAGGAATTAAGGTTAAAAGATTCCTGCCATATCAACCTGAGAGTCTAACAAAGTTCACCCAAAACTGCTGTTTCCACCCAGACACCCCAAATTTCATTCTTAACAGAATTAAGAACAGCTGATAGATCTAATTAAGTCATCATGGGTATCTTATCCTCATCTTGTACTAGGTTAAAGGAAGCTACCACTTACTTTGTGTTTTGGTAGTATGGACAGAACCTACTATAAAGCCACTAAAGACATTAATCCCTGCATAGAGAAACAGTCCCTTCCCCCCAAAGGAACTAATTGATTAAAAGATCCTGTTCTTTTTGCTGCTTTTCAATCACAGTACAAGAAATAAGGCTATTTGAGCTTGATTATAAGTTTCATGTGTTTATGTATTGCAGTGCAGGTTATTCACACATTATGCAGCTCAAAATCTAGCCAAGGTTATTTAAGCTTGTGCTCCTTTGAGGTTAGCTGTAAGGGAATTAAATTTGTTTTGTAATTTAAGTTCTTCTCTGCAATAACTATTATATGTGCACCTGTCACAGAATAACTGGCCTCATTAGGGAAAACTTAGTCCAGACAGGACAGCACACATGCAGCAGCCTCCTGCCTTGGGCCTAGCAAAGCACCTGTGCCACCACAGGAACCTGCACTGGCTGTGGGAGAGGAAGGCTGCAAAGTGAGCAAGACACAGGGGCTGAGAGGCTCATGCAGGGATTCCAGAGGTAGAATAATGAAAGCTGGATGAGCTCTGAGGAATTCAGGAATGAGAAGTATCTGAGAGACAAAGGCTTCCTCCCCTCATCCTTTCTAAAACAACAAAGGTCATGAGGCAGTGAAGCAACCAAGTACCTATACATTCATCCCTGAGCTAGATGAAACCCTCCAGTGCAGACATTCTAGAACTTTACATGACTTCAACAAGGTCTGCTCATTATTTAACTAAAAATAAATATTGGCCAATGAAGATCAGCTCAAATGTGACCTGAGGCTTTTCAGTCATCCTGATGTGTAGAGAAAGCAGTGCAGGACTCTGCTTGATCAGAAAGGAGCAACAAGAGCAAGTCTGGCAGCATTTTAGCCTACCTTAAAGTTGTAAGCCATCCTGCACAAATATTGTGCCTTTCTATTTTACCAGATGGCTGCTATCATAAAAGGAGTCTTTGGTCCCTGTCACAACTTTTCATCACTGTGTACAAAATACAGCAAATATTTGCATCTTTTAGCATCAGTTACAGAGCATTTGCCATCATCTCTGGTGTGTACAGTAACATTATATGGTAACATGACTGGACTGATGAATATTGCTTTATGCCTGAGAAAACCTACCAGCAATTTTTCGATCATATCCCATTCAGACTATAAAATAAGCCCTTGCACTAGGATAGCATCTGCTCTCCTCCCTCATGTCATTCTGAAAGGCACATGTATTTTATTTGGTTCAGCTTGCCTTGAACTGGAAAGAGGATTCATTAGGGCCACAGCAATTAAGCTGGCTGAGACACAAACAGATGTCTGTACCAAATTCTGTGCTATCTTGACCAGGTAAGGAGGTTTTGACACACTGTGAACAGCATGCCCTGCTGACCAAATGCTGCCACTTTTCTACAGCCATACATGCCATGAGGAGAAAAAACTGCAATTCTCTACGTGAGAACAATTTACCATTTAAAAAAACCATTCCTGAATTAGCAATCTGAACATTAATCCCAAAATTAAATTAAAATGCGTAACCACGTTATTGCAAGTTGGATGTTTATTTTCTTCCTGTGTACAGAATTGCAGGCCAATAATGTGCACCAGACAGCATCACACCCACTGCTACAGCTCTGCAGAAGTAGGTGGTGTTGGTGATAATGGATGGCAGAATCACACTAAACATTGTAATCATGCTTCCAGAACTGCAGTACCTGAGAAGTGCAGTTAACACCAAGAATACTTTGTCAAGAAGAAACCAGTAAAAGTAGTAAGTATGCAACTTCTAAACTTTACTTTTTCAAAAGCAGAATACCAAATCATCACAGAACCACTGGCAAAAACATTTTATAACTGCCAGGAGCTTTCATTAAATAGATGAAAATTGAAGAGTAGAACTAACAGCTGTTACTAACACTGATATGCTCAATACAGGGTTAGCTACTAGTATTAAGAAAACATCACTCACCTTGTACAGCACCATTAGTAAGTATTGACTGAAATTCACCTGTTGATGCAGATTATTACCATATAAACTCAACCAGCCTGCATTTAATTAATTAAAAGCTTGTGTTCAGACTTTCTAGTTGCAATCCAAATCAGTCCCCACAAAGAGGGCATTAAAACAGTCTACACCATTCAACAGAAATCCTCCACGTGTTCCTCACCACTCTAATTTCTAAGTCTTGCTGCCCACATTCATAAGGCCAGAAAGCAGCAAGTTTAAAAATAAAGACATAGAAGCAATTCCTTCTGTATTATTTACATTCTTCTAGGAGGAAGCCAAGGGAACCAGGAAGTTCCTCAGGCTGCTAGCAGAGCTAATTAACTTGGCTGATGAAAACTCCTCACTTGTTCATTAGCCAGAAGATTCATACATGAACTTATGTGAAAATCTGGAAGAGATCCTTGCAAGATTGGTCATCCATCCATCCTAATTTTCACCTGTCATCACAAACATGCAGAGCTCTTCACTGTTACTGCCATGCAGGCAGGTGTGGTTTGAGCCACTCCTTATGTAAATTTGTTGCTCTGGAATACAGCACCCATCTCCACTGCAGTGACACACATGGACTTGCAGCATGTGCTAATACAGTTCATGGCCTGGTTTTCCTAAAGTTTTGCTGAACTTAGGTGTTTTCTACAATATAGTCCTGCCATGGTAGCTCAGCAATGCTGGATGTTCTGTCAAGCACTGTCCAGATTAGGTCATCAGCACACCACATTAGCTTTTTTGGTGAGGAAAGGTCACAAAGACAAACAAAACAAGTTAAATATCTGCTTCTAGCCCTCCTATAAAGCAAGATTCTTGCCTATTAAGAAAGGGAACACCCTGTCTGACTAGTTACCAACCCTTGTCACCTCAGCTCTGCAATGGAAAAAGGTAATTCAGAAAAGTGTGAAAGGTGCCCTGTGCCATCTTCCTACTTCAACCTAATGCTCAAGCCTGGACAAACACTTGCTCTCTTCCAAGTTCTCAAAGGCCTAGGCAAAGGAAACCAACTTCTTTCCTAGGCCTCACTGGGTTCTCACTGAAAAGTTATTTTATGCTTCTGTCTCTCATGTTTCTACTTAGGCCTTCCTATTGAGAGTATATCATGCTCCTTTCCTAAGGATAAATGCTAAAAAGACATATTTTGTTGGCTTGTAATTTAAAGCTGCTGTTTGCAGCTTCTCTTTATGGTATTTTCTCATTGTAATCAATAATTGTTGTTTTCTTGCTGTCACAATGTTGCCAGGTCAGCAATGGTGATCAAAAAATATCTGTGAGATCTCTGGGCGATGTGAAGTCTCTGAGCCATTTGTCAAGTCTCACAGATAACTATTTGGTCTTGGTAGATAAAGAACAGCAAAAGTTGGGAAGTCTGGTCTTAGTAGATAAGCTGCAATTGATTACACAAAGGCAGGAAATCTGATTTTGCAAAATCTATTGGGCTATTGTTTTGCAGACTGGTAGTAGATACAACTTATTTAGAAAATATAATATGGATAACAGGGGGGATTTAAAACAGAATGATTTAATCATATCTTTTCCTTTATCTAGGTCCATGCCTCACCTAAGTATTCTGGTTTATACAAACTCCAAAATTTCTATGATAAACACAAATCTTTTATCAATTATCAAAAGGTGACTATTCTAAGCATGCAACGCAGCCCAAATCCCATGAAAACAGTAATGCTGATATTCCACAATGAATGTAGTAGCACACCTTCATCACAGCTACAGCAATACCTCACTCAGGAGGGAGAGTGGAAAAGCACAGAGGTTATTCTTGAGGAATGGGCAAAGCCCTTTGGCACCTGACTCACCTGACAGCACAGCAGCAGAGCAGCAGGTCCATTCCCAGCTTGGAGAGCCTCGAAGGGCTGCAGGCCCGGCCCTCCCTGAGGCCCAGCGCCCGGCGCTGAGGGCTGCGTGCCGCCATTGTGGCGCCGAGCCCCTCGCGTGCTGCCACTCGCACAAAGCCAGCTCAGCCCCACAGAGGCTGAGATCCACGTCACAGTGTCAGACCACACGTGGCTGCAGGTGTCAGAGCAGGGTGAGGGTGCAGAGCAGCAGGTCCATTCCCAGCTTGGAGAGCCTCGAAGGGCTGCAGGCCCGGCTCTCCCTGAGGCCCAGCTCCCGGCGCTGAGGGCTGCGTGCCGCCATTGTGGCGCCGAGCCCCTCGCGTGCTGCCACTCGCACAAAGCCAGCTCAGCCCCACAGAGGCTGAGATCCACGTCACAGTGTCAGACCACACGTGGCTGCACGTGTCAGAGCAGGGTGAGGGTGCAGAGCAGCAGGTCCATTCCCAGCTTGGAGAGCCTCGAAGGGCTGCAGGCCCGGCCCTCCCTGAGGCCCAGCGCCCGGCGCTGAGGGCTGCGCGCGGCCATTGTGGCGCCGAGCCCCTCACGTGCTGCCACTCGCACAAAGCCAGCTCAGCCCCACAGAGGCTGAGATCCACGTCACAGTGTTAGGCCACACGTGGCTGCAGGTGTCAGAGCACGGGGAGGATGCAGAGCAGCAGTGTCCATGCCTGTGGCTGCAGAAAGGCCAAGCTCCAGGTCGAGCTGCAATGGCTCCCTCACGGCCAAGGGCAGAAGGTGGAGAGGCTCCAGGTGAGGCTCATCAGGATGATCAAGGGCTGTCAGGTGTCTAATGGAGAACCACAACCCACCTCACAAAGCATCAACTGTTGGTGCCCTCTTACACCCAGAAAGAAGGTACAAGCTGTTCCTAAAATCCCTTGTTCTCACTGCAGCCAAACCAGCTCAGAGGTTCATTGTTAACAAACACGTCTATAGCCGACCATGCACTATCCTACCATATTTTCAGCTTCTTTAAGGGTTCACTGCCCATTGTATTTTGTTGTCCTAAACGGAACAAACTCCAAACTGAGTAGCAACTGGTTTTTGTGTGTGTCTAAAGTGACATTTTAAGCCGTTTCTTACTTCATTTGAAAGGATTCTCTTTTCTTTAAATCCCTCTGGGACTTACAAGCTTCCTGCCTTTCAGACATCTGAATTTAGGGGTACACGCAGAGTTGTGTGCCCCACCCAGCACAGTTCCTCACCTTCCCCAGCCACAGGAACACGAGCAGCAGCTTTAGGCTCTTGCTGGGCTTGGATGGGGGTTCACAGCCGGCCCAGCCCCAGCATCCACTAATTGCCTACGAAGAAAGTAGGTTGCAAATGAAAGTGTGACTGGCACCGTCACACAGGGTGATGAGAAGGAACTGTGGCAGTAGAGAAAGCACAAGGATATAAATGTGGATAATTGGAATGATTTAATTTGCTAATGTTGCATAAGAGGCGTAATTAGTTCAGTAACAGTGAGAGCAGCAGAGGAATCAGACTAGTAATCACAAATAATTACGTGCCAATTACACATAGTAAGGGGGTTTTGTTGTTATTGAATGGTCAGAATTTGGGAACTAGACCAAATAACAGACCTCACAATCTCTCTTTCAGTCACTCTTTCTTTCCTAAAGCAGCAAAGCCTCTCTACCTTTTCTGTTGTAAAAAAAAAAAAGAAAAAACAAAACCCAAGAAAAAACCAAGATGTGATGTGCATCCAAATTGGACAGTATTCTTATCAGGAAAGATAAACTTCTAGCATCTTTCCAAAGCTCCCTTTCTGTAGCCAAAATCTTTGTCTTGTCCACACTGTCAATACCATCTGCCAGCAGCCTCCTCAGCTCATAAGCCATCTGCCAGCCATTGACCTAGAGCTTTGCGTGCTCTCACTGCCATGCTTGCCTAAGCTTCTGCATTTCCACATCTCTCACTAGCCTCCTACCCTGTTCTCACACATCCTCCCAGAAGAACTGATCCAGACAAATATTACTAAGCCAACAAAAATGGAAGGTGCTGAATACTGGTTGTCTTTCCTGTGAAGAATGTCCCCCCCACCTCCTTTTTTTTTTCTGGTTATTTCCGAGGTAAAATAACATAGTGCTTTTGAGTTGTTTTGCAATAAAAAGAAACAAAACAGTAGTGGAATAATTCAATATCCAACACAGAGCATAAATTATTTTATTTAAATAGACTATTTCTTCTTAAGTACAAAATTAAAATAAAAAACTGAGATCTATATTTTTTATAGATAAAAGTCACTAGTCACATATTTATTCTCATATCTGACAAGACTGAGGGAGACTATAACTGCCTTGAGTTCTAAGTTGGACACTTTAGTTTACTGCCTTTAGATAGAGTTATTATAACAAACTAGGAAAATACTGCAGATAAAAAAGAACAATGCTGCCACTACCACTAGAGTTGGAAATTTATGTTTACTGATGCAAATTTTTGTACAAATCTGAAATGATGTACTTAGGAATATCAAAACAGCTTTTGTGTCTTTAAAGTTTGCACAGAAGAGGACATCCCTGACAGCCTCCACTCTGATTCCCATACATCCACAAAAGCACAGAATGTGATGCCCTATATTGTGCCCAAATGATAAAAGACCATCTTTCAGTTGCAGATAACACACTACTATGAAAGTCAGCATCTAGAAATCCAGATTGTGATTGTTTTTCCTAAAGTAAGAAAACATCTAGTACCCCTTTCCTCAGGAATCTCTTGGATTGTAGCAGAAAACATCACCATTCCCACAGAACACAGTTCACTGGATCAGTTTGGAAACAGCCCTTCTAATACTAGAGGTTACCTCACCAGAGGTTTCTTGAAACTAATTCTTAAACAAAGTTTTAACGTGTGTTGCTCTTACCCTTTACTGAGAGAACATTTTAGGAATCATTTAGTTTCTCTCCAGCACTTAACTCTTGAAGGTTTTGAACAAAAATGCTACAATAATTTTTCTTAGAGATAGGGACAAGCATAAGAACAACATGACACAGCTGAAGAAAGCCTATTTTGCAGCAGAAATATTAAAAAGCAATTTTGTCCCCAGTTGCTACCCTGCACAAATTTATTATCTACTCACAAATGCATGCTGCTGATGTAACCTCACAGGGGTTCACGTCCCTGAATCTTCAGTAAAATTAATTGGGCCAGTATAATATATGATCTAGTTCTTTTGTTCATTTAGCTCATTTGTGTAACTTTCTGAGGATATGTTTGCTTTATGTTTCCTTGTAGAATTGCACAGATGAAGCTGCTTTGTTACCATGAGATGGGGGCAGAGGAATATTGTTTCTTCTCAAACCAGGTGACAAAGCAGGGACACAGCCCATGCTGTGCTGCAGCTTCTCCCCTGTCCTGGAAATTCTCAGCACAGTTAAGTGGTTTCTGGGCTGTGCACCTGAGAACTGCAGAGGTGCTGCAGGGCTGCATCTCACAGGGAACAGAAGATTTTCTGCCCCTTCCAAATCTGCCTACACATTCCCACATTGCAGGGACACCACGAGGTCTTTCCTGCATTGGGGGACCCTGAAGATTATCTCCTTTCCCCTGCAAAAGATGCCTCATTTGGGAAATTTCAGATAATATGAATGAGTAATAAATATAAGGAACATGATGGAACTTTGTGGGGGAAATACTCAATTCTAAGTATCCTGTACTCATTTGCCAGCCTCCCAGTCCAGTGTCACACTGCACACAGGGCACCAGGAAGCAATCCCCCTGTGTGTACCCAGCCCAAGGAGCCATCTTCTCTGTATCTGTTTCCTCTCTTTACAAAGGTACATCCATGCAGCTTGTCCAAAAAAAAAAAAAAATCTCTAACCACTTCTTCACCAACCTTCCCTTCCCCTCAGAACTGCCCAACATCCCTCTGGGCTGCATCCCTCTGATCCACAGCTATGCTGCATCACTTAACTGCTGCCTTAGCTCAAGGTTCACTTCCCACATTTTATTAAGTAAAACAGGGCTTCATTTGAGCTTTATTGGAACTTATATTGCAAGTTTCCTGGAATACACTTGTTTTAAAAAATGGTTCTGATTTCTACCCTGCATTCCCTTTTCAGATGTAAAAATGTTCCATGTTGAATTTTTCCCATTATTTCCTCTGGGGAGGTACTGACATGACAGCTTGGTAGGCTTTATGCCATTCTGTTTGCAAAGCTGTTGTGATGCTTGTAATTTTTTTTCTTATGTATTTTCCTTTACAGATTGCTTGCTTTTTCTCCCTCTGATTGATACAAAGAAATACCTATCTATGAGAATTCCCTAGAAGAACCAAGAAAGCAGAGTTAGAGGGGCAGAAACCTCACTTGCAGCACTGAAGAGAAAGTCCCTTGACTCCTCCCTGCTCTGCAGCAGGAACTCTGTTTCAGTTGGTTCATGATCTGTTTCAGCCTCTAGGAAATGCACAAATGAATCACAGCTCTGAGTTCATCAGATTTTTATCCCATACTTCTTCCCTTTGTCCTGTGGCAAGTCACAGACATCTCCTTGGTCTGCAGAGAAACTTGTGATCTTTCTGCAGAGAGTATGTTACTTGTATTTCCCTAAGGATCACAACTATGGCCCTTACTTTGCTCTAGGGTGCATGAAATGCTTCAGGCATTTTACCCCAAGTCAGTTCAGATAATGGAACTCAGACGTTGGAAAGGAACGAAAAACCCAAATTATGCAGATCCACTGCACTAACTCCCAACTCCTGTTTCTGTAGCCCCTTTGGCAGTTGCAGATTTCCTGTGTGTAGGTGAGGGGGAACAGATTTAATTAGAGGAGGCTGCCATGCTTAAGTATCTACGTTTGTCCAAGGCAGGCAGAGATGGATGCATGAGGGGCTGCAGGGTGACCCACCACATCTCACAGCCCTCACTTTCCTGCCTATTGTTTCCCTGCTGATGGTTTACTAAGTAAGTCCATGTCAACCTGATTTATCTGCTGCTAAGGAAGTTATACAACAAATATACTGACATATATGATTGTTCCACAGTCAGAACCAAAACAAGTGCCATGTTAGTTCTATCATACCATTTAATAACCAGGTTTGGGTGCCCCAGAAATTTGTTTTCATCATGAAAACTACTTGAAAGGTTCCCTTTCTCTTGTTATAAAAGACCAGCATATTCAAATCTTCTCCTTTTAATATGAAGAATTTCTTTACTACTTCATTGTAAAAATTATTAGGGAAAATAATCTGTAAAGCATGTCAGAGCCTTTTATTCCTCTCTGATCAATAGAGAGATGCCTTGATGCCCCTTGTAGCCCACTGCCTATCTGCACAGCAGTTCCCCCATGGGCAAATATTCCTTCTGCAGACAAATCCAAAGAGTGAACTTCCAGCAGGCAGTGCTCTGCAGGTTCTAGTGCAAGAATCTGCCTGGGAAAAAGAACTTTCCTTTGCCCACCATAACTTCCTTTGTATATTCAACATACAGCTCACTATTCAATGTATCTATACAGAAGGGAATCTGCACCTTAATGAATTAAGGACTTTAGGGCTTTTTAATAGGCTATTAAAGCCTGCAATTTGACACACAAAAGTCTACAGGTTATTAAAGTCTACATTACTTTTGCAAAAGGTATTAGTCATGCAGGCAAAAAGGTTTTTTCAAAGTGTATTACAACAGTCCTTTCTCCCCACTGTAACCTATGGGTCGATGTATCAGCTCTTCACTCACATTTTCCAAAATTGCTTTGGAAGCCTTCTTTCACTGTGTGTTTGAACATGATAAAATACAGTGCCTTTGTGCCAAACTCCCCACTATTTCCAAAAAGGTCCAAAAATACTCCTCAAAACACTTCAGAGCACAAGGGTAACTAAAATAAGACACAGACCGGGTATAATCTGAAGGGGTTGCCGGTTAGTGTCAGAGAAACAGAGCTACTTCAGCTTCCCCTGCTTTGTGAGAGGTTTTGCTTTTGCAAAGGACTTTTGCAAAGGACTTTTGTAAGGATTGCAGCCCCAATGAAGCCAGATCTCAGTCCCAGCTCTGTCTTCAGTCAGGGAGGGGGCACATACTGAATTCCAACGGAAGCCTTTAACTCCACTGTCAATGTTTCTCCTTTAAAAAGCAGAAGCCTCCCTCCAGCATTCCCTTAGCTAACATCTACCTGAAGCTTTAGATGAAAAAGACAGACATATCAGGTTTTAGAGCGACAAATGTCTTGCATTTCTCTCACATGCAACAAAGGAAATGTTTAGAGAGCACTTGAGCTCAGAGAAAAAACTTGCTATTAGACCATCTAGTGTTAAACCCTGGAGTAAAGCAAAGAGCTCCTCAGAAATTCGATGCAAGCCACGTGATACAGAAGTGTGAGCAAGTGAGGGGAATGCTTTTCTTTCTGTCAAAATGCAAAGTTATAAAAGTTAGAAATAGCAAAACTGTTTCTGATTCTGTCTACTTGGGACCAGAAGCAGCAGGAAGCTGAGTGACACAGGGGAAGTGCCACCTAGGGACAGACCCCAGCAGCCCAGGTACAGCCCCAGTAAGGGACACACAGGCTCTGGGGTCAGGTGTTGGCACAGGCAGCCTGGCTTTGATAAGCACACAGAGGCTCACAGAGGAAAATCACTGAGAGAAAAGAAAACTAACTTGAGACCAGATTTGAAGATTTGATTCAAGTAAGAACAGTTTCCCTCTTCAGAAAAAAGAGACAAAAGAAATGCCCTTCTGTAATCGTAGTCTTTTTGCTTGAGAAATCTCTTTTCCTCTGAAACAAGTCTATGTGGTACCTGTCTAAACAAAGAAATTGGAACTAAGAAAATAATGTGATGAAATTGGCCCCCTGTGAATTGGCCCCAGTCTCTTTATTTTAAAAACAATTTTGATACTATTTTTATGGAATAAAAAGCTAGAAAATTAATTAAGAAGCATAAATAAGAGAATTTCTCTGCTCAATAAATTTACGTTAATTCACAGCTCTCAGGTAAATTACAGGTTTTGCTTTCATGACACAATAGCTGCTTAGTGCTTTTGGTGCAACTCCTCATGGAAATACAACAGTTGGTTCTCACATATATATCAATATGAATCTAAAATTCTCTTTCTGTAAATATTCTTCCTAGTAAAACTGGCTACCCAGCATGCTCACATAAAGATGAGCTGTGAGAGAATGGTAATTTCAATATCTGAATTGGGATCTACAATACATAAAAAGGGCAAACTAGATTTATTATATTCACTGTGAATAAAGTCATTTGAGGGAATAACAGCTTTATATTTATTCAAACATAACTGAACCCATTATTCTTCAAATGTCGACAAAATCACAGAAAGGGTTCTCAGCTCTGTGGGGTAAAATGCTCAAAGTTTCCATTTTAACTAAATTACTAAATGACATTCTGACTAAAATCAAGGATGATATATCATATAAAACACCAGCTAGGGCCGCAGTCAGCATGACAAAATTGGACTGGGTATGGAGAGATTTTATCAACAAATTTTTACACTTAACATTTAACAACTATTCTATCAAGGTTTCTATATGTCCAAAATTGACCTGTTAAAAAAAATAATTTTTTGTGTCTTTCTACCTTAGTCCACTTTTCCTCCACTGTCTCAGACTAACTCCTGTAATTTCAGTCTCCTATCCAAAGCCAAATCCTACCCTTGCAAGGTTAAACTAAAAAGCAGACTAAAGAAAACTCACCTCCAGCCCAGCTTTGTCTGGGCTTTCTGTGTTCCTTCCACCTTCCTGCTTAGGTCTCACTCCTAGTATATGAACAGTATCCTCTTCTCTGGGCCTCAAACTGGGAGTCTTTCCTGGACCTTTGAAAGTTTTCTATTTAATTCTTTCCCTGCACTGTCATTAGATAGCTTCCATACACATGTGACTTTTCCCTGGAAAGTAATATGGAGCAATTCCCACCACAATCCTCCTTTTCCATCCTTCTCCTTCAGCCATACTATGATCTTTTGTCCTACAAGGCAAAAATAAGTAGTGAGAGTGATGAAGGTCGTAATCTGAATCCCACTAAATGCTCCTCTAACTTCTCTTAAAGATGTTTGGCAAAAGACAAAAGGTAGCATCTTGAGTAGCTTTCAAAAATAGAGAAAAAATATTTTCTCTGAGGAGTAGTAAGTGAGGGAGCTTCTTGAAGTCAGTGCATCCATCCAAAGGGCAGTAAGTGGAGAAGGTTTTGTAGGAACAACAAACAGCTAAAAATCAAAGAGCATTTGAAAAGACAAGACTTTTGATATGTTTGTTTCCCAAGTCTCCACCCATCTCAAAATCTTTAATCATTAATATAATGAAAATCTCTGCTGTTTCAAGGAACTGACTATTCAGTTGGCCAGAAGGCAGAAGTCAAAATGAACAGACAGTAAAAACTGTAGATGCCCTAGGAAAGACAAATTACCAAGAATTGATTATATGATTAATTTTTTTCTCTAAGTCACAAAAATAAATCTACATTTTTAGATTGAGCACTTATGTATGTCTCATGCTCAGAACATGTCAGGTTGGAACACCCAAAACGCAAATTAAAAGCCATAAAGTGACATGGCTGATTTAAGAACCTGAGGCTGTCATTAAAAAACCCCTACCATTATTTACTATCTTCAAATGTGAAATTGAGATAGACAGATCTCTATATTGTCATTGAATGTAAACTTTCCTTGAATCAGCTGTAATAAACAACTGGAGAAATATACAAGGGATTTGAGAATGTGTATGAAACAGAGGAATGCAAAAAAGAAAAACAGAATATTATTAAGGCTGAGTAAAAGGAAAATTAAAAAAAAGAACATGACTACAGTCATTGGGTCTCAACCATCAGCCAGCACTCTGACTCAGACTGATGCCTAGAGGAGCTGGAACAGAGGCTAGACAGAGTTAAGAAAAATAAAATGGATATTTCTTGAGGGGCCTTCAAAGGCCACACCCTGGCAGTACCAGTGCTACAGTTGTGGGCCTGCCAGGATGGCTCCAAGATGGAAGCAAAAGAGGGCTTGGTCATGAGATCTCACACTTTCATAGGTTTTAGTCCATTTACATAGAGAAGTCAACTGTCCAATTAATAGCCTCAAACCATGAAGTTCCATCCTCCTTGCTTGCTTGCCCCCCTCCTCTTTTCACATTGTTAATGCTTAGGGTCTGAATTTGAAGAGATTGTTCTTGAGTCCCCAGCTGGAATAGGATAGTTTTGTCTTCACCACCTTGTGAAAAGATCCTACTGAAAGCTGCACACTCAAGCAGAACAGAAAAAACTTAAGGCATCAAGACTGTTAAGATCATGTAGGGACCTGTTATAGATGGGCTGGTTCTCACCAACCAAGGGATAAATATTATGTGTATGTTAAGAGAAGTTTTATTGATGTATAGTTATGTTATTGTGATTTGTTCTCCCCATAGCCCTCTTTCCTCCCCGTTTGCCAGTTGCCACTGGAGAGCCTCAGTAGTTGAGGCATTTAAGAGGAGAGCAGACTTGTCACTAAGAAGCATGGCATGGCATGGCATGGCATGACCTCCAGTCAAGTTGCAAGGAAGAAGTCTCCACCCCTGGATTGCAAAGAAAAAGTTAACTGACAGACTTTGGGAGGGGCCAGGGTTGTCTGATGCAATGCAGGGTATAAAAGGGGAGCAGCCATTTTGTAGCTGAGCACATGGTTGCTGGTCACAAAGACTCCAAGTGCTGTAATTTTTGCTTATTCAGTCTTTTGTTGTATTTTGTTAAGGTTTAATAAACCTTTGAAATTTTAAAAAGTGAGCGTTGTTTCTCACAGACCTGTAGGGGATTGTTTTTATTTATCAGTGGTCAGACTCCCAACAACTTCAATAGGAGGATTTTTCTCTTGGCAGTAGTTTTATTTCTCTCATTAACCTGCTAGTGCAAAAAGAGTCCATCAATATGAATATACAGATGCTTTCTAAACAGATGCTCTCGAGGCTCTCTGTTAATCAAAAAATTCACTGCTACTTTTAAAAGATTCATCATTGTTTTTAGAGCTGAACAAATAATTCATGAGTAACTTACTAAATTCAGCCTACTTTGGTTCAAAGATTATCAATGTGAAGATCATTATTTCCTCAAATGTATTCAAGTTTGAAGGCGATGAATATGTTAGCACATAGTTTGCTCTGTGGATCCTGATAATCCAACTGTAAACTGTATCCTTTGCTGTGATTTGTCAAAGTAATCAGATGGCACTTGGTGTTTGATGAGTGAGTGTGAAAATACTGCCAAACAATCAAGATTGTTCCCATGTTTGTGTCCATAACGCTATAACACTCAATCTGAGAACTCAGAAGCTGGAACATGAAAAGTAAAAATGGCATCAAAACGGAAAACAAATTTATTTTAAAACAGATACACTTTACAGAGAAGCAAAGTCTATGGCTCAGAAAGAAAAGTTACATGCAAATTTCAGACACCCTTTTTGCTCTCCAAATTTAGCTATATATTGAAATTAGCTATATATTGAAGACATTTTATGTTTTACTCTAGTACAACTGTAACACTACTTATCTTCAAATTCGGAAGCTCAGAGGTGCAAAAGGAGCCTCCAGTTGTGTGTGTGGCTGTGCAAACCTTCAGCCTTTCTACTGCATTTCTACAACAAACTTTAATACCTTTTCCAGGTTTAGTCTTTTATCGATTTAATTGAAGGCATTTTAATTCAGCTGATATAGCTCCTATGAAGAAGCTATGATCCAGAGACCAAAGAGCAAAGAACTATTTTTATAGCTCTTAAGGAATGGCTGTAGTGATATCAGTGTAAAATCCCTAACAAAAACTATAGTCACAGATTATACTCCCTTTTATTATACACTTCCAAGTCTTTAAATAGAAAAAAGGACAGATGCCAAAGCAGAGCCATATGTTTTAAATGTAGCTGTATACAAGCATGATTTTATTTTTTCTGACAGAAAATCTATAACTTGAGTGGGAGCTTACTGAGTGGAATCCTCAATGCCATATTTCTGGCTAAAGAAATAAACTCACTATGGAATATGTCATATTCCATATATATGAACCAAGAGATTGAGAGATTTTTATAACAATTCAATACTTGTTTCAAAACATCTAATTGCTTTGAAGTAATTGGTGGGAGAAGACAAACTGAACCAATAGTTCCCCTTGATGTTGTTGGCAGGTAGCATGGATTTAAATCAGTGGTTGGAGTCCAGAGTAGCCCACCACTGCAACAGCCCAATAAGCCTCTCTCTGCTTAAAAAAAGCCATTTTTTCTGAATGTAGATGATGGGAAAGAAAATGGTTAATCAGATCTCAAATGTCCCAGCATGTTCCTGTGCTGGCTGAAAAAAGTACATTTCCTGTAAATTTTTAGGTCACTAGATCAACTTCAAAGGTGTAATGAACACACTGATGCCTTATGGTCAACCTGATGCACCCCTGAACATAAATCTGTATCTTAAAATTTGAACACTCTTCATGTGATTTGTAACTGAGACCAGAGACTGCTCATCTCTCCTGGGTTTTATGGCCCCTTTTAGCTCTGGATCCCTGAGATAGAGCCAGGAGTCTCCTATGAGCTGGAACATTGCAGGAAATTTCTGGTTGCATGTGAAAAATAGCCACAAATTAAACAAAGAAAAAATAATTTAGAAAGTCTTTTCAGAAGATTAAGGGTATGGACACACAAATAAGAAGGTTAAGCCTGATGCATAACCTGTGAGCAAATACCCCTGCACCACTGTGTTTATTTGCAAAAAATGAGCAGGCTGTATATTGAAAAGTCCATCTAACAGATTAACAAATTCAGCATGGATATGTCCAGAGTTAAATCTGTCACTGGTCTGATGGTGCTAAATTGCTTTTAGGAGTTCACAGCTTTTTGAAACTGGGACACTTGACATGGAAACGTCAATTGTTAACCTGAAGTAAGGGTTTAGAATAAATTGTTTTTGTGAGGTGTCATTTATACAAAGATCTGATTAAATTAAAAAAAAAAAAAAAAGGATAAATTAGAAGGACACAACAGAAGAAAGCTTCCCATATGATTCAGTAATGCTTCCAGTGTAATGCTGGGTTACAAACAACCTGCAGAAATTGGGACCTTGCTAAACCCTAACATTCATATTATTGAAGACTAAATGAGGACCATTTTTTAAAAAGGAGAGTTTTTCCTACTGACTTACTAAAAGGTATGTGTGGTAGTAGTGGGTTTAGAACTTCAGCTCCATCAGCTTCTCAACACACTGCACCTGATCTCAGATACTTGGACAATACAATTAATGGCAGGATGCAAGTCAGAATTGTTGCCAAGGATGCAATCCGAGGAATTATGAAGCATACAGGAGTTTAAAGCTCACAGACAGCAAAAATTCATGGCATAACATATGAGAGAGGTAAGCAGAGATTATTGAAGTTGCAGGAAGATGAGCTGTTTATTTGAAAAAAACAAATGGTTTTGCTGTTGGCCATTCTTAAACTGTTCATATTAATGTAATTGCTAGAGTATCTCTGACCTCAAAGAAAAAGGGAAATTCTCTGTCAACATGAGCAATTACCTAAGCATACAGACAAGAGATATGCACATGTAGTTGAAGACAGAATCCAGGTTTTCTAAGCCTTGTACAACTGACAGCAACAATCAGAGGTTATTAATAAACAGTATTAGGGAGCATCCAGGAGCTGTTCTCTGCTATTATGCACTGCTCAGCAGGACACCTTGTCTTCAGGTGATTTCAAAACTCTGGTGGTAATTCTTTCTTTTTGGGCTAGTAGACTTTATCAGCAAAAGGGCAGCTACAGACATGGCACTGGGCATAGCAACCTCAACATTTCACAGTGTGAGCCAGAAATAAAAACATGAAATTAAGTAATTCAGATTTGGGACTTGTACTAACATGGCTGGAGAAATGAGCATTTCCTGCCTAGCTGGGACAGCCCTGTCTTGAGGTCACTGTCACAAATCAGCTCCCTCGAGCAAGTACCTGAAAGCTTTACACTAGAACAAGAAGGGCATTTTGGAAAGGGAAATATTTAAATTGCTGCTTATTCAGATGCAGAATACAGGCAAAATCAAGCAGATATCCAGCAGGCTATTGCACTGGGGATTTTTTTTTTATTTCTACTCCTATGCTTTCTCTGCTTCAACACAGGTTTTAAGTGCTAGTGACAAAGGTACAATATCCATGTCAGGGTACCCTTTTCTTGAAATTGCACACTGGCTACAAAGATGAAAGTCATCCAGATCCTCACATGCTTTAGGTCTGCAGTATCACAGCAGCACATCTCGCTGTGGTGTCAGGCCCTGCCCTCTTAAAAGGAATGTGATAAGGAGTGCTTTGGGAGGCAAAAGTTAGAGAAAGAGAGAGAATCAACCTTTTGTTTCACTCTTCTGTCCCTCTTACAAGCCCAGAACTGAGGACTCTGGGTGGTAGGAGGAAGGGCAGGGTCCTGTTACGAACCAGAGGCTGTCTGAAGCATCCCTCCCACACAGAAAACCAGGGGCTTGGCTGTGGTCTGCCCTGTGGCACTGCAGGGCCCTTTCTTCCCTCTCCTGCTTCAGCACAGATGCAGGGACCATCCCCTGCCTGTCCTCAGGGAAGTTTGTTCTGTAACACAATTACACTGGAGCATGGCAAGTGTGACCCTAGAGCCTTTCACATGGGGATGGAATCAGAGAACCATTTAGGTTGGAAAATGCCTTTGAGATCATGAATCCAGCCAATAACCCAACACTGCCAAGCCCACCACTAAACCATATCCCTAAGTGTCACACTTATACATCTTTCAAATACCTCCAGGATGGGGACTCCACCACCTGCTCAGGCAATGATTGAGTGATAGCCAAACCAAAACCACCACCTGAGGAAGCTGCTGCCCTCTGGGGCAGTGTGAATTCATCAGCAGCACCTCCCTCAGTAGAATAGGGGACATCACACAGTGCCAGTCATGGGAGGGGGACCCCAGACCAGAGCCCTGCACACTTTGTTGTGGACACATCCAGCCACAGCTGGGCTAAAGCCTTTCCTCTAACAGCAGCCCCTCACCAGCTGCCAGTGCTGGAGAGACTGAGCGAGCAGGATGCCAGCAAGCTGCACAATTATATTCCTCTGTGAAAGACACCTGTTGCAATTCCTTTGTCATAGTGTGGCTCTGATGTGAAAAGGAAATTGGGTTTTATTACAAAATTGAATTTTATGAAACCCTCCCCCTGCTATCAAATGCATTTCTACAAACAGAAAATCGAACTCTGCAGTAGGTTTTTTTTTTCTTTTTCTGAATCTGAATAGTACAGAAGACAGTGATATAAATGGAAACATTACAATCATGTAACAGACAAAGCAGTGCTAGGCTGTATCACTTGATCACTATGGTCTCCTTCACGAAAAGACTGACTGGCTATAAAAGAAAATATTAAATACCTGTAGTTTATCTACAAAGCCTTTAAAGCACAGATGGCCATTATCTAGGGGATATTGATGCAGAGAGCTAACATGGGTCATCCACTATTAAAAAAATAATAAGACAAGGGCCACATCTGATACTGTAGAGCAAGAAATAATTTGCTCTTTCAGGGGGTAACCAGACCAAGACTGCAGTTTGGTTTTCAGAGCTGATATCATTATTTAAAAGCACCTATACCCTCAGTGTAATGCACCCTTTGCTGCTTTATGCTAGACAAAGCAGCTGAGCCTTCTTCTTATCACCTCAAGAGGTGGTCTTTAATTTTTGTCCAGAAATTATTTTTAAGTAGTTTCAGGAAAGTGCTTGTTATGCTTCTGTAAAGACATCAAAGTGTCTGTGGCCTGTGCAGTGACGCACCTTCCTGCACTGACACACAAAGCTTGGTGGGATGGGGCCAAGGTTACATGAGCCTCCCAGAGCTCAGATGCTCATTGGAATGAAACAATTTGGAATTAAAAACATGAGCTGTAAAGCTCACAAAAGTAGATGTCTTCAAATCAAGGATGACATTATCTTTTCTCTTCTGTTTTCTATTTTTCCTTCTCTTCCATTCTTTCTTTTTAAACACTTTGCCATTAGTTCCATTTTAGAAAGAGGTTCCAAGACAAGCCGGTGCCAAGGAGGAAGCAAGCTCATGGAAGAGCAGAGTATGGGGCTAGCAGTATTTCTCAGTCTGAACTCAGCTTTGAGAGACTTTTGGTAAATCTGTTGAAACAGTCTTTAGGACCCAATTTAATTTTTATCCAAGGTATCCTTTCTCTTTGCTGGAAAATGATGTTTCCAAGAAGGACCAGTTTTATCTATACAGCAGTTAGTTTTCACATGGATCATAGAAAATTGCAATACTTGAATCCCTGTTTCAGAGATTTCTGCCATGTCTTGTGGAGTTGTTGGCAGTGTGGATATTGAATGTCCTTATTCATCCTAGGAAGGGAATGCAGAAGGTTTCCCTCCTTCCTTAAGAGCTTTGTGGAAAAACCACCGATTTTTTATTTTTCACCAATATTTTCAGGAAGTCATAAACCTGATGCACTAATGACCTATAGTACAAAAATAACTTTTCAATATTTGTGAGAGGATTCAATTCTGTTCCCCCTTTTCACCAAGCTTTGTCTTAAAGGGAGTGAAGAGTTGGTAATATTATGCCTTCCCCATAAAATTTTCATAAGTACCCTACATGCTGTAATGCTATTTC
This sequence comes from Oenanthe melanoleuca, assembly GCF_029582105.1. NCBI lineage: Eukaryota > Metazoa > Chordata > Aves > Passeriformes > Muscicapidae > Oenanthe > Oenanthe melanoleuca. The sequence continues at coordinate 2,208,143 of NC_079344.1, read as the reverse complement.
AAACACAAAAAAAGAGGGTTTCCAATTCTGATTTTATCATAAGGCACACAGTATTTGAAATCTTTGATTCATAGGGCACTTTGTTCTCTTTCCTGTGTAAATTCTACCCATTTCATCCACAGAAAAAAGAGTGGGAGTACAATTGCAGGACACCCTACAGACACAAATACCAGGAAACAAAAATAATCTGCAGCATATAAAACTCATGATGTTTCAACAAATAATAAGTTAGTTAATGCTGCTTCAGAAATAGTAATTTTGTAATTGCAAAGTCTACCACTAGGAATGCACAACTAAGACTTAAACACCCATGTTAGTTTCCAAGAAGTGCTTTAGAAAAAGCAATTTCATCCCTACACTACATAACCAGCTCCAATCAATGTGTCTTCCTCCATGTAATGTCTATTAAGCACATCCCTTGGTGACAGAACAACACACAGTATGGACACAACAGCCAGGAAAAAATCCATAGTATCCAGTCAGCATCTGTGTATCACTGAAACTCCACTCATGGTCTGCAACCTGGCACAAGAGTGGTTTGTGCTTGGGATTGTATTCCAGGGGGTCTGCTGCAGGAAAATGCCATCACATGTTTGTGGTGCACCCTCTATAGCCATCCCAGGGGAATCAGCTGGCTTCTGCTCCTTACAAGCACCATTTGCATGGTAAAGACCTGTATTAATCACCCACAATATAACTGCATAACCCAAATCAACCCTAAAAATAACTTCCCATATAGAGATGTGAAATACTTCGTTCATGTGTGTTTTCATTTCACAAGAGCCTTGTTACACCAGTTACTCTTGTTGGTTTGGCAAAAGTAAGATTTGCTGAGTGCCAGATTCTGCACACAGATGTATGTGCCTGGCTACTGCTGAAATAAAAATCAGAGGCTTTGACTTCCACTTTTCTTTGTACCCCTCTGGTCTGGAAGACAGTCTATCAATCACAGATAAATTGAATATGATGCACATCCACATGCACGCCCAAATAGCTTTATGCACACAAAAGAAAACAGGGCCATTTGCATTTAGAAGTGCTTTTATGAGGTATGCATTCAGTAACTATGTTTACAGCTGGGGTCTGGGAGATGATTTCAGAAATGGCATCCAGAGAATTGAATACAGCACTGGCAGTCGAATAAATGATTGCAGCAGCCTGATCCTCATCCTGACAGTGGATGGTATTCCTAGTTTTTGGCAAATATATGAGATCACAGGAACTGGATAGTTCTCTTCCCCTTTCTACCCCTTCTCTGTGCTCTTTCCTCTCTTCCCATTTAACCTCCTTTAACATATCCAAGGTTCTGGGCAAAATGGTACAGAAAAGGAATGAAAGACAAGCAGGAACCCACCCAACTGAGCCTTCTTTTTGTTTGTGTGGAGATTTTTTCCCTATGGTGGAGCTAGTTAAGAGAGGAACTGTTCAGCATTCATCTGTGGGCTTTATCCAGACCTCCACCTTTGGGTGTCTTTTCACCCTTGCTCTCTGCCCTGATGCTCACAGTTAGGCCAGTCTGAAAATAATGTACAGCACATACACGTGCTCCTTGCTGCCACCTTTTCAAGGGTCACAAATAAGTACCAGTATCAATTTCTATGCCTGCAAGCCCATCTTCCTGAGGGAACTGCTGCCCCTGAACCCTGTGGATGTCTTGTGGTGCTTCTCAGCTCACACAGAGCTGTGGAGAGCTCTTAAAGCAGGGAGTGCTTTGCTGAAGCAGAATGATAGTTAAAGTACAAGGCATCACTCTGGAAATGGCAACAGCTGCTGAATAAACTTCTGAGAATTCAGTCTGTGACCAAAAAAAAGCTTCACTATATTTCAGTACCTGGAGAGATCTGCCTTATGTGTCACCTGGGAGCCTGACCTTATATTCCATGTTTTTCATGCCATCCCTATTAACTGACCTGAAGTTCTTGAAAGTGAGGACAGCACATCCAGACATGAGTCCTGCTCCAAAACATGGCTCTTTCTTCATGAAGATGAACCTGTAATTCTGTTTTTAATAGCCTGTGTGGGGGAGCACCTGATTTGTAGGTCAGATTATCAGGTTAAGTACAAATTTGAGAGAGTCTGAGACATAATGGTACAAGATTCTGCTCAGAACTGTAACTGGAATGCTCACAGTCCATCTCTTCCCAGGATTATCAGGCAGTAAGAGGGTAAGCAGGAGACACAGAAAGTAGGTATGCTGCTCTCCTTGTTTAATTTTACCCTCTCACATGAATAAAAAAAAGATTAATATTTTATAACCTTCACTTTCATCATAAATAATTTTGTGGCAGTTCAGCATTCCTGTAGATTATTTACAGCTTTTTGGTTGATGTATGCTCCAAAAACATTTTTAAAAATAATGGGTTTTTGGATATTGCCACAGTAGCATTAGTATACATTTGGAATTTCTTATATTCATTTCAAGAACATTCCAGACTGAGGGTCCACAAACCCTCCATTTTCATGGATCTGTTCTTTAATAAAACACCAACACTCTTGCTCCAAAAATGCCAAATATAGTTGAGAGAACTCCTTGATAACTTATTTCTGCAAAAAAACTCTCTCTATTCATAGATTCCTGACAGTTCATTTTGATACAGTTTCTGCATTTAGTCTTCTGATTCTATTTTTTTTAAACCTTGTTTTTGGTTTAAGGTGTGGAAAAAACCCTAAAGCTCTAATCAGGGGAAAAGATATATAACTAAGTAAATTGCTTACTCTGTGAGTACAATTACTTGTAAATAGCCATGAATCTTTCTTTAAAGCAAGACAAGACATAAAATACTCTGCTTAACTGTAAATTTAAACCTATTTCACTTCCAGGCTTCACCACGTCCAGCATGAATCAGGCTATTATCTTTAAGTATGAAATTAGAAAAAAGATTTGCTGTTTGTGTACACCCAAAGATTAACATTTCCCTGAGATTAACAGTGTGTTTCTTGATGATGAAAAGCAAACAGCAGCAAGAAGCACAGTTTAATACTGCTTCTCAAGAGCACTTTTGTTTTTATAGCAAATGCATCTTGAGATTGAGAATATATTTTAAAACCAACTAGTGAAAAAGTGATACCAAACCAATGCTGCTTTGTGGTGAAAGCAAAACAACTTACTTCATGGCCCAAAAGTTAAAGACATAAAATCTGCAGTTTGCAGGATAATTGCTTGCATGTTTTTGTGATATACAAAAATATGCATAAAAATTCAGGATTAAACATATTTAAATGTTACTTGAATAAGAATTAGAATAATTGTTGGAATGTTAAAATAAGGCATTTGTTTGGAGTAGTCTCTGATCTGTAATTGCCTGGTCAATATATTGAAGTTTGCTGAGGAATATCTAGTCAGGGGAGAAGCAGAATGCATCATTGTTCTTTCCCTCATGTTGCCCAAGCCTTCAGTCTTTCCAGGAATAGTAAAAATATGAAGATACTAACAACATGTGATTCTCTGCTAAGTTTGCTTTGGGCTAATTCTCATCACTGTAAGACACAAGGAGAGAGGAGACCACTGCATTTATTTCCCAGAGATTTATATACAAGACAGAGTGAAATATACTGTTTGCTTTTTACTTATTTCCTCCAATCTGCTTGATTTTTCTTTCTTATTGGGCTCTCTCACAACTTTGCAGCCCCCAATGGGCCCTGCACTAACACACAGATACCAATTCAAATATAAGACAAATACTAAGACAAACATAACCCAGAAATATCAGCTCAAATATATTACTATGGGTAACAATGTGGGCTGCTAAGAGAAGCTGATCCCATAAAGAACTGAGGCAGCTTTATCTCAAGGCTAGAGTTTCCTCATCCATTGGTGCTGGAAGGGCCCTGTACCCCTGCCTTCCTCTTCTGCTAAAGTCTGGAAAGGCTTCTAGCACAGCACTTGGCTCTGTTGGTCTCAAATCCTTTAACAGTCCTGAGGCCACAAAGATACCCCATAAGGCCACCCTTATTTATTATTTCTGCTGACCTCCCTGAATGTGACACTCTTTTTGTCAGAGCACAGATATGCTGCATGTGACTGATGGTGCTGGGCTGCAACTTGTGCACTAAATTCTGAGAGAATTTTGACACCCTTGCCCACAGATGTTCTCTTTGTAATACCAGGACCAAGGATCTGGCTAGGATGGAGGGGTGAAGTGCCTTTATATGTTCTTCATGATCATTCCAAGGTATCTAAGGTCCTGGCCAGGATGAAGTCATCTCCAGTATGCATTGGATGCTGGATGGGAGATGGATATACAGAGAGAGTCTGGAAGGTGTGTGGGGTGGTGTGTAAGGTTTGGAAGTTTCACAGATTCATTCCCTGAAATTTTTGTAGTCAAGTCCTTTACCTAATAGTGACCTAAATCTTGATAGAGGGTTGTTCAGGCAGCAGGCAAAATTGGAAACCAGAGGAAACACAGTTTTTTTGTAGTTGAAAGTACAGTTCATAAAACTTGTACAATTTGATCAGTGTCTGCAATGCTGGATAAACCCCTAGTTCCTACTTAGCATGTAGAATCCAAGGTCTGTGCATAATTTTTGCATATCAAGCAGCACATGGTGCTTGAAGTTGCATATATGTGCAGCAAAAATAATGGCTATTTGCCAAAGATTTTCTAAACTGCATGAGCAGGTTCACACAGAGAACATCAGCGTGCCTGACACCATCCAGAAAACCCCAGGAAGGGTGTTTGTAACTCCAGAGTCTAGCTGTGTTGCCACAAATATTCATCTGTTGTTTCTATGTTCTTTCTCTTTTCCTCTTTGTTATTGAAATTGCAAACCAGACTTATACCCACTTCAGACAGTGGAACTCTGTCTGAAGATTTTTAGCAAGGTGTCTGGAGAAGGCGTACAAGTAAAGCAGGATATGTTACACTCAGACTGAAATTCTAAGAAAGTTGTTCTTAAAACGTACAGCTTTGTAATTCTTCAGAGCAATTATCAAATAGTGTAGAGCAGCCACCTATGGACACCTCAATGAAAACAAATCCTAAGCCTGCAGTCACAACAACTCCACTTTGCATTATCACAGAAGAATTAACTCCTTTAGCTGTGTTATTCAGAGGCAAAAAAAAATGAAACTCAACCACAACAAATATCTGGAGAACAACTATTTCACCTTTAACATCAATAAGCTCCTAAGTCATGAGAGGCAATAAACAAGGAGCTCTATTAGGTTTTTTTTAGTGCTGGTTTTCAGAAGATAAGTCTATTTTGACTTATTTTCTAGGTTTTGCAGTATTCTTCTTCAGCTAACACCACTCTTGGCAGATAACCTAGCTTGAATATTTAGAGAATTAGCCAGCATCAGAAAAATCTTGATAGTGTAGTTCAACAAGAAGAAAGAGTTCACTGGGAGACATTTCACAAACTGCCCCAAGGACCAAATATCCTGTGAGCAATGGTGGAAACACCAGTCTCTTGAAAAACAGTCAATGTAGAAAGAAGATGTGAAAGCAAGGGAGTTATCTTTTTGAGAGTATTGGATCAGTGGAGGAAATTACTAGGGAGCAAGAAAACAAGAGGCAGATCAGAGGAGATTACAGGCACATATGGTTTTACATGCTGCTGAAGTAGATACCTGCACCCCTGGATTTCTAGGCAAACGACCAGTTCATTATTTCATTGCTGTATTTCATTACCAGCCAGGCAGAGCAGCTGGAGAACGTGCCTGAGCAGTACTTGTGGCAACCACTGCAAAGCAGAGCAGTTTACACATACACACTCCTCCAGATACAGAAAGCAGCTCCAAGTACACACTCCTCCAGAAACAGAAAGAAAACAAATGCACATGGCACTGCTCACAGCAGCACTTAAACTGAATACTCTGGGAGATGAATGTGAGGCTTTCACAATGTGTCGTGGTGAAACAGGAATATGGGAGAGGATAGGAAAAAGAAACATGAACTTTCTCACAGCAGGTCTAAGTTTTGATCTCAGAGTGACAGCCTTAAGTGAGACATTAAAAGTCAATGGTTGGAGTGTAGTAGTAGCAAACAGGAAAACTACAGGTCCTAAGGGATGAACACTCTTTTTAGCCTGGTCTTTTAAGCAAATGACCACTGCACTAAATCTTCTTACAGATGGCAAATGAAGGGAGCCTTTTCCTCCCCACTAGGCAGACAGCTTCAAAGGAGAAGATTAACCTTTCTTTACAATAGCAAATAAAGTATTAAATCTGTTGTAAAGATTTCAATTGATTAAGAATGTGGCAGATCAGCACAACACAGAGAAACGTATGCCCAAATACAAGGAAGACCAATGCTTATTTCTGGATAAGGCTAAATACTGTAATGAATAAAACTCAAGGAGAACCTAGAAAAAGGTAATCTGTGCCAATACTTCTCCAGATGCTTATTTTCATCAGCACTAAACTATTCCTAGAGTAATAACTTTTCACTTCCTAGAAAAAGCAGGATTTGGGAATCCTACAACTCAGAATTAGTTAGGATTTTTATTTGGAATCCAATGCTGGACCAGTTTCCTGCCTTGACTGCAGAGGGCAGACCCCTCTAACAGGTATGGTAAAGCTCTTGTTCCCAGTGTACAGGTAACACAGGTAACTCTCACTTCACTGTGAAACTGTGCCACTTCTTATATAATGCTCCAGGGGAAAAGGGCCAAAAATTAAGAGAACATAATCTTCCCAGGGGAGAGAACTAAATGAGAAACCTGTTACAACTAGATTGAGGAAGCTCCCCTACAGAACTGGAGGTTGAAAATAATTCTTTGGAAAGACTGCAGTCCTTACCAACAGCACTTTTCCATGAAATGTCTGGAATTCATTTGGAAGTTTAATTTCAAGCAGAACCACAAGTAGATTTGACAAGCCACTGTGAGACTCACTGATGGTGTCACACATTTTTACAGGGTTATTGCTCAGAAAATCTGAAATCTTAGTAACTGTTGATATCTCTTGTGTCTTTTCAGACAAATCCTTTTAAAGCTGAAATTTATCTTACTGTTTGCTTCTCTTAATCCTGACAAGTAGTGGTTTCATTTGCAGCAATACCCACATTCATATGAAGGGAGACACTTCCTAATTCAGACCTTATTTAGAGCCTCATCATCTCTGTGTGAGATGGATGGGAACTCTGTGTAGTGAGCCAGTGAGTGTCAAAGGCAGACTAACCAGTTACTAACTAACCAGTAACTAACCAGTTACTATGACTTACAAGATTAAAAGAGATGTTTAAATGCTGTGAGTGATAAAATGTCAAAAAGGGAGGCAGAATGAATGGCCTAAAATGGAGGGCTCATTTGAGTGATCCAGCCCCAGAAAGTTCAGTCATGCTGTCCTGACAACACAAAATCCCTGCCAGTTTCTCCCATTGATCATATGATTTTTATACTTTCCAGCAGAAATGTATATTTAGTGACTCCCTGAAAGATTTACATCTATTACATTGACACAGAATACAGATGAGGCATTTTAAGTGGCATTTTATGGTTATGTTGTAAAACAAATTGCCACATCTGTTTGAATTCCTATTTTACCATATCCATCCCTCAATCTTCTTCAACTTGTCTTTACTCTAAGGTCCTTCTCTTCCCCAAGCCTTTTTTATACCAGCCAGAAGCTCATGTCTATTTTTCAACTTTCTTCTGTTGAATATGGCCACAGCAGCTCTGCCACTTGCCATACATTCCAACAGGTTGAGATATTGTTCCTGTAATATAACAGAGGAACAGCACAGACACAGTTTTTTCACATGATGTCAGATTAATCAATCATTTTTAAATACCAACAGGCATAAAGTACAAAAGTACTCGAAATCCAGTGGTTACTTTTTGGTTTCAGCAATCTAAAGATTGTTTTAACCAAGTAAAACAATTTTCCAGGGACATAGGTCACAGTTTTGAGCAAGCCACTCACTACCCTAGATGAATTTACTTTGTGCAGAAAGGAACCCTGAGGTGCTCAGAGATCCATGCATTGCTGTCTTCCCTCACCTCTTGCAAACACCTTTCAGTGAAATCTGTCAGTGTCATTTATGTGAACATGAAGGACATCTAGTGGAGCCTTGCTTGCTCCCAGCAGAATGCACAGTTTTAGCCTCTGCTCCCTGACTTGCTATCCTTGCTCCTGAAAACCAGCACATGCTTCTGTTCTCTGAGGACAGGCAGGGAAGTGCAAAATTACAAAGTGCAAAAGTACAGATTTCTCTCTTGCTGTTGTCAGCAGGGATGTGCAGATCCTCTCTGGCCTGCTGCACTCCCCCTGCAGAGCATGGCACCTTCAGCCCTTATGTCAGTCTCCTGACCTGTTACATCCTCTCCACTCACTCTCCCAGCACCAAGAAGCCTGGAACAGTCAATACCACAACCTGCAAAAGGTTCTTAGTGAGAATATTGTGCATTTAACCTATTCTGAACTACCAAGGATTATGGTCAGGTAGATTGCACTCTCTGGACTCATCTATGCTGTAACACTCTAGGACTGTTATTCATGGGCAAAACCCTCTTAATTTTATCCTAGCTCAACACCTTAGCACAGAGATTACAGAGGGCTTAAATTTTCCACAAAAAACAACAGAAGGCTTTTGTAGCTAGGGAATCAAACTCATGTATATGGCTAGGCACAATTAAGTCTGCTGTGGAAAAAAACCCAAAGGCTTATTCAGATTGCCTTGTAAAAGCTTAAACATAAATATTTAATTCCAAATATTTTCTAAATTCACTTTCAAAACCCATCACTCACAGTATTTCAAAGACTGCGGCACAGAGGTGTTTTATCTCTAAAAAAAACAAGTAAACAAATGCAAGTTTCTCCCTGTTCATTTAGCTGAATATGTCAAAGCAAGAAGTTGCAAAAAAATTAGGAAATAAGTAAATAGCAGCTATTCCAATAAGTGGGTATTTCTCATTATAGAGATATAAACTGAAAAGGAGGAAGGGCATTCAGTGTGTTGTGTGTGCTGCAGTAAAAGCTGGGGTTTGTGCTGGGGTTAACATCCCCTTCCCCCAGAGCATCTCTGGTTGCCTGACTGCTGCAGTGGGTGCCCTTCAGGGGCTGGTGGGGCATGCTTGCCTTGCAGAACTTGTGTTTTCCAAAGGCTTCCCCACCCAGTCCCAGCCCCTAGACAGCAGCCAAGTCCATGGTCAAACTGTGAGCACTTTCCCTCTGTTATCTTCATTGAGGCCAGCCCTATAGCAAGCCAAGGGAGCTGAGCCCAGTAAAACCATGCACCAAAGCATTAATTCCTTGTCTCAGAACCTGGTGCTAACTGCAATGGGTATTATGATTCATTTCCTTAATCCCTCTGCATATATATGTAAGAGCTTTGGGTGCCCAAACTCTGCTGGTGCTTCCTCTGCTGAGTGGACACAACCTCATCCCCATGGGGCAAGTGCTCAGCTCTGCATGCTGAGCCTGGCACCCAAGTGCTCCACAAAGGAGTGACTCACATCATGCTGAGAAGAGGCACAGTTTCCATTCTCAGCTGCAAATATTTTTAGCTGCTCTAACAAACAGAGCAACTTGTCAAGATGACCCAGGAATCATTTGAAGAAGAAAACACAATAGAATTTGTAGTCAGACACACACACAATGAAGACTCTAATGCAAGGAGCATCCTGAGCTGGAGTTGGGATGTGTGGATGTCTCCTGGCCCAGGCACTGGATAGCCACAAGTACAACACGTAGTTGTACTCACTGACCCTCTCTGGAGGATATTTCATTCATCTTGTGCATGAAATCAGCATATTTGTGATGTCTAGGAAAGACAGAAAGGGGATATCCAGAATTCACTACATCAATGATGGAAACACCACCAGCAACATACTAAAGTTTTAACAGTTTTTGGAATAGACTTTCTAGGTTTTTTTATGATATGATAATTTTATTTTTTCAGAGACAAAGATTTGTTGTGTTCAAATTTTCTCTTTTCCCCCCATGGGAGCAGGATTCAGTCCAAACAATTTCTCAGCAGAGCTGACCAATACAATTTTGGCTGTCCATCAGCTACTAATGCTGTCCTACTTTCCTCCCTTTAAAACTTGAGGAAAATCCACATTTGATTTTCTTAGTAAATGAGAAGTTCATCTATCTCCCCTGAATGCCAACACAAGTGTTTCAAATTATTCTAAGGTGGGATTAGAAACCTTTTGTGAATTAATTATTGTGCACTGCATTGGTAGAAACCTTGACATTACATATTGAGTAATGGATCCAGGAGTTACCAAATACTTCACAGAATTCTCCCAAACTGAATTTTTTCCTCAGCTTCCACAGCATCCTGACTAGGTCTGTGGCCTTTTTTTGTCACTGCCCTTACAGCTAAGCTTTCCACACCAATCTGGAACAAGTTCTGCTGCTCAGAGCAAATGTCCCCAGCAGCACAAGCAGGATGCCATGTGGCAGTTTGTGAGGAGCAATTCTGCTGTTTGCAGCCCAGGGGAAGCAGACTGAAAGGATTAATGGTTATTGTTAAAATAATACTCAAGTAGATTTCCAGAAACACTAGAGGTGCAGTGACTGCAGACTGAGAAATGCTCCTGGGAATTTGTACCATGGAGTCTAAATTTTTAAGCAAGCAGCAAAGTCTGAGTCCTTTTGATTTCTCATTGTTCAGGTGGAGACAAACAGAAGCTGGAGTGAGGGCTTAAGGTGGCTTCACATTTCTGAAAGTCCAACAGACCTGTCTCAGCCTCAGAACTGAGAATCTGAGAATGCCAGGTTCCCTGGAGATTTTGGGAATGCATGTGGATTTGGGTACACAGATGTGGTGAATATTTCCAATGAGCAAACAGCCTTGCATATAAACACTGATCCAGAATAACCATCAAATCCTACATGAATAGCAGGAGTAAAGTACATAACCTCTCCTGTAGCCATATATGTAGAACTCTCTTGCCTTCTAAAGATGCCCTTTCCTCTGTGCTGTGCTTCCTCTAGACTTTACAGTTCTGCTACTTCTCAACTAGAGAAGTCACTACTAGCAATAATAAAAGTTGTGCAGAATAGGTTTAACAGAAAGGTACCATATCCTTGGATATGGAAATGATTGCTTTGTATTAATATTCATTGTTTACCAACTGTATAATAGGAAGGTTAAATGGTCTACTTGAGTCGTTTTGTGAGGATGCATTTACACTTAAAATGTTTAATAAAACATTTGCCAATAGGTATCTGAATAATATGTACACATTTTTAGACTAGCCCATGGGCCAGTCTGTAGAGCAATGTATCCTGTGTTATGCTGATGTGTTTCAGTCACTGCTGTCATGCCACTCTCTCTCACACAGACACACTCTCTCCAGCTTAACTACAACAGAACTCAGTGGTCAGGATGCCCTGCAGGAGAAGTTACATTGGAAAAGTGAGTGGTTTAAAATTCACACCTTGTCTTCTGTTAGTACAGCTTTCCAGGGCCCAGATGTGTAATTTTGCTTCACAGAAATTTTATAGACATGTTTCTACATACACTTATACACATTGCTCTGAATTTATACAGAGCATTGTTGTCACAGAGCAGCTATGCTCTGGCCAGGAAAATTTAGGTTACTAGATGTGAAAAAGAATCCTATTGTTTATCCAAAACCAAGGATCATCTCTGTGCCAACTGGCAGTTAGGCAGAGCCATCTGTCGTTTTGGGGTATCCTAATGGGATTTGGCATCAGAAGAGGAGGTTCTGTAACCAGGTAAAGATGAAGGGACAAGAATGCCTGGAGGCCTCAATTACCCACAACTTCACATTGTGGTGCCTTCAGAAATCTGTTCTGGGAGCCATGTTAAGTGCAATTCATTGATGTTTATGGTTCACATTTACTGTTCCTGGATGCAGAATAGGTTGTAAAATTAGCAGCTGTAAAAAAGGGAAAAGGGAAAAAACCCACTTCAAATAGTGGAATTTTGATTTTATTTTTGATACTTCTGACTTTGGCACAAATCCAATTTAACAACACTACTTTCAAAATGCCCTTTATTTCCAGGTGATCATTCTGTATTTGCACCCTTTATAGTTTTATTTTATACTCTGTGTACAGTCTGTAGACAGAACTTTAGAGACTCCTGCTTCTGAAACCTTTTATCTTTTTAAAGTCTGAGTGTGCTCTATATTGGTAGACATTTTATGAGTTCAGAATTGGGTATTTTGTAAAATCAAATAAATAAATATATCACCACTGAGAACTGACAATTCTGGTGAAAATAGGTGGGGATTTATCCAGAAGTTTTCTACTCAGACCTTTGGTTAAATGCAGCTTTAAGAGTAGAACAGCTAACAAGTTCCTAACATAACCTTCCTACAAATTGTGGGAATAGGACTGGTGGGATAAATAGTGGTTTAGCCTCAATAGCTCATGCAGGAGGCATCAACCTGAGATGATGGGAGGCAGGATATTGAGAGGGAGATATCTGGTCAGGTTACTCCAGAAGAGTGATCTGTGGGAGTTGGTGTGTTAATGGAGTTATTCTATGATAGGTCACGTTTCTGGTTCTTGTTCTCAGTTGGTTCAGAGCTGTCACATAGAAGATCATGTTCCTAGTTCCTGTTGGTGATTGGGCCCTGCCCTCAGATACCCCCATATATTGTTATGTTCACCACACCCCCTCAGCTTTGGATCCTGCCCTCAGATCGTGCAGTTTCCACGTTTGTTATTTCATCCAATAAAATTTTCTATTCTTTGGGCAACTCCATCATTCCCATCCCTCTATTTTTGCCACACTCCCCCCGCCTGGACTGGGCTCAGAGTCACAGCAAACCGGACTGCAACAACACATGATTTTTCCCTTGCATGTTTGCCCCTGCTCAATCAGTATGTGGGGCCACCCTGCCATCTCTGGATCCTGTGCTGGCTCTGCCCTTCCACCAGCCAGACTGGCTGTTGTCTGGCTCCCCTCTGCACCACCAGGGAGTGCTTTCACCCTACTGCTCCAGCCCAGCTCTACAGAGGATCCCTCTGCTCTGGCTCCTGAGGAGCTGGTGAGGTAAGTGCTCAGCCACTCCCTTTGCAGAAAGGGCTCCCCAGGACAGCAGTTGTCAGGTGAAAGGAGGAGGGTTGGAATGTTCTGAGCATCCATGTAACAAACTTCATGCCAACAGACTGTCCCTTTGGTGCTTGTGATGGCTCTTTTCCCAAGCTAAGCATCACAGGACACAAAGGTTGCCTGGAAACTGGACCAAACTGCAGGATGCTCAAGAGTATTGTTACAGAGTGGCACTATCACAAGAAGGATGAGATTTCCATATTATGTTAAAATAGCTCAGCTTTTTTGGCATGTAACTGGAACTTTCAATGCATGTTTTTACCAAAAAATATTTAAAGGTATTCTCCTACCAAATTTTCAAGCAGTCAAAGGTCAAAAGGAGAAAAAAAGGTATTGGAAAAAGTCCAGTGAATAAATACTCTGATTTTAATGCCTGCTGGTAATTCCACACAGCTATATTAAATTTAAAAAATATTAATAATAAAAAAGGAAAGCATAATTGTAAGAGGAGCTTCTCTCTTTTCAAGAGCACACTGCAGGAAGTGCACATCAATAGATGCAAGTTAAATTTTTATATACAACTGCTTGAACAACATGTCACCAACAGAAACAATGGCCCTGGCTCTGTTAGAGAGGTGTTGTGTGTGGGATCTGCTGCCTCTCAGTGTGGTGTGACTTGTGCTGTCCCCTGCCATTGTTCCCTTCCCACTCTCTGACCTGCCTCAGCCAGCTCCAGGTCAGAGATGGAGGGAATTTGGCAGCTGGAGCCCCACGTTGGGCGCCAACTGCTGCAGTTCCCTCCCACTCTCTGTGTCAGAGATGGAGAGAAATCAGCATGGACAAAGCAAAAGACCAAGGAGACTCCCTTTCCTGGGATAATCCAAGCCTTCATTCCTGGTCAGGTTCCATGGGCAAAAGAAAGCAAGCATGGGAAACGTGGGGATTTTTCAAACCTTGGCAATGGGTGGAGGAGCCCCAGATCACAGCCAGAAAGGGGGGAAAGGGGAAGGGGATGGTTGGACCATGTGGCAGACCAAAAAATATAAACCAAATATTGAAATAGAGCAGTCTCCCTGCCCACCCAGGCAGGGCAAGGCAGCAGCAGAGCCAGCCCCCACTGCAGCAGCAGAAAGGGGAAAGGATGTTCAGAATGGGATGCTGGCAGAAACCTGAGCTTATCTGCAGGACCCAAGCAGCCCACACCATACCAGAAAAGCAGGTTGTCAGCAAATACTATTTTCTGCCTTTGAACCTGGAAGAGAATGTGAGGGACTTGTGAATGTTGCAAAGAAAGAGAAGCATACACGTCCAGTGAAGCTTTTCTTCAGGATTTAAATACTACTTGTCCAAACTTAAGAAAGCTGCATTGTTCATGAAATTTAATGTTCTAACTCGGTCCATTTTCAGAAGGTAAATCCTAAAAAGCTCAGTGTGGCATTTTTAAACAACTGCCTCCACAAATCTCCAGAATTTTGTGTTTCTAACCTTGCTTTTAAGTGCTTGCATGACTAATGAAGTGTGACATTGCTAAGATTTGCTAGCATTCTTTTCTGTAGCATAACTTCTAGCTGGCAAAAATATGGCTAAATTTAGATACCTGCAGCAAACAAGAACCCTCAAAACAAAAGCAGGCTTAAGGATTAAAAGTGGCTATGACATGTTTGTGCTCAACAGAGGCAAGTTCACATAACCTCTTGTCTGCTGCCCCACACGCAGAGTCGCAGGCTGGCTCGGAAAAGCAGTTTGCTGAGCACTGGCTATAAAAGCATTACTTAGTCTGAAATGCTGCTGTTCCAGCAGGATGTGCCAGTGTGGCAGGTGGAGCCTGCTGGGCCTTTCAAATACTGATTCTTATTTTTTTTTTTCAAATAAGTCATTAAGTAGAGAAAAACAGACAGAAAAAGACCTCTTCTGTAGGTAACAAACTGGTGCTAAGAAACATTGCTCAAACAGCAGAGAAGTCTCATACCAGCATCTCAAAACTCTAAGTGCATTCAGATACTATTGTCTATGTGTTCTTTAAATGGGTCAAATCCAGCTGAATCCTTGATTATCTTCATACATTTCCTCACATACCCCTGAAAGATTCGAACCACAGTTCAGGATTGGTCAGTAACAGTCAGAGTGAAGTCAATTGATGTTTTATCAGACAAATATAAAAGATCTGCACTGGGAGTTACCTAGTTAAACCCATAAAAAAAAAAAAGAAAGAGAAGTCTGAAATCCTGCAGCTGAGTTTCAAATGCCCAATTTCTCCTTTTATCTTCTGTTTTCTTTTTTTCCTTTGCATTGTGCAAGACAACTACCTTAGAAGCCACAAGAGAATGATATATAAACACCACTGCTTTCTAATACTTCTGCTGGTAGAATTAACCACATTATTCAAATGTCAATTTCCTGCAAAGATAAATTCTCTTAAATCAAAGTACCATTTCAAATTGAATTTTCAAGCCATTAACTTTACTAAGCTAGTCCTGCCAGCATATTGAATGTCTACTAGGTATTCTCATAACAAGGACACTCTTTCTAGCACAAACTGCATTAGAGCATCCTAAAAAAACCAGTCAGCTCATGCAATAGGAGAAATTAAAAGAAGCAGTCTAAATAATCAGCTGCTGTGGAAGAGCTGCCTTCTTTTTCTTCACAGTAAAATTCAACTGTTATTTTCTGGAAAAAAGAGCCCCCAAAAAGATGCTAGGACCTCTCTGTAGGAACAGTGAATGATAACTTACATATTATGTTTCCTATTTATTTTCTTTGCAACTGTGTTCTTAGTCCTGGGGAGAACACTTCCTGCTTAAGTACATATTTTGGATTCACTGTCAGATTTAAAAACAAACAAATGAAATACCCAAACAGAACAGTGCTTCCAGAAGCATTTGTAGTCTCTTGTCCTGGAAGAAGGCAGATCTGCAGCTCTGTCTGAAATTCCTGGCAGGTCTGATGGCTTTGTGCTTTCAGTACTCTCAATCTGTGCACACTCCAGCCACCTGAACAATTACACAAAAGTCATCACTTTGGGGAGGTATTTTACTAAAAAAACCATGACTTTCCTCATAATCTCATTTTTCTTCTGGCAGCTGTAGGACCTCTGAGACTATTTCTGTGTTTAACCAAGACATCTCAGGAGGTTTCAGAAATCAGCAATACTCCAGGAAGATTTAAAAAAAAAAAAAAAAAAAAAAAAAAAGCAAGGAGTGAGGTTAGGGTTGCACCCCACCACCCCATCTTCCTCCCACTCCAGGAGGATCAGGCACATTCTGCCATCAGCAGCTGCACTGGAAGGAGACAATCACAATCACAATCACTCACTGCTGGCTTTTGTTTGTCACCCACCATGAGTTCCCCAGTTCTTCCACACCTTTCCCTGTCCCAGCAAAGTGGAACAGCACTGCTGCCATCCCTGCCATGAGCAGATGTTGGGAAGGATAAGGATTTGACAGGAGGGTCTCACAGATGTGTATGTGTAACAGAAAGATCTTTGAATGTAGAATCTGAAGGAGGAATAGAAATGATAGCAAGTTTTGATATAAAAGAGAAGAATTGCTGAGACAGTTTTACTGGGAAACTAAGAAGGCAAAGAGCAAATGAGTTGGAAGGGGCTTTTATGATTCTGAGCAAAGGATAAATCCACCTCAAACAAAAGATGTTTTTACCAAGCAAAAAGATTTTCACAGACAAACAAAAATACCATGTTGTAAGTAGAGAAAAGATCTCAGAATTTCCCACTGCAAGAAAACTGAAAAACAACTTCTAGCTTAAACTGTAACACACTAACTTTTGGTGATTGAAAAATGAATATGATGATGTTAGTTAGGATAGGCTATAGGTAATAGTCAGGGTGTTGATTGGTTGTCATGTAATGAGATGCACAGCAGAGAAGGAAATACAATGCTTTGTAACATGAACAGAACAGAGCTTCAGGACACACAGCTTGGCTACAGCCAGGTCCAGCTCTTGCAAGCAAACAGCTCCTAACAGCAGTGCAG
This sequence comes from Oenanthe melanoleuca, assembly GCF_029582105.1. Classification (NCBI taxonomy): domain Eukaryota; kingdom Metazoa; phylum Chordata; class Aves; order Passeriformes; family Muscicapidae; genus Oenanthe; species Oenanthe melanoleuca. Next base: position 2,191,234 of record NC_079344.1, on the reverse strand, counting down.
GCAAGGGCAGATGCTGCTCCCTTCCTTCCCTCTGTGCTGGGGTACCTTGCCCTCGACCAAAGGGGATTAGCAGAGACCTCATCAGGCTGGGGATGCCAAGTGGGAGGATGGCCCCAGGCAATACACTCTGCCATCCAGGCTCTGGCTGCTCTAATGGCCAAGGAGCTGAGATTAACTCCTCTCTGGCTGAGCTCCCCCTTGGTACACAGCATATGGTCACAAAGCAAGGCACCTACTGCAGCATCAGACCCCTCAGAAGCACGGGCAGCGCTCTCAGCAGCTCATGTGATAGCAGTGTCATCAGAGACTGTGGCACTGCCACGCCTGAAGCTTGAATACCAGTCAAATCCATCCTACTGCCTCTAGGAAAAAATGCCAGGGGTCAGGAAAGGGCAGTGAAAACAGGCAAAGCACAGAGGAAGGTACGCTGTCCTCTAGTGCAGAGGAAGAGCAGAGGCACACCAAAGGAAAGCAGGGCTAAAAATATCAAGGAGAGGGCAGAGGTGCTCACACAGTGCAGGCATACTGGGGCCACAGAAATGCATTTGCAGCTAGTTCTAACCTGCACTGATGGAAAGACAGGTTCTTGTGTGAGGAAAGTTGAAAAAGATGTTTTATTTCCCAGCTCTCTGTACTTCCCTCTCCTGCCCCCCTCCCTCCAGTTTTGTCCCTGGCAAAAATACATTAAATCTTGAAACAAGGGAAAGAGAACAAAAATAGGAGATGGGACTGGAGAGGTCTTAGAAAATCCAGTTTTTCACTGAGTTTTAAAGTTTAAGGTCATAATTTTGAAAACAGAATATCATGCTCGCTTTGCTTTTAACTGAAAATAACTCAGCCAGCCCAACTCTTAATTAGTTTCCAGATAAAGAGATTGTTAAATTACTGACAAGCAGAAGGAAGAATAACATCATGTCATCCAAACAAATAAAATCACTGTGGGAGAGAATTAAGTGTTCATCTCCATCCTCCATCACCACAATAGAGCAGGAACACCTAAACCATCAACTCAAGAGATGAGAACTGCAACCTCCTTTTTTAGGGACTGAGAACAAAGGGCAAAGCTGTAGACTCAGAGTCAGGGTTTCAAGCTTCCAACACTAAAATTAGTTTTGGAGCAACTGGGAGTGCAGCACTGACAAGTCAGTTCACCAACTAACAAAATTTTTTTTAAATTATATTCATGAAAAAACCCCAATCAGCCCAACCCTTCTAGCACCATTAAACTTGATCAGTTTAGAATATGCACCTTGCTAACATGGAAAGTAATTAACTGAATCCAACTCTCAGACACTGGGGTCTGTTTAAGAATGGATTAATCCATGATTTATTTAAATTGATCTAAGATCAGATTACCACTGAAAAACGTGGATCTGCACTCCTTCCACTCCCTGTGTTTTCTCAGTTGCTCCCTTGAAAAGGCTGCTCAGTGGGACCTGAACTGTTTGAAATCTTCTCTTTTACTTCATGGCTTAAATTTCACTCAGTTCAGCCTCTCACCAATATTAGGATAATGAAGAGAGGTGAAAGGGGAAGACAGGAGGGCTGAAACCTTCATTTTAGTGGCAAAAGGATGAGAAAATGCAGAGATCCTTAAACCAATGGCACCTCACTTTTGGATAGGTGTTTATTGTAGGAAATGTTATGTGGGGTGCAGGCCACAGCAAGAATAGAAATCACCCCTCGTTTGCTCCTTTAGATGTTACTAACTGTTAAAGTGTATTTCTAAGAACTTATTCACTTGTTTGTACTTGTTAGCAGGTCCTTCACCCACCCTCCTCTCTGTCTGAGAGACAAGAGGTGCCCAGATAACACAGGCTGGGCTGTTCCCTCTGTTCATTTTGGAATGTCAATGGTCTGGGTATGTTCCTGCTCCCAAGGAGTCAGGATTTCCCTGGCCACTTGTCCCAGTGAGGGAGGAAGGGTTACAAACTCCTCTCTGTGCAATTTGAACGTACCAGCAAAATTCTCATTCTAAGTGGAAGAGAAGATGCTTTTCATCTTTTATCTTTCATTTTCATTGATGACATTCATGCCATAGTTCAGAAGACCAGCTTGTTCTTGGCTGAGACATAGTGCTTTTAATTTATAAATTATGTCTTCTTAGAAAAAGAAAACAAAACACTGCATTCTGCCAGTCATAATGTCCTTGTTTTTTAATTATCACCACCAAAGAGAAAAGGCTTTAATGCCTAGAAGAAATGTGCACATATTTTCTACCACAAAGAAATTCATCAATGTTTAGCACAAGGCATATAATTATTAGTTGTACTTTAAAATCCCAGCTAGGCTTGTTGTAGTTTTCCAAGAGATACATACACTAGCACTGCTATACAGAATGCATTTTTCCTATTGTTTCTGGTTTTCAGGAGGTAGCAAGACTGTGAATACAAACCAATGTGGTGATGACACATTACCAGAACCATTGGCTGTACAGCCCCTTCCTCTACAAAGATTCAGTCCACACAACAGTTACAGGGGAAAAAATGAAAGAAACAATTGTCTCAAGGTGGCCCATCCCACTTCCCTGAACAACTGCTCTCTGCTCTTTACTCCCTCCCTTGCCTTGCTTTTATTTAATTAGAACATAAGGATGCTTTACAACTGCACTGAACAAACCCTTTCTCAGGTGCTGCTCTCAGATCTGACCCTTTGTTTTCAAAGAGCTGAGCACTATCCTGGCAAATGGCTGTGGGATATAATTTGCTCAGTAAGTGCTCACTGGCAGAGAAATAAGGCTGATAAACTGAAAGATGCTGTGCATCAGCTCAAAGGAAGGGCTCCAAGATGCAAGGCATGGTGGGTTTAGCTGGCATTTATGTCCTCTGCTGTCTCAGTCTGCCCTTTCTCCCTCCCAGATCTCTGCCCTACTGCAAAAGCAGCTGAAGGCTCGTATGCTTACTCACTCTGAGTGCTCCAGTTACACAAATGTTTCCTTCATAGCAATGAGGGGTGCCTTGTGCATCCCTCTGCCTCCTTGCTCCCCCCACCAGAGAGCTCCACTTTCATTTCTGCCAGTACAGCTGTGTGTAGAAGCTGAGTAACAAACCTATCTGGGTTAGGGCAAGGGGGCTGTTGATTTTCATTTAAACCAAAGGGTGGGATCTTGCTAAGCCAGGTGTGAGCAGGGATGACTGGGGCACAGGCAAACATTTCTCTGTCAGAGCAGGAGAAGCACCTCTGGCAGAGGCTGCACTGGTGATTTGGCAGGGACAGTCACATCTGCCAGGTCTCACCTGACACTGCCAGCTTCCAAGGAAATGGCACAGGTAAGATCTGTTGGAAATTAGGCCTCTTATTTACAATCTGGTTCACTGACCTTAGTAATGCACAGAGGAAAGGTTTAAAGAGAGTTTTGTAGCACTGACTGGCAGCAATCCTTTCCCCAAGCTGTGCTTTTCTCTCTGCTGCTGCCATGCTGATGGCAAGCAGAGCCATGCTGGAAGCCAGGAGGAGAATCCTTGTCTGCAAGCAGCAGACATGGAGGAGAGAGCAGCTTAGTAAACATTGTGCCATATCTGAGGAGTTCAGACACAGCAAGTTAATTTTTCATGCTGTCACATCCATGGAACCCTGTTCCTGTGCTTACACAACAGATTTGCCTGTGCATCCCTGTGCCCATTCACTTTTCCAGCTGTGCTTGGTGAAGAAGTGGAGGTCTGAGTTGGGAGTTCCCTGTAGTCTCTGAAGCAACAAATCCCAGACACCATATACAATGTGATTTTTCAGTGCTGCTGCTTCTGTGAACTGCTTTAGACCAGTGTAATTTGTGACACACTAATAGCATTTGCCTGAAATATCCTCTGGCAGGGCTGCTGTTGGTCCTGCAGGGAAGTGTGAAGTAGGTTCTGCTGACTCAGTGGCAGGACTGACTTGCTACCCAGCAAGGATGCAAATCAGCTTGGAACAGCCTTTGAGCAGCAAAACCCAAACTTACCTTTGAGAACAGGCATGGGCAGGAAATGGCACAAACCCTGAGTATAGCTAAGCCTAAAAACAAAGCTTATTGTTATTTTCAGAATATTGTTAATTCATAAACCAAACTTCAGAAATATGGCTTTGATCTTAATATGTGTGTAGCTTGAAATAAAATTGAGATCTCCAGCTGATTACAAATCTGCTAGTTCAGGAAGCAGAAAAAATTGAATAAATTATTTGTTTCCCTGTCTACTCCCAGCTCCATTTACTTGCAACTTCTACAGAGCAGGGACTTTATTTTCTCCCCTGAAGTTGTACAGGACCAAAGAACCTCAGATGCACTCAGCAATCCAAGGGCAATTGCTGTACAAATTAGAATGGCACTAGTCCTATGTACTGGCCAATATAAACACAGCCCTCAAAACCTTTGTTGCCACCTGACACTTAAAGATCCTGACTGCCCATGGAGGGTGGGTTCCCACTCTGGGCTTAGAGGTTTTGCTCTTGTTCTCCAGAGCAGCCAGCCCTCAGCCACAGCTTTTCTTCAGAAACATTCTCATAACCTTCTGCTCTTGCCCTCAGTGATGACTGTCTGCTTCTTGTATTCAGCTCCAATTAGTTTTTAAAATAGGCAAGGCAAGTTTCAAGCTGTGGAGTTTGTAATCCAGAGCCTATTAGTCTAAAGAAAAAAGTTCAAATTAACACAGTACTGGTTTTCTTTTTTTTTGTAAATTATTTACATCCTGATTATCTGCCATTTTCATCTTTCTTTAAAAGTGGAGAGTTTGGCTGTTCATTTTAAATATTGGGAAATCTAAAATCACCTTCTCAAGTGTCAGCTGTCAATCTTGTTGAGGAACAATACAGAGATTCCATAGAGATGAACATGCTGTACACATATCTATAAATAAAACCTTCTGTTTCATTTGTGGTGAGCTAGAATTATATATGCACCTACATGCATACAAGGCTATAAATAAAAATTAGTATCTTGTTCATGGAGTTGAGTTGGACTCAGATATGCTAATTGTCTCTCTCTCTCTGTTTTCACATGTATATATTATCAGTATATATGTCCTTTATCTAGGACAGCAGATTTCTAACACAAAGTTTATGGCTCTCAAATTATGGTCACCTGCAAGGATCTCATCTCCTCTTGCTTCCTTTCTAAGTGGAAATAAGAAAGGATGGAGGGAGGACACCAGAGTAGAGAAGGTTCTTACCAAACCCAGATGTGAAAGACAAAATTCTCCTTAAAACATTTGCCATAACAGACTTTCACCTGGAATGAGAGGGAGGAATAACTCTGGCCAGTCCTGGTGGGCAAGACATTACTATAGCACAGGATTCTGCTGAGCCAAACTGAGAAAACCTGCAAGGCCAAGGTGTGCACAGGAGGAGGTGAAGGGGCACTGAAGGCTTGCAAAAAGGAGGTGCAACACTCCAGCTTCAGACACTGGTGCCACAGCAGGGGATGGTGAAAAAGGAAGAGAAAAGGCATGGCATGACTCTTAGCTAGCATTAGCTGCACTCCCTGCTTCACCTCCAGCAGGTAACACACAGCTCTCCAGTGTGACACACACTAGCCCTGCTCAGATTGTTCATGTCATTTCAGCTGGCTCAATCAACACAGCTCAAATTCCCATTGTAGTCCCCAGACGGGCAAAAATCCTCCACACAGACCTTCAGCCAGGAGTCAGCCTCAGCTGCTGTGAGCCAGCTCTGGAACAGACATCACCACAGCTAATGCACACCCCATGTGCATCTCCATGGAACAGATAATGAGAGCTAGCAGATAAATCAGAGACTGGACATAAACACACACAGATGCAGTTCAGATAACAGATGAGCATCACTAGACAACTGACACTAACAGGCAAAGCTTTATTGGGAACCATGGATAGGGAAAGATGAAGTGTGTCCTTCCCCTGGGCTGACCCTCTAGTACCTCCTTCATTCCTTTCCATCAGCCTTCACATATTAAGAAAAAATGTATTTCATTGATGGGTACTGCTCCTGGGAGAGCCTTTGGTTATGTTCTGTCTGTCCCTGGCATCATGAGGATGGAGTGGACCCAGCTCTCCACATTGTTTCAGAAGAGGTTTTAGGTAATTTTTGCTTTAAGCATTTTTTGCCTATTCCTACAGGATCTTTCTGCAAGATGCTTCTTGCTCTCATCAGGTTTGAATGATACTTAAGTTTATCCTTAATCTGTTTTATTTCATAGGAGATGAAATAAATGCTAGCTTGTACTGGCCAGCAGGAGCCTCCAAACCCTTAACAGAGAGTTATGGCAGACAGGCCTGTGGAAGCTGCAGGAACCTGACATTTGCAGAAATCCAACCCTTAGACTTAAAGGAATTGCTTTGAACAGCTTTAAATATACTTGTAAATGTTTCCCTTTATTCATTCACTCTGTCTTAACTACTACCCTCAGTAAACTATGTTAATTTGGTTGAAATTACATACTCAATTGTTGCTTGCTAATAAGCCATGCCACTGCAATCCCCATGCATTATGGGGATTTTTCACCAGCTTGTGATCTGTAATTATGAACACATTCAAACTATTTACCTCAAATCTTGTTAAACTGATAGCTTTGGCTCTGTTTATTCAAGACACCACTTTCAGAAAAGTCCTTAAGGAAATGTGTCTTGTACACACAGCACCATGAAAGAGCAGCACATCACCACAATCTGAACTATTGCTCATGCATTGTGCAATCTGGAACACAGCACAGCCAAGCCAGAATCACAGATGGTGTTTTACATGACAGCAGTCATGACTATTGGCCCTCGAGACATTTGGAAAAAAAACAAAATAAAACAACCAAACCCTCAACATCTACTAGGATCAGGTCATACTGGAAGAGACAGAAAAAGCAACATCACTGGTTTATAAACATCTGATTTACACCCTAATAGGTAATTATGGGACAGCTGGTATGAAAAATTTCAAACAGTAAATAAATATCAAAATGAAGAATTAACTTAATTTGGTCAGCACTGCCTTCTCTGCACTATGTCATGTCATTTTGATATGAGAAGGTCCAGAGCAAAAATATTATTTTGGCAGGTTTTAGGAACCAAGTCAGTCCTAAAATTCCTTCTCCAAGCATTTCCATGTATAGAGACCTTGGTAGCTTTCCAACAGTTTGTGGTGCAGTTTGTTTGTCAGAAAAGGCCTTCTATGTGATAAAGGCAATCCAGACCCAAATCTAGGGTGATTCTCCAACATTAAAACTAGGCCTTGAGCAAAATTCACAGACTGGCTAAGGAGCATCTCCTTAATGAAACAGACATCTTCACAGAAATACCCAAGCCCAAAGCTCCTGGTTCAGGAGTGGCCAGAGCAAATTTTGCTTTAGTTTTGCTAAACATCTCAGGTTTGGAAATCTATCAAGCTCAAATAGATAATTTATATTAGGAAGCATTAGATTTCACATCACTGTATCCTGTGTGCTGCTCTCAAACCACTTGTAGCAAATATATCCAGAGTGTCAGAAAATGGTGCGTCCAAACCTAAAGCCAAGTCCCTGAAACATCACCCTTACTTGCACAGGTGAGGCAAAATCCCATATTCAGGTTAAAAAAGCCAAAGTAAGTGCCTTTCTGCCCAAGTGCCAGAGATTTACCCAATTCATCCAAAGTAGCTGCTCAGAAAAAAGGAGTCCATGTAGTTAACAGCACAGAAGGCAGGTTGTATCTATCCTTGCCTCTGCCTTTGAGTGCCCCCAGAAACCTCCCCTAGGTTAAACTTGATGGAATACAAATGAGATAGGATGGTGTTTGTAACGAGTCCTTGTACCTGACACTCAGGAAAAATATCTACAATGCAAAGCATGTCACTGCTAGTGGGAACTGCAAGAGGAGGGGATTTTCTAAGACATCTGCAGAGAATATTTTATGAACTGATTGTGTTTTCTCTTAGGGAACAGTTTCATTGCTTCACTTGATTATATCTGATATTTTAACAGCCATTTTTAAAATGGTTTTCAAAAGAATTAAATTTAGAATCAAGAGGCTATGCAATACTAAAGGAGATGAGTGTTTTGCTTAGGTAGCCACCCATAATATTGGGGCACCTCAAACAGAAGTAGGAAAAATAAAGGAGTCTATGCAAAAATTAGAGACTGAAAAACCAAAATAAAAAAAAAAAACAACAGTATAAATTTCTTATTTGTTGAATTGAAAAGTGTTCTGAGAAATTTAAGCTAGGATAATAAAAGAGTAAAGGAGCCATTAGGATAATTCCCATAGTATCTCCCTTCAGATCACACTGTCCATTACAGTGCAACCAGTATAACTGGACTAAACCCAGCAGAAGCAACCACATTTCCCTGTAGATATTACTCTCCAGTAAATAGTTAAGCCAAAATTGGAGGCCTGAACCCACCCAATTCCTTTTCAGACCACAAGACTTTTGACTGCCACACTGGCACTGTTCTGCTAAAATTTTTTGGGTTTGTTACAGTCACAAAGGTGCAAGACCAAGGTAATGCCAAGTAAACAGAAGTGCAGTAGCTTAACATGGAGAGGCTGCTGATCATTCACAATTTCCTTTCATCTCTCCAGGTTTCTCACCACAGCTGCTGAAAGCTGTTCTAGCACAGACAAGATCCAGGTGTTCTGGACACTGTGCTCTGCAGGTCTCCATGAGCTTACCCAGCCACAACCAAATCCTGTTAACAGACTCACATTCACCCCAGACAAACTGCAGTGCCTGGATGTACAAGCAGAAATAACAGAAATGAAAACATACTGTCCAAAGGAAGTGTACATTTAGTAGGTTACTCCTCACATTGCTTCCAAGTGTCTTTTAATGATAACTTGAGAGAAAACACCAAAACACTGCAGTGTGACATGGCTTCTTGATACACATCATGGCATTAAGAGGCAAAAGGTTTAGGTCATTTGATGAGGTCAGAACCCATCCAAAGCAGCCAAAGAGCAGGGCAGGAAGGTTCCCAAAAAGACTGTACTCACAGCACAGTCCTGCAGCTGCTGGCCAAGATACAAGCCCTCTTGTCCCAAGGCCAGGAGTATCCTGTCCTCTTACTGCCTAATCTGCCTTTAACTCCTCCTGTTTAATTACCAATCAGAGCAGTATGGATTTCCAGGAGAGAAACAATCCAAACCCAAGTGCTTCCTGGGATCAGTTCAGCTTTCCCAGGTGACTGAAATCCATGTGGTGCCCCAGTGAAGGGCTGAGAGCCTGGCTGCTGTGCTCTGCCTGCTGCTCTCCTCACCTGGAATGAAAATCAAACTCTTTCTAGTGACTCCCACCCCTAACCATTCGTAGCAGACAGAATGAAAGCAAAAAAGGGATTTTACTGAGTGGAGAAACCAGGAGGGCACAGGCTTGGGCAGAGCAGCTGAGGAACAGAAGGCAGCATTTGTTTTGACTGATGCAACCTGACAAAAGCCAAGCAATGTGTCCATTTGCACAGCTGCATTTTGCTGTAAATGTGGCACGGGCCACACAAAGGATATTTAATGTAACAAATTGGTAATACAAATAGTCGAGTTTTTTTCCAGTTTCACACATAAAAATTTAATACATGTCTATTTCAAAGAGATTCACACCACCCCTTTAGGCAAACTCTTTTTAAGAGTTAAACATATGATGGGTTTTATTGTGCAAAGTAGCATGGGCTCATGTGGGATCAAGCTGTGAACAGTGATAACACCAGTTGTTGTACTCTAGAAGATCTAGTGGCTGAAACCTGGGTTAGTAAACCACAAAATATAAAGAAATGCCTGTCCACAGCTGGTTTAAGTTCCCAGAAATGCACATGGCATGGTCAGAGGAGGAATGCTCAGGGAGAAGTAAGCAGCTCCAGTGTTAGCCTTCATTGCTTTTGGTCCCCTGGGGAATGCAAATCACCATCTGGTTACCTTTTTGATGAAGGAAGGGTTAAAAACCAGGTGTAACTGGAAAGAAAATTTCAGCTTCACTGAAGACACACACACATACACACACATAAAAAAAAAACAAAAAAACAAAAACAAAACAAAAAAAAAAAAAAAAAAAAAAAAAACCAAAAAAAAAACCCAAAAACACAGAACACAAACCACACACACTTGGCTGCACAAAGCCATCTGGGGCTCTCATTACCTATGGGCCTGAAGTGGAATTGCATCTCACCACACAGAGCTGGGGCAACTCTTAACTGGGGCTCAGGGAAACTGGGCTGCCTGAACCAGAAGACTCCCACTGTCAACACAGCCAGGACCAGGCTCTGATCTGGGTTACCACAAGGATTCAAATTCAGTGAGCATTAAAGCAGAGGAATGCTAGAACCTCTCAACTATGCAGTTTGTTTCTTCTCCCCTCTGCCAAGGACTGTAAGGAAGACCTTACTTTCCTGCTTAACAGGTGAGTAATTACTTTTCAAATTTACAGCAAGCTGTTGATTGAAAACATAGAATTTTGAAATTATTATTATGACAAACTTACATTATGATATTACATGATTCAATCTGCCATTGTTTTTCAACAGTAAAATATTTTATTGAGCGAATCCATTTCCTTAATCTTCAGAACAGGACAGTTGAAATAGCAATTTCCCAAGAACAGCAGAAGCATAAAATATCCTCTGGCAGTTTATCTGCAGGGTTTAATGCTAGAGCACTATCAGGGTGGGCTGTTTTCCATGCACAGTGTGCCTTATTGTATGGGCACACAATCCTAATTGCTCTAGAATCTAATTGCTGTTACACTATTGAACCCAAAGCAGAAGTGTTTTGTTGTGTTTTATCATGGCTTTTGTTGTTATTGTTTAAAATTAAAGAAATAAGCAGACACTCCTCCCCACTCCCTACCACATAGGAAGCAACCCTTAGACCACAGCCTCACTGAGCTAATCCAGCAACAAAAGTGTGGCAAGTGGAGAGAATCCACTTTTCCACCACCTTATGCTCTGCTCCTCCTCCCCAGGGATGGCAGGGTGCACTGGGGCACTTCTCAGTTATTTCTCTATAAGAAGATGCATAACATTTTCATCATATACAAATTAGAGGGTTCCCAGCCACCTCTCCTTGCAGTTTCCTCACATTCACATCATGTTTTCAGTCTCCAGGTTCTGAAACATCATGGGAATAAATGCAGGCTGCTTTGCTACAGGACAGCAAGTCCTTGGCTTGGACTATAAAGGAACCAGGCCTGAAAAAAGAACATGGGGGTGTGTCCAGCCATTGGGCTGGCCCTGCACAGGAGAGATCACCCAGGAGTGCCAGGACCCACAACAGTCACAGTTTTGTCTGCACTAAAGCCAACATATCCTATCATAATAATTCATGATAATTAATGTGTCCAATAAAGTCCTGATGAACTGCTCTGCAACCAAAATGTACACTTCTGCAATTCAGGGGATGTTTAAAAAGCAGAGGATGCTTCCTAATATAACTTTCCTTCTCTTTATCAAAACTGAGAGTGCAAGGAGGACCAGCTGCAAGAGAATACAACAGCAAATGCTCACAGGTTAAAAATTTACCAAGTTCTACATTCTTCTCACATGAAGAGGACAGCATCACTTACTTTTGCAATGTGCAAAGCAGACTATATTCTCCTGGGCTGAGGCTTTGTCACCCAGACAAAGCAGCTACTCTGGGGCCTCAAAAGGAATTCCAGCTGATCTCCAGCTGCTCTGCTATGTTGGCATTTTCCCATGACAGGTCTTTTTTGCACTGCACAGTTAGCTTTGCTTGAAAAAATTGAATTATTAGCTTGTGTACAACTTGCTCAAGATGATTATGATATGATATGATATGATATATGCTATGATATGTGCCTTGTCAAAAATATATCTTAATTAGTTAAGACAACAGACATTCTCCAGACCTGGCCTGCAGATAACATAGCCTAACATAAGAGCATCTTAAGGGTGATTTCACTTACAGAGCTTTAGTGAGACTGTATTTCACCTTCTACATGCAAGTCTTTTCTTCACCTTCTTGAGGGCTGATACAGCTTATCTTCAGGTCACTGAATATCATGAGACATCATTCTTAGAGCTTTAGTAATTTTTATTGTTTAAATATTTAAACAACAAGATCTCCAGGGATGCCGAATTGCAGTAGAATACTACCAGAAATTTAAGGTGGAATATGTGACAGATATGTTTTAATTGTTCTTTGATGTCTCCTGTTCCCTGTCTTCCTAGAACAGCATTATTTACTGAGATGAAGATGCATCCCAATAAATTAAAACATACTATTATGATAAAATAGAGGGATCACAGCACAAAAGTTTATGCTTTCTAGAACCACCAGAGCAAAAACCAGTGAAGACAACCTTACAAACCCAGCCAAGCAGAGCTGTTCAAACAGAACAGGGACCATGAAGCCTGCAAAACCTTTACTGTGCCCACACAGCTCTCAGTACAGGTCACAGAGAGGATGGTAATGTGCTCTCCTGATTAAGTTTCTCTTTTTGAAATTAACCTGAATGTCTGGTTTGTTGGCTTTACAATAATTGCTTTGAGGACACTCAGAATTTATTGATTTAGTGTTCACTGTATTTATTTAGTAACAAAGGACATATTAAAATATGGTTTAAGGTAGCAAGAGCATTAAACAGCATTAAACACCTGGACCTGGATCATTAACACAATAAAGAAATGCAATCCTCTGAAATCCAACAGAGAGAACTCTTTTCTTTTTGGGGGGGTGGAGGGGGTATATGGGTGTTTCTGCTAACTAGGGGGAAAGGAGCCACACAAGCTGCAAAACCTGGGAGACCATTTAATCCAGTTTATAGCTGACTGCATGAGCTCATTAGCCTCCCCAAAGCTCCTATAGCCAAGAAAATAACAGAAATATTGCAGGTATTATAGTCTGATTTTGATCGTAGCCTAGCTAGGTCTCCTGTCTCTTACCTGCACACGTGGACACAGCTTCAAGGTGTCACATTGAGGGGACTCTGCTGGTGTCAGAATAGGGACTACATAGGCAGGAGCTGAAGTCAACACTCCAGCCATGAGCAGTGCACCTGCAGAAACTCTGGAACCATCTGTAGCCTGTGGACAAACCAGCCTTACCCTTGCCAAGACATCAGGGTGGAGGGAGCCTCTTCCTCTTGTTTCTCCTCCATCCCTTCCTTTTGCTTTGTAAGGGACTGAAGATTTGGTCCTTAGTAAGTAAAATAAGTTTTCTCCACAACTTCTCCCACTACTAAATGTCTCACTTTTGTTTTACCAATATTGTTTGGTAGCAAGCCTGTAAGTCTGAGGGATTTATTATCTGCAGATTTCCAAGGGCCATGGGGAACGTCATCCCTTGTGCTGAAGCCCTCTTCCCTTGCTGAATAACAGGTTCCTTCTAAATGCCTCTATATTGCTGTGGGGCACTTCACAGAGAGAGCACCGAGTGTAATCATACACCTGGACAGGTAATGATATAACTGTTGCAGTAACTTTTCCTTAAGTTGTTATTTTTTATTCTCCTTCCCTGGGGAACAGAAAGAGGTTGTTAAAAAATCTCGAGCACAGTCACACAGTAACTGTAATGGTAACAGACCACAGAATTCCAGCATTCACATCAGAAAATACCACAGCATACTCTGGAGGGTGTAACAGTCTATTTTTTTCCTCAAGAAAATATTTTCTATAATAAATATATCTGGACAGTTTACAAAGTCCTCGGAGGCTAACCAGTTAGCTGTAACAAGTTCTACACCTGACACATTTTTCTTCAGGGTATTTTGCTTCATTCAGAGTTTTAATGTTTAAATAAACTGCTGCCCAAATCAATAACCTACGAAATCATTCACTCTGGGAAAGTCCTTCAATCCTTCCCCCCTGTTTTAAGTCAATTTATATGCTGTGCTACAGCTACCTCTGGCTGCATTTCATTACCTTCCCACTCCATCCTGTAGCAGCCACTCTGTAGTTTTGGCTACTCTGTTCTCAATGAGGATGTCCACAATATTTTGTTCTGTGCCAGCTTGTCTCTGACAGCTGAGAAGTCTTTCTGTCTGGTCTCAGGGTTTTAGATCACTGCTGTATTCCAGCAGGACAGTGAAATCTGAGGCCAAACAGCTGGAAGGTATCTGCTAGTCTTTCCTAGTGACAGTAACTGAAGAGGGATCATTGCTGTTGGCTTTGATAATCTTAGATAAAGCAGGTGTGGGAAGAAACAAACTTAGCCTGTATTGATCCAATTCTACCTTATTTCCTTCCCAGCATCAAGTTTGTAGACAGCTGCTCTCCTACTGTGACATTTTTAAAAGATACTTATAATGTCTATTAACAAAATAGTTTTCACAGAACACAGAACTGTTAGCCCCTTCAAAAACCCTGTAACTTCAATGATATGCAGTCCTAAGCCAGAAAGGTATTTAAGGAAATGTTTTCAATGAATCTGGTGGGTATTACTGTGCTAATAGAGATGGGACCACTCATACACTTGAATCCTCCTCCATAAATGCACAGGCTCCTTCTGTGGTTGAAGGGCTCACTCCAGCAGCAGAGAGTGGATAGCATATCCAATTGCCACATCCTTCCCAGGCACACAGCACCACAACATGCAGAGACACAATTAGAAGCTTGGCCTCATAATAGGAGGACACAGAACCTGCAGAATGTTCTTCATCTCAAACCCAGACCATTGGCAGGGCTGTACAGGTGGGCAGCCTGGATGGGATCAATCCCAAGCCTTGCCTTTTCCTCCTCACCCCGAGCCACAGGGGCTGTTTTCCAGCTGCCTGGAAGCAGCAGAGTTACCAAAGGGAGAGGCAGTGCCTGCCCTGGATGTTCTGCACAGCCTCAGGCTCAGGTTCATTTACCTGAGATTCTCAGCTGTTAATATGAACATTCACACAGTAATTCTGTGCCTCTTGGAGAACACCCTTCCCACTCTGAAGACACTTCACAGCACAGGTTTCTGGTGGAACCTTCAGGAAGAAACAAGCCTTTACCAAAAAACTCAAGAAGCAAGTGTTTGGAAAAAAGTACAAATTATATGAAAAATTTAAGCAAATATAAAGAGAAAAACCTCCCCAGACAAGGAAACATCCAAGAACTACTCATTTGCTGCTGCACACTGTTCTGAGACTACAAACTTGGAGATACAAGAAAAAAAATGAGAGATCTTTAGGTTAGAATATTTTTCCCCAAGGAAGCCTTCGACCCTTTTCATTTTATTTCTACTTTAGGAGAAGGAATTATCTAGACTTGATTCTACCTGTCAATCACTGTGGACAGTAGCCTTCCCTGGCAGTCAAGTCATTAGGAGTAGTTAACACATTTCCCCTCTCCTCTGCCATCTCACAGCAGAAAAGCTCCCAACTAATGAGTTCCACACCAGGGCATGATGAGGTCACCTCAAAGTAAAATACCAGAGAAGAACACTGGCCAGAAATATATCAGAAACTTTTGCTATGCCCATGGCTGCAAAAATGAATTTTTACTGCCAAAGTAGCAAATTAAAAACACCTTTAAAAGCCAACTGAAAAATGTTAGAAATTCCTCCATTTGGGAGGAAAAAAAAATCCAATAGACCCAAACAAGGACCTTCTTAGAGATTTGCCCAGATTCCCAGGAAAGCTGTGGAAGAATGATTAAAGAAAACATCACAAAGACCCAGGAAGATTCTGTATCCAAAATACTGTCATCCCAAAATAAACCTGTCAGTTTGTTACATATCCAGGCAGTGTTTTCCTGTAGCTTTTAAGATATTTGACATGCAGTTCTACCCTTGAGATGTGACACTGTGAAGATGGTACCTTCTTACTCAACAGATCATCTCTGCATGGATTTTCAGTCTCACCTCTGCTTACATTAGGATTTAATCTGCCTTTCATCATTATTGTGCTACAGATTCTATGTGATTCTGAGGGAGTTATCTATATCCTTAGGTTCCCATGTCACTAGAGAGCAATTCTGTGCTGGAGCAACTCAGGAACTGAGTTCCTCTTCTTTTAGAGGGTTGCTTTGGCCACACAGCACTGCCAAGTTCAGGTCCTTGGACCAGCTGAGCAGCCTCATGGGCTTCAAACTCTGCACCACTCACACCTGTGCAACCTCTGAGAAAGCCAGAGGGTGGCACAGGTAGAAACGAGAGCAGCATTTGCACTGTGAAAACATTTCATGTGTGAACCAAGCAGCAGATCCTTTCAGAAAGTCAATTCTGCAAAACCCAGGGTCTTACAGAAAGCTTTTTCACCAAGTTTAAGGACTCAAGAGTCAAAATACATGCAAAAACTTATATAGGCAAGAATGTAAGACTCACTGATGCTTCTTCTGCAAAACTACTTTGCAGTGGAACAGTTCAAAGTAAGTCAGCATCACCACAGTGTGTATTTTCAGAGAGAAGGGGGAAAAACAACATATGTACCATTTCTGTGTGGAGTTGCAGGGTTTGCTATGTTGGAGCATACAAATCATCCAGTTCCATTCCCTGTTTCTGGAAGCAGCTTACATGGCATGGTTTGAACAGAGTCAGAAAACAAAGCACTCCCTTGTGCTGCAGTGAGCTGTTTGTGCCAGACCTTATCCCTGGAGCAGACCTGCTCTCAGATCCTTCAGGTTATCTGACAAAACCCCACAGCCTCAGTTTTTACAGTCCAACTCACCATAAACTGATGTGAAACCAGGCTTAGAAAATAAACTCAGGAGAGGCACTCCTGAAGAAGAGAACATGTTTTTAATTAAACAGATATTTGTACTTTTTTTTCTTTAAAAAGATAACATAAAGTAAGAGATCAAAACATCAACAGAGCCAAGTGTTCTGCTTTTTGTCCTCTTGCTCAGCATACTTTGTAGTAGCACTTTCCCTTGAATTTAAAGTCTGCTCACATAATCTAACACTCACTGAAAAGTAGAGGAAGGCAGAAAGACAAGGACAGAGAGTGAGAGACCATCTGAAAGCAGAGCAGTGTAAGTGCACACACATGTACCAGTCTGTATTTTCTAGCACACTTCCTACTGACCTTAACTCAGTACCACCATGAACAGCTAATCAGAAAAATGTCTTTGTACTTCCCACAGCATAGAGGGACAGGAAAAATTATTTTCTCAGGAATATAAAGCCTCAACAGAAGACAGGATATGACCAAAAAAAAAGGGAACACAAAAATAAACTACACTGTATATTTGTTTGACATGTGCTGCTTTAAATCATTTGGAATTTTTTTAGGTTTAAGCTTAAGGGAAAGTATTTTAGGACCAATATTTCAGAAGCCACCAAGTTACTACACAGTGCTGGATTGGATTCTGGAAGTGAGTGCAATGTAAAAAGAACATGGGAATGAGAATATGTCATCAGCAGAAGAAGTGGGAGCAAGAGAAGTTGCCCAAAAAAAACAACCTCAATAAGCACAAAGAAAAGGATAAGCCACACACTGTACAGAACAATCTCCAAAGAGTCTGTAATGTGATAAACACAACAATATAAAGATTTTGGGCAGTAAACCAATAAACAATTAAGTTACCTTACATGTAAAATGTTGCTAACCAGTCATTAACAAGAACTAAGAACATTACTTATTTGGTGCCACCACATTAACATAACTGTTCCCACAATTCTGTTATCCTCTCCATAACCTATCCAGATGTTTCCCTTCTCAGCATCTTGTTTTCCATGGTCTTAGATTGCTGCTTACCTCCTTGTCAACCAGGGCCAATCCACTCTCAGTGTCCCAATTCCCACAAGAATAGATATAGCAAATCTCAGTTTCTCTGTTTTGTTGTTTACTGAGAAGTGAGCAGGAAGGGAATGGCATCCTTTTACCTAATTTGCAAGCCTTTTACATTTCAACTTTCAGAAGTCCCCAGAGAGCAGACAAGCATCAGCATCCATGCAGCCTGAGCATGCATTTCTGTGCCTAAGGAGAAATCTTTTCAGGTTCAGCAGGTTTTGAAGATGAGGCTCCTTTAAAATGCCTCAAATACAAGAACACAAGTCAGTACCCAGAGTTGCAGACCCCTCAAGTGGTTGTTTCTGCCTTAACTCAGAGGATTATTAAAGTGATTTGTTACTGATACAGTTTCCAGGATCAGTGATCAAAATCTGGTGTGTCCCTGTTGATCTGTGCAAGCCACAGGACTGACAGAATTGATCCAGGCCAAAGAAAACTGCTGTGGAAGCCCAAAGAGCCCTCAGAAAATCTGCACACCTGAGTTCATTTTTCATTATTTGGTGATCACATTGTTCCAGCAGCTGCCAACAACAGCTGAACATTCACTGAGTATGGGTAGAAAAAAGCTTTTTACTATGGAAAAGTAATTTTACAGGAACACATATGATTTTTCCAGTACCATGCACAAACACCATGGTGGTCTTTGACAAGGGCACTACCCAGACAGAATGAGAAGATGAAGAGAGACACAGAGATGCAGTGAGCACAATTGTCTCTGGGGTCTGGATTTTCACTTATTAGGTCACTGGTGAAGCAATGGAACAGGACCCAGATCCCTGGGAATCTTCTTCAAGGCCTTTTCTTATGTCACTGTAGCTGAGAAAAAACCCAGTGCTTCTTCCAGGCATAATGATGGGATTCCATGGAAGAATGTTTCATGGCTGGAAACCAGCTCACAGCAGCCTTTCCATTTCTTATTTTAATGTGTCATCTGTTGAGAACAAAGAGAACCATCACGATATTAAAGCATTTTCTCCTTGACCTGTAGTGATCTCTAATTCACTGGACTCTGCAGTTTGCTTTGTATTGGAGGTTAAGTACAGCTGCTGTAGCTGAGGACTGAGGGACAGCATTATATTACTCTGAAGTGCATATATCTCATTTCTTACTAGAATGTACAGAGAAAGGAAGTTCAGAATGCATATTCATATTAGGATGTGCTCATGCTCAGAAGATGACTTTAATGTAAAGCCAAAAAGTAATATTAGCTTTGTCACACAATTTATTCTTGAGGAGCACTTCCATTTGAATAGGATAATTCTGCTAGCCAAAGATGTGTTTTTACTTCTGTTGAAACAACATTTCTACTGTGAACAATATGAATTGCATAAAAGC
Organism: Oenanthe melanoleuca; assembly: GCF_029582105.1. NCBI lineage: Eukaryota > Metazoa > Chordata > Aves > Passeriformes > Muscicapidae > Oenanthe > Oenanthe melanoleuca. Next base: position 2,172,343 of record NC_079344.1, on the reverse strand, counting down.
TTTTTGTAACATCCAGATTGTATTTAAAACATATAATGAGGGCAACTCACACAGCATTGGTGCTGTAGATACAATGGAGATGTGCCTATCAATGTATAACTACATTATAAATGTATTCACTATATTTCCCAAACTAATTGGTTTGTCATCCAATTTCCATTTACAAAGTAGAGCTGACAGGACCAACAATGGCCTCATCCTTCCATTCACTTTTTGGAAAACATGAGGAGCTCAGGTCTGGGTGTACCAGGTTAGACAATGCAGATTGATGAGGCAGAAAAGCCTGAAAAGACATCAGAGGCCTCTGTGTAGGATGCCTTTCTCAGGGAATGCACAGCTCCTTGCTGCCCTACAGAAACAGCTCTGGTGGAGCAAGGGTGTCTTCAGTTCAAGCAGTGTGAGAACAGATTCTAACTGAAGGTGAAATCTTCAAAACCACAGGATAGCCAACAGAAAAGTGCTCCTAGAGTAATTCCTGAGATCAGACCTGCTGCTCCACCACACTTCTGTTCCAGGCTCAGGATGTCCCCTCCAGAAGAATTGTCATCAGCTAAAAGAAGACAAGTTTTCCTGCTTGGTTGAATATTCCCAATTGCCCAGCAGAAGTGCAGCACGTGCCATGGAACACTACTGTTTCAAGTACAGAAATGTGGGCACAGGCATGGAATTCATGGCAAAACTGGGGATTTAGGAGTGCATGTTTGGCAGCAGTTTCTCAAATGCACTAATACAGTGAGCAGTGAATTACCCATCAGTTACTATGCAATTCCTCAGAACAACATTTTAAGAAGACCTGAAAGTGGTTCAATCTAAGTTTGTCAGGTAACACATTGTAGGAAGCAAAATCTAACAGCAGGAATGCCAGAATATTCTGAACAGAGGAGATGTTGTTGAGCCTTAGCTTTGAAAAACAGGTGAACTGAGGCACATCTGCAGCTCCCAGCAATCTGTATATGCAGCAAACACACTCTGCAGATGTCAGGCTTGTCTGCCAATGCCACAACTGAAGGACAATTGCCTACAAAGCTTCTGGAAAGGACTGAAATTATTTTAAGGGTCTTTCTGCTTGCTTGTCAAACACTTTTCTTATCTGAGTTAAATGTTATTAACAACTCATTTGTTTAGTGTTGAATTAAAAACAGAGGGCAATCAAACCAATCAGTTTAGGTTTGAATTGCATCCTTTTCCAGTTTGATTCACAGAAATTAGGCCTAGACTACATCTCACAGATCTGCTTTATCCCTCTCAAAGATTTATCTTACCCACTGTGTCTTAGTGCATCTCTCTTTGTGGTGGGTAAAACTCAGCTCAGACAGCCTGAAAATCACTCTGCTGTTGCCAGATCTCCAGCAGTGCAGGAAATTGTTTAACATTAACATCCTCCAAATCTCAACATTTAAAACAATAGATAAGAGATGCTTTTATTGACAGGTAGTTTAGCAAAGCTTGACAGAGCTCCTTTAAGATCAGATTTCACTAACAGTTCAAAATTTTTCTATATAAAGTGGCAGCCTGACCTAAGTTTTTATGGCCTGTTTATAGGCCTGAGAAAAAGGTTTTTAAAATAAAAATGCTGATGCAACATTAACTACAACAGGCATCTCTAGAATGACTTTGATAATACCTAAAATGACTGGTTTTTAAGTATGTTTTTATAATGAGAAAGGAGGGTATTTAGAGCTGCAGGTGGCATTGTTTCCAATCTAAGAACACAACTGGGTGCAGAAAATGATGCAGCTCTTATTTTCAAATAATAAGTAAGACTATGATATCTATTGCTCTGAAAGTCTGTAGGCAGAGAAACAGGTGGAAAGGGAAGTGTTGCTAACAGGGATGCAGTGGTGAACAACTGACTTTCAAACCCCAAATCCACATTCTGTGCCACAACCTCCACAGACTGGCCACGTGGCATTTCACCACATCTGCCCTGGGATTTTGCTAAATATTAGAAAATGTGCTACTCAAATATTTCACCCCTAAAGTTTTCCCAGGGGTCTAGATAAGGATACATGGATGAAAATAATTGAGATGACCAGCTGGAAAACTACTGTCTTGTTTAACCTAGGATGAATTTGTTAGCTGAGAAATCCCTTATTTCCTGAAAAAACGCTCATTCCTTCTGTTCAAATATTTGTGTCTCACATTTGTACCACCACCTCACAGTGCCAGTTTAGTGGGGCTCTGTGGGAAGAAGTCAAAAATCTGAAATCACTGGTTTTTATAATAATTTTTGTTCTATGGGTTGTTTGCAAACCATTCTTTTCTAGAATTACAGACACAATATCCTACATCTGATCTTGCAAATAGGAACATGATTTATTTAATTCAGACATTTCAACTTTGAGTTTAGCTGTCAATACCAGAAATAAAGAAAAACATCCACAAATTTTGGTTTGGGGTTGTTTTTTGTTTTTTTTTAGCTTGCATCAAATTTACATATGCAAGTAATATTATAAAATATTACCATGGAAGTAAAACACCACATAATAAATAAAACTGGGTTGAATAAAAAGCACCTGTGCATCTCTAATTCTAGTATTCATTAATATTTAAATAAGCAAATGCTTTAGGAGCTTAATATTCTAATATTCTCTTATTGCTGCTTTCTGCATGCAGTAGAGTACAAAATGCTACCAGGCATTTCTGATTTATCTACTTGAGAAGCACAAGAAACTGCCAGGCAGAAATTAATTTGAAAATACAATCCCACAGTGCCAGATGCTCCTGCCCAGTGCCAGAGCTGACCCAGAGTCAAAAGGCATCACTGCTGTGAGGAGCCCAGCTGGACTGGGCAGTGCCCTCTTCTGAGAGCCTGCAACCACCAACCACTGCCCTGCAAGTCCCACTTGTTGCTTCAGCACAGGAGCCAAAGTTTTGGGGCTGGTTCCTTTTTTTTTTTTTTCCCCTTTTCTAATTAACATTGCAAATCAGAGCAAAAAGAATTTGCCAGATCTCATCTGTCAAAACACTTGTGGGTACCGTGTGAAATGTGTGTTTCTACACTTCATATTAGATGCAAAACGTGTGCTGGGGTAGACCTGGAGAGCAGCTAGCTTGAGAATTCTGACTGAAAATATGAGCTCACCATTCTGTTCTTTGTGAAACTGCTTAAGAACAGCATTTCCACAAAAGCCAAGGTTTCTTCCTTACTCAAGAAGCCTAAACCTTTGTTTGGAAGCTGGTCTTGATCACACCATATATCCAGCTTCTATCAGATACAGGGATAAAGTAGAAAAGATGAAACCAAAAATTGTCTTTACTGTTCTTCCTTTTTCTCTTTTATCTACCAAAGGACAAATTCTGCCTTGTGAGTCTCAGGGGAAGTGCAGCATTACCCAGGAAAAGGAGGGTACAAAGTCAACATTAATCAAATACAACCAGTGAGTAATGAACTTACTGTTGTAAGAAATCCTAACTGGCTGAATAAACACTGCACCACCACTTCATTAATACAATTGCTTTGCCTTATTGCTTTTCTAACCCTTTTTTTTCCCTTTTGATTTATATTATGTGAGAGAAACCCAAAGACATTAGTGTTGGCCACCACTCCTCTCCAGCACACTTTTAAAATGTGTTTTATATTAATCATAATTGGGAAATCAAGGCTTTTCTCCTGGCTTTACTTCTAGATTTTGGGGCTAGAAGTATGAGTATTGATTTTATAGCTCTTCTTTGGAAGGGCAGGAGTGATGAATCTCTAACAGAGATTTCTTTCTAGCTCCATTGGAGGCTGAGGATGGCAGCAAATATTTGAAACAGTTCCTACAACATTCAGTTTCCCTAGTCTGTAGCCTCTTCTTTTCTCCATTGCTCCTCAGCAGTAAAAAAAAAAAACCAAAAAAAAAAAAAAAAAAAAAAAAAAAAAAAAAATACTGAGATGAAATTTTGCAATGAAAAATCGTACTCCATATCCTACAGAAAGAATGAGCCACACTCTGGGAACTCAGCCCACGGGGGAAGGTGTGGCCATCCATTAGCCACCCTGCTGTGTCAGAGGGGACACTTTTCATTAAGGTTTTATGAGGTGAGTTTTGGCAATGTCCTTGGGATCACTGACTTCCTGCCAGGCAGCAAAAACAGAACCACAAACCATGAGAGATTCTGCTGTACTTGCAATGCAAGGGGGGGGCTCTAAATCACTGACAACACTGACTTATTTGGGTGTTGCATATTTAAGAGAAGAAAGATGTGTTTTGGTTAAGATGTGCTTGTAAACACGATGCTGTGTGCTGGACCTCTAGGTACAATACATGGGCACATAAATCTTTCTCAGTACAAAAACATTTGTATTGAATACTGGCTATATATAAACCTTAAATACTCCAGCACTTTAAGAAAAATCTATATTTTATGGATTAAAATATGCATAACTTTAAATTTATCTGTGCATTTCTTCTTTGGAAACTGCTCCTTGAGAATAACATTAATATTTATTACATTTTCTATGTCTGAGCAATTATATGGGCATAAATTCTTCAAGAGCTGATTCTGCAGGACCTGAGTGGTTACATGGTATTCTATTTATGTCACTGGGATTGCAGGTAGGGACATGTGCAAGATCTCTGCTTGGCCTCTAAGCCAGCCCATTCTTCTAAATTCTTATATGGGCTTTGTTTGCATGGGCTCTGACATGTGTTGATACCTCTGGGAATTTATTCTCATTTTCTACAAGAAAATATAGATCTGTAAATAAAAATTTAATTACCAGGTTAGCTGGCATCCTTGATTTCTTCACTGTGAGTCCAAGGAAGGAAGCTTTCTACTGAGAGCACACTGTCAGTTGTTAAATACTTGATTGTTTTCCAGAACTACAATTCAAATTTCTACTTGTAGCAAATCTAAAAGTGAAAGGCATTGAAATGCAATTTAAAATAAAATCAAAGTAAAAAAAAAAAATCATGGATCCATGCTATCTGCATCCCTGAGAGAAACAGCAAATCAAATTACACTGAATGGAAAAGTAAATGATGAATCCACTAAGTGAGAATGATTCTTCACAAGATGAACAAATTAACTTCCCAGTTCCATTTCAATATGTACTTCCTACACACTAAAACCTCTCTCCTTCTGGCTTCAGGAGACTGTACCTTCAGCTGGCAAAGACAGAATGCTAGCAACTCAGAAAGGTGACTTTTTTGGACAAATGAGGAAACTTTAATGAATTCCCCACTCTGCAGACGGCTGTAGTATATGTTAAAGCACCTGCTGCAACTCACTTCATATCACATTGCAGTTATGAAAAATAGTTTGCTATTTTGGAATCCTCTGGCAGCCAAAGTGAATCACTGAGGGCCCAAAGCTCATTTATCTTTTGTCAGAACTGAAGCCAAATGAAAGCCATCTTGCCCAGCAGCTGAAGAATGGGGGGGAAAAAAACACAGAGTAAAAATAACCAGAAGAGCTTGCAAGAGTTGCAAAGACAAGTAACTTCTGGCAGGTAATAAAAAGCTTTTCACAGCTCACTCAAGCTTTTTAGACCAAAATATTTCATTCAACGTCCTGAGGAAAGCAGCTGGGAGGGGGGAAGCAGGGCAGGCAGGGAGGCAAAGCATGGAGAGATGATCTGAAGAGGGAAGAGAGGAAATGCAGGAGGAGAGTCTGAGCCACACTCACTGTCATGGCTGGGTGACCTGGCTGCTCACACAATGGCAAGTTTGGGATTTTAGAGCCAGGTGTCACACAGATGTAAGGCTGGGTGACCTGGCTGCTCACACAATGGCAAGTTTGGGATTTTAGAGCCAGGTGTCACACAGATGTAACCAAGAAGGGCCCTGACAGGCACTCCACAGCTCCAAAGCAGCAAAGGCAAACCAAACTATGCTGCTTGGCAAAAAGGTGTAGGACAGGTGGAAGAAATTGGGTTCTATGTATTATGAATATAGGGACTACCTGCTCTTTCAATACTTGAACCAACAGACACATTATCTGTGCCACTCTCAAAGATCCTTTAGCTTCCCTTTGTGTTGAAACCAATACTTTCACCATTTGGGTGTTGACTTCCTCCAGACTATGTAGTTCTTAACAACCTGCAAAAAGCAGAGTGCAGGGTGATAAACTCACCCCATACACCACAGTTGTTCATATGGGATCCTTCTCCATATATTTCCATTTTAAATATTCCAGTGAATAACTGACTGAATTATTTTATTCATTGTATTTGCTGAGTGGAGGCAATGTTGTCTGTGGTCATTGACATGAAGCAAAACAAGCTCCTCTACAGCCCTGAAGTCCAGCAACATATTGGTATTTTCTCCTTAGCAAAACACAGTAAATAACATAGGGAGAGGCAGGATCTTCTACTAGACTGTCTAGAAAAGTTTGAAACCTGAAAGGTTTTGTCACAAAAGCCCTTTTCCAGCTATGCTTGCTCAGCTAATGAAAGACAGGCCCTCTGCAAACCCTGCATTTTTAAAGGATGCAATAATCACATAATCTGAATGTGAGGAGTATCTCAATAGATGCAGACACACTATCTTTCCTTTCTTTGCCTGATGTCTGGTAAGATACATGTTCATGAGCAGGTTTTGGCTGTACATTCAGGCTTTAAAAGCAAATATTTTGTTCTGTGGCCATGAAGGATATACCAGAGTACTTGTAATCACTGTAAGAGGAATTTTAAGGCAACCTATTTCAGGGAAGAAGATAAATCCAGGCATTAGCCCTGTTTCATGTATGTAACTATCACACAGGGTTCATGTTTCTATAAGAACACTTTCCTCTCATGCTTCCTTATTGTCTTTTTCAGCTGTTAAAGACACCATTCAGGTATTATTAGATACATACTAATCAATGAAATACACAAAATATGTAATGATCCATAGAAAGGATTTACAGTTTCAAGTTCAGTAAAATCTGAACACAGTTGTACTTTTTCCCATTTCTTTTCACCAGGTGGGGCCACAAACATCATCCCTGGACTTTATAATACAAAGAGCATTAAAATGAAGAATTGTTCTTTGTTTTCTGCAGAATTAAGTGTAACAGGATCTTCATGACTAATGCCCTGATCAACAGCTAATGTTTACTTCATATACAAAGCTAAAATATATGGAATAGTACAGGGAATCAAAGACCAGTCAATGCTTTTAGGTATGAAAACTATGAATCAAGATGTCACCAAATTATTTAATTTCTTTTGTTTGCAGATCTTCTAGTACTTGTTCTTTATCTAGCTTACAAAAAACCACTGCCTTCCAGACAATGAGGCTTCTCTTGATTTCCCTGGGACCCAGATCATGGCTTTTCACTCCCTTTGATTCTTTGACATTTTGATAATATGATCTTAAACACTTCTTGTACTGAAATTCAGCTGAAAGCTAGAGAGTTTTAAATAATTTTCACCAATCCAACTTCTTTATTTGCATCAGTTTAAGTACACCACAGACTGTTGACAAACTGAAAAAGAGTCTCAGAAGAACAAGAGGAAATGAGCTATGGAGCAGCATCATTTACAAACAGAAAAATAACACAAACCTCCTTCTTAATGACCTGAGCAAATCAACATGGGATTCTTACACAACAGTGTCAGTGTTCATGACATTTTGAATCACTTCTTTAAAAATCTATTCTATTAAAAAATCGTATAAAGAACAGAAAAACTGCCATTATAGTCCCCAAATCCTCTTTGAGTTGCATGGCAGCAATGACATTTAAACAGTGAAATCTTATATCCTGGGTTTAACTTCAAATTCAAATTACAGGAAAAAATCTTGTCCTCCATACACAGCTAAGATCTAACTTGATAACTCAGTTCCAAGGTGGTTTCCAGCATTTTCAAGTATTCTGCTCCAACCCAGATCCCCTCTGCTATGTCAAAGGTGAATGGAGTTACAAAATCACAGATTACATGAAATTATTCAGGTTAATCATGACAGAAAGAGCATGAAGCTCTTATAAGAGGGAGCCTGGTGAACAAGAAACATTGTCAAACATGAGATCCAAATGCAATTAATACCAAATACTCTACACTGGAAGGAATAATATGAATCACAGCAGCATCTTACAGGCTCTGCATTACATTGTGACAGACATGTACATCTTTGCAGATAACTGAAGGAAGAAACAATCCCAAACAAAAAATAATAAAGCTCAGAGATGCAAAATACATTATACAGAAAATAAATTAGGAAAGCAATTCTGATTCCATATATGTAATTCAGAAATCTAATCTCCTTTATTGGATTGGGCTTTTTTGACTTTGAAAAGAAGTAGGAAAATATGATGGAATGCTTTATGAGTGACAAATACTAAGAATTATCAAAAGCATTGAAAAATTCATATCTGAAGCTAAGTCAGGGGTTTAATCCTCAGACAACCTAAATGTGGGGAGATAACTCCAATAAAAATGTGGATGATCATGGCTTAATGCCCTGGGAAAACCCTTTGCAATAGGGGTGAGTAAAAATCACCCCCAGAATCCTCCAGTTCCATGTTGATCATTGCCAGAAAGTTCTCTGCTTCCCTTGTTGTCATTGCTCCTTTTTGCTGCAATAATTTTAATATTCCTGATCTCCCTTTCCTATTGGATCCCATCCCTAAACTCTGCCCTAATTCCTCCCCTCCTCCAAGTTTATAAATATAAAATACCCTTGCCATGCCTAACACTAACACTTGGTTTTGGCCATTGTCCTCTTGCATGGATCAAGCCTCCCTGCACCATCTTTCCTGGTTCCTTCAATACAAGCTGTTTGTTGTTTTCTATTATTAAAGCTTTTTAGCTCCCAAACAATCAGACCAGATTTTATTTCTGCATAAAATCATTGAGTTCAGTGCAGCCACCAACCCTAAAAGTCAGGCTGGGATCATCCAGAGGCTTCAGCAACATGACTGTTTTAAACCAAAATTTGGTGAGAAAACTTCTGGTAAGAAATATATTTCTCCAAAAGACTTAGAGGAAAATAATTTTTTTTTTTTATTTTCAGTTAGGTTGTACAGCTTATTTCTAGAGGGTGATGGCCAAGAACTTCACAAAATTGCAACAAGCTGAGATAATGCTGGGGAAAGAATTCTGAAGTAAGGTATATTCAGAAGCACATTCAGCCTTCAGCCAGGGGTGAGCAGAGCAGCTCCACTAATGGACAGTCACACACAGTGCTAAAGCAGCCAGAGCATCACTGCTCTGAGAGATTTTACTCATTCAGCATTGTGATTGCATAGGCTACAATCTCTGTTTTTGTCTCTGCCACAAGTTTTTTTCATCACTCTCTTACTCCTGCACCTCAAGCTTTTCTTCTAGCAAAATAAAAATAATCTTCATACTATAAAGAACATGCAAGAACAAGTGCACCACTCAGGAAACTAAGGACATTTAATGATACCAGCAGGACTACAAGTGTTTGGAGGCATCTCAGAGTCTGAGGCTTCATTCAGTTGCAGTTCTCCATGCCAAGAACAGATCAATCTAGATACTTGTGAACTGAGAATGAATGATACATGAGTCTATGCATGAATACTATGAATACTACATGAATGAGAGTAACATTCTTTAAAATGCTGTTGTGGATGGAGTCTATGTTTTTCTGTCATATGTAACCTGCCCCCTTCCTTCACCAGTCACTTCTTGAACTGTAATTGCAGCTCCAGCCTGCAGCCAGTGTGGCCAATGGATTCAGTTTATAAACTCAAGGAATTCTCTTCCAGTTATCAGGCTGAGGGATTCAAGCAGAAAACACCTCATCTTCAAACAGAAAATATTACTGATTTGGGAAGAGCCTTTTAGATTTCTGATGGTGCTCATAAATCAGAATTTTGACATGGGCAATGTTTGGGCTTGGAAACAAAGACACCAGCAGTTTCAAGAGCCAAGTGTCCAGTACAGGCAGAGGATTTTGGGCAAAAAGGGGCAAAGAGCACCCGTGGAAATGAAGGAGTAAAGCAGTAAGCCTTGCACAGAGGGTCTATACTGGGGAGGAGAGGGTGTATAAGAGAGAGATCCCAGCCTTCTGTCCCACAGGACAAGAGTTCTCTGTTAATAACAGGGATTTGCAGGAGATCTTGATATTGGCTCTGTCCTGCCAAGTGACCTTACTTAAATAGAGGTCCATCTCTCTGGGAATAGATGACATTCAAACTGACAAACAAGCCCTATGTTACATATATATACTATACTCCCCACACTACTTAAAGCTTTTAGCCGAAATTAATTTTTGTTCTTTAGTTATTCAGGTGCTGCAGCTTGTTTTCATTTCACCTTTTACATGAAGAAAAAGACTCTGCTTTCATCCTATTCTGAAGACATTTTACCATTCACCATTTAAAAAAGGAGAATTTCAAGTGACATATCCCATTCTTTCTCGAAAATATTTATTCATTGAAGAAAGCAGTGCTTCTCCCTCTTCTTTAGAGCCTACAATATAAAATTAATCTAGGAAAATCAGGCATGTCAAAGCAGATCTCCCTATAATACATTGCAAAACGTTAAATGATAGTATGGCTCTGGAAAAGCCCCAAGCCAGTTATAGCAGAAATGAGACTATTCCAGTACTCACCCTGGTAGCACACACAGCCTTTGGACTTGGAACCCAGCTAAAAGAAGCACCATAGCTACGGTGCATGGAATTCTGTGAACTGTGTTCTGCTCTTTCTCCTGCCAGCGAGGAAAAATCTACTGTGTTAATGGAATACTGAAATTCTTTCATATGCAAATATGTCAGGCAACAGCATAGCCTCCAGGGCACTGGCAAAACCTGAGAGGCACAGACCACAGCGAGCTGCTCATTAAAGGTACCTTCTGATCAGGACAGCAATCCAAAGGGATTCAAGTTGTATCCACTCTCCTTCTTACAAAATACAGGACATCTAGACTTTCAGAAGATTCCTGATCACTTCTAGTTCCCTCATCAGGAAATACAAGTGCAATGGATTGGTCAAAAGCCAGAGTGCTTTCCTAGGAATGTATCAAGTTCAAAGACATGCTAATCAGAAAGGGTTTGTTAGGTCCACAGTAGATTTTCAGGTCAGAGAGAAAGGCATTCTTCCATCTCCCTAGCAGCCTGGCCCCTGCAGAATGCCAGTGGGATGGGAGTGACACCGAGGTGGGGCTTGGATCTTTGCTCACCCTCCAAGCACAGTACTGGGAGGATTATTCCCCTCTGCAACACACCAAGGGATGCTTGCAAATCTGAAATCATCGTGGCTAAACACATTTCCTACCCAGCTCAAAATAACCTCCTATCTCAAGTTCTCTTCTGCCAACACAAGGGTTATATATACTGTGTCATGCTCCTGACATAGCACACAAAATAACACTTCAGGTAAAAACTCTTCAGACAAGGACAGGCTGGTTTTGCCCTTAAACATAAGACTGGGCCTATTTTTCAGTGGGATGCTCAAAACATTTCAGAGACAACAGAAAAAGTTTTAAACCAACATGATGTGAAATAAAACCAAAGCAACCCAAGGAACCCCACAACTTTAAAGGCAGGAGAAATCAGGTACATTTGCCCTCGAGCACACAGGCAGCAAAGGACAGGAGAGAAGGGTTCTGCATCTCCACTTCTGATATAAAGAAGCACCTCCTTTTTCTTATACATCCTTATCATACAAATTTGCTGCTACCTGTGTGGACAGAGAGCCTGCTCTATGTTGTTGAAATGATCTGGCTCACACTTCTGCAGAAAAGCCTTCTCAAATAGCTTTAACTACTAAATATCTGCTGGAGGTGCTTCTTGTGCAAGAAAGAAAGGTCACTCCCATAGTGCTAACACCTTAATAAGTTATTCTTTCTTTGTTTCACTTGATGCTCTAATATTTAGAGACATTTGAAATGTTCTACACTACTAGCAGCTTGTTCAGAAGTAAGGAGTGAAGGTTACATTGAAAGTGTTCTTTTCCTTTCAGATGAATTTGTCTGCAGAACTCCAAGGCAACCTAAGAAGCTCTGTCTTCATTAATCTAAGTTTTGAGTCTGAAAGTACCGTATCAAAAAGCTTTGCTCCCCTGCCTGTGCTGCATCATTTCCCTCTGTCTCTCTCTGCTCTCCTCCTGCCCATTTTACTTTTGTAGCCATAATAGGTAGTTTTTCAATATTTCTGTGTTGGGCAACAACCTGAACTATGCACAATGAGATACAAAAGAGAGAGTTGTCTGTATTTACAATTTCAACTCTTTTGTAAATTCTTCTTCTTATGGTCTCTTCTTCACCACTTTACATTATTCACCAACAGAAGAAAAACAAAAATCACTTAGCACCAGACTGTGAAACGAGCACATTTCTATATCAAAATGGAATTCCTGCTTACAGGAATTACTATTTAGATAATGCAAATAATCTGTCATACACAGGAAGAAATTTGGCCCTCCATGCTGTAAACGTGGCTGTATTTACAGACAGAGCTTGAAACTCAGCTCTGGGGACTGCACTGGGTTTTTGAGGAGGTATTTTAAGAAGGGTATGAGTCAGTACACCAGAGAAATAAGAATCAGAGAGCAAGACAGATTTCTTTCTAATAAGGCGGTGGACAGCAACACTGCACATTCATCCAGCTTTGTGGATAAAAGGAGCAGAATTTAGCTAATCCTCACACACAGAAGCAGTGCTATTACAATTGCTCAGTCAGCCATTCTGGGGTGAATCTGGATCATTTGGGTTTTAAGACTATTATGATGGCTTTACGTTTCACTGAGCAGACTATTACATGTATAATTCAGAAAGACAGTGAATACTTAAATGTGGATTCCAAGTTCAGCGTGCAGAAGAAAACAGTGGACAGTTCAGACCTCTGCAGATATCATCTCTCACCAAGTATTGGGGAAAAACTAAGTATTTCTCTTAAAATATATACAGCATTTCCATACACTAGGAGGAATGATACCAAAACACTTCTGGGAAGAATAAATAGTCTTTATAAGACTGGTTTTGCGCTCTTCCACCCCCCTATCCTGCATTAGGAAAAAAAAAAAAAAAAGAAAAATTATATGACCTTTTATATATAGGAAATTTAATTGATACAGTCTTTTAAACTATTTCTTAAAAGATTGATAATTTTTGACAGTTAATGCCAGGGTGTTTTCCCCAGTCTTTTTGATCAGCCACCAAAAAAAAAAAAAAAAAAAAAAATTGAAAATTATTATGATGTGTTTAGGATATGGGTTCTACATGAGATCACAAAGACTGTAGTGTCTTATGGTAACAGCACCACAGGGCCACACACTGTTCTAGAAGACATGTATCAATATGATGTCTAAATTAATCTGCTCTTTATGCCAAACTCCTATTGAGTTGAACAGTTCTGCATACACGGAAAGAGTAGATAGAAATATAATGCAAAAATAAAGTGGCAGCATCAACTGAAGTTCCTTGTCCTCCTGAGTTTGTCAAGTCTTTGTTACTTGGCAGCTTTTCATAAAATATTTATTATGGCTGCAATTTTTCCCCATTATCATGTTTTAATCTGGGAAAAAATGTCACATTTTTCTATTTTAAATATACAAAGTCTGACATTTTTTTGTGAGCTCATCTTTAGTATATCACTTTCTGTTCTAACCTCAGAGGATTGGAGAAAAGATGCTTCTCCTATCTTCTTACTTCTTTTTCCTTTGAAGTTTGTACATTCCCTGTATTTTGGGTATGTGTAGTATACAGATTCTCACAACAGAGTGGAAGTCTCAGTGTTCAAGCCTTAAGCTATTATTGCTCAAACTACAAGTGGATAGAAAACCTCTTTGCTAATATCAAAGACAGACCAAGTCACATATCAAAGAAACAGGTCAGAGCTGATTCCTCGGGCAGCCCAGATTCTCTCTGGTGGATCAGCATTTCAAATTAGCAGGTGCACATGTGCAAACTGTACAACAAACTGGATAATCTACTACTTGACAGCTCAAAAACATTAGCATTCAGTCAGATGGTACTTTATCACTTACTCCACCAGAGATGATCAACATTGCAAGCAGCATGGGAAAAAAAATCTAAACATGTCATAAGAATTCTTTTAGAATTCACCAAAAGGCATTTTCTCTGAGCTAGTATTTTTCTTTTTTTTTTTTAAACCAGTTGACTCATACAAGCTTGAATTCTGTATCTGCTCATCTAGAGTTCATGCCATGCATCAGAAGTGAGAGCGTCATTTTCATCCTTCTACATGAACTGTTGTTAATCCAGTTTTCCAGATGTGAGAATCTGTCATCTCTGTCAATGTCTGGGTATCTAAATTTGTATTCCAGCAATCTGGCTTACATGTCTGAAACCTGCTGTGCAAAAGGAAAAGGTATTTCTTTCTCTCCTACAAGGAATGTTCCATTGTTATGATCCAATTTTCCTTTCAAATTTTGTTAGTACTATTTTTAAATTGGAGGTGTAATGCATCTAATATAGTTCCTAGTCTTGAATTCCTTACCTGATCTATTTTCTTAAAGTTCAGAAATACCAGTTTACTTTATTATCTCTGTGGAGATCATTCATGAGATAATTTTTTCTCTGTGCAGACAGACTACCTAAATCATGAAGTGTCTTTTAAAGGTAACATTTACATTCACAAATATTCCACATAAGAATCTCATTCTGAATAAACAGACAAGATTGCAAAATAAATATGGCAAGTTCTGATTTCACAGTCTTTAGAGTGAAAGATTTTTAACTTACATTTAATGTCTTGAAGAACTGATAAGACAACTATTTTACCATTAGTAGATCAGATTCTACAGGATATTTGCAGTTTTCAGCACCTTTCTGCTGAGAAAAAGTCAATTATTTGAATTATCATTACTAAGAGGTTTATATCTGGAGAATTTACTGGCTACCTTTGAATCTCTGCTGAAGAACTTTTAAGTGAAGAAATGTTACATTTGTAATTATATGAAATCTCAGTTATCCATATTCTGGCACATCTAAAGGTCTTGGACCATTCCCTGTTGTCTTTCAAAAAAATGTGCAAATGGTTCTACCTAGAATTGTAGTAGATGATACTTGGATACATATCTGAGGCCTCCTCCCTCATCCAGTGGCTTCCAAGATCTACATGATGACAAAAATAAATTATGAAGGTATAGAACAAAGCAGCATGGAGTCTAAAATTAAATCCTACACTGCACAAGGAATTTGTTTGTCTTCTGCACCAGCCCACCAGAGTGCCAGTCAGACCTATTGGACAAGTGCTGGAGTCAGCAGCTGTGCAAACTGCAGTGCTACTCAACACACTATTTTCATCTAATACATTATAAATGTTATAAATATTTTACTTTATAGGCAACACAAGGCAGCAAATATTTTACCAAGTGACAGCTACAGGATTTTGCTTCAATTCATGATGAAAAAAAATGTTGATTTTTTTTTTTTAAAGGAATGACAGTGATTTTCTTGCCCTGCTGGAACAATTACCCTGGCTTCTATTCCAGCAGCCCCTTCTGTCAAAGTGGAGGGCACTACACAGCTTTTTGTAAATCTTCTTAGGTCAAGCATGTACAGGTGTCTTACAGATCCTTGTGCAAGTAAAGAAGGATAAGGATTTTGTTGATCAGGAAGGAACTGGAGGAATCTTTCCTCTTTCAGACCACATTTCTTTGACCTTAGCTACTCCCCTCAGCAATGTTTTAGCCCCAGAAATATCTGAGTCAACTTCAGTTGACTTTCTTCCCATGCCAGACTCTCCTTTTTTCTATTTATGATTTTTTTCACTCTTTCTACATCATCGACTCCATTTAGAGAGCACCAGTGGAAGTAATTTCCCCAGTTAGGCCATTACTGCTAATATGAAATGGAGAAGTTAAGGCTCCTTTACACCAGTACTGGTGAGCTCCATCCTGCTCCCAAAGTATTCAAACAGCTCTCCTGGGGGCTCACAACGTGTCAGATAAAAGCTAACCCAAATTTCACTTCACAGCTGCACCAATACAGACAGCAAAGCCCTTACCTGAAGAGCCAATGCATTTCTTTTTATAAATGCCAAATTGTTAGGAGTAGGTCTGTGCCACCAGTGGGCAGAGAACCTGCCTGGGATTTAAAGCAAACTTCCCAGAGTCCCAGTGTGTACTGAGAGGGTTTGAGCTGTGTGTTCCCTCTCCACACCTGTGGCATTCTATTCTAGAAAGAGTTCAGATAGAGTAGGGCTGCATTGTACAGAGGCACATGTACAGAGAACAACTCACAGGAACTTGTTCTGGATGCTCTGGAAACAAAGATTAGATTGATTTAACAAGTGCAGACCTAGTTCTTGATAATTCACAAATAAGAAGTTCCCCAAAACTTCAGAAACTCATGAATGAAGAGCTAATGAAGAGCTAATGCCTACTACTACTTTTTTTGGGAAATTGTTAACCTGATTTTGGTTGGATTAACTTCTGATTCTGTCTTTCATTCCATATTTATTTATTTATTTATATGGGCTGGCTCCAAACAGGACTATCTCCCAAAAGAGTACCCAAACTGCATCTTGCACAGCATCTGGCATCCAGTAACTCTTATAAAACACTGTGAAGAGCACAGACAGGGGCACACACAGAGCTGCATGAGGGGCACAGGTGATCCCCAGTGCCCAAGGCACAGGGAAAAGAAAACTGCAAGGAAAGAGGATGTACTGCTCTGCAAACATCAGGTTCTTTTTATTTGTACAGGCTTGCTCAGTGTCAGTAACTTGCAGAATTCTTCTCTGGCAAGAGAGAAGGCAGAAGGTAGAACAGGAGTTCACTTTGTGCCTCACTAACCCCATCATGGAAACCACAGAATCTTGATTCAATGTGGGCTTTGGATTGAAACAGTGCAAAAACAAGGACTTATGGCTAAAAGATAAGGCCTCATACTCCAGGAGAATCTCTCTGTCTCTTCACCATCCAGGATATGAAGAAATCCCAACCCTCCTGGAATCCACTCAAGAGTAGATACAGCCACACCATCAAATGCCTCTCACATACAATTTTAAATAAAGGCACAAACAGATGAAATCTGACTGTAACAAGCTACATATATTCAGATACCACATAAATATCAGCTGTTATTTTCTTATAAATGCAATTGCCAACATGTAATAAATAAAAGAACAAACCAACACTCTACCCTGCCAGGCAAGAGGGAGCCAAGACAAGACAGGAACCCATCACTACAATTTTATCCTGCTGCCACTGATGAGCTTCACTCAAAATTTGCCAGGCAGAAGCTTCAGGTTTAAAGTAACAGTGAAAGCAAAGCCAAGAACCTTTCATTCCTGCAAAGTAACTGCACCGAGTTTGAAGTACTCAAATGGACTCAGTTTGGGGGCTTTTTTTAAACAGATTTTCCATTTCCAGTTTAAAAATGAAGGAAGTTCCTTTGGGGTTTTTTTTAACTTTGTCTACATCCCTTTTTCAGCTTTTCTGTTCTCATGATTACATATACATAACAAAATATTCTTCCTGTGTGTGAGAATATTTGTGTTCCTTGACAAGAAAAATCATGCAATCATTCATATCATCATTTCCTACAGCCAAGTTAATAGCTGAAAACCCAGATCCTGCCTTGGAAACACAGCTGCCATTGGAAACAGCACTAGAAAGAAGTTCCAGATGTCAAGCTGACTTGGCTGCTGCTTGGAGGAATGTTAGAAGGTGGAGCTATCCTGTGATTCTTCCTCCTGCAAAGGAGAGAGAATGGCTTGGCCGGAGGGAAGTCTGTAAAAACCATTTGTTGAGTTGTTGATTTTGGTTTTATTATAAAAAAGCAGAGTTCTTAAGCTATTAGTGGCTGATCACTTAAAGGAAGTGTGCAGCTGTTTTGATTGATGGTTGAATTTTAAATATTTATGATGCATGCAGGGTGTATCTGAAAATGTTTGGGGGTACTGCTGTTTGTTGTATGTTTCTCACCAGAACTCTACTGAAAATGAGATAATATCACTGGGTTTAATTCCAGGATAAAATATTCTAAGAAATTGCACAGACAGAAATACTGTATGTGTGTGAAATCTAAATAGCTAAAAGCTATATCAAGACTTTTTTCAGAATATTTTGAAATTAGCTGTTTTGGGTTTTTTTCCTAAAAACAATTTTCTGATGACTTGCTATTTGATGTACCCTTGAATCACAACTTTCTAAATCCTTTTTAGCATTCAACAGGAATTTGCATCACCTGAACCATTTCAAATAAGGAAAATCAAAAAGCTGGATGGTATTAGTAACCACTAAAACAGAAAATCCTGTATATCCTGTATATTATCTACACACATTTACCACTAGTGTAATGTGAGGAATTTTTTAGTTTTTTAAAATAAAAATACAGGAGGCCAGGATTTTTCACAATGATTTGTGTTTTGTTAAATACTTATGAAGTAGTCAGAAGAACTAGTCTGTAGCTTTCTGCAGCAATGTTTTCATATAAAATTAGAGCATTTTGATTCAGTGTCTTAAGCTGCATCTCTAACTGTATTGGTGGGCAAGTATATAGCAGATTATAGTATCAGGTATTATTGATCCATTGCAAAAATTCTGTGAGAAGAATTTAAATTCTCAGTTAGTTTTTTGTATCTTTTATATTTTAGACATTTTCACCAGGGCTGAAAAATTGTTTATCATAAGCTTCAGCCTAAGGCAAAATTTTAGACCTGAGCTAGGATCCATTAAAATACATGTTGTAAAGGCAGGTCTGGGCACCCCAAGGAACAATATACCACTGCAAACAGAGTATTTCTCTGTGCTCAGGGACAACTAAAAAATCCTTCAGATATTCATCATTTCCTGATGCTTACTTTTTGAAAAGTTTAAATAATTACGTCTTGTACTTGGCAATATTCAGAAATTATTTTCTGCTACCATAAGAAGTATTTAGGATGAAAGTATTCTGTCATTGACACCTTTCTGTGTGGTATTAATACCACACAGAATGTATTTATATTTAGGTTTCACCCATGAGAAAAGATTCTTACATAATTCAGTACTACACTTAGAGATGAACAAACCTCTAGGCCACAATATGTAGTTAATATTAAGAATTAAGTCAGTTTATTATGCATCAACTGGTAGGTCAAACTCAGCTTTGTGTACTGTAATTTATAATACAGCTTTATGCCCAAAGCAATATGGAAGCCCTGAAGCAACAAACTGAATTATTACAACTGAATCTGAACACCACCTCCAAAAATGTACAGGATTTCTTCTATTGCAGGCAGGCTGTAAACATGATGTCAGGCAGCTCTGTGCTGCAAGGACAGCTAAATAAAATAGATAAATAGATAGTTATATCATCAGAATACTTTGCAAAGTTCTATTTTGTACCTGGCAAAGAAAACCAGAAATGGACATCATGGACCCAGTCAAAACAGTCACAACCTCTTCAAATGCTGCAGAAATCAGCTGCTTCCCTCACATTTATTCACTGCAAAACACATGGTGCCTTTGCCATCCCTGAAAACCAGACATGGTTTTGTTTCTGTAGTTTTAAAATACAGCTGAGACCCAGGATCATTAGGCCAAAGGAACATTGGAAGCATCTGAAGGGTATTTTCAGCCATGAGGTTTTTCCTTCCCCACTCTCCTCCCATCTCTGAGTTCTACACATAACAAATGCATTAGCACTACGTTTGCCAGCTCAGGCTTGGTAGTCACTTTTGAACACTCCTTTTAATCCTTTAGTAATATGTCACCCTGTGAAGAAAAAAACTTTAAAAATAACCAAACTCTGTAATCAAACCCCATCAACATTGGCTAATTAATTCTGAGCATTTTGGTGTTGCTTCTCACCACTGCATAGCATCTCTCTCTGAACTCACACAGACCCTTATTTATACATTCCTTGGAGCAATTCTTCACTGCTGCATCCCTATCAGTGCATTAGGATGGATTTATACACCCTCCTGACTTACACCTCTGTGACAGATCTGAACTAGTCCCAGGAGGTTTACACCTCACCTAAATTAGTCCTCAGTGTGAAAGAATCTGCAAACAAACTAATTAGAGATTAATTGTCTAATACATATAGATAAGTTAATTAGAGATTATTTAGTGTTTATATAGCATGGTACTTAGAAGATGTAAATTGCTCTTAAAGCACTAAGTATCACATGTCAGGTTTTATGGCTGGCAGCTCTTGGTTGCTGTTGTGTCTACCAGCTCACACATCTCCACACAACTTCTGTAGAGTTTGCCATTAGGAATTTGATCTTCTCATCTTGAAAAATAATTAACTGGATGGAGAAAAGAAAAATTAATCAAGTCACTCTGCACTACTGAAACTCACACAGCTCCAGAGAAGAAAAGGAAATGTCCCCTTCTGTTGTGCAGGAGGTATAAAGCAAACCTTTTTGCAGCTTGTGCTGAGCTCTAGGTTGGGTGGCTTCACAAACCCCTGGAGCAAACCAGTCTCTCCAGAGTGTGCATCCAGATTCTTCATGAACCCTCCTCCTTTAATCCATCAACCTTGCTGAGATATGGGCAGGAGCAAGAATGTACCAGCACAATCTAAGAACATGAACTGCCTTCCTATTATTTCCCACCTGGTTTCAGCTGCTACAAATTTTATTTTTCTCATTCAATCTAACTCCATCCAAGAGTTGCTGTAATTGCACAAACTCTGTATTCCATGGATTTTGGAAAACTTATGCTGTTTTATACCTCTATTCATGAAATGTTATGTGAATTTTCTTTTATCAAGGTTTTCCACCTCAAGCATTTATGTTCCTAGATAAAGTTGCCAGTCCTGAACTGGTTACTAGGATGAATTTTGAGGAATGGGGGGGCTGTAACTGAGCTTGAGTCAGCCCTGAGAGAGCAAAGGTTGAACTGCAAGCTCTTCATGCTGTGGTTTCCAGATCCTGCATGCTCATCTGGCTCTAAACCTGGTGCTGGCTTTACAAATATCAGCACAGGCTGAACACAAAGCTAGTGAATATTAGCCAACTAATGCAAAACTGCAAACACAATGGACATTTATGACAACTGTTCAGTTTTACAGATTATTTTGCTGATGTGCACACAGGTGACAGAACAAAGCTACAGGTTTCAGGTCAATGAAACTGAGCAGACTCCAGACACACAAACCTATAAAAACAGAATTTCCTATTGATCAAAGCTGATATTTGTAGACCACAAAGGACAGAATCATAACTAATCTGTTGAGAATAAGGAAAAAAATTCTTTTTGTAAATCTGTGCCCCAAGAAGAAAAAATTTACAATCTTGGCCCTAATAAATATTAATAGAGTCAGTAACACAAAGTTGAGAAGCCTTCAAAGTGAGTTTTGAGCAGAACTATTATTGCAGGACTAAATGTCAGCCAGTAAAGTCTTTCACAAGAATTCACACAGCACTGGCTAAATGAGATGTATGTGAAATCCCCTGTTGTTTTCAGCTACATGTGCATACCCCACACACTAGCAAAGTAATCAGAAAAAATCTTTCATATAACTCACCTAAATTGAGCTCCTTGGTCAAGATCTGAACCTTCTTCTGGCTATAAACAGAGTTCCTGCCACAGCATGCTGCTTGTAAGCACCTGTGGGAATGATGAATTGGACCAATAATTCCTTTCAGGTGCTTTCAACTTAACAGATTTTAATAGAGTTTCATTCTGCTGGCACAGCTGGGACTTGTTATAGTACTACCCACAAGACAGGCTGAGTAACTACCACAAGGATGCATTTTTCTCCTTCAGTTTTGACTACACAAGCCAAACACTATCATTAGCAGGCAAATCCTAACTGTGAAGAAGTTGGTCAATGCAATACACAAAGTTCTCAAGTTATCTTTTCCTTAAAGAATATTGGTCTTTATAAGAGGAGTTCTACCTTATGTAATCATTCTGACACAGATGACAGACATTTGAAAGCAAAATAAAAGCAATTAAAGGCCTAGGCTAGCAAGCCTAGGCTACAAAAATCCATATTTATCTAACAACACAGCATAATAAAAATAGTCAGCTAAACAAGTTTGCTGAATACTCAAATATGCATTAAGAAAAAGAGAAGAATCAAGGATTTTCCTGTGCTATTTTTGTTAAATCCATACATGGTCTAAATAGTAGAGGATTTCAAAACCAGAAAGTAACCATAAATGAACACAGGACAGGAACTCCACCTCTAATACTCCTTATTTACACAGTGGGTAACAGCATTTACCAGCTGTTTACACCTAAGCCTCAATTGTTCTCTGCTGATATGCAGAATGTATCAGTTTTCAATTAGTTTAAATTCACCTCCAAAATGTTTTTGGTTTCTTTTTGAACTTAAAAGAATCTGATCTGCTTAATCATGAATTAGCTATGGCAGGAAATTGGATGTTGAATTGAAAATTCATTTCGTTTCCAAATTTCTTGCTGTGTAATTTGCCAGCTTTATGCTTTCTCTGCTATAGTGTTTCTACCACATTTAACAAGAATTGACATAAATATCAGAGTATCTGCATTTGTTCAACTACCTACAAAGCTCCAACTCTTCTTGTTGTTCACCCATAAATCTGGGCACTGAGAGTGATCCACTTTTCAAATAGCAGCAATAAGTTAAAGGCAGCAGCTGAATACAAAGTTTTCACAGTGTATACTTTTGTCTCCTTTCAAAAAGAGGTTCCTGCCTTTCTTAGCAGACACCTGTCTTTCAAACCAGGACAGATTTCAAGATCTTCATTTCCTTCCAGCATGCTTTCCACCCTTCCCCTTTCTCCTTCCACATAGAAAGCCCTGCAGATACATAAAATAAAGAGTCTGTGTTATATCTAGTCAAGGTTAGCAAAATCCTTTTTTGTATTTTTCTCTTTAAAGAATTATTTTAAAAATCATTATTACCCTTACATGGGTGGTCTTTCTCAACACAAAGCCATGCTTGTAAATCAAAACCATCCTGTTTATAGGTGCAACTCTGGCAGGTGAAACAAAAATCAAAAAACAGCAAAACAAACAAACAAAAAAATACAATAAAAATCCCAAACAAAAACAACAAAAGTTACCACCACCACCACAACAAACAAACCAAATACAAAAACTAAACAAAAAACCAAAACCAACCAAACAAAACCTTTTCTTACAGAAGAATGTATTTCCTTGGAAAGGCCATGGTTGGTGCATGTCCCTTACTGTTACCTTGGCACATGGGAAGATTATTCCTGGATCATTTCTTATTTTTAAGTTCATTTAATTGCGAAATTCTTCAAATAATTTTCCCCATCTGGGCTGTTCCAGGCTTTTCCAGGACACTTGTAGCTGGTTTCGTTTCCCCTCAGTGAGTACAGTCATCTTTTTGAGTAAAGCCTTTTCCCTGCAAGCAGCACCACTTGCTGAGCTTGCATAGCCAGAGATTGTATCAGGCAGTAGAAAATGTGCAAAGCTAGTGCAGGATGAGTAAAAGCTCTTAAGTGTGTGCTGCTCATTAATTAGTCAACACAGTCTCCAGCTGCCTCTCTCATTCAAGGCTGTTTTTCTTTGCTTTCCTTTTTTTCTGCTCCCACTCCTGGGAACACCAGTTCCATATATGCAGCTTGCTTTAGAGAGATTTCTGCTGTGTCTCTGATATCACCTATATCTAGTGCTCCATATAAAACCAGAGAGCACATGCTGACTCCTTCTCCCTGGAATAATTTGTAATGTTTTTACTCTTTTTCTTTTTTTTTTTTACTGTCAAATTTACTGATATTGCACAGGGATTTACTTTATTATGGACAGAAATGTGCCCATGAGTGGATAACAGAATCAAATCATGTTATCCATCCAGAAGCATGGGGAATCAGTAATGTTACTTATTTTACAAGAGAGTTCAAAGTCATCAATGCTAATGATCAGCTTTAGCAGTTCCTGACACTAAGCAAAAAATATTAATAGCTTTTGACTCCCAAATTCACTATATGTGCTAGTGAATAAATAAAGTATATAAATGTGGAAAGTGAATTTTGTGAGGGCCAGAAAAATAATTGCACTGTGGCCCAGAACAGGAACTTGTATCCCCTGGAATACACTCTAGGGCTGTAACCTATCATCAGGGAACTGTGACAATTGCCAACTTCTGTCCAAAGCAAGCAAGAACTAAAATACTGCCATCTCTCTGAGCATACAGGCTCATGTATTGGCATCATACATCTAGATGTATAAACATACACTGCACAGTGAAATTTCTCCTCATCTTGAATAAAAGCTGAGGTTATTTTAAAGGTAGCTGAAGGCCAAAACATTTATTGGTTATTCCATTTAGAACATATCAGATAGAAAATAATTTGAAAGTTCATGTAGAACATTTTGCTGGGATGTCAAATGTTAACACGTGAGGGAAGTTGAATTGCTCTGCTTTTCAATCTAGTTCTGATAAAGGACCAGCCAGCCTCTAAGTGTCCCATTCAGAAATGCTTTTGGATTGTTTATGTCTTCTTTCACCAAATTTCTATGAAGGACAATCTTGAGCCATCTGGTGCCTATTTAATTTTTAACCACCTCTCGCTTGGAATATTTCTTTCTTTATACTTATTTTGTCTTAACAAATTGGCCATAAGCTAAACTGCGCCATCTGTGACTTCCAGTAAATACAACTGTTGCTAATGAAATTACCCAGCTTCATCATTTTGATTTAAATGCATTGCCTGCTTTTTCTATGACCTTTCATTGCTTGCCATCAAATCACAGCTTTCACACATTTAGATACACACTCATGTAGGTCAGGCTTCAGGAATAAATCTTATCTGTGAATCTCAAGAAGCCTGGCCAAGCTTGCTCAGCAGGCTGGCATGAGCTACCACAGCCAGGGCCATGCTAAGAAATCATTATGGCATTTGTGGCCATGCAGCTCAGGGGCTGAACTCAGTGTGTTCCATGCTCCAGGGCAAATCCCCTGCCATGTGACCAATTGGTCACTGCTTCTTGTTCTCTTGCCTCCCATTTGTTTGACTGACTGAATTAATGATTCTGGATGCACTAGCCCAGGCTTTTGGCTAGCCTCTCTCTTATTCAATCACAGGACAAAACTGACCAGATTGAACTGGAGGAAGAGGCTGGGACCTTTACCTGAAAGAAAAAGAGAAGAAAATTAAGGGAATCAATGGAAGAGTCGAGGTGGAGGAGGGGTATATCATCATACAAATTATTTATACAGCATTTTGTGCATAAAAGTAACCTGGTGTGATTAATTTGAACCAGCAGATTCCATACCCTCACTCTCATGTTAAACTGGATGGTGCCAGACTTTTGAAAACTGCACCACAAATCACATCAGAAGGAAAAGATAGAGGTCAGATAGAGGTGATTTAGTCAAGTAGGAATTCATGGAGTAAGACACTCATGATACAATGGCCATTTACATAGCTCCAGCAATCGTTTTCATTCATGTGTTTGATACCAACAAAGCCTCAGTCCTTCAGAGAGATGTAGCCCCAGTGAACTGGAAAAAGGAGCAGTATCTATTTCACAGGCACAAGAATCTATTTCAGAAGTCCCCAGGGTGCTCTGCTAAGGCTTTGCTCACTAAGGATGCCCAAGCACCACCCTGAAATTGCCATCCTGATGAGACAGGGCTAAGGTCAGCCTTTCCAGCCTCATACCAGGGGTACAAACAGCATTCTGGCATCTGGTAAAACACCAGTGGCTCAAATGTAGGAGCAGACATGAGAACATCATACACTGCTGCACTCCTCCCCAACCTACTCCTTAGAAAACTACTAACACCTGTCATACAAATGATGTTCCATTGTTCCACAGTGTGGCAAGACCATCAAGAGGTAAAACATGAATACTGGAAGGATTAAGAAATGAGGTCAGGCTCCTAGGTCACATAAAATATTGGCTTAATGTCCAGACACAAATATCCACCAGTTTGTGAACCCTCTGCCACGGGTGAGGAACTCATAGCCCTGGTGCAATTTGCATTCTAAAATGAACCTTTATTTCCAGTTACTGTGACAGAGAGTAAATCAATTTAATATTTAATATATGAAACTGAAGAGCTCAGACTAAGTTCCCTAAATAAGAAAGAGGAAAAGCCAACAGAAACTTGCAAAACTCAAAATACAGTTAATATTTAATAATTTCTCAGCAATCTAATAACTAGCCAGCATTGAAACATAGAGGCATAAAGACAAGTTCCTCTGTACATTTAAGCTCCCCATAGCAGATGGCTCAGGATTATGACAAGAGGCCAATGCAGGCATTGCAAACAGCTTTGGGTATGGAAACTCATTTTGCCAAACCCTCCACTGCATCCTTTCTAAATGGACACATCTTCACTGGACTCCCACTCAGCACCTCCTCCTGCTGGAGTCAATAATGTGGTGTACAACACACAACCCACTCCTGATCAAACTCCTGACAGGTCACACATCATCGTGCAAGAGCTGCCAGAGCTGAGGAGGGCTAGAGGACCAAGGAGTCAGTAGGGGAGTGAGGTTTACCCAGAGACTGTGTCTGTATCCAGATGGAAAAGGCAGACAGAATTAGAGCAGATGCCAATTGCACTGGCATTTATTGTAAGATTTCAGAAGTGTGTACATTTTGTTAGAAAAAGGGGTTTTGGAAATATGCTGGATACTTTCTTCCTGTCAAGGAAGGGAAATTACCTTTGCAAATACACTTAGTAGTTTTATTTAAACTTTCAAGAAGCCTGGTAATATCAGCCAGTCTTTGCTGTTCCTATTTCCTATTTTCAGCACAAAATATATTTTTCTATTGCTCTCAAAACAGCTGTCAGTGCAAACTGTAAGTGATCACACTTTATTTGCTTACTCCACTAGCACAATCCCAGTAGCTGCTCATAACAAATTAGGAAGCATAATAATTCATTAATCAAAAAGGACTTTTTGCTGTAGATATGACACAGTATTTTAGGAGACCAGCAAAACAAAGGCATTCATACTTTATGCCTTTGGAATTAGGTATTTTATATTGGGTTTGGACTGGATGATCTCCAGAAGTCCTTTACAACCCTATCAATTCTGTGCTTCTGTGATTTTGGCAGTGCAATAATTTTCATGTCTGGCAACATGAAAGTTTCTGTAGTATCAAGCTGATACACAGAAGCAAGACTGTTAAAGGAAGCAGGAAAAGGAAAAAAAAAAGAAAATCTGTAAAAGAACAGCATTGTTCAGTGCTGAAGACTTCCAGAAGCTGGCAATACTTTTGTGTACATCTCACAGAAATGTTAAAATCTCCCAAATACAAATTGCTATATGGCTACCAGTAGATAAGCTGACTTCCTGTATATTTAAAGAAGGAACTGAGATGGGGAAAAAAAAATAAAAAAGAAGTGTAGACTCCAGCCAAAACCTCATCCTCATGTACCTCATACCTCATAATATAAATCAAATGCATTCAGCAGCTCCCTTCTGCATGGAGGTGCAGTATTCAAGAGGTAATGACAAAAAGCCAAGCCAGGATTATAAACCTTCATAAAATGGTACAATTCCAGTGGGAAGAAACAGAGCAAAAGGAATGTACTCTCAGAGCTGTCTTGTTATGAACAGACACAGAGACATCTGAAACCCTCAACAGTTTGGGTTACACAAGTTCTAATCTATATCAGCATGTCAGCAACTGATAACAGAAAATCATGATATAATTCTGGTTTTTTAGTTTGATAGGACTGGGTTTACTGGAGCAGATAAGTTACTGCAAACCCCTTCCCACAGTCAAGGCAGACACAGACAGACACCTGCCTGATTCCAATTATCCTGTCAGGATGTCTCACAACACACCCCTCTTACAGGGCTGGAACACGATGACATTTTAAACTCTCACAGCTCATGGTTATTACAGCTACATGGATTTCTTTGGAACTGCAGGTTTTTTAAATATTAGAATAAAACCACCAGTCTTGTTCAGTAACTCCCAAGATATTCAAAACTCTCTTGTCCTGCAGCCATGAGTGATACACATCCAGCTGAGCAACAAAATACTGTGTAATCAATTGTGTTTTATCTGCACATTTGAGTATCAAATGGATTATCATTGTGTCCAAAGGAAATTTAAAAAAACTCTCCAAAAAGTACCTCAAGTAATTAGAAAGATCCAAGAAGAATCAGAAACTCAAATATCCCAAAAGCAATTATGAACAGCTATTTTTATGGCAAAAGTTATTTTATGAAAGTCATTATGCAACTGTTATCACAGTTTATCAGCCTCTGATGTTCTGTGTGCTTTTGTATTTTCAGACAGGGAAAGAAGACAGGCTAATTGGAGAGAACTGCATCTAGGAGCATAATATATGGTAGGAAATGTTTTGTGTGTTTTGTAACACACATTTCTCCATTGTCAACAGTTTATATTGAAGTACAGCAGGATAACAGGGTGACAGAGCTATCCACCCAGGCAGCACAGCTTCTCAGAGCAGCATTAACTCCTTTGACAGATCCAGTCAAGATGGAGCTATAAACACGTTTTATTGCAAGATGAAAGGCTGCATCTTGGTTGAATTCAGCTCCAGCAAATTTTGGTATAATATTTGAAATTGAAAAAATAATTTTAAAAGGAAGCTGAGGGGATGATTAAGGTACCTGTTGTTGTTTGAGGTGTTCTTTGGAATAAAAAAATTGCAGGCAGTTTACATGTGGTCTCTCATAGAGAGGTGTCTCCAGAAGAGAAGTTTATCTCTGAGTTTAACAGCATACACAAGACCAAATACTGGTTTGGCACTTCTAAGATGACAGTTTTTAAACAGTTTTTGTATTCCATCCCCTGGCCTGCCCCACACTATGATTGTGAGAGATACTGACAGGATAACTAATTACCCCTAAAAACAGATTTGTTCAAGGCAACACAGACTCCAGGTCTGAATTTCAAAAGTAGCTTTGCTAGTACTTTTCCCCTTAAACTTTTAACTTTTCACTCCTGTGAAATGAAACTTAAAAGTTCTAAATTGTAGAACTGGAAGTCTTCCTAAATACATTTTCACCACTTAATGAAAGTTTGAAATTGTACAACAGTACCAGAGCTGGCATTTTAAAGGGAAAGCACTCTGACCTTCAATTCAGAAGGAGAACCTTTCCCTCCAAAAACTGACACCACACTTTATTCCATTAACATCAATTATTTTTAATAGTTCACATCACTAATTGTAAAAGTTTGGTGTCCTGGTTTTATCATTCTTTCCCTAATCAGCATTTATATTCATATGTAATTTTACACTTCCTATTACTTCCAACATTAAAGTTTTTTTAATTCTTACCTCAGCCTCATGCTAATGTATTGATACAGTACAGATGCAATACAAGAGAGGTTTAAATTCACACTTTTAAACCACAGAGAAATCCATTTGGATTCAAACTTGAACTTGGAATTCTCCTGCTAACTCAGTCCTCTGTTTTCTGCACCTTGAAAAGAAAAAGTTATGTAAAATACATTGGTATGATTATGTGTTAAGTCTAGATAGCTCATTATTCTTTTAACACAAATTAGCAAAATCCTGGGAGAACAATTTCATGAAAACCAAGGTAAAAGGCATCCAATGAGCTCAGTTTCAGCAGACCCCAGTCAGTTCCACAGCATCTCAAGAGGACATTCCCTGTGTGAGCCTTAATTAGGAATTTCCCTTTCCTAGCTGCTGTCCAATAACAATGCAGTTTATGAAATAAAGCTGTAGTACCTGATTCTGCCAACAAAAAGGGCAGACTTTCCTCCTCTGGGAGTCACCAATACCTGCTACAGGAAATTAAATCCAGGTCATTACAGGACACAACCTTTTATTTCTACCAATATTAACTCTTATTTGTATCTTCAGAAAGATGAAAGGAACACATCATGTCACCCAAATGTATTACTAAAATGGGTTCCATCACCTTTGCACATCATCTTTGACCTTTCAATTGATCATATTTATAAAAAATAAGCAGCTTTGATCCTGCTAACTTTCATATGTATATCTGCAATTAATCTTCACTTTATGTCTTCCAGAGATTCTGAAGAACAGACATTGAATGATTTCCAGATTTTCTGTTTAGAACCTAAAGGCAAATTAATCTGTTCTTCTCCAATTTTCTCTGCAAAAAGTGGAGATTTTCCTCCAGAGAAACGAATAAAACTGCATTTATATTACAAATTTGCATAAAGCCCCTCAGTTCTACAGCTGTTTAGTACTCCTGGTAAATACTTCTGCATTTAAAGAGAAGCAGATTTGCAGGTAGAACATACCTATAACTAGCTGGATTTTTGTTTAAGGTGGCTGGTCTACACACTTCTGCAGGAGCAACTTCTCCTTTTGAAAGTTACTATCTTTTAGATCTTCAAATTGTCATGCAATAGTCCTATTTTGGGAATACATATTTTTACTCATGACAGAGAATTAGATCTAGTAAAACACTATTTCTACTTTAAAAATAAAACCCACAGAACATAATCAGCAGTGTGTCTGGTGATGCTTTTTCAGAGCATCACTTACTCATTATTTTGTGTAGAATGTGTGCAGGAAGACAGTTTGATGTTTAAGTGGGACTTGAGTCAGCTTTCAGAAAAATAAGCTTACAAGTACTTCATCAAGTCTTTTTAGGGATTAGTTTGTTTCAAATATATCCTTATTTGCATTTCAAGTTACCTAAAAGAAACTGCTATCAGCATTTCAAAGTGGATAAAGCCAGACACTTGGTTGTGAATCAAGAGATTTGATTGAGGGGAAGAAATATTCATATAATAAAAGAAAGACAGTCACAACAACAGAGATTTGCTATGCTACAAGTTACTCTGTTACACCATGCCATGAGTCTTCTTACCTACTGAGGGAGGTAATAACAGGGAAATTTCCACGGAATTGAAACCTTAGAAAAAACCAGATTGAAAGAGGCTCAGATCCACTGTGCAACTTCAGCAAGTTTTCTTCACCTGTGTGCATTATCTGCAAGTCCTTAAATTTGTGATGGGAGCAGGGAATGAAATGATGATTCAGGGAATAAAATTATAGTGTCCAGGAAATACACTGGAGAGAAAAAAATAAGAGAGTGCCTGTAGCATCCCCTTGCCCTGTCTTCCTCTCTGAGAGAATCTGAAAGCTTGAGGAGAAAAAGATCATACACAAAAGAACAAACCCCTGTCATGTTTCCTACTCTGGTTGTTGCTGCTGGCTCTGTCCCCAGGAATCTGTGATGCTGTGTAAATTACAGAAGGCAGAAGCTCTGTGGTTTCTGTTTATTTTTCATTTTATGGGGATCTATCTTGAGTAATGTGATCTGCAGAATCTGAGCACTGTTAATCACTGCAAGAGTTGTCCCTGCAGTTAAAAAACAGCAGAAGATGGGAAACTGAGGTTCTGAAAATATAATCATCCCGGAAAGTATGAACCAGACTTTTATCTGCCTGAGTTGTCCATTCCAAAACTGAAAGGAATGCCTCCACTTTGTCTAAATGTGGCATTCCAAAAATAAATTCTTGACTGTGAATGATGAACTTCCCCATGGAAATCATTATTTCCATATTCAATACAGTGTGAGTACTGCATAGTAAATAGGACATGAGCCTATGCAATAAGGGTAAAATGAAACACTGAAAAACTGCTCATTTGTTGAGTTCTGAGTACCCTCCACAGTAAATGAAATGAGGTCCTGCAGAAAAGGTATGTAATTACAGAATTAAAAATCACCTTGTAAGTGCCTTTTTTCATATGGAGGCCAAGCTGAGGTTGTCTGGAAACATCTTAATTTTGACATGTTCTAATTTGAACATTTACCTTCACAATATCAGAGACAAAATTAACTTCAGTGGTTTGTATGAAGTTCTATGCACAGCTAAAAACTTGCAAGTTCTAGAATGTGGGCCCATTTAACTGGTTAACACTCACAGCCTGATGCCTCTCAATAATTGGGCTGAGTCCACTAAAACAGAGTAAGTGGACTGAATTCACACCCACTGAGCACTCCCAGGGTGAGTACTTGAGAAGTGAAAACTCCATCTATTCAGCACTGCTGAAAAAAGAAAAGTTTAGTTTCAAAAGACTTTATCTAGAAAAAGGGAAGTGGATCTGGCAAGAGTTTGACATTGCTGAAGGCATGCACAGGTGGATGAAACTGCAGGCCAGGTCAAAGGAAAGAAGAGATTTATGTTGTGTGCAAAGAAAAGGGCAGAAGAAAAATAGCTGCTCAGGCTGGGCTGCACTGAAGTGAATGAAACAGCTGTTCATACAGGGCAGGAATGGTGAGGTAAGACAGGTTGGAAATAATAATCATAGGGCCATCTGCTGCCCTGGGACTTTGCACCCTCAAGGTATGAAACAAATTTTGTCTTCTAGGAGCTCAAGCAGTGTAGCTGTTACAAGCCTGTCAAGTAAACAACACCTGAACAGGGCATTAAAGTTATCTGAGTTTCCTGCAAAAGTTGCTAAACTAGTTTAACTTCAAGTCAAAACTAAACTGTCTCTTTTAACCAGGTTTCCTATTTTACCCAAATGCTCTGTGAACACAGAAGAAATACACTACATGAAGTGACACTACCATTTCTTGCTTAGATAGGAGAATTAACAGCCATTTATTTTTGTCACTTCCTAAGAAAGATATGTTCTCATATTGATGCTAACTTTTAACCATCACCAGGACTTTTTTTCAATGATTTCAACAAAGAACTTTAGATAGCTGGAATCCCTGGTGCAGGTATTTCCTTGACCTCTTGTCACTTGGTTTCAGACTTCAGAAGGCAGTAGAAAAGCTATGTTTTGAGATAAAAACATTTTCTGAATTAATTATTGCTTTCATCCAAATCATACTATTTGCTACTGTCTTGGAAGAAAAAGCATGCATCATTCCATCTCCAGAAATCTGTGTAGCTCTGTAAGCTGTTTCTGAGATCACTGCTCATGACCACTTGACTGGTAAACCTGCACTGCACTGCAGGAAAATCAAAGGGGAGACCTTGGATGGATTACAACCTGGCCAATTATCTTCTGCAATAAAGCCTGTCCCAGGCTGGAGGCAATGCAAATCTCTTTGAGTCCCCTCTCTTGCTCAAGTTGTGTATCAAAGCATCAGGAGGCCAAAAACCAACTGACATCCCTGGCAACCACAACTGCCAGTATTACCTTTCCTCATACTCCAACCAGCTAGAGAGGTAAAGAGCACACAGCATCACAGAATCTTTTAGAATCATAGAATGATAGCATTGTTTAGATTGGAAAAGCCTGTTTGCAGCCATCTCTTAGAACAGGCACTTTCAAAATTATGTAGCATCATAGCATAGCAAGTGCAACTGAAAAGGAAAGATAATTTATTTAATTTGCTTTATTTATTCAAGTTGACCTGCTGGGGTGGGGAGAAATGAAAGAAAGAAATGGGAATGACCTTGCATTAATGAAGATCACAATCTACTGGAAAAGTAGCCAGGGACTTTTCTCTAAGGAAACCTGCAGCTGCTGAGTCTTGCCAATACTAATGGCTATCATTATGCACATTTGTGAGTACAAGCCAAATCTTAGTAGCTGGGACAGAGAGATTCATGATGTATTCATAATATACTCAAGCTAAGATGGAATGCTGCCCCAGTATCTCACTTAGCAACCACTGCTAAAACAGGGTGAGACACAGCTGTGATTAAAAAGCAGATGATTCCAGATAGCTGAACCCAACACAGCCCAGGCAATCAGTGCTGGTTCTGGGCTTTTTGTAGAGTTAGATTTTGGTTTGGCTTCTTTTGGCCAACACCATGGGACAATAGCTCCTAAGTGATCTTTCCAGACAGGAATCTCTCCCCCAGATCAGCTATTGCCACTCAGCTGGCACAGAGAGAGAGAAAATATCCCAAATCAGAAATAACCATGCAAATGACACAGCACTCTGGCCTGGCATCTATTAGAGTAAGTGAGCAGTCTTATTGACTGGGAAATCCATTTCAGCATAACCAGGAAAATTCCCCATTTGGGATAGTCACACACAAGTAGAGTTTATTAATAAGCCCAAAACATATAAATGTTTTAGCATTAACAAGGCAAAACCATGGAAATCATGTTCCTTGGGTAACATCAAATTTTGGACAATCTTCAAGCTAGAGGCTAAGCCAAAGGCAAATACATTTGCTGTGGGCATTATTTAATACAAATTTTCAGCTTTTCTTAAAAAAAAAAAGTATAGGAGATGTTTAATTTATTGCATCTGAAAATTTGGAATGTAAAGGGGAGAAAACTGTAAAGCAACAATCAGAAAAGAGTGACTGAGGTCACCAAGAGTATTTTTACCCAAGATTCTCAGTCATGAACCAAAAACCTTGGGAAAGCTTTTTCTCTTTCCCATGCCATTTAATATTCTGCATGACACAGTAGAGAAAAGGCCTCTGGACAATCTACAAGAAGAAACAACTGGGGGAGATAAGAAAATGAAGGTTTTTAAACTCCTCACTGCATATTTCCACTTGTTGACAATTTTTTTTTCTGGAGACCAGTGATAACTCTTCCTTCAAAAGTTAGGATACATGCAAGTTAAAAAACTGAAGCCACATACTATTTTTTTTTTCCCTTTTCCTCCATTTTTACACCACTGGTCCCTCACATTAAAGCATGACATTCAAGATATTAATCCAGTTTGAATCCAGGAGAAATCAATACTTTTAAGAACTGTATTGCTAGGATTATAAAAAGAATTGGTCAAGTAAGGATTCAAGCTTCCTCAGTTTTGATCTCTGATGATATTTTTGTTTACTTTTAAAATGTAAAGATTTGTACAGAGAGTTGTTTAACAAAGACAGCAGAAATCCAAGGAATACACTGTTAGATGGCAACAATATTCATGTATTACAGTGATTTTTAGATCTATGTTGAGTCTCAGATCTTTTCACAATAACACATCCTACAGGTAGCTCACCTTTGAAGAGATTCCTTTAAGAATCATAATATTTGAGAGACTTTGCAAGTTAATAAATGTGACCAACATACACATGACCATATACACATAAATGTTACTCAAAATGAATAAAAATTCTGACCATGCTTTTCTCAGGTGCAATATAGCAGAAAATTCAAAGGTTCTTCCTGTAACTGATTAATCACCAGCTAATGCTGAAAACCTTTGTGAAATTTAAGTGATGTATTTTTTTTTATGACAGTGTGACCACTCTGGTATGCTTGGTGTGCATGTAGAATTTGCTGTCTTCATAGAAAAATATTGCCCTTTTTTTGTTTTTTTACATATCAGTTGTACCTTGATTACCAGAGCAATTATTCATAAACAAAAGTGATTTTAAAGTTCACCTTCTTTTTAAGTAATGAAAACTCCCAACTAGTGCACTGTCCCTATTATACAAAATTCAGCTGCCATCACTGCAACAAAATTTCTCTTGAAATAAGGAAATTCCTTATAGGTTTTCAAAAGCTCATATTCCTACAAACCCAGTCACTATGTGCTCCTGTTTTCACAGATTTGATAGAAAATTAACCAATTAATCGAATTGCTACAGTCTGCTAATTGAACTTCATGAAAATAACATGAACATTCAAGAAAAACAAAGCAAACAAACCAGAACTGAATTCCTTAATCCCTCTAAATGGCATCTGATTGCTAGCTCCTCTCCTGAGGCTAATGCAGGACCCAGCCTGGAAGATATTTTCTACAAACAGATTGTTCCATGTAGAACAATGTCTCCCTAAGACAGCTTCCACTCTCACTGCCTGTGTGACTGAAATGTGGACCTTTACAAAAATAACTACTCAGCAGTTGTCTCTCTACAGTACTTAAATTTAAAATAAATATGACCAGAAGAAAAGACAACTTAGTTCTTTCTCAGTGTTTCTGGATTTCCTTAAATGAGGCACCACCAAGAACTGTGGTTGAGCACAGAAGGCAGATAGAATACAAGGTTCTTGTGTGGAGGAATTTAATACCAAATTATGAAGAACTCATTTGTAAAGTAATTTTATCATCAGGTAGCATTAACAGCATCAGCTCCTCCATAGGCTTGTTTTGAGCAACAGAGTTTTTGCAAAGTAGTTAAATTTGGTATCACAAATTCCTTCTTAGGACTGCCAGTGCTAGCACTTGGTACTGAAAAGGAATACCACAAAGTGAAAAACACCTCTCTAGGTGGTCAAGAGGGAAAATGCACACTGTGTACAAAACTGGCTCCAGCCCAAAATAGAACTGAACCCTGGACTGATTGTTCAGACCTTCCTGCACACAATATTCTGTTTGGATAAACAATGGCAACTGTCAGGCACCATCTATCATTTACATCATGTTTAGAGCAAATCTTAAATCATTGTCTCTTTGGAAAGAAAGACAAGTGAGATAGATAAGGAACTGCCATGAGCATAAAGCTCTGTAATTGAGGGTTTTTCATGAAAACTTTTGAAGTGAAGCAGTGGCCAGGCAAGCTATGGAGCTTTTACACATCATGATGGTTCACTAATGAACACATATCTGTAGAACAGCAGAAATGCTGAGAGCTTCATTGTGAACTAGAAATAAGTCTGGGGAAAACTATGCACAATCAGAGCAGAAGCCAGCTTTCTTATAGCATTTATGAAATAAATGCCTTAGAAAGTGAATTTCAGCATATTGAGTCAGATTGAAGGTATAATAAACAGTGCTTACTGGTTTAGCACTGAAAATAGTGAAGATAGAAACAAGTAAAACACATGCAGCTAATTTTGGGGGTTTAAAAGTTTAAGGCTTTTTTTTAAACTTTGTGAAAATCTTTGGAGGAATTTAGTTATTATCACAGAACTATGACTTTTAACTAAGTCAATGTAGCTTCCAAATGCACAAAATAAAGAGTTATGTTTTTAAATATAACCTAAAAACATCACTGCTTTTATTTACTAGGCTTCTAAAGTTCTTAGGAAAATTCTCCAGATAAGCATTCTATCTTTTCTAAAAAGAAATAGCTAGCCATCTCCATTTCCTTTGATCAGAACCCTGTTTTAATTCTGAGACTGTTACAGAAATATCTCACAAAGAAGAAAACAAAGTTTAAGCAGTTTGCTGTCCCTACAGATGGCCAATTTTAATGCTCAAACACCCACACAGGAGAAATATAGTGGCAGCCTCTCTAGAATACTGGTATCTTGAGGAGAATTCAGCATTGCCTCATGTTCTCCATTCCACAGTATCACACAAAGACTGATACACTCAGCACACAATCTTTTTCCTAAGACTTAATAGGAAAGTGCAAGAGGAGCAGGTTGAATCTAAAAGACACCTTAGATTCACAGCTATGACAAAAACCTAATTTCCTGTTCCAGTAATATCTTTTTCACTTTTTCCTTCAGCATCCATTAGGACAAAACCACTAAGTTTTTGAAAGTTTCAAGATACAACCAAAGAAAGAAAAGTTGCTTTAGTGTAGGGTTACCTGGAATGTGGGAGGCTGGTGCTCTGATTGACATGTCAGTATTCTTTGTTGAGGGAAGAGGGAGAGAAGTCTCTTGTTCTGATTTTACTCTCTAACAGAACCCAAACAACTCTTGTTCAAATCAATGTGACAACATATTTACCCTTTTAACTAACCTGATTTCCCTCCCATTAAAATAGTAACACAATATTTCACTCACGAAAATTGCACAAGAACAATCTTTCCTAAATTTTTGCATAGGTTATTTGGAAGGCTAACAAGCTGGTGTGTTTAATTTTTGTGCCATCCTTGAGAGGTTTGGCTCAAGACATTAAATCAGCTTTGTAAAAAAATTCTTAAGTTTTAAACTTCTGCTTTTTACTAGGATTGAACAAACACATTTTAAAAAAAAAAAACTATTACAGTTTTTGTGTGCTGCTGTAATAGGGAACCAGACCTGATCAAGCAGTGAGTAGGAGAGCTGGATAGCAAAGAATCACTTTGTCTTTAAATCTTTTTTTTTTTTTTTTTAAATCGAGTTTGACATAGTCCAGCTGTTAAGATTTCAGGGAATGTTTTTATTAAAATATTGTGCAGCAATTTTTACTGGATTTTAAAGTGCTCCCAAAGGAACTCTAACTAATTTTTACAAAAGTGAGGGGCAAGGTGTATGAAAAGACAGATATATTTGGCAGGTTTTAGTTTACAAGCACCAGCCACAATTAAGGTGTGTAAATGGATTAATATTTTCTGATGTTAATAAAACATCAAAGGACTGATAAACATCCATCATCCCTTTTTTCTGACATACTTGCTCTGTCAATGCACAGAATCACTTGAACAGAGATTTAACTGAAGTTAACAGTACTCACCTTAATTACTTTTGATTCCTTTACAATTTTAAACATCAAATTCCAGTCAGTTATAAAAGCATGGTAACCCTAATTGCCAGACAGGAAGCCAGAGTGTTTGAAGGTGAGGCTTTAAAAAGCACATAAAAACTCTGCTGTAAGGCACCTCAAAGTCAGTGTGAGCCCCTGCACACCAACCCCAAGGCAGTACTGCCACCCCCAGCTCTGCCTTCCTCAGTGAACAGCAAGTTCCTAAGCCAACCACCTGGGAAAGGAAACTTTAAATTGTTGTGATCAGTGGCTACAGCATTGCTTATCAAGTGGCTAAGATACCTTCCACATGTCTTGTTGAAGAAGTCAGCTACTCTCACAGCATTCCAATGTTCCAAGCTCAAAACAGTTTTTATGCTTCATAATACACTATTCTTGTCACAAGTTCTCTGGAGGGCTCAACTACCTCATCTTATTTGTCACTTATCTTCTATAATCTGTCAGGATTATAAAAGACAAAATTCTCTTAATTTCATATTCTAGCATCATCACTATATCCTAATACAGACCATACAAATTAGTAATTACTAGCACATGGCACCTTCATCAGTCACATAAATCTTCTAGCATTTATGAGTTTCAATACAGAAATGATCCTATGATCCACTCTTAAAATATTTAGGTAACTTTATGAAAGAAATGTAAGACTTTATTGTGCTTCTCCCTCCTCATTTTAATCCAGAGTGAATGCTAAAAATGGAGTTTGTAATTGTCTTAATTATAAGAGGTTATCCCCAAGCCCTTATCACCTGTAACAGAATAGGCTTGGTGGAACAGCTGAATAATATATTATGCAGGCAATCATGCTATGATCTCCACCTGGATGCTTCAAGAAAAGAACATTTTCTCAAGAAAAGCTGGCAATAAAAGCATTCACCTGTGTCACAAGGACAGTAATATTCTTCTCTCCTGTATTGTTTTGTATCTTATGAACAGAATCTCAGGTTCCACTGAAAATGCACAGTAAGTCTCTTAACTGACCTGCTGGAAATACAGGTGGCCCCAGTTCAGACACATGCTGTGCTCTCACACCATTTTCTTTGTGTATTTATAAACATGAAATGTGAAGACATCTTTCTTCCCAAATCTCCTTGGAAAGCCAGTGGACAGCTGCCCTGCTCCCAAGTGCATAGGTACACTCACACCTTTGACAGATTTCCCCCAGCAAAGCTTTTGTATCAATTTA
Organism: Oenanthe melanoleuca; assembly: GCF_029582105.1. Classification (NCBI taxonomy): domain Eukaryota; kingdom Metazoa; phylum Chordata; class Aves; order Passeriformes; family Muscicapidae; genus Oenanthe; species Oenanthe melanoleuca. The sequence continues at coordinate 2,133,172 of NC_079344.1, read as the reverse complement.
TCTTCACTAGGTACACTGGTGACTGGATCCTAAATCATGGCCTATTTACTGCCCACTGGCATCTATCTGACTTATGTCACTGCAAGCACAAAGTACACAACCCTGGTAAAGAGTTCTCTGATGGCTTCTTGGGCTGCCTAAGATCTCTCTGAATTGATCAGATACAGAGAGGGAAAATAGGATATTGCCTGTTATACAGCCACTTACATATCAGTAATACCATTAACAGAATGAACACATAAGTAAAAACCACACAGAAAAGCTTTTGCACTAAAACATTCCCCACTAAAGAAATCTGTACCCATGGGAATCTGCACCAATTCAGATTATGCATTACACTGTGTACAAACAAGAAATAATATGTGAATGATCACTGTAGTATGTTTTTTCAACACCTATAAAACTCCAGATCTGGATCTACAGCTTGAAAAGCTTCTGGCAGTCTGATTTACCACTCCATGCTCTGCATTGACCACATCAAGTAGGTGATTTTAAAACTGTGGTATCCAGGCAGGAGGAGGGTAGGCAGGAAAGATGTGAGACGACAGCAGTAAAATACAAAGGTTCATTCCCCCACCTTGTGGGTAACTACTGCAACAACTCACAGCACCATCCCTTCCTTTGCAACCCTGACACACTCATCTGTGTCATTCCACACAGATCTCTGCTCTGCTACAGCGAGTGTCCAACTTTAAAACATCTTTGCAATTAACTCCAAGTTGTTTTAAGTAATATCCTGTTTAATTTTTCTAATTCCACAGCAACTTAGAGAATGCCTATTCTTGATGTTTATCAGCATCAATTACTCAAGCTTGGTGCACTCTGTTAAAAGTGTGGAGAAGGTCCTATTCAACCCTTCAAAGTTTCTCATTATAAAAACCTGCATTTTCTTGTTATTTGATTATATCCCTATGTGCTGCTTTTACTGACAATTAACCTGCAACAATTCTATGGGATCAGTTGCAGAAGTCTCTCTGGATTCCTTAGGAGCATCTTAGCATAATGTCATGGATCTTGAAAAGTCAACAGCAAATTTCTTTCCAGCAGAGAAAGCACAGCCAGAGGTGAAGATGACAAACACAAGAGGAGGCTCTACAAGCACAATCCAGTCCTCATACATCAACTAAGCCAAGGGCAGATTCAGGGCCACATTTATCAGTGCAGAGACTAGACCTGTACAGCTCAGTGATTTACCTATAAAGCTTTAATTACATGTGAGAGGAAAGTATGTCATACCCAGTGTGGAGACATTTCAAATTCCTGGAAACTTGTTCCATTATTTAGCACAAAAACTGCTTCCCTACTTTTAAAGCTTTTGGTTTTGGATGAGCATTTTGCAGCCTTGCACATCTTTACTGTACTTGCCTCTGATAAACACCAGAGTCTAGAAACAATGAGGATACACACACAAGACCAGCACTGGAATTTGAATTTGAGTGTTGTCATTTCAGCAATGGAATACACTTTCTGTGCTCCAACAGCACATCATGCACTTGAGAAACAACAGAACTAAATCACAGTACAAATACTTGCATATAAAAATTTATTGTCTTTAAAAAAAAAAAAAAAAAAAAAAACATGAACTTGATACACATACAACCTGGACAGCTAATTTATTTATTGCTTGAACAGAGCTTTCTAGAAAACAGGTGATAGCACAGAATTAAAGGCTGTACCACATTTCTTCCCATGTAGCAAAGTATTAAAGGATGAATAGCCACGTGCATATAACAATAATAAAATCATGTGTTCAATACTCTCTACAAGTTCTGTGTTTGGCAGCTTACTTTCAAATGTTTTAAGTTTTCTAACTTTGGTGAGCTCATAGGTACAAGAGTTAAGGTTGAGAGTGCATTTATATGATGCACCAGCCCTTAAATGTAGAGTTTAAAAATCCAGGTCTGGTGCACTGCATGGATCTGTAGAAAAATATTGTCATTTTAGTTCATCAAGTTTGTAGCTACAGCTATTATCTAGCACAAAATAGAAGTATGAAACAGAAATTATTCTTTACAAGAAAAAGAAATTGGAAAGGTCAAATTTTCATGATTTTTCGCAAGGACAGATTTTCTTGTCTGACAGCCAGACTGACAGCAAAAGTTCACTGATCACTGAATTCAAATTGGTTTGCTCATACAGTCCTTGACTCAGTTACCTATGGATGTGCCTCCTGCAACTATAAATTAAAATATGGAGAGTTCATTTCTTAGATTTCAGTTTTTGACATACCATGCTAAACCCAGTGTGCTGTTCCTCTTGGATAATTCTTTAGGCTACAGTGACACAACCAAAACCATTAATGAGTAATATTTTTCATTTTTAAAGTGCAGATTTTCATTTACAATGTGACAACATTCCAAAGTAAACATTTCCAGACAACAAATAGCATATTTCTTTCATATATATACTCATTCTCTACTCATTGCTTCAAAGCAGTATTTTCTAATACTAAACACCCAGAGATGGAATTATATTAGCTAAATTGTGTACAGTAATTTATGGAGAATGTTGTCTAAAACAGAGTTTTTAATTTGTTTCAATCACAAACAGAAGTACTTCATCTGAAAAAACACTAGAACCCCAAGTAATACCACCAGTCTGTAAACCATAACCTAAGAGTGAAAATAAGGTAACATGGACATGAAAAAAGGCAGAAAATAAAATTTCAGAGTGGGAAAACATTTTATCAAAACTTGTAATTTTTAAAGTGAAATGCATGTTTTAGAAATCCACTGTTTCCAAAAGATGCTTAACTTCTAAACTACAGTGTTAATGGCTATTAACTCGGAAAGAATATTTTATATTTACTTTTTGCCTAATGTTTCCATGTTGCTTCTAATCAATTTTAGGTAGAAAACTGCATTCCAAATGTCAAACTCAAGAAATCCTGTCATTATCAAGACAGCATTCAGGGTTTCCTCAACTGCAAGGATGCTTTCTTCACCAGCTTCTCTTGCTTTCTTGTTGTCAGGGCTTCCTGAATGGCACAACAAACCCACTGTAAAAGAACACAGTGAAAGCAAAAAACACTTAAAGCAGGTAGCACTTGTCTTCCATAAGATGCTACTAAAACATAGGTAATTCAACAACAAAACCACATACACACAGGCTGGGCTAAGTTAGATACTCAGCTCCTGATTCACATGCACAATATTCAACTGATAAACAGAAACAGAAATCCACAAAAGGTAAATGAGTAGTGTTGCACTTGAGAGCAGAAAAATCTATTTTTAATGTATAGATACCAGCATAAACATTAGCATAGGGAAGTGCAGTTAGGAAATAATACCAAAAAAAGTAATTAAACACAAGGAAGTATCCTTCTAGTGTGATCTGTGTGTTTTGTGCTCCAGGTTTGGCCAAGCCACTAAGATAAAGAGAAGGATTTAAATTACTTAATTTCAAGTGTGATTTGGACAACATGCTGTAAGAGAAAGCTGAAGGAACATTTTTAGACAAGACACAGTAAAAGAACTAAGACAGACCCTTCCAGTACATAAAGGGCCTCAAAATTATAGCAATTTTTTTCCTTCCCAGTCTCTAACCCATTCTTTTAGGAGGCTCAATCAATTTAATAGCAGCAATTTGGCCCTGATTCTGATTCCATCTGCTGACTTGCCATTTACTGAAGCTACAATTTCAAGCATGCTTCCAAGACACTGTGGATCTAATTGATTTCACATTTGGTATCAGGGAGAACACCTCCTCTCTCATCACCTGATACAATACTACAGTAACACACATGGTTTCCTAGGTAAATTTTTCTACTCTTGAAGTACCTCAGAATTTATTCAAATTTATTCAAATTAACAGATCACCTCAGGTAACTCACCTACAATAACTGCTAACAGTATCATAAGAAAAGAAGATTAAAATAATTTTTTACAAAAGAATATACCCTTGCTGTAGCTTCATCCTGAAGCTGAACTGTCTTTACACATTCATGACCTGTACTGTCCTTTCTTTGGAACATCTTTTGATCCTGCAAGAGAGGAGAAGAAAAATAAGCTTCAGATGACTCACAAAACAAGAAAGCAGAATCTGATGTCTTGAATGCCAATTTCAGGATAGATTTCAACATGGTCTCTGTCCAAACCAAATGTCATACTTTGAAGAAACTTTCAGTAAATCCTGTAACATAGTCCCTTGGTTAGCAGTTAAAACTATAAATAAGTTAAAAGCATGTGTGGACCTCTAGTAAGTGTTAAATAGAAGAAAAATTACATGTTTGTCTTACCAAAACAGTAATTTTTAAAATATTTGCTTCATAGGAGGGATAATGTGTGAATTGTTCAAATAAGTAATCCCACTCTGTTGTTAAATGGCCTATGATTTCCACTTCTTTCACATATATCACTCTCCTGTTCAAGAAAAAAAAAAAAAAAGTTGACACTCAATTTTTCTCTGTGACTAGAACTTTGCTAGAAAAACTAAACAAAATGAAAGCATTTGTTTAAGAAGGCATTTTGTATGCAGATTTAAAGTATCCACTCAGTCACAGTGGACCCATATTTCCTTAATACATTCTGAGACAATCACTTGGTCTTTAAAAGTCAGAGATGATCTAAGACATCACAGTATGAGCAGGCCAAGAACTGGGATAAGGAAGGAAGTGCACATTTATCTGAAGCTGCAAACAAATAAATTGTCCAATTATCACTCATGGCCTTGGTCAGTGCCTTGAAAATCTGTTCACCTGCAGCCTAAATTCTGAGGTGTGCTGGTCATTGTTAAAAAAACCACACTGGGAAGCCTCCATGGATGAGCCTCTCTCATGTATTCATTCATTCATTCAGGCAAGGTGCAAACTGGTGACCTGTGGAATCCTTTTCATTATCTAAACATATTTAGAAAGTTTTGGGTCCTCAGGACTGCAAACATCTTGAATTCCAAAACTTGTCAGATGAGTTAAATAATAATTTTCATGCTGGTACAAAGACCTAACTCTTGATTTAGAATATTCTTTGATTTACAAGATTATAAACATGTATTATCAAACTGTTAGGTTGACTGCAAACACTTATAATAAGCTAATCTGAAAAATCAAAAATGAAGAGAAAAAAATAATAATATTTCCCTCCCCTATGATGGAACGGTCACTGATCCCAGAGTAAACTGTCCTCCTAAATTAGTATCCAGCACTGACATCACAACTAAATTACATTTTCCATTAAGGAAAGAAAATAAAATATTTTAAAAATTCAAGAAGAAAACAGAGAAGGAAAATAGATAAGCAGAGAATGACAAACAGTTTAGACTCAGCCAGATGTCTAACACCCAAACTGAAATCATGTCAAGCCCTTAGAAAGCATCCAAAATTTAATACCTGTTGGTAACAATAAGGTTTGATCTTCTGCCTCTTGGAATTGCACAGTGGTGTCGATACACCTCTTTTTCCAACTTTCTGATGTGCAACTTCTGAAACAGAAAATAATGGATGGACCCATAAAACCAATGAGTTAACAGTAGAGGCTACAGTGCACTCCAAGTTGTCTGTCTGTGATTAACAGCTTTAACTCTATGCAGTTTAAGTAATCAAAATGGAAAGATCAGTTTACATAAGTATCAATTAAAAGGTTTGACTTTTTTCTATTTGCATTTTATTTTCTATCACATATTCAAAAGTACAAAAAATATCTTAAAGCATCATCATACATCACAACTGACTCCAAAAAATCCTTTAATCTCTGAAGTGGATGAATATTCAAGAGCTGAAATCAACAGCACAGTGTTTTCCCAGACTTGCTCTCAAGTGATGTTATGTTTTGAGATACATTTTAATCCAGCATTTTTCAGCAACCAAAACCATAGGGTCAACCAACATATTCTATTAAAAAAATATCCCTTTCTGATCATCTTGAAAATTTCTGAAACTGCACAATGTACATGAAAGGCAAAAAAGATGCCAAAGAGACTTCTTATCTCAAAGTCTCCTCAAAACATGAGAAGAAACATGGCAGTATATGACTAGAATGAAAATATGAACTCACCTTTTACACCTGAACCACAACTATTTCAAAAACAAGTAAAAATTGAAGAAACAGAAAACCCACCACCATGTGAAGACTGTAATTCAAAGACTGCAATACATATGCTGAACCCTTTTGTTGAATATGAAGAAATTAGACACACCACATATTTAAACAGATTTATTCATAAGCATGTTTCTCTATTCAAACTCAAAGCATTGGAGAGAAAGCCTGTTTCTCATACTTCAGAAACAATCCCAATAGTATTTTTAGATTTTACATGCAATATGTTACCAAAGTAAGAGTTCCCACTGAGGCCTGTGCCTAGAAGATGCAGTACTTCTCAGAGCAATTCTCAATACACCTGATAGGTGCCAGCACAAGGTGGTGCATTATATAAAAAAGGGGTTGCACTTGATGTAAATTACTCCATGATCTCCACACTCTTAAAATTTAGACATCTTTATCAAAAGCTGCTATTTTTATGAGAATACTAGAGCACTTTGAAGAAGTTAACTCATCCTTATTTTACATGGAAATGAAAGAACCAAAGCAAATTTACACAGCAGAGTCTAGCAGAAATAGAATCTGCAGTTTCCAGCAGTCTATGCTCTGTCACACAACACTGTCTCACCACCCTGCCTCAATTATTCATGAGCTGCTCTGCATCCTTTATAAAGCTCCATGCTTTAACTGGGATATCAAACAAAGTAACAGCAGCAGGCATTGAATAATGTATGAATGACATGGTGGCAGCCCAGAGGAGCTGGGGGAGCAGCAGCCTCTCCCTGGCACAGCCTCTGCCAGCACAGGGCAAAGCCCAGCCAAAGGCTCCCAGCACCTGCTCCAGCAAACCTCAACTCAAACACTCCTCAGACCATGACTGAAATGCTTGAGAACTGATTCCTTGGAAAACAATTCTCCTAAAGCTGCCCTATTTTTCCTTTGAGTTCTCCAGCTATGCTGTGCATTTATGTTTGACAGAACACATTGTGAACTAGTCAGCCTCACCCTGTGAGCTGAGGCACAGCCTGCACCACAGCAGATCTCACTCCTCAGGTTTGATTGACTGAGCACATCCCTATACAGCCTACACACATTAGATTAGCACTTCTGGGACAAGGAACTGCATAAATAAGTTTACACAACTGAACTGATCTACTCCACCTGGCTGTGGTCCTCAGTTTGCACCAAAACCCTGGGTGGATTCCACTTTCCTGTGGAAAAGGTACCTTTTCTTTTAAAACCTACATGTCCTCTAAGACAAGCTCTAATGCCTACATTTCACACAAAATGTAAAACATGTTTCCATCCAATCACTGGATGATATTGAGGCATCTGTTTCATAAAGTTACCTTAGAAGGTTTCCACTCTGTGAGCCTATACTTATTTTAAAGGGACACATGAATTAAATGTAGCTAAAATAGATGAGAAGGTGTGGGTTCTGGTTAAACTACTTGTAACACAGGATCAAAACTGGGTCCAAAAATAAACAGCACTTGTACCTATTATGATTAAATTTTTAAGTGCACACAGAAATGAGTTTCTGACTCATCTTTTTCACTAAATATCTGATTTCATGTAAAGACACTGTCTTGTCTTGCTTTACTTTGTTTGCTAACTTATATTAGAAAACAAAACCTTCCCAACACTGATATCTAGCACAAAAATCAAGAACAGTTAATTAAACCTCTCACGTGTTCCATTAAGTGACTTGTTGAAAGAAACAAACTAAAGGTTAGTGAACTGTACAGAGGTTTGTATCCAGTTCTAATCTACATCTTTTAAGAAAAATAAAAATACTATATGTGGAGGAACTGCATAATATAAAATTTTCTGTGTTGATTGTGCCTTCCTCCTTTTTGCTAGATGTAAAAAACATAGTAAAAAAAAACCAAACCAAACCAAAAAACCAACAAAAAAACTCAAGAAGAAAACATTTGGCCTGCTTAGTATATCACAACTTCATTTAATCCTCTAAAAAAAATTCAATAAATGTTTTTTTAATAATTTTAAACTGACCATTACATTCTAAAAGGCATTACCAGCAAAGATGCTTCTATTCAACATTTTTCCCATGATAGGCAAAAAATTGGTTCTGACAACAGTTTACTAAGCTCAGCTTGCTAATTTCTAAGGTGCTGTATTAGCAATGAAATTTATGGCATTGCTTAGTATAGAAATACATATACTTATTTATATGTGTGTGTGTAAATTCCTGTTAACAGCTGGAAGTTTCTTCTTACTCTTTTATGTTGAAGAGCAAAGCCCCCGAAGATTCTGTGACTAAAATCCAGTCAGCTAAGCTCACTGTAGGTTTTAGCTGAGCAAAGCTCATAAAGAACCAGTAGTAGTAACTTGAAGGAATTGTGAGTCAGCAGATGTGTAGCTGACAGTCCTATGACAGCACAGAAAACACAAATACAGGTTTTCCAGCATTTCTATGAAAACAGTACTTCTAGGTCATGAAATTACAAGCATTTTAGCAGAAGTAAATTCCATTCACTAACCCTATTTTAAATTTTGCTCAAGATGTTGCTCTGCCCCTCTGTGCACAGCCCTGCCTCTAGGAGAGCACCAATAAATAAATGAACTCAGGATCTAACCACTGTGATTCTTTTTTCTAAATGCCTTCTGTTGCTGCCATTCACAAGGAGCTAAGCATCCTCAGAAAAATAAATATATTGGAAGCAAACCCTCCCTGTCTCCCCATCTGACTCACTCATCTAATCTTGCTGAAGATGGTTATGCAAGTTTGTTTTCTGAGACTGAACAACATGAAACACTGCTTTATTCAACTGCTACACAGAAAAGATAGAGAAGGGGAGAGGACATGGTAAATGCAATCATGCCCTTATGTAAATACTTCAAGCAGATAAAAAACCATGACAGAAACAGACAAGAAATATGGAAAGTGTTTACTCCATTATTCCAGTTCTTGCTGCATGTCAGGAGAGAAGGAGAAAGAAAAGAAATGTTAGAAATAGAACAGGCAATAAGGATAAAAAGACCAAGCAAGTTGCAAATATCCAAGTTTTGGTTTTAAAGTGTTAATGTAGACAGTTATTTAACTTTTTAGCAACAGAATAAGCATTTAAAGTATTAAGAACACAAAGTCTGAAATACAAATTAACCAGATTCTGACTATCAAGAACTTGAAAACTCATGTTGTTCCTCTTCCATGTCTTAGGCACATCCACATGAGAAAGCAGGCTAAATCTCCACACAGTGCCTGTAGCTATGACAGACTACTATTATGAACAACATAAGGAAAAACAAACAGCCATATTTTGAAAATTCATGCAGTTTTTTAAACTGCTGATACAACCAAACAATTCAAGGTCTATAGTTTAGTGGTTTAGTCTGTAAACCAGCCTCAGCTTTGATATAAAGACAAAAATTTGGAACTATCAAAAGGGTTTTTACATATTTAAACCTTAATCCTAAAATTCTTAATACTCCTACCTCCTTCCAGAGCATGAGAACTGACTACAGAACATAAAATGGAGAAGACCATATAACAGCAATGCTGCAGTTTCCCTTTTGCATTCAGCTTACTCCAAGCACTGGGTCTTCCCTGCTATCCAGGCTTGCTTTATGAAATAGGCTGGGACAAATTTTTACTTCACATAATGATTGATTGCAACTTAATCCTTTATGGAACCCTGCAGGTTAGAGAATTTTAACTGTATTTACAAGGCAAAACATACCTCAAATAAATCATAGCCCTCAGCTTCCACCCTGTTGTAGGGCCGGATGATGCCATCCTCACGGATGAGGCGTGGGGGACGGAGATTTGACACCTCTTCAGTTGATTCTGCCACCCTGCCAGAGACAGAGCAACATCATTCTGGTAAGCTTAATACAGTCCTGAAGTTCACCAATGCATCTTTAAGAAGTCACCCTTTCACTTGACACACATCCCACTTACACATCCTGGGTACCCTGCAGATGTAAGTAAAGATACACTGCTAATAATAAATCAAAAGTAGCATTAGCCAATTAAACAGCTACTTAATAAGCTGGAGAAGTTTATTCCCAAATGCAGATAATTTACTAAGGGTTCTCAAGTTTATTAACACACTATCCAAAGGTCCCATTAAAACACAAGGAGCCCCTGATGTGCACTGCTAACCAAATTTCAGACTGGGAAGTTTTACTCTGAAAATTTAGAGGTGCATTTTTCACAGTAAATTTAACTAACATTTCTCCTCAGGGGAAGCAGCAAAATGGAAAAAATGGATTAGTTACTGTCTACCTGAACAACCACACTGCAACATGTTCTCTGAAGCAGCAATTTCCCCATCATCATAAAATACATTCATTACAGGCTACTGGGCATTTCTCAATCTCACACATCATTCTGCTTTTTGTATTTAGCAAATAATCACGTGGCACTGCTGCAGCACTTTATCACCTGGTATCCAACACACTGAAAGTACTTGAAAACTTGCTCTTGCCCTGTACCTTTGAATTCCCTGGAAGGTACTGCTTGCCATATCTACAATGCCTCCTGTGGGGCGGGCGACCACTCCTACCAGCCCCTTTCCAATCCCTTTAAAGAATCCAGCTGCACCTTCTTTTTTAGCACCTTTAAAAGAATAGAAACAGAAAAATAAATGTTTTCATTACCTACTTAACTACAGAATCAAACCGTTATTGCAACAGGGGAAGTGTTTTGTATTGGGAACAGCCCACAGCCATTGATTACACAGAGTCCTGTTGGACTACATAGAAAAGCATCATGCAAAAGCTGTAAAATACCACAGTTACAGTTACAAGTGGCTCCCAACATTTAAATCACTGCAGTTGAAGATAAATAAGAGGCATTTTATCCTGGATATTTCTCATCATTTATCATTTTTATGAACTAACAGGAACAAATATTGACTTCAGGGATAAAACCAAATTTGTATTTTAAGATTTCTCTGACGTTTGGAGTACTAAAAACCTTTTTCAGCTGGTGATTTTTACTTTATTATTTTTACTATCTTTACTCTGGCTTCAGACAATAAATTAGGTACAGCAGGCCTCTTCACAGAGACAATGCCTCCTTAATCCATACAAAGGTTTAAAAGGTGGTAAAGCCAATAACAGATATAAAGATATTTGAGGAAATCATAGTGTAAATTCACATTTGAATAAGAAATATAAAAATCTTGCTATGCCTTAGCATCACCATGCCTGGATTGATATTTCTTAACATTACAAAATAAATTGTAAAGTATTGAGAAACCACTTAAGCAGTGTAGTGCAGCCTTGGCACTTACCTTCTACTGGTTTAGTGATGATGCCTGTCACACCTCCAACAACACCCTAAAACAAAAATAATTAAGTACCCTATGAGCAACTGGAATGCTGTCAGTCCAAGTGGGCAACCTGTTGTCTCGCATCCTTATTTTAATACTTTATAATGGAAAGTTCAGTATCAGAAACACTGTTTGGCTGGGGTTCTGGCATTGTTTTTTTCTCTGACTTTATATTTTTAAGAAAACTATAACTAAGGGAAAAACTGGAATGATAGAATTGACTGTAAGGTCAACTAAGGGCCCAGTCATCTTATTTATATAATAAATGTGCTGAATATGAGTTGAATTATTTATAGAATTCACAGGAGAAATTCATGTTATTTCCCATCCAAGATCCTAACTTCAGTTCCTCAGGCTGACCAGAAAAATTACCTCAGACACTACAACTGATGCAGCACTTTGAGTCTCCTATAAACCTATTCCCTGTTTGTCTCTTCTGTTTAGTTCATTAACTGACAAAAAAGATATCAAACTTCCTTGCAGGCGATTTTCAAGCAGGCTGGCACATCAAACCCATACCCTTAAGAGGCCTTTTCCTCCTTTGGCCAGGCTCTCCCCAAAGTCTTTTGGCTGCCGACCCATCTCCTCTCTCCTTTTCTGCTGAAATTCTTCATCCAGAGTAATGGCAGCCAAGCCTTTGCCAACAGTACCAGTGATTCTGGACACCATCCCTGCTGCCCCACCTGGGAACAGGGCAGAAAGCAGAAGTTACTGTGCTTTCACAGTGTAGGAGCACACAGGAAGCCAACAAGTTCATAACAATTTCTCTTCATATCCAGTTTAGATATGATGGATTCACCAAAGAAGAAGATTGTGACACATACCCACTGTGTGCCCAAGAAGACTTCTAACACCAATTACAAAGCCTTCAGCAAATTCTTCAGGTCCTTGAACAGCACCCTAAAAATGAAATTTATTAGGAACAGCAGAAAACTACACAATGATGCATCTGTTTCAAGAAAAACTAGCAATTCCTTTACATTGATGCAAGTAAGACCATCTGAATAGGTTTATTTCTTTGAAATTCACAACAAACTATAAGGCTACCAGTACATTCAATCAGCCTTTTATAAAGACACAGTTAAAGAATCAGGAACTTATACCTGGAATGGCTCATAGAAGAAAGCTTCAACTCCCTCAGACAAACCTCTGATCAAACCAAATGGATTTCCCAGAACATCTAATCCAAGTACAAGAACATACATCTGTTTCAGGAACTAAATGATGAGAGGCAAGAAAAAAGGCAAACAACAAAAGCAGTGTTATGAGCTGTTGTCACATACATCAGAACCTAAGCCTGGTTCATTTTTTAATTTACTACCCAAGTAAGGTATTAGAGTGCCCAACTAAGTACTTGGTGAAGAAAAATTAGATCTTCTTTAAGACACATACTCAAAATTTTAGACAAAGGCTTGACTAAATAAGCTTACTTGTTCACTATAATGTCTAATAACTCTCATCCTCAGTTGATCTCTCTTGTAGAACTGGTATTTAATTTCAAAGAAAGCAAGTCTGAAAGACAAGTAATCATACATTAGTTAAAGACCCCCTTCCTCATGCAAATACTTCTCTGCTTTCCTTCACAGAATGCTGAAGACTACTGCCTTAAAAAAGATCCCAAACCCATCCTCCCTTCATTCCTCCCCTTCTCCTAAGGCTCTTTAAACTTATACTAGAGTCAGACAGCAAAGTTTATCATAGATCCAACTATTAAGTGTACAGCAGCTTTAGTCAAAACAATGCAAACAAGTAACCCAAACCAATTTTGCTTACTTGAAAATAAGATCATCCACATCTGTTAAAGTAGCTCCAATACTTTTCAACAGCAAATTCAGAGAATGGATGGCTATCATTTCTTCCCCTTTATCTGATGCTTCTCCACCAGAAGCCAGAGACAAACTCAAATGCAACTGTCAAGGCAGAATTAGCAAAACAAAACAAATCAAGACCAAAGAAAAGCCAAACCAAAGCAGACAGGTCATGTGGTGTACATGTAAACAAATCAGTGATGAAAGTTGAAGAAAGCTATCATTTCATCTACTGATGATTTTTTTCCCTTGCTCCACAAAAATCTAACTGCTTCAAGAGAGACATGAAGACAATCTCATGAAAATGCATTTTAATACAATTTATGATATATTACTTTATTCAATATTTTATCTGGCTTTCAGCAATATTATACCCATTGATTCTTCCCACTTAGTTATGGTTAAAAGTCTGTGTGTACTCACAGGCAACAGAGGAAGTTTTCCAACAAAGTATTAAATTCTAGAGAATGTAAAATCCCCACCAGGGATGCATTTACTGAAATGAATTATTTGGATGTTTTATTAACCAATAATCTATCACATACCTTAATTGGAGAAATATGGAAATGTTCAAAGAAGCTGAGCATTGACAGGTCTGTTAGGGAAGACTCCATTAGCTCAGTGTTAAGTGCATCCACATCTTGCTGAATTAATTTAGACTGGTTTCAATATTTAAAAAAAAAGAGGAAGTTAATCTTATCCATATGTGTAATACAAGCAATCATATTATATCTAAATGTTTGATATATATAAACATAAAGACTAGAAAAATAATCAGTCAAATACAGTTGACTAACTACTTAAATATGAATGCACTAATGAATCCTGGGATAGCCAAAAAACCCAAACAACCCATAACAGACACAAAATTTCTGGGTGATTTTTCCATTTTATATTCTATTGATATTCACTTAAATTCCTCAATCACTTATGGTCCCATTCCAGCAAAGTCAGTTTCTCTCATACATTACCCTTCGTCTTTCAGCTTCTGGGTCTGTAGATGGAGTGAAAAGTTCACTAAGTGCTCCTAAAAATCCTTGATCAATTTTCAGTGCCATTTCCTGGATAAGAACCATGAAGTACCTAAAATGGGAAAAAAAGTGTACACTTGTGTAAATTTAATTTAAATATTACCTGCTTAGCCTACACAAGTGAAATCTTTCTATGCAATGTCATATATTAAGATTTACAATCCACAATATCAACTGTCAGTTTATAGTTAAGAAGGGCTTACTGGCCAGCACTTCACAGAAAACAGATATGTAACTCTGATACTGTAGTAAAGGAAATAATTCTGATTACTAAGAATTTGCATAACAGTCCCTTCACATGGGCAGTCATTTTTTAAAAGTAAGTTCCTCCTTGAATGACTTTTTTTTTTACTGGAGACATTTAAAGACTCAATCTGAAGTCAAGACTGGTTTGGATAGAAGAACAAACTTCAGAACAAAGTCTTCTGAAATATATTCCATCTCTAAAACCAAATTACAATGCACTGTTACACTCACTTGAATTGCAGGACTTGGCTGTATTCATTGAATCTAGTGATGATGCTGATGTCAATGAAGGGTTTTGGTTCTAAAGAGAAAAAGATACTTTAAAAAAATTGCCAAGCTCCTACTTTCAAGGCTGAATAAATCTGATATTACTATAGGCTTTCTCTTACCTGAATCCAAAGCAATTGACTTGGGAGGGGCTACAGGGTGAAACACAACAGGAAACATCGATCCTGGTAATTGATTATCAACCTTAAAAAATATTGCATAATAACAGGAATATTTTAGTGACATGATAATCAAAGCCAGTTCCCATTTTGAGTAACTTGTTTATAAATTGTGTTCAAGAGGAATGCCTTTATTTGGGTAGGAGGAGGAAAGAGCAAAAGGATTACTCTGGTATCATTGTGGAATTTTACTCATTCAGTTATACAGGGTCAGATGGCTGCAAGTGCTGCACAAGGGATGCTTAAGAGAGGTTCACACCCACAAAGACTCACTCACAAGGTCTGCAGCTGATGGCATACATTGACTGCATGGTGAAAACCACCTTCAGGCTAAAGTAAAATTAAAATGAAAGATCAAAGGAAAGAGCAAACTTCCCCACCAGCTGGTCATAAAAAGCACCAGGGTCCTCAGTAAAGGACAGCAAAAGGAGATGAAGATGGCAATGATGATGACTCAACATTATTTCCCTCTAGCACTGAGCACCTCTCACTAGTACCCACTAAAGTGCTCTCTACTGGCAGATTTAGCAACAGTATTAGTACTGACTGGACTATGCTGATCTGCTGCAAGTGTTGCACATTAATTCAGTGTTAATTCTACACATAGCTACATTATTGCATACTATTTTAGAATATTTAAATGTCTGTTCTCTACTTCCCATTAGACAGGCAGTTTTTGTACTAAAGGTCTCTAAACCCCTAGATACACTCTGTAGAATAATGCTACACTTTTGTGCAAAAACTACAGCAAACAAATTTTGAAAAAGGTTGAGGTCTGTTTTAAAACACTAAAACACAGATCTTTAGAAATAAACTCTCCATCACAGCACTCTGCTTTACATTAGCACACAGTTTTGTGGAATTCTTTTGCAAAATGCTGGGATTGCAGTTCTGCAATACTTTTCCATCACAGCACCCCACTACTCTGATGTAGTGAGCAAAGCACCACATGCATAAAATCTGGAGATACTTCTTCACATAAATGAAAGAAGCTTTCATGTGTCTGTTTAGGTTCAAAACCAGAGGAAGGCTGGTACCTGCAGCCAGTACAACTGAGCCCGTAAGCTTCTCTGGTGAGGTGACTGCTTGAATTCCACCTGAATTCCTGACAGAAAGTTACGGCGGATGCTGCACCTGACCGGGAGGCGCATTTCCATCGGGGAGTTACTAAAATTCACCTGCAAACAGGAGAAAGCACAGCTAAGATACAGTTTAATTTGGGAAACAATAAAATAGCACATAACTAGTTAGCAGACTAGCAAATGAAGTCTGTGGTTTTCCTCATTATCAGATCACAAGGCTACTGAATTTCTCCATCTAATTAACTACATGGAAAGCAGTGAAAAAACCACCAGTTAGTCTGACAAGGACATTACATTGCACCTTTAGTTGTCCCAAGCATGAACCTCTGCGTCATCTAAGTAGCTATTTCTTCATGAGTTATATATTACACTGGCACAATTGAAGATGTTTATATGGAGCTGACTATTTTCCCAGCTGATATTTTTCCCCTGATGCTGAAACTTTTAAGTTATGAGAAGCAGAAGTATAAAGCTCTCCTTTATTGAGAGTGAAATGTAATGACCTACAGATAAAATATTTCATACTACGTACTATAAATGCACTACTGCAATGGTCAAAACTTCAGTATTCAAAGAGCTGAGGGTATATATATGTTTTTCAAATGAAAGGATGATATAGGAAACAAGCTTGACCATGGTACTATAAAATAGTTGTATTTGACTTAGCCATTTGAATACATTTCTTATGCATGGAAAACAGGTATGTACAATTAATGTCTGAACAAGCTCAGTCAGGTAAGTGGATTAATTTCAAGAGTCCTTGAACACTGCAGACTCCTTTACCACATCAAGTAATGCACCTAAAACCAAAATATCTGGAAAGAATTTAGGGTATATACTGCAAATATAGGTTCACAGCTAACATGCAGACATCAGGCAATCTTTCCTACTACACAAAAGAAATATCTTTTGAAATTCTTACTTCATAATAAAAGCCTGGATAATACTTCAGTACTGCCTCAGTATCAACACAAGACAAAAACATCTTACTGTGTAAAATATGTAACTATTTAAATAAAAATCTTGCCTCTTGTTTCTTTCTCTTCACACAGCATCTATTTCAATTTATCAAATCAGAAATCTGTTTTAACTGTTACACTTCTTCTGCATTTAAGCATTTAAACACTGAAACTCAATACATACCTCAGTATTGCTGTCCAGTTTATGCCAACAACGACCTTGGAAAGCACTCTTGGAGAGATACTTTTGATATGCTTGCTCCAACAGGTTTATTTGTTTTTGATTAAATGGTATCCACTTCTGCCTTGGTTTCCGTTCCCAAACAACATCAGAACTGCAAGACAAATAATAAAGTTAACAATTTCAGAGTACTTAAACCTTTCTTATGCATGCAAACCATGTAAAATATATTTTTAGAATTTCTCAGGCTCAAAAAACCCTATTATGTCTTAAACTAAGAAAAGGAGGCATTTAAATCTTATTGGTTCTAATTCCACAATAGGAGTAAATGCAAAACTTTATTTTAATTAAAAATATTTTAACTTAATTTAACTTGAAACATATCCCCTTCAACTATATTGCTAAAATTGTAATACCCTGCCAAATTTTGGTTATTCAAATTATTCCATGTGCAATACCTAGTAATTCCTATGTAAGAGATTTCTTTTTTATTTTCATTGTTAACTAGAGAAAGTCCAAGGCTATGGATTGACAAGTTTATTTCTTGATCAGGTTGCTCCAGCTCCTCTGCTTGTCGTGCTTTAGAAACCAAAGCCACATCATCTGTGAAAAGCAGCACCCGTTGGCGACCATCCAGGAAAGACACCCAGTGAATTTGAATATTTGCATTGTAAGGGAACTGGCCACAGTCATCCTGAGTAAGGGGGAAAAAAAACATGCATATTACATGAGAAAATCCATGATGTTGCTCTATGTT
The DNA here is from genome assembly GCF_029582105.1 of Oenanthe melanoleuca. NCBI lineage: Eukaryota > Metazoa > Chordata > Aves > Passeriformes > Muscicapidae > Oenanthe > Oenanthe melanoleuca. The sequence goes on along the minus strand of NC_079344.1, from coordinate 2,115,384 downwards.
TATAAGCAAGTTTATAGACAAACACAAACCAGAACTCAGTATTTTTCCTGTTTGCTCAGTTCCCTGCACTGAAAGAAGTTGGATGTTGGGATATTTTTCCCCCTTTCATAAACTAAACATTCCAGCAATATTTGTGGTCTAGAATAATATTAGAAGTCATTAGGAAACAAAGGCCTTCAGAGCAAAGCAAAAGGCTTGGAATCTTAGTAATGGCAGAAGAAGGCAATAAATAATATACCATGAAACAGTAAAAGCAGACAACTACTAAGATCTCTGCTCTTCAAAAGCAGATATTCCATATTTTTTAATTTGTAAGGCAAAATTGAGATAATTAAAGCCCTTTTCTCAAAAGCCCCAACAAATCATGAATGTAACCATAATCACATGGTAAGGAAATTTGTTTTAAACTAAAACCATTTTTAAATGCAAAAAATTTAACCCAAGGAAGTGTTCATACATTAAAGCACACTATAACTGGTTCTGTCTGAGTTCAGGTATGTGAAACTAAACCCCAGGTATGTGAAACTAAACCCATTTCCAGTACAACTGAAACTCAAGTTTGCTTTCCTGTCCCTTCTCTTACCTAGTAATATTTTTCAGTTTTGTTAACTCTCTGCTACTCAACAGACAAATCAAGCCATCTCAAGAAGAATTCATGGTGCAAATGGGCAGCTAATTAAAGACAGACACATTGGACTATCAAAATACCTAAAATCTTGCTTCTTGACAGTACTTGTAAGTCTCCTACAGGATAAGACAGATGCAAACTTACTGAGGAAACTTTCTCCCAGATAGTTTTAATTTTGAGTAATCCTAAATTGGTTCAACATTTACTTCTCCCCTTATAAAATTTACCTTTAGTAGGTCATGTTCACCAAAACTTTGAGAGTAGCCCCAAGTCAATTTTCTGGGTTTGGTTGGATCAGTCCAGGCAAAGAGGCATACTTGCCTTGGTTTCAACTCCATTTCCTCTTGTAATCCACTGCAGGTTAAAAGTAAAGGAGAAAATTACAGCATTCACTGGTTAAAAGCACTGATGGAAGTGGTGCAAACAAACCCCAGTACTAAACACTGCACCCCTCCAGCAGTGAGACATGAAGGGCTAAGTTATTCAACCCAGACAAGTCCAGCTGTAGGTTCACCAGCTCTTGGTGATGTTTAACCAGGATATCCCCCAGTTAAACCAGCAAGAGTGAATTGTTTCCTTCACATACCTCTGTTTATATCTGAGAGAGTCCCATGGAGTATGGTTGACAATCAGAGCTGGGGCAGCTCCCTCATGGTAATCAGTGAAGCTTATCACAGTAGAATGCTCTGAGACATTCACATCTACCAGCAAGCCCCCATTCTGGAGAGGAAGTTTGACAAAGCCAAGTATTTGTTCTATGCATTAATTCAAGTTAGAACTATGATATGCACTATATCCAAAGACTTTACTGAATATGGTATCTTTATAAACACATTCCCTAATACTAGGCTAGAGTGAGTTCTGAAATTATAATATTCTTAATTTGAGTCAAATCAATTTAACTATGAACTGTGCATCTCCAACATGTAACAGCTTATCAAGAAATCCTAAAATAGAATCATTTTTTTTACCTATTTAAACAAACTGAAGGCACCCAAGACATACCCTCTGCAAAAAGCCCAGATGTCAGAGGTGCAGTAACTTTAAGTTAATAGCAATAGAGCTGTTCAGTTTCCTATAAGCTTGTCACAAGTGAATCAACTTGACTACACAACTATGAAAACATTAACAACACTGCAAACTTGATTCATAACTTTTTTTATGCAACAGAACTGAAGGATGTGCAGTGTACCCATAACTTAAGGCACATGATCATGAAGATTTCATTGAGTCAAGCTACCATACAGCTAAAATGAAGAATTAACAGACTACACAAAGTCAGTCTCACCAATTCTTCCAGTTTCAGAAGAGTACCATTATCCTGGGTTTTAAACAGGAATGGTTTGGATGAGCTTTCATAGCCAATTACTCTTACACAAAGTTCACCAGATGAGTTTTCAGGCCAAAATGGAAGACACTGTAAGACAAGAAATACTCATGATTTTAACATTTCATGTATGTTCAATATGTCAACCCAGAAGTAAAACAAACTGGTTTGTGTGACTATTTCACACATCTTACTTCTTACCCAAGTATCTTCTGATTAAATATCTACATCTACTAAGTTATCTAAACTGAAGGAGTTGATAAATGTACCAACATATGCAACCTTTACTATTCAAGTTCCCTTGGGATGTGAAACATTGATTTCACCAGAAGAGCCAGCTTCCATAAGAGAACTGCTCTTCCCTTAAGTGACACCTAAACACCAGTTCTTTGTCTACAATGATATGAAAAGGAAAAAACATGAAACATTACCTCTGAAGCTGAGATATAATTCCATTTATTAGTTGGAAGAGAACCATTAGGACCAATTTCTCCAACTTCAAGTTCCAGAGATGATTTGTTTGCTATTGTGTAGAATGGAGTGAAGGTGACTATCCTGGTAAGGTTGAAACTGCTCATTTTGATGCTAACTCCAACCTGTTGAACAAGAATTTGAGCAAATAATCAACAACAAGCTAAGAAGAAAAGTCAGGATGGAAAAAATAGAAAAGCCAACATCGTGTAATTATGAAGCCTAAAACACAACACTCCTGTTCTGTCCACCTGAAGTAAAACCACCAAACATGCAGGAAAATCAGCAGATTATACAAAACTAACACAAGAGTAAACTGACAGGCTTAGCAGCAGCATTTTGCAACTGCAGCTTTTGAGGGGAAAATCCATCAGAAATCCCTCTAGAGTAAATCTTGACAACTCAAAATGACTACTATAATCAGAAAACAGTTAAAGACTACATGAAAACACAACTATCCACATCTCTTTACTCTGCTTGGCTGTGGAACTGTAGTCTTGAATCAGAAGCACAGATATAAACACTTGCACACAATTGTGAACAATCATCTCCACTATGCATGTTCATCATTGTGTTTTCAAACAGCTGAGTACTACATGTTTGTAGAAAAGAAGTCAAGCCAGAAGAACCCAAAGAGAATTTCACAAAACACTGAGGCACATCTTACCAGATAGTCCATGTTATTAGCTGAACACCTCACACATCCATAGCTTCCTACAGTATCAAGGGAAAAGCTACTGGACCAAGTGCTAGTTGAAATACAGAGCTGGATCTACACACAAAAAACAACAGGCAAAGAAGTTCAGTAAACTCATTTTCATTCTGTAGTTAATGCATTATGGAGTGCAATTATATTACATGGCAATGTAAAGACAACACTTCTGTGCTTTTAACACCTTCCATATATTAGGATAACCTAAGAATGTAGTGTCACTATTCATATTCTGATTTCTTAATCTGTGATCAAGTTCTGGGAAAGATGTTACAGTAAAGGGTATCAAAGCAGAGTAAACCTCACTAGCTCATACCCATGACAGCCCACACAGATGGGAAAAAAGGACAACAATTTCGTGGTGCTTCACAAACTTGAAGAGATGGAAGGAAATAATCAAATGAATACTGTTTTTCAACCATTTCTTCAACTATTGTTAGGTTAAAAAAGTTATTTAAAAGGAATGAAGGGCCACTTCCAAAAAAACTTCTACTCCAATACTCTTCACTTGACCTTGTAAACATCACATCATACCAAAATCAAAACAAAAGGAATGCGGTTTTGGTGTGCATTTTAAATGTCCAAGTACCAAAGAAAGAAGCAGCCAAATTAAAGCCTTTAGACTTAAAAGTACATTAAAATATTCCTTATATAGAATGTGTATGTGTTTTCCCCCTCAGAGCATGGCCTAAAGACTGCCATCTAAAGTAGACATACCTTGTTCTTACTGAAGATATTTTTCTTTTTAAATGAAAACAAAACAATATCCCTGTAGTCTGCTGGATGCTTCACGTGGGTGTCTTCAGCTCGGTACTGGAGAACACGGGAAGTCTTGTTGATAATCCAGTAGGGACTGAACACAGATAAAACCATATGACTCCCAACCCTCCTGGAATGGATGTAAACATCCACTGTCATCTCTGAGGCAGAATGAGATGTGAAGCGCACAGGAAAGAATTCAGGCATCCCGTCACAGATTTTAAGATGGCCATTCCAGTCTTTGCCTTGATATTTTAACAACACAAGCTCCATTATTTCTCCACTGATTCTTGAATGAAAAACATCTGCAGCACTCCCTTCAGTTAATTCACGGGCTTCTGCAGTTCCCTGTAGCAAAATTAGAGAAGGCAAAGTAAGTTTTCAACACAGAATTTAGGTGTTCAAGAACCAGCATTTTATCGTCTTGTAGGATGTACATTTCAGATATCTCAGCATGTCCTAATCTCCAATCACTTTCCTGTAAATAATTTGAGATCAACAGCACTTTACAGAACAAAGATGGTGGTTCTAAATGCTCAAACCTGTTGTATTTGCTAAAATCACTCAGCCTTAATGAAGAAATACTACATACTGAAAATACTAAACAGACAAGAAAACGGTCTGTGCAGCATCCTTCAAAGATTTTTCCAATTTGTGCAAGCAAGACCTCACAATGGTCATAAGAATCAGTGTTAGAATGGAGAGAATTTGCATTTTCTACATAGAAAAAAAAGGTCTAGAAATTACAGATCTCCTCTTGTGAAGTTAAAGACAGCTTGCAAAATACAAACAGAATCTCAGAAGAATATAAAAGAAAAAGACTAATCTGGTACAGGATTCCTGTTAAAGGAGCAAGGCAGAGCTGAACAGGTACACTCAGATTTAAAACAATCCCCAAAACATTGAGAATTGATTCATTTACAATAGAAAATACAAACCCCAACATTCAGCATCTTCCACACTACATTCACCTTCACTTTTAAGTGAATGCATTCTTACTTAAAACCAAGGAAAGTAAAACAAATAAAACCATAAAGTAACTTACCTCAAGTAAATATCTCAAGGAGTATGGTAGAAGATTCCTCACAGTCAGGGTAGGATAAAGGTGGATAATGTAGGCAGGATCCAACTCCTCTACAGAACTTGAAACAAAATTTAGTTCATCAGGTACAGCTGTTGAGCTGATTATTAGAGGCAAGAAACTGTTCTCAGTGGCTGGGCACTGTAACAAGCAGTTGACTTCATTGCTCCTGTGTAGCTCTTCCCTCCAGGCAATGTAAGTTGTAGACTCCTTAAACTGACCTTCAAATATTCCTGTTGGTTGGACATACAGATGGCACCTACAAGAAAATAGCAGGAATTGTACATAATGGCTTTGCATTGATACCTAACTTCATCAACTTTAAAGTCATGGCTAACATTCTGAAGTGCTTTGCACTTTGGAGTTTTAGTCCAGTCAGGAAGACCTCCACTTGCAAAATAAGGTTTGAAAATTAATGCTGTATTTGTGCATCAGTGCCACAGAGACTGGCCCTACAGAGCAGAGAAAACATACCTGTATGAATGCAAAGGAACATGAAACTCTCCTTCTGGCTTGGATATGCCAACTGGCTTCAGCAACTTGGAGCCTTTAGCCAGGCTATAGATGACAAATGGAATTGAAAAATGGTTCTTGATCTAGAATCAAAAGGAGTTAATTTTTCACTACATTTCTATGGTACAAATTTCTGAAGGAATAATATCAGTAACAACAAGGAAAACCAACATTAGTAGATTTAACCAAATTCCTCTAGAAAACCGACTTGAGCTGCCTTAAAACACAAGTATATGAGAAAACTCTAAGTCCCATGAATTGAAAAACATGCTTAAAATATCACACAGCATAAAAAGTATCCACAATGCTGAGGATTTTAAAAAGCCAAACAGAAAAAGGAAAACCAAAGGAAAATTCATGCAACAAATAGAACAAAATACTTAGTAACTGGCCTTTAAGTAACATTTTGGAAAAGCATGATCTCGAAAAAATGCATTAAGGAAGAACAGGAAGGTGACTCATTGAGGAGCAGTGCTTTCAGAGGTTTGGCTGTGTGGCTGGGTTTTTACCTGCAGGGGGGAGCGCACAGTAATGACTTTATTTCCTTCCACAGCATCAATCTGCACCACAATGGAGTCCAGGTGATCAGCAGCATCTCTGACCTTGTACAGGCGGCGGCCTGGCTTGGCCACGGGGATGCTGAGGGTCTCTTTATATCCCTGAAGTTCTGATCCATAAAAACAGACAAACACCTTTATTAGTAACACAAATCACATTACTATTTCCTATTTGAACAGCTGCTCAAAACTCAACAACTACCAGGACCAAAGCATCCTCTGGCAAAACACCTTAAATGGTACTTGAGTGCCACTGAAAAAAGCTTTAGGGTCTAAATAGTCCTCAACTCCACAAATTTACAGTATGATTTATACTGCAAGCAGTTATCAAAGGTATTTGTTGGCTGAGTTAATGAAAACAGAACAAGCTTTGTATTATGGCCAAGTACCTTCATATGGGATGTGATGGAAAGGGAAAAACTCAGATGATTATATATTAGTAGCTATTGTGTAACCTAAAGCTAAAAAGACAGAATCATAACTGGTCTCAAGTAGCTGGGTAACTACAGAAAGATAAAACAAATAAAGTATAATAAAATAAAAGTAGAAATAGGAGAAATGAAAACCCTATTTAACAGGAGCTAGAACACACAGGCCTATGTCACAGGGGCCTCTAAAATGGTCTATCAGTGACTCCACTAGAATGTCTTCCAGTTCTCCCAAGGGGTAGGAAAAAATATCACTCTCTTCACTTTCTGAAAAACTAAAGCAGAGGAATTTTCCATCTTTTTAGGAACACCAGAACCACTTTTGTGTTTTTAAAATTGCCATCAATATTCAATTTATTGTGTAATTCCAACACGATGCATTTGACCAGAATTTCTATCCCACTGAATGTAGCTCTCACCCTGCCATGCACAGCCTGTCAGAACAAGCAGTGCTCCTCAGCGTAATACCTAAATTTAAAGTGAAGACAGAGCTCTCCTGTCGGTACAGTGCAGACAACCTTCCTCGCTGGAGTGCTTCAAAACCAGAGTATTCCAGTTCCATGCTCTGGCCAGTTTCTATTTCATTCATGGTTTCTTTTTCACCCACTATCCGAAAATTTGAGCTAGGAAGCACTTTGAGAGAAACACCTAGGGCATTTTTCACTATGAAAGGTGCTGTCTCTTTAAAGGAATAGCCAAAGGTGGATGCAGTTGCTTCTGAAAATGCCTGTAAATAACAATATATACAGTATGTCAAACAAAAATAGCCACAACAAGGAAACAGCTTATTAGAGCATTTCATGTTCATTTAACCTGCACATCTGACACTTCCTTAAGTCCTGCATTGGCATATCTGTTGTTCTAACACAGAAGTTATTTCTTTCAAAAGGTAACACCACCTTTTTGCTGAGCATAAAGGGGTCACCTGAGTAAAACTCCTCAGCCCTTCCAGGTAACATTTGTCAGAGCTGCAAAACAGCCATTGAGTGGCAGCCAATACAGTTCTCAAAACAAAGGAAATTTAGAATTTGCTATGGAAGTACATAACTGAGCACTTTCTGCCTGCTGGGGTTACCTTGGCTAGGTTACTGAAAACAGCAAGACAACATTTGGATATTGTTATATTCATTGTATCCATCGAAGAGATGTTAATTGCTGTTTGGGGCTCAGGAATAACAACAAAATCATCCCCAGGAAGCAGACTTCTCTCCTGGACAGGGTTAGTCTTCATCTAAAAGAAAAATTTCATTAGACAATTGCAAACCTATAGGTTACTTTCTCCTGTGTTAAAACAGGAAAAAATTACTTGATTTACCCTCGACAATTTTGCAAGCAAAGTAAAATCTACTTTACCTTGTAAATCTCAGATGCTTTAAACAAACATGGAAATTTTACACCAACATAGAAGGCAAGTTAGTTTTTCTTCTCTGCATGGTTACACACTTCATTGTGTCCATGCACTGATAATTCACATTATTCAGAAAACTCTTAAGATCTCTAAAGAATGATTATTTTTTCTCACGTAAAATTGCATAGCTCCTTCAAGCAACAGCATTCAAAAGGTCAATGCCCCATAAAGGTTGTAAGAAATTTTTAATAGCTGCCTATTCAAACTATTTCACATAATGTCAAAGATCTTTACACACCTCCAGCTTTAAATTCCATTGCTTCTTTCCTCCTTGGACTCGTTCAATAAGTGGCTCCCACACTGCATAGGTTTCATTGTAATAATGAACCTAAAGAAATAACTAAAATTAAATAAGGTATCTAAATACAAAACTATTATGAAAAATATTAGTAAGAAAACTATAAATCCTCATTTCATGTTTTGGAGGTCTAGTGCTAACTTGCAATGGTTTTTAAAACTAATACATAGAAATGTAATATATCATTTAATTTTCACATATTACACCATTTTTGAAGAGTTCATTCTCTGGCTTGCTTTGAGAGGAACCAAGCATCCTGATAATGCCATATCTTTGTAACACTTTCAATTAACATAATCAAGTCTCTTATCTTCTCCCACATGGTTTGAGAGAATGACTTTGAGACCAGGAACTTAAATGCCACAAGTACTTTACTGTACTATGAAATTAGTTTGAGCCATCTATAGTCTGAATCTGGTCCACTGGAATGATTCCTCTAACTCATAGCCAGCACCAAGTTTTTAATTTGCAAATCTAAATAGAAGCTGTGGACTCAACAGTTCTGAATGTTCCCTTTCAGCTATTATATTCATCCCTCATGGAACCACAGTGGCTTTTCCCAGAGGTACAGAATTGAGCATCCCAACTCCACCATGATATGCACACCTGGCAATTGAAGAAGGCTGCTTATATATCCAAGCACAGAATGAAGAATGAGGCAATTTGGTAAAATTACAAGGGGTAGTAAAAGTGTTTTAAACTGCTAACAGTTTGACCCCACATACCTCCAGTGATGTATCAGCAGTGACCTCCATCAGTGAGGACCAGTTTCTAAGAACACCTGAAAATGCAGATTCCACCAATAATAAAGGGACAGTTCGATGTCCCAGGCCACATTCCAAGGTAATCTGAATTGATTTCACCACAATGTCAAATTTCTCTTGCTTCAGAATTTGTTCATGGTCCTTCAAAGTTTCTGTTGCTTCTGTGGCTATGTCAACACCAAGAAACCAAGCATTGCACTCGTCTACAGGTTTCACTTGCCACAAACTCTCAGAAACTTCAGTTGCTCCTCTAGAATCCTCCTCTTTTGTTTTGGGTTTTAGAGCAGCCATAATGGTCATGACAGTATTCAAAATTATTGGTGATATCTTGAACAAAGAAAAAAAAAATCTTCTATTAAAATACATAATATATTATAAATGAAAACAGCAAATATGAGAAGTCATTTAAGAGATGCAACTTATTAATTTTATTAAAATCCACACAGCAACAAAAACCAAGCTACACAGCCTGAGAAATAGCTGTTCTTTCAAAGACAGTTTTAATAATCTCACCTTAATAGTTAGTTCCTCCATTGTTACTGCCACAGTGTGTAACCCTGAAGTGTGCACCATATTTTCCATGACCAAAGAGCATGGCCATAACACCTGAGAGAAAAACAATTTGATTACTAAGGTGACACCTTAAATCTAACCTTTTCATAAGATCTTGTATTTTTTTCACTCCATAGGCCAAAGGAGTACTGATCCCATGAAGCACCAACATGTTTCAGAGTAAAAATTTTCCATATAGTGCAACAAATACCATTTTGTATTGGAAGGTTAAAAGCCAGTGAAATAAAAGCTTCTGACATAATGCTTAAAAACCAGACAGAACAAAAAACCCAACACATTTACAAATGCACAGCACAGGTTTTAGACAGAACTCTAAGTGCTCAAGTCCTGCACCTACTGATAAAAGATTCACCTTTAAATGGCACAGGCCCCTCCTCTCTTCTGAATAATCAATGATATGAAAACTGAGAGTTCTGAGTGCTATAGATATGCCAGCAAAGGAACATGCCTGCCACCGGTTCCAATAACTTTTTTCATCAAGAAACACTGGTTTCCTTACCGTGGTAACATTCTTGCCTTGTTTATCTTTGAGAAAGGCACAGGCCAACACTTTGAAGGCATTCACTTGAGCAGTCATCCTTTGTGCAAGCTTGTCTGATGTCAGAGAAAAGTCACATTGGAAGGAAACTTTTAAGGCAGGAGCATCAGCACTGGTCAAATTAGCAACAAACACAATTTCTGGATCCATAATCACAGCTTTGACTGTCATGTTTGGCCGTACAGATATTTCTGTGAAAATAAGTTTAAAAACCCACCTTGAATATAAAAACCAGAAAGAAGAAAGCTATCTACTGTCAGTGGCCAATCTACACATTCTGAAGAATAAACTAATTTTTTAAGCCTGATACCAAGACAGCATCTTGAAAACTTTTGGATGAGTTATTTTCAGAATGAAATCTGCAAAGGAGGGAAATGGAGGTGGGTGGAAATTGGTTCCACAGACCTGTTTCTGCCTTGGATTTCCCAGAAGCAACTTGCTTTAATTGGAACTGTGCAGATCCTTCAGTTGAAGATACTGGCATTGACTTCATGAAAAAACGTGCTACTGTCAACAAAAATTCCATACTAGCACATATGTACAGCTTGTCGAGGACAGCAACAACTTCAGTTCCATTTTCATCCTGCTTATATCTTATATCAATCATAGAAATGTCATTTGTGTCATCTTTCTTGTCTATCATTCTGGAAAAAGGTTAATAAGAAGTATTTCAAACATAGATCTAGGAAAACAAATATGCATAAGTACCACCATTTTTTCTCCCCATGCCATTTATAAAGAAGAATTACTACACAAGCAAGCAGTGTTTCTTCCAGAAATAAGAGGGTAGAGGCTTTTCTAGCAGAAGAGTCATTTCAATTTAAAACTAGTGTGCTACATTCTTGTAAGTATGCATGCAGCACATAACAATCACACTCTAGTTGAGGCTGGGAGCCCTCTATACAGCTGTTCTACAGTTTATTGTATTATGCCAGCCTCCAAGATTTCATTTTATTTTGGATAACCTGAGAAATCAACATAGAAGAGTAGAAATTTCTTTAACATTATTAAAATGACATTGTTCACTTCTAAGCACAGAGTATTACAGGCCACAACTGACAGCACTGCAGAGTTTTATCAATTCCATGTGAAGCCAAGTATAGAGCACGGAAAAACTCTTCCTCATAAGCTGGAGTTTTTTACATTTCTGATGCATTCAAACCTACCTTGCAGTCACATTCTGAATTCCTTCTCTGAGATCATCCAAGGTACATGCTTTGAGTTTAACACTGATATCCATGGAGCCATCTGAGAACATCTCCCCTGCTGATGCCATGAGATGCAGCCGGAGCTCACCGAGGCGCAGTTTGTCACTGTGCACTGAAAGCAGAGACTGCTACAGAAAAACAAAGTGCAAGGTTACTTATCACAGAACAAAGCTATGAGACATTTCCCTTGCTGCTAGCCATGTGCATTGTCATCCCTGAACTGGAGGACCTGATTAGCCTGTCACTGTCATTAGTCCTTCACTCATACAAATGAGTTCAAAAAACTCACTGAGAGAAGAAAAAACCTGCAGGGCTGCAGTGCTTCTGCACAACACTGCCAGCAGTTGTTCAGAATGCATGAGTGAAGGATAATCTATTTGAATGCTGGATCCCATATCAGAGGATCCCTCCACTCTCATCCTACTAACTCATCTACAAGAACACCTCAGCAATAAGTGAGAATTACACAACAGTGAAATTAAAATATTATCCCATTACAGAGTCCTTCTTCCCTATGATGCTCATTGCACAAGAACATCTTAAAAATTATACACAAATAACTTTCACTATACACAAAGACATATAAAGCAAGTACCTTCACATCTACACAAAGCAGACTTTATTAAGTCATAAAAACAAGACATTTCACATCTTTTTTGTTTTCAGCAGAGAGAATGCTCGTGATTGCTCACACTTGGGGATATACAAGAGGAAATTATGGGTCATACACAACTTGGACCTGCTTACTAACTCTTAGAGGCACCATGCATAGAACTAGCACTGTCTGAGCTAATAATTTCTGCTTTTCAAATATTCATTTTTATTTTGGATAACTGGAATCAAAGTTTGAATGACCAAATCAAATGCTGGATAGTTTTGGTGACTTAGTGATATTTTCAGTGTGACTTTCAGAAATGCTCACACCTTTTTCTTAAGGACATTGTCTGCCCAAGAAAGCTCAAAGCTCTATTAGGAAAGCCAATGCAGCTGATGTAACTTCATTTTTCTAGCCTGAGTTCTGTCCATGTGAGAAGCCTTGGCCACCAATCCCATCTGTGTGGCAAAAGCTTTGTCACAAACCTGAGTCGTGTCACTGTTGTAGAGAGTTACAGAAAGGGACTCAAAATTGAAGTCAAATTTGAGCAACGTATAACATTCCACAGAAGACTGAACTGCAGAAACACTTTCTTGTCCAGAATCAACAATGGCACCTGTCAGTGAAAAGAAGATATTTTTAAATTTCTTTTGAATAGTGAGCCTGCTTTTGGTTTTGGGCTTTTTTGTTGTTGGTTGCATTTTTTTCTGGTTGGTTGGTTTGGTGTTTGGGTTTTTCTAAATTGAGATCAGAAAATCACAAAAAGAAGAAAAGCTCTAAATCCAGCAAACTATTAAAAATAATTCACACTTTTAATTTTGTTGTATCCAGTGCATACTAAAATTATCTAGCACAGAGTGGTTTAGAACCTTAAAAGAAGCTGTCATTAGTCTACTGAAGTTCTTTGTTCACTTTAATGAAGAACAACATGAAGTACCAATTCTTCTCAAGGAGCCTGCCCTACTCCTCCTTTCAGTTTCTATTCACAGTAGACCAATTCAACTATTGGTTAAATTGCAATTTTTTGACATTGAGAATGTCAAGTTTGGAGAAAAAATAGATTTTGGCAAAGTGTTTATAATATTTCACCCAGAGACATGCACTGTTTACACTGACAGATTATTTGAGCACTAATACCTTCCTCTATAGTTATAATTGTGCATTAACATTCTAAGGTATGTGATTTGGCTTTTTTCTTTTTTAACCACGTGCAGTTAGAAGAGTGATGGATATAAACTGAAGGATACCATTGTATGAGAAATTAATCACAAAAAACACACCACAAAAGCTTCTGACCATCAGGAGCTCACGCTCCATGTAAGGGCATACATTCTTATTTATAGCTTTTCATGTATACAATATATTTGTAACAGTTAAAACAATTTGTTGTGCTTCAGAAAAATACAATATTTGAATTTGGAAACAGCCCTCTACCTACACATATTCATTCAGCCCTTAAACTGAACATACCCTCAGAGCCACCAGATTCATGTAGAGCTTTCCCTTTTTTAGGTATCTGCATATCCTCAATATTCTCTTGCACAGTACTTGGCTGGGAAGAAGCCTCTCCAAGGTTTTCAAGTAAAATTTTCAAGATAACAGTTAGATCATCTTCACTGAGTGCAATCTGTAAAGTGATAAAGCCACAAGTTCATTTTTGGTGACAGCATTTCTTCCAACACACTATGCAATCATTGAGGAGAAACAGTGGGCTGCTTCCAGCAGAAACAAACTGGACAGTCAAAATTATCCTGTTCAAAACAATCTATATGACTTGCCCACTCTTCCTATATCACTTGTTACTTGTAATAAACAAGAGTTACAACAAGAAATAACAGTCCATATGATAAACACTTTCTAGACTTGTAAAGGCTCTTTGCCTATTAAAAATATGAGTAATTGATAAACATAAGCACTTTTCAACAATTCAGTAATCCAAAAACATGACCAGAAAACTGCCATTCAGTAGACAAAGATTTAATCCTAGCATCATAGAATCAGAATAAATCATAACAATATAATATAATATAATAAAAAAGCAAGCAATACTAAGTGATAAGATGCAGCCACTTAGTCCATAGCACACAGTGTAAGAACATTTTTCCTACATTTGGTTAATTTTGCTGGTGCTCCTTTAAATCTCTTTTTTCTCTGTGCTTCAGCAATATTTGGCCACAGCACAGACAGAATTTGAATTGTTAAATCTCATTTTTAAATGGTAACTCAATAGATAACCTGAATGACTTTACTGACTGTCGAGTCAATGGATAGCTCCAACGGACCTCAAGAAAAATAAAACCCAATTTTATTCAATCTGCATGCAGCTACACCAAAACTACTCATTATACAGTAGTTATCAAAGTTATACAGTTTATTATCAAAATTCTAACAAATCTATAAAATGGATGATAAAGCTGGAAGTCTTTCAACATACTGTAAAGGACATAAACTGAAATGAGTTTACAAGCTCCTTAACCAAGCTGAGGAGTATTCTGAGAATCCATGTGACTTTTGATATAGCTCTCCTTAGTCATGATACTACCTGCATTGGTTTTAGGTCTCCTTTGATACCAATTGTTGGGCATTTATGGTACCATGCTGCTGCTAAATTTCTCTGGACCAGTAAAGCCAAACTCACAGGACGCAGAATTTCAGAATCTGGTTGTGAATCTGTGGATATAATGCACCTAAAAGAAGACAGTGGAAGTAATGGAGTAAAAATGTTGACTAGTTGCAGAATACCAAACAATATCATATTAATCTAGCAAAATTCTAGGCATAATTAATTTTAGAATAAGCTAATATGCACTTACACCCATGTATGCACTCCAGATGAACTCAAGTTACTGTGCTATCACTCCTTTCTTTCCAAGGAAGTTTAGAGACTGTGGACCTGTGTCTCTATCTAAAAGCACTCCTAAACTCATCTTGGCAAGGCTTTTTGCTTGGTTTTAGTATGTTCTCATTGCCTACCACGTTCAAATAAGAGAAAAGCACTGCATAAAGAACATGGACACACTTTCCTTTACAAAGACACTTCAACTCAGGGAAAAGCTCCATGTTTACCTTGATAATTTCAAGTCAGTCAGCTGCACATCCATGTTTTCAATAACTGGAGGAAGAGGAGATTCACCTGAAGACACCAGCTTGAATTCATTCTGAACTCTGATTAAGCCAAGATCAGCTACCAAAGCATTACATGAAGCTGAAGATTCAGGGACAACTATGACTGGAGCTTTCAGGTTGACATCCATCAGAAGGCGGAAGCTCTTTTTGGCAAAGTCCTTCATGCTGGAAGCAGCCATCTCTGCTGCCTGGGCAGTGACTGCAGTCAGGGCTTCCTGTGCTGCTTGGAAATTGTTCAGGAAATTCTGTGAACAGAATTCAAAAAATAAGAGTTCCATGAAAACAAATAGCCAAGCCACAGGAAAATGCAAATTTAAGAAAAATTAACACCTGTGGTATAAATATGAAATTCCTAATTCAACCATACTCGTTTCAAAAGAGAAAAAGGTTAAAATCATGAATAAGCTTACATGTTGTTTAACTGTTTAGTTTTTAAGATATTATTAAAGCTATCAGCTCCATTCATTACTTCTTTTGTCATCATTCTCCTTGGCAATCTTTTGTAAAGCAACTTAAGTGGTAACTCTTCAGTAAAATACTTATATGTGCTTGCACATCAGCTCACCACTAGGTACAGGTCAAAGAGTTGATTGCATTTTATCTCATTTAAAAAAAGTTCAAGGTCAAGAAAAAAAACTTAAACTCATGTCTTACCAAGAGAGACATAAAGAACTTTTGTAGATAAATTATTTGGATGCAGCCCACTTTCAGAGACATTTTACCATCCACTCTTGACATATCAGTGTAGGCTTCCCCTGCAGTAGCATCTGGATAAAGTGACATGTGAAATCTAAACACTTCATCTCCCATTATGCAGACAGCCTAGAAAATTAAGTCCACATCATTAATTCCACCAGGTATTTCTGAAACAAAAAATATTTCCCCAACAAGATCAATACCACATGGTAGGCACACAAGGAAACAGAATCACCTATTTTATAGCATATGCCTCTTCTCACTTGCTTATCTATAGCCCATTTTATATTTAAGCCCTGCTACTCAGAATTAAACATACCAGTGCAAATAGAACTAAATATTAAATAGAAGTTTTTCTTCTTTGAGGTGAAGGAAATTAACCAATAAATTTTGCTTAGTATTACATCATACATTGCATTCTCTAACACAGCAAATTTAACTACAGTGTTGTCACTAAATCAATTAAAGAACTGTTTACAGTTCAGCTGTTCACACTCTGGTCAACACATCACCTTTTTATGGATTGTTTTTGGATCAACATTTGTAATTACAATGTCCTCAAGTCTGGAGAACACTTTAATCTTTTTAGGCTTCATAGCCACCGATGCATCCATTCCTGAATGAAACAAAAGAAAGAAGGTAATAAATGCACTTGAACAAATTTCTAAGTAAACACTTCTGCTAAAAACAAAGAAACAAACAAAAAACCAAAAATTATTTACTACTGAATATAAATAATAATAACAACTTAGAATCCAGCCTTCTGCTATGTAACAATGAATGCTGAACCTGAGAGAGAAGTCAGGGCCCTACTGCACAGGACAAAGTTGCCAACATAAATTGATTCTAAGACTACAGTTCCCCAACACTATCCAGTATCTAGCTATTTAAAAATGGAAGTTTGTGTTACCTAAATCATAGTGGCTTCACTTCTTTTAATTTTACTACACTTAGAAATTGTCTTCATTTTCTGAGTTAAACTTTTTTTCCTTGCAGATCATTTCATACAATCAAACACATGTTAGAGACACCTGTAGTGCACACACAGGCCTTTTAGAAGTGAATGGAGAGAAACAGCCTATTTCTGGCTACAGCCAGCTTCATCTAATATTTAAAAAAAAACCTCTTACCTCGTATTCTAATGTCTGCAATTCTACAGGTCTGATCACACACTGTAATACTGAATGCATTTAGCTTTGCAGTGACTTTTAATTCACAGACATCATCATGGGCTGCATCATCAGATACTGGATAGGAAACACAAGAGACATACAAGGAGTTCAAGTACTACAACCCCACTGTTTAAAACAAATATTAGATTAGTAGTTTTGTACATATATGAACTGTTCAAAAGCAGTCTGCAGTCATTCCCTAAAAGATACTGTAATCCTTAGTCAAAACATGAAAAAAGTTATTTATTAACATCAAGATGATGGCTTTTCTCCTCATTAATACCTAGTTTTCATGCATCAATTGCTGAATGCAGTATATACTACACTGTCTCACATGATAAATGCTCCTCTCTGTGTCGAGTACCAAAGCCAATTTGGGGACATTAGCTGCAACAACACTGCACAAACACAAAATATAATAGCCACTAGACTCAATCCCAATAGTTTTAGAAATAGAAAATGTTGAATTTCACTAGCAACACAACAAGCACAAGAATCAACAACACAGGACCTGATAAAATATTCAGGAGCTTCCATGCAAAAGCTAAAAAGACCTGTAATTAAATAAATACACCACCCCTTCAGTTCAGAACTTCTCTTTGCCTCCCCAAGGGAATATTTATTTTCAGCAATGCAAGCACTCTTTAGAACCTTCAGATTGGAAAGCTACATGGTTGTGACACTAAACCTTTGGAAAAGCTGCACACTGCAACATCATTTATTCAACTTTCATTATAAAAATCTGACCACTACCCAAGAAAAGTTACATTGAGTAAGGAGAATTTGTAAAATTAAGCAACAGAAAAGTGTCTGTTTTTAATTAAGATTTTTTTCTCCACATTTACAGTTGTGCATGCTTTGTTTTCCACCAAACAGACTGCAATGAGGTCATCTGAAATAACATCCCTTGAAACTGAAGGTGAGATGTTGTTAAACAACAAAAGTACAGCCTTACTAATATGACACTACCTGGTCTAAGAGTGTTTCCTTTTCCCTGTTCCTTCATTTGAGGCTTATGGTCTGAGGATTTATCTGTACTGGGAAGACTTGCTGATGGGACACTGAAGGTGAGGAAACTCATGATGGAAAGCAAAGCCTCTGTGTGAAGTACTATATCCAAACATGAAAAGATGACCTAAAACAAAGGCAAGGAGACAAAGGAATATCGTTATTTAGTAGTGGTTTATACCCTAATAACTCAGAGCTGCTGTGACAGAACCAAGGAAAAAAGCCTCTAGCTCAATTTCACAAGTATTGGCTTTTCTATCTCCATGCCCTTCAACTTCACACTACACAAGCTCCAGAACAGATGAGGGAGCTAGAGAAGGGAAGCTTAAATCAGCTACAGAGGAACTGTGCCAATCTAAAGATTGATGCCTCATGTGGTTATGCCTTTTGCAGGACACTCTTTAGTTCTGCTGCATTGCATTTCATTCAGCACTTTGGTTGACAAGTTCAGAACCACATATGAAGATACTTTAGTAGATACAGTACAACAGCAACAAAAAATCCCAATAAGAATCAAAATTTGCAATCAGAACAGGCTAAACAAAGCACATGCTAAAGGGCTCAGCTAAAATACATTAGGACATTTTTCTAAATAGCAAAAACTGTATAGTTTTCAGTTTAAAAAAATTAATACAATAAATACGTCCATTAAAAAAAATCCTTTTTTTCCCCACCTGGATTTGTCTTTGAAGTAGTTAAATATAAAGCAGAAGGTTTTAATAATGAGAGTCAGGACTTTGGTTTCTGGGTTGGTTTTGTTCCCTTTTTTTTCTCTTCAATGAGAAGAAAACAGGGAGCGACTAACACAGCTGCACAATTTGAAAAGCTTAAAAAGCAAATTAAATAAATCTAGTACTTACATTGATGCTTTGCTTAGTGCTTTGGTAAGTAGTAACAAAGTCTGGTCCATCAGGATCAGCCTAAAGGGAAGAAAAAAAAAAAACATGAAAGGGACGTGGTCAGTCTCTACTGAAT
Source organism: Oenanthe melanoleuca (assembly GCF_029582105.1). NCBI lineage: Eukaryota > Metazoa > Chordata > Aves > Passeriformes > Muscicapidae > Oenanthe > Oenanthe melanoleuca. The sequence continues at coordinate 2,096,547 of NC_079344.1, read as the reverse complement.
TAGCCAATAATTAATTATAATTATGAATAACTTTATTAACTTAATTATTTGAATTTAACCCACACACAAGAGTTACTCCAATTGCAAAAGAAAACAGAGGAAAGTGATGAAGCCCAAACAAACAAGTTCTTTAAATAAGGCACAAGCAAGACAAACAGAACAGGGGACTCACAATGCTCTGCTCAGAGACCTTTCATAGCACATATTTTGTGAAAATCCACCTGCCTAGTTACAAAACTTTCTCTCATCTAGAATTTATTTAAATTGGATCAATTTATGCTTAGTACTTTGTCAGTACAAATTAATTTATTTTTCACTATGTAAATGATGCCATTCCAGATAAGAGTGTTGAGGAGCCCACTGATTCTACATCCTAACAGATTCCCAAGTATTCATGCAATTTATAAGCTATATATCACTCTTCAAATGTGACTTTTATCACCTGTCGAGTCACTCCTCACTTACACAGGCAAAGACCATCTCACCTGCTAAGTTTCACAAAGGTACTCATTTGTGCTGTACACACAGAACACAAATATTTGTCTTGCCAGTGATTTCAGTAATAGCATTGACTCATGAAGCAAGCACTATATGGAAGCAGTGGAGAATAAAATGCAATGCTAAATTGAAAAACAGGTATTTGGGAGAAGGCCTGGGTAAGTTTTAGATAAAAATCTACAGGCTAAGTATGGCAGCCTTACTTTACTCCCCATGCAATTTTACTGAAAATGTATTGAAACCTTAATATACTCCATTTTCAAAAGATGTTCATCTCTGTCACTTGAGGAATTAAGAATGCAAAGAGGATCTCCTTTTGAGTCTGCAAACAAAGAAATAAAAATGTGAAGTGTTTCCACTCACAAGCTTTACTCCCAATGTCTCCAAGCTAATTCTCCATTGCATACTAATTACATACTATTCTTGCTGAAAGAGTAAACAGCTATTTTCTCTGAGAAGCTGCACATGAAGCATTATCTTGTGAAATGCTACATTCACTTTATTTTAAATTAAACTAGTAAAAATTAACTTATCTTGCTCTTGCAACAAGGCTCAAAACTGAAAGTTTTTTGTATTCCTACCTTCATGTATTCACAATCAAAACCTTACTTTTCAACTCTGGATAAATGGCTATTTCAGTTATCACTTCACTGTCAGTTTGAGTTGTTACCTGACCAATCAAGTAAGCACTTGCATTTCCAGTGCTGCCAGAACTGGCCACAAAGCACAGAATCAGAAGCTCATCAAAACACACTGAACAGATAGAACACTTCTCAGGGTCACCATTCCTGCTCAAAGTATGCAACTCACTCAAATACATTAACTCTAACTCCAGCAATACCAGTAAAACTTGGTATCAGGTAAAACAGATCAATTCTATCTAAATTACCCTTTCCCACACCCCTCATTATTGGTTTAGGACATGCTATCCTCTGGCAATAAATCCAATTGCACACACTCTACTGACTGTGTCAGTTCTCTGGAAGACTTACCATTTATTTCAGTGCATCTCATTGTAATTTTTTTCAGATATGCTGCTGCAGCCAGTTCATGATTTCTAATTTTGGTTTTGGTTCCAAGTTGTAGCACAGTTAAAATATGTAATGGATATCTCTCCTTCTGAACTTGCTTCATCAAGGTTATTACAACCTTGAATAAGGAAAGGGAAGTAAGTGCAATAGTTCAGTGAAGCTGTTCAGATGTGGCAAGCAGTTATAAGCAAGCTTTATCTTCTCAGCTAAATGTGAAACATAGTATTAAACTAGACATTTTGCATTTTTATAAACAAACCCTGTAAGACTGTCTTAGGTTGCAATGCAAGATGTGACTATGTATTCTGTTACCCTCTGTTGAAACCAGGTGGGGCACTGTTCTTTATCTCTTCCATGACCCTCTTCCCACCAAAGGAGTATCTTCTGTTAATGGGCCATTGAGTCCCACTGCATGACTGATAAAATTACATCATCCCATTGTGAGATGTTCCACCCAGGAAAATTAAACCCTTCTACAGGATCATTGCTTCAACTGAACCCCATCTGTCACTCCAGGAGGACTGGGTTCAGATACAATAAGTTGTACAGATGGATACATACCTCTTTGATTTCAAAATTAAGCAGCATATTGATAACATCTTCATTTAATGTTATTTTTCTCTTTTCAGACACCATTCCTTCTGGAACACTTTTATCCTGTATCAAAACCAATCTCTCCAGTTCTTTCATTTTACCTGAAACATCCAACATATTACTTAACTTTTGAAATTGACACCATTTGTTTAGCTCAAGAAACACATCCAATTCCTTCATTCATTTATATGGATTATGTTCACCTAAGATAAGTTAGCAACATTTCCATAACCAGAACCTTTAACTTCAGAGCATGAAAAGGAAATAGAAACATGTTCTGGCAACAAGATGACTGACATCTCAATATCTTGCTAGTTCCTTGACAACATAGCTAACACAATTATCAAATTTTGTCTTGTAATGTTTCCAATTATTTGAAGTATCAAAGTATGAACACTCTCCTTGCAAAATTATAGTTTATCACTTGCACTCAGCTTATCATCATACTCTTAAGAGTTAAACTTGCTCCAGACAATAAATGCTTTTCCTTACTCCTGAAAGCAAGCACACTTGTATTCATGACAAATTCCATAATTCCATCTCTGACCTTCCTTTTGCAGCACTGATTTTGCCTCTGTTTGAGTTTCTTCTGCTTCACCCAGGTTTTCTGTCAACACTTTGAGAAAGACATTCAAATCCTCTTGACTTAACACAACCTAAAAAGTTACAGATTACAAATGCTCAGGAAAAAACACATTGTTCCTTGAACTTATCTTCTACTAACAAAGCAGAACAACAAAAAGAGTACTTATTTACAGCTATTTTGTCAGCAGAATCATGCCTTCAGTAAGAAAATTAAATTCTTTCAAAAATAAATTCTTTTTTATTGTAAAGTCTGAGGAGATTAAAGGTTTTGACCTCCAGTGCTGTATTAACATACATTGCAGCATTTAATGTACCTGTACTCCAGTCAATGGTATGCCCCTTTATGATATTTTAATTTCAGTTTCACCCAAGATGTCCCTGGCACTTTATTTGACAGTACATAAAATGCCACAAAATACAAGTACCCCTCTCAAAGGTAATGGGAAGGTAGGAAGCTGGAGTTACTAAAGCAAATATTTGCATTAATTTAAACTCCTCTCAAGAAGATTCCGTTTTTAAAGGGAATAAAACAAAAGAAGAATTTAAGGAATTTAAATTTAAAGAATTAAAGAATTAAAGAATTCAATTTTTAAGAATTTAAAGAATTTTAAAGAAATTCTTTAAAGAATTCTTGCTCAGAGAACTGGTCACAAAACCATTTATATGATTCTTTCAAATCACTACATTCATCTAGGTGAGGTTAAATCCTGTTACATTGTTGAAATCAGTCCACACTATTAAAAATTTGCAGCTTGTTGTCCCTCTGTGTCCAGAATTAACATTAAGGGCTGCTCTCACAGTAAGTATTATCAGCACCTTCTCACAAGACTTACATTCATTGTATCCAGATACCCTGTGACCTCCACCACTGGTAACTTGTGAAACCAAGCTGCAGAGAGATTTCGTTTCAGAGACAGGCTTAAATTAATAGGGTGAAGTATCTGAATATCTGGATGTGACAAATCTGTCTCCAAAGTGACCCTTGAAACACAGAAAGGAAAAAAAAAAAAAAAAACCACAGTTGGGAAGTTGGAAGTCACATCTTAGATTTTTGAAAATCTTAAAATCTCGAATGTAGCACCA